>NC_138175.1:16171458-16783012 GCF_964165515.1 Mesoplodon bidens | reverse complement strand
TACAGAGACCTGAGGTGAGGGAGAGGGATGGGGGAATGGCCAGTGGGTGGAGCATTCAAAACACATACAGCATTTTGTCGATTAAGTTCGCCACCTTATATTGATGAAGTTCTTGGAGCACCAAAGCAATTACAATAGTCATATCAAAGATCACTGATTACAGATCACCATAACAAATATAACAATAGTGAAAGTGTTGGAAATATTGTGAGAATTACCAATTGTGACAGAGACATGAAGGGAATAAATGCTGTTGGAAAAATGTGCCAATAATCTTGCTTGACACAGGGTTGCCACAAACCTCCAATTTGTAAAAAAACAAACAAACAAACAAAACCCACAGTATCTGCAAAGCACAATAAAGTGAAATGTGATAAAACAAGGTATGCTATTTATGGAGACAGGGTGGGGGAAGGGAGTTTATTATAAGGAGTTTTCTCACGTGACTATGGAGGTCGATGAGTCCAAAGTCTGCAGTGTGGGCCAGCAGGCTTGAGAGCCAGGAGAGCTGAGAGTGCAGATCTATTCCAAAGGCCAGTGGGTGGATACCTAGGAGAGCCAGTGGTGTAGATAAAGTCCAAGGCAGTCTGCTGGAGAATTCCCTCTTGCTTGGGAAGGCCAGTGTTTTTGTTCTATTTGGGCCTTCACCTGATTAGGTGAAGCCCACACACATATCTTCTTCTTCAAAGTCCACCGATGTAAATGTTGATCTCATCCAAAATCACCCTCCAAGTTGACAAATAAAATTAACCGTCACACTACCCCATAGGGCTGTTGTGTTTTGCCTGACACGTAGTTAAGTGTTACATAAGTATCTGTGTCATTACCTCTGTGGCAGTGAGGACAACGATGACAGGAAGAATTAGTACCACTGTTACTGATACCATTATGGAGTCTGATATACCAGGTTTCAAACCCCAGCTCTACCACTTAGGAACTATGTGACCTCAAGCAGTGTCTTCAACATCCCCAAGCCTACATTTCTTCATCGTACAATGAGGAATAAAAGGAGGAAATATCTCGTAGGGTTGTGGCATTAAATGACTTTATAGAAGTACAGTACTTGGAACTGTGATCTGTAGCAAGCACTGCACAAGTGTTTGCAGCTGCAGTTATTATGATGACAATGGTGAATATTACTATGGTTAGCATTACTACAGTATCTGACACATTTTTGGCCTCGGACAAGATCCCCTACCTCCCCAAGGTTCATCTATACAATGGGAGGTGTAGGTATATCATTTTGAACTATGTCTGATGCATAGTAAGTATTATACAAGTATTTGCCACTACAGTTATTAGGATAGTGATGAGTTTTACTATTATTAGCATTAGTATAGAATCTGACGCATTTATTAGCTGTTGACTTGGGCAAGGTCCTCCACTTCCCCCAATCTGCATTTTCTCATCTGGGAAATGGGGTTGATATATAATAGTATCTTCATTACTAAGTGGCTGTAACGAGCAAGTTAGAGCATGTGAAGCCCTCAGTGCCATTCCTGGCGCCTGGCTCACCGAAAGCACTCAGTGAAAGTAGCTGCTATGCATCTGTTCATGCATCAAGCACTCGGCATCAGGGGCACATTAGTAACCACCCTCCTCTCTCATTGTCTCAGCTCCCCATCCCTTCTATAGCAACCCTGTCACACTGCTGTTAAGACAGTGATGGGGACCATATGACGTCCCAAGTTAGCTGCCCCATTTTTGAACAACTCCTAGATTTAGAAGAGTTTTCTCTTTTTGTTGGGAAATTATGTGAAAGAAGATAAGTTATCAGTTCATATCAGCAATTAGTGCCATCTCTGTGGTCCACGCTCAGGCGGAGCATGTTTGTCCCTCTCCCATATGACAGCCCGCCAAATATTTGAAGACAGCACTCACTTCTCTCCTAAGCGTTTTTGTCATCAGACTAAACATCTCTAGCTCTTTCACCCTTTTGTCACATAACACAAGTCTCAAACCCCTCACTATATTTATTGATTGCTCTCATCTGGACCTACTCCAGGTTTCCGGTGGTCACCCTTAAGTATGTCACATGGAGTGCATTCAGCACTCCATATGGGCACTCTTGCCCCACAGTGGACTGCTAGCTACTTCATTCTGGTACAGTCTTCATTTATTAAGTTACCCTAGGCTTGCAGTAGCTCTTTTAGCAGCCCCATCCAGCCTATTTTGTCTTATTTTGAGATTGGATTGACTCACACCCTTCCTACACGGACTGGTCCTCCTCCTCCTGCCTTTGATACTTGGAGCTCTGAACGTATGTGTAAATATCTCACAGTCTAGTTACATTTCATCTTCTTAAGCTTGGTCTGTGTTTCAAACTATTGAGATGTTTTGATAGAACAACTGTTATATTTTTTTTAGATGGTAAGAAATATAATTTATTTCTTGTCATCTGGAGATAACTATTGTTGGCATTTTGGTGACTTCTTCCCAGTCCTGTTTCTTACGTCGTTTGTGTGTATGGTGCGTGCGAGGGTACATTTGTCATTATTACAGTGTCAGGATGGCATTGTGAATAAGGTTTGGATTCCTGTTTTTCTATTTAACAGTATACTTTGGGAAATTTCCTACATCATTAAATTATATTTGAAACCTTGACTGCAAAGTACATGCTACGGACATATGGATATTCCATAATTCACTTAACCATTCCTTTAGGGTTAGAAATGAAGATTGTTTCCAAGATGTTGCTGTTATAATTAATGCTTCAGTGGGCATCTTTGTTGATATCAAGGTTTCTCAACCTCAGCACTGCTGACATTTGGGGCTGGATCACTCTCTGTTGTGGGAGGGCTGTCCTGTGCATTGTTGGGTGTTTAGCAGCATCCCTGGCCCCTACCCACTAGATGCCAGGAGCACACCACCCCCACCCCTAGTTGTAACAACCAAAAATGTCTTCAGACATTGTTAAATTTCCCTTGGGTAGGTGGGTAAAATTGCCCCCATAGAGAACTACTTGTCTGTCTCTTTAGTTGCGTACAGGGGGAAGGAGACAGTGGGAACAGTCTACCCTAATTGCCAAGAGTAAGGGAATGCATTGTCAGTAGAGCTTTTAAAAACAATACTAAAACCAACTAGAAATTGGTCTGCCTTTTATTACTATCATGTGCTAATAATGTCCATAAAAAAATTCTCCTTACTGCCAGGGTAGAATGCTCCCATTCTACCACCACCCCCGCCATAGTTTCACAATTGTCTCTTTAAAAAAGACAACAACAACACTGTTTAGGCTCCCTGAAGTTTTATAGAATTTTAGCAAAACAGCTCTCTAGGTGAGTTCTATCTATTTTTTTGCTTACAGATTTCCTGATCCTCATAGGTCACAGATCTGCTGGGGACAGGGCCAGGAGACAGTTGCTATACTCACAATCATCTTGTCCCTTTATAAAGTACTGTTTTCTTACTGCATCAAGTTCAAGGAGCCTAGCACCCTCTTCTCTTAGGGTGTGTTAGTTCCTGGGTTCCTGTGACTATATGTTTGAGGGTTTGGGGCACCTTCCCTAGTTTGCCAAAATATGTTCCCATTATAATACTCCTCTGTTTAAAGATAACTTTCAGTGTCTTCATTTCCATAATCAAGTGTCCCTTCCCAGACCATCAACCTGATTTCCCACAATCCCCTGACGGGCCCCTTGTGCTGCACAGGACCAGTCTCCATGCTGTCCCCTGAGCACACGCTAGACTTCATGGCTTCCAGATGTTGTTCCAATTCCTTGGAAGACCCATCCTGTTTCCTACACAAACACTAACCACCGGAAGCCTTTCTTGGGTTCTAAATCTCTCATTGATATCCTACTTCTCTAAACTCTTATCTTTATTATGTGATCGTATCATATAATATCATGTCATATCCTTTGGCACTTAACTTACATATTTATGTACTTCTAATTGTTTTAGTTACTTAGTCCCATGCCAACAATTAGAATATAAATTTCCTGAAGGTACAGATGTCTTATGCTTGCATATCTTCTCAGAAATGAGGCTATAAATATTCAATAAATAGCTGACGATAAATGTATAATTTGTTCTGCTCCATCATTACTTAACTTCCTCACTTCCTAGCTTAGCTCTACAAAATTCAGTGCAAGAATTTAAAATATATGTGTGTGTCATTCAGATATCTTAATTTAACCTTAAAGTTAACTAGCTGGGCATCCAAACCTAAATCTCAAAGAAGGTACCACATTTTTCCATCACTCATCTATCTGACTAGTATTTTCTGCAGGAGTCAAATGATTGGTAACTATCTGTAAGTGGTTCTATGTACTCCGTCCTGCCTTAGCTGTTTATATCCTTCAGCATTCAAAGTCACGCCACCATCTAGCCTAGGTTGTAGAAATGAGAGCTGGCAGGTGTGAGGGTGAGTGCTGGCTCTCCAGAATCAAGGAGCTTCCTAAACTTTCTGTTCAATGTTCCTATGGAGGTAATTACTAACTTCCTAGGTACCTGGTACCCATATCCAAATGTCATCCCACTGTTCACTTGTACTAAAAATAATGTGTAATACTTCTTGTTGTTTCCTCCAATTCTGAACCTTCAGGAAATTATCATCATTGCATTATGAGTAGAAACATTTAAGGAAAAATTTAAACTATGAATTTTGACAACCCAGAACAGTCAGAAACCAAAAAGATGCCGTAAGAGGAGGAGAGATGGCCAAGGTGAGAATGGAAGAAAAGGAGGATCTTGTAGCTAGGTTTCTCTTGAGAATGAGCGATGACTCTGGTCTGTCCGTCTGTGGTACCCACTGCCACTGGCGGTCAGAGGGAAGCCCAGAGAGGACCCCAAAACAAAATGAGGTTAACCTTGACTTGGTTACTGGCATGAGGGATTCAAAGGGCTGTCCTAGGAGAAACCAAATCCTACTCTGTGAATATGTTTTTGCAGGAAGAAGCCGGTTTTCCAGTTTAGGAGAAATGAGAATTCTTTTAAGTCTAGCCTCCAAGGTATCCTGAACCAACAACCTTTGGTGCTCCGTGTCTTCTCAGGGTCAGCCCAGATTGATTTAGTGATTAACTCCAGCGTTTTTCTGGCTTCTCCATTCCATCAGCACATTTCAGGTTTCTAAATATAGGTCAACCCAGGCAATTAGGAGAGAGCTTCTGTTTTTGAAAGGTATTCAGCAGGCAGAAAGCCCAGTTTACAAATGAGTGATCATCTTTGGCCTCAGATTGATTTGACTGATGGGGACTGCTATATTCTCAGCCACTTTATTTGAACATGCTGGGATAGAAGAGAAGCTTCCACATTTATTGCTTCAAAGACTATATTAACCCCAAGAAACTTTAATTTCTCATCAAAAAGTGAATTTGGCAATGACCTTGTTGGCCACCTCTATTTTAGGTTGACAGTTTTAGGTTGACAGTTTTGTAATCTTGCTGCTCTTGTTGTATTTGAGGGGAACTGGGGTACGTTACATGAACCCATGGCCCCATTTACCAGTTGGCCATTAGTAACTTGATCAGCAAAGGTTTCCATGTAGTCCCCATCTAACTCCACACCCTTCTCTCCGTACCGACCAAGCCAGGAAACTGACCATACTGCCATAGGGGGCTAGAGATAAGAATGTGGCACTGACTCCGGGTACCTAGGAGGCCACAACTCAAGGCTGAGGTTGTGAGTAAACAATGAGATTCCCCTCGGGTGAGGCCTAGCAGCTTATCAGTGCTGGGTCCAGAAAGTCGACTCGCCCAGGTCTTGCACTCACAGAAGAGTCTCAGATATGGCATCTCATCACTATCTCCAGATGAAATGATACATTCCATTTTGAGGAATCAGAAGTATTAATGTGTTAATACTTCCACAGTTTTTGAAACTCTATTTTGCCATTTTTTATTTATATATATATATATATATATATATATATATATATATATATATATATATATGTATATGGAGAACCAATAGCAAACTAGACAGGAACAAAGGAACAGAGCGATCTCTCCTGGGTTTGGAGCCCACATGGACAGTTTGGGGAAAGTGAGCAGCACTGGGCACAGGGGAAGTTGCTGTAACCTAAACCCTTGTTCTCCAGCCTATGGTGCAGCAGCGTCAGCAGCACCTGCGAACTCGTGAGAAATACAGACTCTCAGGCCCCGACCCAAACTTACAGAACTAAAATCTGCATTTTAAGATCGCCAGGTGATGCCGACGCACTTCACATTTGGCAAGACTCTGGTCTAGAAGTCGGCCGATGTTGCGGGTTCAGTCATCAGACTGGGCTTGTGTGGACCTCTGTGTATGCAGAATCTAGGTCTGTGTGTTATTCCCTCCAGGACACCAACTGAATTTTACCCTCTCTGAAAAGGAAGCAGCCTACCTAACGAAATAATCTGCCATTCTGAGATGTTAACATATCAAAGCCATATTTTCTGTCTTCCTTTCCTGGGTTCTCCCCCACCGTAATAGATATGGCTGGCACATTAGTAATGCAGAAGCTTCCTGGGACTTGGAACATTTCAAAGAAGGGGAAATGCTTGGGTATCAGAGTGCTGAGTTTTGACTTCAGTGCGGCCAGGAGATCTCAAGTTGCGGAGATGATAACTAGTGAAACATACCCAGCCATGGGGATGCTCACGTCTAGATCAGCAGAAACATACAAGTCAGTGAAATTTGGGAATTAACTTATTGTTATTCCGAAGCTGCAGTAGCATCTTTCTTCCTCATCTTTAGCTTTCAGACCGCAGCAACTCATGTTTGTTGTCATCACCATGCTATTTCGAATCCATTGCTATCTCTTCATGGACCAGTTGCCTAGAATCTGACCAGTACAATGACTATCTAACTGAGGTTTGAAAACAGATTTCTATTGCTTTCCCTTATAATGGTTTATGGACTCAAAATGGGCTTTCCGCTCACCCAACAGCTTTACCTTGTAGAAACCCCCTTTCTCCAGCCACCCCTGGTAAACTGCTTCCTTTCTGAGGACTTGAGTTACCGGCTTTTTCCCCCTTTCGCTCACCAAGTCGGTGCCGTCACATGGGTGGCTCTCTGCTGTAGTGTGGTGAGCGTGGCTCTTTCCCTTTGGTCTTGGGCCATTTTTCCTAGGCTGTTTTTTTTTTAATTATTATTTTTTTATTTTATTTGTGGTCTCTGTCATTCTGCTGGGGCAAGGGGGTAAAGAGATCTGGCACTAAGTGCGGGGAAATGCTGAATCTGGAATCTATCTTCCAGACGGTGCAAGAATAAAAATTCATGGCAGGACAGCAGCTGCTGACACACTCCCAAAGACATATTGCAGGTAGCATTATTTATTGTGGCAAGGAGTTCATAGAAGTGCTACCTCAAAGCACCCTGAGAGATCCTGAAAAGCCCATCTCCCATCACGTGAGGCAGATTTATGGGGGCTGCTCTTAGAGAGGTCAGGCAGTATGGCTCAGGACTCAGGCTCCTTCCAGAAAGCCTGGCTTCCCTTAACATATTCAGTGCAGCTTGATTGGTTCAAAGGAGGGCTTGAGTCTGTAATGTTGACCATAAAATTGCAGTGACACGCTGCTTTAGATAAGAGGGCTGGAGGAAGGGGGCAGGGAGGCTGTGGACGTAGGGGCAGCTGGCCCAGGCAAGACAAGAGCAAGCGCTCATATTTTAGGCTAACGTGCAGGGAGAGGAGGAGGGTTGGGACCAGGTGGATTCATGGTCACACAAAGGAGAGCTGGACCCACCAGCCTGGACATACAGACATGCTGGGTCTGTACACATAAAGCCACGTGCACATGAACACTCAGAGACTCACGGGGACCTGCAGGTGCCACCCAGACAGAAACAGCCAAAGCCAGGCCAGCCAGTATGAGCTCCCCATTGTCCCAGAGCCATCCCTTGGAGGGACCGCTTTCCCCTTGACCCCTGCTGACTTCATCAGGTACCTCACAGGCTCTCCATCAGCCGCGTGTCAACATATATGGTGTCCTTCCCCACGCTGCTGGCTAACCAGCCTCGGGGGCACAAATTCCTGCTCCATGCCTTCCACTCAGACACAGACCAGAAATGAGGCTCTTCTGCAAACTCCGTGGGGCCAAGACTGATGGCAAGCCGTTGGGGGGCAGGGGAGGGCACAGCCAGAGAAGGGTGCTGAGTCCTCCTGCCCCAGATCCGGGACATCCTCACAGGGCCTAGAGAATGCCGGCCCTGGGGAGATGACCTCCAAGCCTCTTCCTGGGTCTAGGGTTTTGGAACCTCAGTTAGATGGGTGAACACCACTTACTGATTTATGACAAGTGTCTTCAGCATGAGCTTGTTTATCTGGGTCGATTGCTACCCATGTTTCCGGGGTACCACATTTGTAGTCCAAATCTGTGGCCTCCTGTGGGCGGCTTGGTTGAGAGATTTAATCGCTGTCAACTTTCCACATCTGAGTTAGAGAGATGGACTATATAAGGGGATGAGATGGCCATCTAAATAATTGAGGTGATTATCTTTTTCTGAATTATTCAGCTAGGACCTAAATTGTCCTATAAATTCACAGAAAGGTAGGTTTGGGTTTGAATTATACAGATAATAACCTTAATTCTTCACTTCACTCAAGGCTGGAGGTCCAATTGAAACGTGACTCGTTCTCTCTTTGTTAAAACTGAAACCATTTAGATCTTTGACTCCACCTGTTTTTAAACATTCCTCCCAACCAGACGTCCCATAGATGTAAGACGGTCAGGGTATCCATTTGGTTCATAAGTTTTGGCCTCTTGAATGTGAACCGTAGGAGGTGGGGGAATGAAGGGTTTTAAACGTACTGAGATGAACCTCTTCGAGTTACATTCTTATCAAAGTAGAGAAACTAAATATTAAAATGTATCCATTGCTTTTTGCTCCTGCAGCATCCTGTCCATTTTGAAGCTCCCCATAATTCACTTGCATACTCTGTTGATCTCCCATATCCCATCCGTGATTTTAAACTCTAAGCTTCTGCCACTGTTCAATGCTGACTGCTCACAGCAGATAATACAAGGCACTCTTATTTTTCTACTTGGCTTCTACATCTAGCCTCCTTGCAAACTCTGTCCTGAGGGATGTGACCACTGACTTTGCCAAATCTGGGAGGACGCCCGAGCCTCTGAGTTGCCACTGCTCAGGTGGTCATCCTTGCCCACTGGCCTAAACACTCGGTTCCTCTGAGCACCACCGTTGACCCCCTGAGGTCCAACGCTTGACCTCATTAATACAAAAGGGGAGAAAGCTAAGTGAATGTTTTCACAGTCTCCTTTTTCTCCAGGCCAACTGGAGGTTATCAAGGCCAGAGGCTGCTTTCTAGTTCATAAACCTGTTAGGGTATTCGGAGTCATGATTCTCTTATTCAACTGTCTGTGCTTTTCCTTGGGACAACTAATCCCTTAGCGTGACTGGTGGAAGCCGCAGTATTGATTTCTGTGTCTCTCTAAACCTCAGTTGTGTTCAACGCTTGTTAGACATCTGAAAGAATATCCAGTGGGCTCTGGGGGCAATTTGAGAGCGAGGCTCAATAGGCCTGCTCTTGAGAGAAGTTTCTATAAGGTTGCCTGGCAAGCCAATCGAATAAAATGAGAGAGAGAGGAGAAGGGGAAGGGGTGGAGGGGCTGAGAGAGAAAGAGACAGGAGAGAGGAGAGAACAAAAAGAAAGAGGAAAGAGAAAGAGGGAAATGAGAGAAATAAGAGGGAGAGGCGAGAAAGGAAAGAAAGGGGAAGAAGAAAGGGAAAGGGAACTTTTCTCCTGCAAATAGGAATCTTGAAAGATTTCATCTTTCTGCTCCTTTAAAATCTCAACTCTCCCTTTGTTAATAAAAGAACATTTTTTATTTTCTGGTCAGCGTCATCTGTAATGAGAAGGGGGTGCCCACATGTGTGGTCGGTGCACGTGTGGTCCCTGTGGGAGTTTGTGAAGGGTGTGGACTGTGTGCATCCTTGTGGTACAGGTTTTGTTTCATCATTGCTTCTATGCAAATTGCAGGCGTGGCTAAAGAATGCTCCTGCCCTGCAAATTGAAGCTCTGAGAAAGAATGTTGCAAATTGCAGGATTCTCTTCAGAGTCACCACTCATCTTAAAAGAGTGCTTCTTGTAACAACAACAAAAGGCTGGAATAAGATTTCTTTCCAGGGATTATAATCACAAAGCGAAAGACTGGCTCATTGCAATTAAGCCATCAGGGATGTGGCGATGACTCTTCTCGGTCCCTCGGTACCTAGACCTTTAAAATGCCCAGACTTCAAGGCCACTGGGTCGTCTAAGCCAGTGGTGCTCAGCGCGGGGCGATTGTGTACCTTCTACCCTGTCCAGAGGGCTGGAGACATTTTTGATTGTCGTGACTAGGCAAGCTACTGGCATTTAGTGTAGAGGCCAGGGATGCTGCTAAACACCCTACAATACAGAGGACGGCCCCCGCTACAAAGGATGATCTAGTCTGAAATGTCTGTACAGCCAAGGTTGAAAAAGTTTGGTCTGAGCTACGAAAAAGTATGATTTCCTATTTTTTTCTCTCTTTTATTTTCTTCCCACTTTTACACAAGACATATCCTCAGTCAGTAGTAGGTTATAGTCACCTCTAGGGAATTTTAAAAGAAGAGGAACAAAAGACAAAAAGCTTTTCTGTCCAGGCCACACTCACCCAAGTCCTCCTAAACCAACCTTTCTGAAGATGGGGCCAAGAATCTAAATTTTGAAAAGTTATCCTGATGACTCTTAGGCACAGCCGAATTTGAGACGCCTGGATAAAGATAGGGGCCTCTTCGTGATGCTGTCAAGTGTTAAGGCACGTGTCCAGATGTTTTTTCAATCAGAAATCTATTTCCTGGGTTCTAGAATTGGAGGAAGGCCCACCAGTCCGGCACTGCCCAGGGCAATGCAGTTCCATCTTACCAGATGCTCTAGCTTTGTGGTTCATTTCTCCACGTAAGAATCATATTCTGCTCCTGCATGGTTGTATTAGACTCTTCCCAACCTCTCATATTCCTGACCTGGGAAAGCCTGGACCATTGGTCTGTAGCTTTTAGAGCTGTTAGAGCCCCTGTAGCCTGGGGCCCGGAGCTGAGTGGAGGCCACACCAGGGCGACCTCTGTTCCCTGGAGCTCTCCAGGTGGAGTCCCGAGGTGTGGAACATCAGATCTCACCTCCATAATGGCCTCCGGAGTCTTTGTTTTCTACGTGGGGGCTTTTTGAGGAGTCCTGTGTTTTACCAAGTGGCCCTCGGAACATATTTGGGAAGGGATGATAGCAAAGGAATCACACCAAACTCTGAAAAAGGCCGAGTGACTCATGGTAGTATGAAACCTAGTCAAAATGAAGCGGGAACTTCAGATGATGACATGAATCATTAAGATTTGGAAAATCTGTTTTCTTCCTGCCACTGAAAAGAGGGAGAGAGATGACGAGACCACCCAGTTGTTGGTGGTGACTGTCGTAATTCCGTTCTTGGCTGGGCCCGGGGAGAGCTGGCTTAGAAGCCCAGAATGCCCCCCATCACCTTTCCTTATCTTCCATCAGCTTCTGCGAACCTGCAAGGCCCTAGAATGTGCCCGGTGGAATCTGGGGCAACCTGCATGAACAGGGCCAAATGGTCGGCTTTTGCCGGGCCCAGCCTCAGCTGCCCCTTCTGGGCCGAGGCATTTTGTTGGTTCTCTTCTTCATCTGCAGCATGGGCTCCTTGCACCCGCTCATTATCATTACCTTGCCCGAGACTCCAGCCTGCCTCTCATCAAGATTTATATCGCCACATTCATTAGGTGATACAATACTGTCAACAGAATCAGCGGTGGGAGCAGTGGCCTCATTATCTCCATGGTTAACCCCTGCTTCCCCAGTGTTGGTCCCTGTCAGGGATTTTAAATTCAAATTAAATTTTAATGCGGCAGCTTTGATGTTCGAGGTAGAACTGCCTAGTCAGGAGGTGGCTGGAGATGGAGATTCTGTTGTTTCGTTACCTCTCCCTGTTAGGAACTCCAAGCCAAATGTCTCTGGAAAACACCTTTTCTCTTCAAGGGATTAAACAGCAACCTTCTGATGCTGTAACTTATTTCATTTTCTGGTTGGAAAGATAAATTAGGGGACATATATTTCAAACGTGTATAGCTCATACCAGCTTGTCAAAAAGACTGGAGTATTTGGGTCCAGATGCTATATATGACCCTAGGGGCCTGCTAAGGGACCCAGAATGTAAAATAATAATAATCATAATTTATATTTAGAGAGGAAATTAGTCACTTTGGAGATTTTCTGACCTCAAAAAGAAATAACACCCTTTTCTGGATCTTGATCTTCTTGTAATACTCTGTAAGTTAGTTTGAGATATAAAAAATACACATGGTTTTCATTTTTGTGCATTTGTGAACTGAAGTAGTTCCAGCCAGACTCAGGGCTCTGCAGTGTAGAGACCTTGTCTTACTTCAGCCATCCTTGTAAAGTAATGAAACAAATTTTCTCTGTGTAACTGGCACATGGTAGGTACTCAGCGAATGTTAGTTTCTCCTCCACTTACTACATCTCCCTTGCCCACCCCCATCCTCTCAGAGCGATGATCCTCATTAGAAACCTGTCGACTGATTTTGCCTAGCCTGGCTTGTATCCATTGACCTTGACAGTGAACAGCATCACAGCTGGCCATTTCAATCACATTGTAAGGTCCAGAAGTCTAAACTATACCCTGTGAGCTTCCTACCTAATTGCCCTCTATAACAATCAGCAGCAGTCTGTCTTAACATTGTTGACTGAAGGAGTAGAAAATAACGTAAATAAAGTCTAATATTCTTTAAGTTCTCACTACGTGCCAGGCATTTTGCTAAGTGCTACCTCATCTTATGTGTTCTGACAAACAACCCTACCAGGTAAGGTTGTTACCACACAGACACTTTTCTAAGGAAAGAACAGAGGCTCAGAGAGGTTCTGTAACTTGCCCAAAATCACATAATAAAAGAACGGGTTTTGAATCTGGTCCCCCCGGCTCCAAAGCCCATGCGCATTCTCCCTGTACTGCCTCTTGTTTCTCTATTAAAATGAGAAGCCTGCATGGTACCAGGGCCACAGCTCTGGGTCCTATTTGGCTCCTGCATGCTAAAGAAAGCGGGTTGCACGTGGAAGGATTTGGCTTACTTACACCTGTAGTAGTTTATCTTTCATTTACCTGGCTCTACCTACTTAAGCCACGTTATAAGTAAGGGCAAAAACAGGGATTGTGTATTTGTTGTAGGTGTACATATTGGTAGTACAGTAGGCCTACTTTGTCCCTGTAAGAGGACAGGTTACCAGTCGCCTGGGGAATGACAGTGCCTCTTGACACTCAAGCAGGTTTGCTCATGCATCTGTACCTACGCCACCAAACACTTGGGCTTTGAGACTGGAGTTTGCATCCTGACTCCACTCCTTGATAGCTTAGTGACCTTAGGCAATTGCTTAACCTTTCTTAACCTCAGTTTCCGTATCTAAAAAATGGACAATAATCATTTCTGTTTCACATGGCTGTTCTAAAAGTAAATGAGTTGATGCATATAAAACATTTTGAATTGTGCATGGCCCATGGGAGGTGTTCAGTAGATGTCTATCATCATTATCATAGCCAGTAGTATTAGTCATAGTATTTAGTCCCAGGCAAATCAAGGCAAAGAATCTACCCATAACCAAGGTCCAGTACATAACAGTGTATCTTGGATAACCGAGCCAGGGTATGGATTTTATTTATACATCTTTCTGAATAAGGGACTGAGAATAGAGGAAGCAAGAAGAAAACCATTAACAGAATTGTTGTCTGGTAAATTTGTTAGAACCTTTAATGCACAAGTCAATTCTGAACACGCTCAAAGAGAGTAATTTTCTAATTGTGCTGGTATATATTATCTTCACATTAGAACGGTACTGTCGATCCTCGGATATGTTTGCCGAGCCTGGAAATGTGGCTGTTTTGTGTTAATTTCCCACATCGAGGGTATGGAAGGCACATTAAAGTTCCCTCATTCTTCCTTCCTGGACTTTATTTCCGCAATCTTCATCATTTAGTTGTAACATTGCACTTACACATTATCATACAAGGTCTTGTCTTGTAGTGATGTTTTTAAATGAGAGAATTTGGACATTTTTATGCTTTTTCAGTATGTCTCTTAAAATGAAATTTCATAAGCATTTAGCTAGTGATGTGAACCAATTGCCTGAGTTATTTCCCAACAGATTGTACAAAGGTCAGGGTACTGTGGTTTGAAACCCGCATAGACAGAGGGGACTGTAAAATGGGCTAGAACTGTGAGCCTCTCTGAGGATAATGCATGAACTGTGGCTGCACCATAGGACCCCATTTGGGCAGTCCTAAGGGTGGCTGGGATGCCATGCCTGTTGCAGGTGCATTAGGACCAGGGGAAGGTACTGAGGGGAGCATGTTTGGAGAAAGCTGCCTCCTGCCCAGGGGGTCCCTAGTGGGCAAAGTCCAGCCAGGGCTTCTTGCCTTCCTCTGTCCCCCACCCTCCTTGCCTGTGCATCCCCTCCCTCCCGACAACCCCTTGCTGTCCCAGTCCCTTGGCAGGTGTGAAAGGGCAGCCACCACCTTGTTATCCAGCCCCTCCCCAACCAAGGCCCAGCCTCCTCCCTGGCTCTCAGTGAACGCCCCACCGACCCTAGCCATTTCCCAACAGCCTCCCATCCATGTCATTAACCGAAAAGCAGATGGATTTGCTCACCTCCTAAATACTGTTACCCAGTTCTGGAAATGGAAAATGGGCAGCCCTAAGAATGCTGCACATTCCCCTGCGAGAATTGCAGACACCATACAAAAAAGATGGTGGGAATTCAGAAAATGTGCTGAAACCCAGTTGTATAGTCAGAGCTTAATTCTGAAGAGCCATTGAGAAAGGTTTAATAAGTGCACAATTTAATTTTCTAAAGGAAAATTCATACCTTTATTTAGATACTTTCTCCAAACTTCTCCCTCTGGTTGACAGCAAATACCCAGACACAGGCGAGTGTTGTTTTCTGTCAATTCCTCAATCCTTCTTTAGCTTAAATGCCCTACAGTGAGGAAAGTGGACACAGGAAGGGAGGGAAGCAGAGATTTTAAGTCGTCCCCCACCTGACTCAATCCCTAGACAATCCAGAGTTAGCCATTCTGGAAGAGCATGGCTGTGGATATTAAGGCTAATGTCCAGCCACAGAGAAAACCAGAGCGATCCAAACTTGTGCCTCCTCCATAGCTAACAGAGCTCTTCTGTTTGGGTTCCTTGCTCCCAGGCCTGTTGCAAATCAGCGTACTGCTTAGTGACTTCTCCCTGTATTTTACCGTCTCCAAGATAAGCACAGGACCCAACCTCTACTTTCTAGTTTTAAGAATTCTTGCTGGTATTTGTAAAAGACACAAGGATCATCCGCATGTCAACATTGTGGAGGGGGGGTCTGCTTATCTGGGGAGGGGCTTTGAGGCTTGTGGTATGACATCCATCACCTGGGTGGTGTTCTCACCTTCCAGGATGTGGTTCTCAACCTTATGGGCTAGGAAACTGATGCTCCCCACATTCCAGAAATGAGCCTTCCTCCTCTCAGGGACAAACTCCCTTAAACAAATTTGTAAAGTAAAACAAGGGCAATTTACAAATTTACAAAAATAAAACCCATTGTAATAAGTATCCCAACATGACCAGCTCCTTCTGTCACTAAAAATAAGAGTACATGGGAACCCAAATCGTAATCAAAATGGAAGTGTATTAATTTGCAGTGAGAAATAACTGTCCCAGAGACCAGAATTTGCAGAGTTGTAATGCTGAGCTTTGTTCTTATAGGCATATCTACTCAGAAAACCAAGGAATACTCCAAAGGTTTTCTAGTGAGCATTGAATCTGATCAAAGTAAGACAGATTAAACAAATGTATAAGGATGGTCTTGCCAATGACAATGAGCCCAAATACTCGAAGGCCGTTGGCCAACACTCACTGACTCTATATCCACACTGGCTCTGCCAGTACAACTCCCAAGCTGCTCTAGCTCCAGTGAATGGTTTTTACTAGGCATTGCCAGTGTTGTCTCCATGAGTCACCTTGCTCTATGCTGCTGTGGCTGACCAGCCCGGCTTCAGATGAACATTCTCTTCCATTACCTATGTTGGTACATCCAATAGGCATGGTCATGCTGGCCTGTGTGTCAGTCTGTCTCTTTAAGATGACTGCTCACAAAGAGTTAACCTTTAAAATCCATGTTCCTTTAACTCATTTCCCTCATTCCCAAATCCTAGGGGAGCTTCTCACTATTGGCTTCATGTACCAATAGCAGAAAATAGGGTAGAATAGAATATAATTAATTAAACTCTAGGGACATTACAGACAGCAAAATCTTAAAGGTACTATTTATAGTTATTCCTGGGTTTCATTTAAATGTATAATCCCCTTTCTAGAAATTTTAGTGGTCTCCTCCTAGAAAAGATCCATCTTTGCCCTATTGGTGTTGGATGCTTAATTAAGGGTGCTATGGCTGGTTCCAGATCTAGTGAGATTTAGAGTCTCTTTCAAGCCTGTTTCCCAAACTTCTTTCCAAATGTGACTTCTGGTATTGCCCAAGAATTCTCCCTCCAAGATTCTAACCTTGGATGATGGTTTATCACACCTACCTATGATTCCTGTCTCTGCCCCAAGCGTGTATTCTTCCTCTATGTAGGTTTGCCTATGACACACACACCAGCTGGTTTCTAGGGCTGATACTACCCTTAGGCAAAGATAGGAGTCTCTCCCCTTTTGTTCCAAGGTAGTTAGAATGACCTCTCTCTCTGGAGGCCACATGCTTCAGTGGCACACCATCCCTGCATCCCAGCTGTGTTGTGCCAGCTTCTTCTAAAATTCTCAGCAGATTATTATGTCTACCTTGTTAAAAATTCAGGTCCCCTGTTGAGCATACCAAAATGTCCCTGCTTCCAGCCTGAGGAATGCCTTCTGTTTTCAATCCATGCACAGACAAAGATGACTGACATGTCTTGGGATCAAACCTATCTGAGCTCAGGTGGCCAGCCCCACCCACAGCCTCAGGCTCTCCCTGGTGACCCATCAGGCTGGTGACCCAGCCTCCTCTTATTTGTACACCACACAAACACACACAGGCACACAGTAGAAGGCATCAAGAACCAGGCAATTTCTCTTAGATGCTTCAGAAAGACTTGGAAGAAGCTAATGGTCATAAAAGGTGATCCCTTTTTAAATTATTGCCCTGGTCCCTCCAGAATTTAAATATTTTGACTTTTTATTTTAGCCTATTAAAGTGAAGCCTGGCATATATGTAACTCACAAATGCCAAAGCATTCTAGATTTGGGCTGGAAATTAAAGCTTCAGAAGCTGCAATACCCCGTCACCCTGGAGTAGGGAAAGGGTGGAACCTCTGTGGAGGCTCTGAATCCCATTACTGCAGATCCAAGACATCTTAGCATCTCCCTCAAAAAAGGTCTGTACCCAAAGGTCACACCCTGTGCTGTACTCAGTAATGTACACTAATCACAGCTAAGGTTAGTACCCTGCCCTGATTCCACTTGTCTCCGCTGTTGATCATAAAATTCTCTCTCCTCTTAGATTTACAAATGGCAGTGGGCAATGTTTACATTGGTTTTATTTTCTATCTGTAAGATAAAAAACATGTTTGAACTTAAACATGGGTCTTAAGCGGCATCTCAGGACCTCTCTTACATCAGTGCTTAGTCACTGCAGTTCTGAGTATGCCCTCTGCTCCTCAGAGGGAAGGTTCATAGGACACTATCAAGACCTCGTCTGCAAATGCAGATAATACATCAAACAAAGCTAAAAGCAAGGAGCTTGACGAATGACTCGCACCCAGAAGTCCTTCCCGGAGTACGTGGGATGCTGAGAGTCAGCTCCAAACCAGTTGACCTTGACAGGGTCATAGAGAGCGCTCATGTGCGAGGATGAGAACCCTCTTACAAAAGCATGTCAGGCTTTCTTGAAATAGCCATCATGGCTCTTGATGGATTCTGGCTCCAGAACGCAAATAGTTAAAGGCACCTGCCTGTTCCTTCAAGGTCAACACACCTGCTCAGCAGGTGCTCAGCCCTCTTAGGGCGGCTGTCCGTTGGAGAGAAAGGGTGAGGGAAGAAGAGCAGATGCCGTCCACAGCGCAGGCTTTCGAATCAGGGGCGAGCAGATGCTCTGCTGAACATCTCCGTGTTGAGATGTCACTAATGTAGAAATTAGTGTTTTTCTCTTTCTGCCAGAATGCAGGATTTACATGATCCCTCACACATATCCCTGGAGGACTGAGGTATAATCTCATAACCAGCAAGGAGCCAATAAACCTTCATTTAGGAGAAAATTCAACTCCCAGAAAACTCAGAAAGCTTGCTTTCGCTGGCAGCTGCCCAAACCCCTTCTGCCCTGTGTCAGGAAGCCCGCCCCGTTCTGAGGTGCGTGTCTCTCTTATTCCAGCCTGCAGTCCCTTAGCTGCCCTTTCATGGTGGTCCTGAGCCACAGTTATGCTGGGCAGCTTGTGAGATCAGTGGGGAGTGGAAGGGGGAGGGCTCAGTGCAGGTAGACATACACAGAGCAGGCGTGGGGCCTGAACACAGGGAGCGCGAGGCTTGGGCACCATCAGGAGGATGGGACAGCCCTGCAGGGCCCTGGAGAGCAGCTGGGCTTCGGTTCAATAAACCGCATGTTTGTGCTGTGGGGTTTGGTTAGGTTTGGTGTGTGGTGGCAGCAGAGAACATCCTGATCGCCTGGAGCATCTTTCTCATGGTTTTACATCTTCCAGACTCTCTCAGTCAGCTGAGGAAGTCATTCACCCCAGGTCAGGGACTCCCGTGTGGCCATTCCCAAATGCCATGTTTCCTCTTCTTGCTTTTCACGTTTGGGGTTCCCATTTGCTCATACATGAGGTTTCTTTGACTAGGATTTTATTCCACTAAGGCTTCTTAACTCTCCTCCCAAGCACATAGCTAAGCCACAAGACCATGAACTTGGGAAAACAGAGGCCAAGAGGTGGGTGGCTCTGTGAAGCCCTTTTGTTGCTCCTTCCTCCTCTACCCACCCTGAAACCTGCAGAGCACAGGAAGGGGGCACCCTAGAGCGATGGGGTAGGTCCCCCATGAAAGCTGAAGCACCATTATTGCGATGTGTAACATGATAGGAAGGACCCAGCCTCACCTTTAGTCCTGCTCTCTGAGCCCAGGCCCAGCTGGGGCTCCTTTCTACCCTTCCTCCCTGTCATCTTCTGTTCCTTCTGGAAACCTTCCTTAACAGTTGGGTTTTACTTAGCACTGCAGAAGGCTTTCCTCCAGGCACCAGCTCTCAGCTTCCATTCCGGTTGTGGACATTTCTAGCCAATGGGGAGCCCAGGACATCCTCACCCCATTCTGTTCCTCGGGTTCCTGCCCACCATAAGGCCTTTGCACAGGCACCCCACCCTCAGCCTGGAATGTGTTGTCTGCTGCTTCACGCTGACTCATTTGTCGTATCTCAGCTTCGCCACGTTTCTTTTGAGAAAGAAGCCTTTCCTGGCCACTCAGATGAGGTTCCGTCTCCCCGTCATGTGCTAAACACTGCAACTTCACATTCATATCATCATTTAGTTAGAGGCTGTCTCCTTCACTAAACTGTCCTCTCCATGAGGATGGGCACAGGGTCTCTTTGTGCTCATCCTTGAGTCCCCTGGGCCTAGCACAGTGCCTGGCATACAGTAGGCACTAAATAAATACTCATGGAACCCTGGTGATTTACAGAAATGAGCTTATATTCTTCATTCATATATAAATATATCTGTGCATATGAGTGTGTGTGATTTATACTCTAATTAATACCTATAGCGTCTCCTTTGTAATCTTCATACTATAACCGATGCTCAGAAACAGCTTTCTGAGCATCCTGCAGCCGTCCTGCACCAAAGAAGGGGCCACCCCAAGGCATCCTCAGTAACTTTGCACAGGAGGCCTGGTGTGCATGTCCCGCCTGGCAAGGCCGTCTGCAGTGCCCGTCTGTGTCGCATAAACGCTTATTCCTGGTTTATGTCCATAACTTGATTCGCCTGCTTCGTCCTTTCCTTCCCCCCCCCACCCTGGCCTTCCCCAGAATGGAGAGTGAGAGCCTCGTTGCCTCTTTTCCCCCATCGGTCCCTAGGGCTGACACTGGCCACTGGCCACCCTGGCTTGGCGGGGCAACTCTAGAGCACGTGGGAAAGGAGAGAGGTGGCTCCTCCAGTGTGGGTGGCTGGCGGCCTGGGGATGGCACTTTCTTTCCACAGCTGGGACCTTGGATGTGGAATAGAAAGCATGGCCTCTGAGCTGTGAGAATCGTGTCATGTGCCACCTCCCCTCCTTATCCGAGATGAGCGTCTCGGGCACATCACGGGGAGTGTGAAGCTGGGTGGCTCTTTCCTCCACCTTGAAAACAAACAGCTGGGTTCCCCGAAGATGTTGTTTTGTTGTGTTTGTTTGTTTTCTTTCTCTTTTTAATTCTGTTGTATTTCTCTTTGTTAGTCACACACACACAAAAATCTTAATTTATGCTGGAATATCTTTTTTTGCTTTTTTTTTGGAGGGGTTGTTTTTTAATATTTTTATTTTATTGGAGTCTAGTTGATTTGCAGTGTTGTGTTAGTTTCAGGTGTACAGCAAAGTGATTCAGTTATACATCTATATATATATCCATTCTTTTTCAGATTCTTTTCTCATATAGGTTATCACAGAATATTGGGTAGAGTTCCCTGTGCTATACAGTAGGTCCTTGTTTGTTATCTATCTTACATATAGTAGTTTGCGTGCGGTCATCCCAAGATCCTGATTTATCCCTCCCCCCACGTTTCCCCTGAAGATGTTGTTTTGAGTCACCCACTTACATTCCCACCGGAACTGTGGCGTCATGGCTGATGAGGGGGCCTCCTGCCCTTCGCTGCGTACAGCTGGAGTAGGTGCGCAAGCGTAGTAGGGTTAGAGGAGCTTTAAATCACCACCTGAAACCCCACGCTCGGTTTGTTCCCTTTGGAGGGGCGCTTGGCCAGACGCAACACCTTCCCCCTCCTGGGCCGCATGGCCCTTTAAATACCCCACTGCAAACAGGCACGGCCAGCGCTCAGGCAAAGGAGCCCCTGCAAAGCCCCGCCTTCACCTCATCCCCGTCCACCTTCCTTTTTGGAGGAGCAGGGTTGATTCAGTACTTTGGGGACTCGGTGACATTAGTGGATCTGTTTTATGTAACACAAAGGCGTTATTAGCGGCATCCCAGATCATAAAAAAGGTATAACGAGACAAGGAAGGGTTTTTTTCCCCCTTGAAGATAATAGCAGTCGGACTGGAGGAGAGAGGGGTCACGGAGCCACGCTCCAATTGGTGGCTGACACCCCGCATTGACATTTCTGCAGTTTCATCAGAAAATCTAAATAATCCATGTGAAAGCGGACGGTTATTTACCGAAGATATACGAACCGCATGTGCCAGTAATGCACTGAAGACATAATCCCGGTTCCAGGAGCCTCCTTTTGTGTGCGGCTGCGGCGCCGGCAGCTGCTCGCAAGCCTCGGATGAAGCGGACCCAGATGTCCGCGGGGAAACTGAGTCAGCGGGTGGCCGAATACGGGGCCTTGATAACACGAAGGCTGAAGGAATCCATCTCTGCTGTGGACAGCAGGCGGAGTAGCTAACTAGGCACATCTGGCCAGCAGCTTTAAATAGGACCGAGTGACAGAGCCTCCAGGACCCAGAGCCTTTGTGTTTTCTCAGGCTGGTTCTCGTTTTCTGTAGGTGAAGAAAGGCATCTTCAGCTCTCAATGAAGAAACAGATCTCTGGGATTCCGTCCCTCTGTTTTGCCATTAAAGAGCTGGCTGTGTGCATCAGCAAGGGGGTCTCGGCACCTGGGCTCATTTTTCCTTTCTCTGCTAATAGGCCAGGATGGAGAAACAGAATCACATGGAGGGATGCTGAGTTTGGCTTCTGCCTGGGGCTGGGAGCCCTGATTTCCCCTGCTGGATCCGCATTTGGGAAATGATTCTGGATGCTCTCAGGCCCCTTTTCTGTCTCCTTCCGGCCTCTCCCCCCAACCCCAGCCCCGTGGTTGCCCTTCTCCCCCGCCTCCCTCCATGGAGTGGCAGGCAGGAGATGCGGGCAGCCGGGCTGATAAAGAGCCAGACCCCCGTCCTCCTCTGTGGCTCCCCGCTGAGAGTGAATGGCCAAGAGCAAATGTGCAGGGTCAGAGCATTAATGGGGGCACAGGCAGTCCATCTCTGCCTGGCCCAGATGCTCAGTGGAATATTCTCAGGCCTGTGCATGAGAGGGCGGAACCCGGGAGGAACAGCAAGACTCCTCAGAGCGAGACTCACCATAAATGTGGGTGTTTGTTTTTCCGGGGTTTAGATAAGCCTGGTGCTGGTGCATGGACACACACACAGAGAGACACACACAGACACACACAATTTCACACACACACACCCCTACACCCACACACATACACAGACATACACATTCACACACACACCCCTACACACACACACACCTATACCAACACACACTCACACACACCCCTACACACACACACACACCTCTACACCCACATACTCATGTACTGACACACATTCACACCCTCGTGCATACATATGCTCACACGCTCACACACACACAGGCTTATCAAGGTGATCCAGGTTTGGACCCCTCCACCCATATACCAGCCACAGACTTTTCAGATTCAGCTTTTGTCCTCCATGTCACACCTTGGTACATCTGAGGAATGTCCTCCACAGGGGTTCCCAGAGTCACTTCCCTGATTTGCAGCGGCCCAGTCTATAGAGCTCTGAATCGATGCTTTTCATGACGTTACTTCGCCTGATGACTTTCGTGCAGCTTTGAAAATCAGGTTTATTCTTAACAGAGCACTCCTCCTGGGGCTGTTGTCCCACTGCTGTTTATATTATTTATTTGTACGGGTATGACATACAGGAGGAGGAGGAGAAAGCATGGTGTGTGAGTACATGAGAGACAGACAGACAGACAGACTGACCACGGGAGCGACAAAGGGGAGAACTGGTTGGCTCAGCTGAAGCATTTGTATGGCAGTCCCTTCCAGAAAGACGTGTGCGTGACAGACTGTCTGAGATCCAGCCAGGCAGAGGCAGCTCTTCCAGCACATATTATGAATTCCAAAATGTATAATAAATACACATTTTACAAAAGCAATATGTGTTTTAAAATATAATATATGCTAACAATCTTATAAATCACTAGGCTTGACACTAGTCAGCCGAAGAGGCTTCTGGGGAAATGGTGTTATGCGTGTGTGTGTGTTTTTAATAATGTAAAAATATGTGTAATATGTTTGAAAAACAACAGCCAAAAACCCCTTCTACCTGCCAACTTTACAATACTTATTTCCCAGGAGCCTGCTGTATCCTAGACTCTCAGGAAAATAGCAGGGGGCTTAAATAAAAAGTATAAAAAGTATAAATATGAATAAGATGGGAAAGCTCCACCCATCTCAATATACATTTCCCTGATGGACTTGACCAGCTCAGGCTTCATATGTCAAAAAAATAAGCATTTTATGGTCTTCATGCAAAGGTTTCTGTAATATTATTACATGAGGCAGTCACAGACGGCACGAGAGGGTAGAGTTTTCTCAGATGCCCTGTTCTGACATACCCCATGGAGCCTTACTCTGTCATGGTGTGTTAAGGGCTAAATGTCAACCCAGACCATGCATTTTGTGCCCTTTGTCAGCTGGAGACACCCTTTGGATTTTTTTCAGGGCCAGTTTTAGTACTGAATGGTTTAATGGAGCTCTCCTAGTGTTAGGTAGAATTGGGCACACTGGGATCCCTGGCTTTCACAATTTGTTTCCACTGGATCCCTTAAGCTCCTCCGGTAGTTCCATGGGTCTCATCTCCTTGGAGGTGCTGCTCACAGGGCATCAGTATCCTAATCCTAATCCAGGGGTGATGGGTAAACAGTGAACCTCACATGCTTTTCCACTCTACCTCCCTTCTCCTCCCACCCAACCAACCCAACTAGCAAAAGGGACAAGAATTTGTCAAGTGTTGCAGCCAAATTTCCAACACAGAAATGAGACAAGTGCCCAGATAAGTTAAGGTATATTTATAAAGAAGAATTCTACTGCAAAGTGCATACTGGAAAAAAAGAGTAGATGCATATATTTAAGTGAAAGGCTATTCATTCTAGTGTTGTTGATAATCCTGGGAAATAAAGAAGCAAAATAAATTTCCAACGAGAGATTCTTTAAATAAATGATGCTATATCTGTGCAGTGGAATACTATGCAACCATTACAGAAAAAAACATTCAGGAATCCTGGAAAAGTTTCATGATATATTAGCTAATGCAAAAAAGCAGGTTACAAAACAGACAAATTTAAGAGGATTTTGTATTCTGTTACATATGATACTGCCATCATGTGTTACTTATTGAAGGCTGCAGAGTACTAAATATTCAACGTGAGCCCAAATGTATAATTATATAAGATTACATATTATATTTAATGTTTTCATTAAATAATCATATATAATTATACATTTAATATATATTAATATTCAATATATACTCAATTTACAGAAAATATTTAGAAAAATACACCTCAAAGGGCTTTGGGGGGTTTTGGGAGGGGTTAATTTTTATGTAATTTTAAAGGTTAATTTCCATTTACAGTTATTACAAAATATTGGCTATATTCCCCGTGTCGTACGATACATCCCTGAGCCTATCTTATACCCAGTAGTTTGTACCTCTTACTCCCCCTGACCCCTATATGGCCCCTCCACTCCTCCCCACTGGTAACCACTAGTTTGTCTTCTATATCTGTGAGTCTGCTTCTTTTATGTTATATTCACTAGTTTGTTGTATTTTTTTGATTCCACATATAAGCAATATCATACAGTATTTATCTTTCTCCGTCTGACTTATTTCACTTAGCGTAATGCCGTCCAAGTCCATCCATGTTGTTGCAAATGGCAAAGTTTCGTTTTTTATGGCTGAGTAGTGCTCCATTGTATGTATGTGTGTATATATATACATATACATGTGTATATATATATATGCCACATCTTCTTTACCCATTCATCTGCTGATGGACATTTTGGGTTGTTTCCATGTCTTAGCAATTGTAAATAACACTGCTATGGACATTGGGGTGCATGTATCTTTTCAAAGTAGTGGTTTTGTTTTTTTCAGATATATACCAAGGAGTGGGATTGCTGGATCATATGGTAGTTCTATTTTTAGTTTTTTGAGAAACCTCCATACTGTTTTCCATAGCAGGTGTACCAATTTATATTCCCACCAACAGTGTACAGGGGTTCCCTTTCTCCACATCCTCACCAAGATTTGTTATTTGTAAACTTTTTGATGATGGCCATTCTGACAGGTGTGAGGTGATATCTTATTGTGGTTTTGATTTGAATTTACCTGATGGTTAGTGAGGCTGAGCATCTTGTCATGTGCCTGTTGGCCATTTGCATTTCCTCTTTGGAAAAATGTCTATTCAGTTCTTCTGCCCATTTTAAAATCAGGTTGTTTTTTGATGATGAGTTGTATGAGCTATTTATATATATTAGACATTAATCCCCTATTAGTCATATAATTTGTAAATATTTCCTCCCATTCAGTATGTTGTCTTTTCATCTGTATGTCTTCTTTGGAGAAATGTCTATTTAGATCTTCTGCCCATTTTTGGTGGTGGGGTTTTGCTCTTTGATATTGAACTGTAGGAGCGGTTTGTATATTTTGGAAATTTATCCCTTGTCAGTCACACCATTTGCAGATATTTTCTCCCATTCCATAGGTTGTTGTTTCATTTTATTTATAGTTTCCTTTGCTGTGTAAAAGCTTTTAAGCTTAATTAGGTCCCATTTGTTTATTTTTGTTTTTATTTCCATTACTCTAGGAGAGGAATCCAAAAAAATACTGCTGTGATTTATGTCAAAGAGTGTTCTGCCTATGTTTTCCTCTAGGAGTTTTATAGTATCTGGTCTTACATTTAGATCTTTAATCCATTTTGAGTTTATTGTTGTACATGGTGTTAGAGATTGTTCTAATTTCATTCTTTTACATGTAGCTGTCCAGTTTTCCCAGCACCATTTATTGAGGAGGCTGTCTTTTCTCCATTGTATATTCTTGCCTCCTCTGTCATCGATTAGTTGACCATAATTGCATGGGTTTATTTCTGGGCTTTCCATCCTGTTCCATTGACTATGTGTCTGTTTTTATGCCAGTAATGTACTGTTTTGATGACTGTAACTTTGTGGTATAGTCTGAAGTCAGGGAGTATGATTTGGAGTGGGAATTTGATACCATTTTTATTTTATTCTCTTTGCCTATCTGCATTTGTTTCTGCAATGAATAAAAACTGCTTCTTAGTAAAAATAAAATATGTATTTTAAAAGTATTTTAGTGACCTAGGAAAATAAGCCAACAGTTAAATGCTTAAAGTCTACTCCATAAAATAGAAATAAGGCAGCAGAAGAAATACTAAGTCAGCAGATGTCATTACAGTCTGCACCTCTGACCTCTTGTTCCTTTAGGGAACTTTCACTGGTGGATGCCCATGTTCTCTTATTCTCTGGGCATCCAATTCATTGGTAGTCACCCCAGGGCCAGGCCTAGAGAGCTACAGGGAGAAGCCAGTCTCAGGTTCCAAACTTTAACTCTTTTCACATTGGCAACTAGAAATGGGCTGTGCCTGAAAGTGACCCAAGTGACCCTTTTCCCTTGGTCTTGAAATATTTGTGAGTGAAGGGGATGGGGCTCAGTGCAAGTAGAATCACTCATAGCTCTTTCCAGTCCCTTTGCTGGGTGGTCATCAGCCTTTTGTCTCTTCACTCATCCCATGCCAGGACCGTATACCTCATTGTCATAAAATAGGTAGAATGTCCTCAGGAAAACAATACCAAAGAAAGGATGAGAATAACATTGGTAAAGAATTTCCCTGAACTCATGGATATGACATGAGGACAGGGAACTTGGTTTCTCCAATGGTTATCTCCCTAGCATCAAGAATAGTGCCTGACACATAGTAGATACTCAATAAATCAATATTGAATGAACGAAACTGAGCATTAAAAAGACAAATGAAGGACTTCATCTGGAGGAAAACATACGCCAAGGAAAGGAAGACAATTCTTTGTAATTGTATCATGTTTTTAAAGAACGTAATACAAACAGTTGTTTTAAAGGAGATGAAAGATCATAAAACAAGGAGGAAAGGGAAACTGCAAAGTTAAAGAGACTGAGGACAAAAACCCTATTATAGAACTCATAGGTAAATTCAAATAGACAAGACTAAAATATGGCTAGCTAAAATAAAATTCTGATTTAAAGAAAATGCTTAAATTAATCATGGAGAGTGCAGAGAAAATGTAGTTAATGTGAGGGCAGTCCAAAAGTGATCCAACATAAAGATAATTAATGTTCATGAAGTAGAGAACCCACAAATGAAAATTATTTCAAAGATAGAGTAGCCAAAAGAATTCCCTAAAATGAGGAAATAACAACACTGAGAATAAAAAGTGAATTAATTATAGACTGGTAGAGAACTAGTAATCCTGAGCTGTATCCTGGTTAAAATTTTGAACCTTGAAAACAAAGATAAATGGACTTTTTCTAAAACCTAAAATGTAAGTCACCAGCAAGTGTTTGGGGTGGGAATCCAACAGCCTTTGACTTGGCCAAAGCAATGCTCATGGACAGAGACGTGAGATGATGTCTACTCATTATGGGGAAAAGAAATTGTGACTCCAGAATGGGAAAAATGTACAAAGGATAAGTTTACCTAGTTTTTAAGTGTATATCTAGAAAAATAGAAGAGACACAATCTATGGACTTCAAAATTTTTCTTTAGAATTGCAGTTAGACTTTTTCATGCTTCATTTTGGCATATCTGCTGAATTTCTTTGAGGCATCATTGTGTTGGGAGTCCCATGGGTTCTCATTTGGTTGTCTCCAAGTCTGGCCCCAAATCAGACCAGTTAATCAGGTAGGGTGCCTCTCCAACACCCCAGTGCCTTGCTATTTTTATTGTCTGATGAGTGTGTTTCACAAGCCTTCCTAGCATGCATAGTTGTTAAGAGCAGATTACAGGAGCATCTTAGATACTTTTAAGTTAGTTGTAGTATCTTATTTGTGGATCTGGTGATTGCTTCTTTGGGTCAGCTGCAGGACTCTGTTCTAAGAGGAGTGGGGTTAATATTTCATGCAGCCTCCTTTAAGCTGTAGCTATATGTCCTCATGCCTTGAGCATGAGAAATAGCTTCCAGGGCCTGCCAAGTTTCTAACTACAAGGAATAATGCCATTGTTGAGAAGATCCAAAAACCACATGAATGAAAAGATCTGGCTGCCTTTATTATGCTGTATAAGACTATGAGAAATGTAGCAACAAAGGAATTATTCATTACTGATACCTTAGAGTTCAGCAGTAATTTCCATTGGGCTCCTCATCATCTTTGTCTTAAAATATTTTCTCAGTGTAAAGGACACATGCTTTATTGAATATGAACTCTTCCTTTTTTTTCCTTGTAACTATAACATAGTATATCACTTTCAGATCACTAATATGTGATAAACTGTAAATACATTGTATAGTGCTGACTCCAAGTAGGATAAAATATACCCACTGGGCTTATTTATGGCAGATATATGCATCTTTTTGATGTCTGGTAACAAGAACATGATTACTATCTGGGACTCAGTTCCCTGAAAACTCCTTAAAGGTTTTTCAATACCTTTGACTGGTTCATTGGGGTTACACCTTCTGTCCTACTTACATTTGTGCAAAAACGTGAATTAACTATAAAGTGAGCAAAACAAAAAAAAATCTGTAAGGTAAGATGACTAGTATCTTAAATTTGTAAAGATTATAAATGGGATATATAGACAGGGATGTTAAAACTGCAAAAGAAATTGTATTATAATCAACTGAGAGGTGTGGGATTGTCTCCCCCTCCCCACTTGGTAGTAGGAAAAAATAGAAGAGAGGTAAAAAATCTTGGAAGTGTCCTCTGAACAAGCAATCACAGCTTTCTTCCTCCATCAGTATGAAGATTTACCCTCCCCCCGCAAAAAAGAATGCTGAGATTGACTTACTCTTTTGACTGTCTGAGACCGTGATTACAACACGGTAATGACAAAGTTGCTTAGCCTGAGATTTCCACCAACAACAACAAGCAACACCTTATTCTAACTGAGCAGGATATCAAGACATATATTTTTATCATGATTCAGTTTGAGAAATGTATTTCTTATATTTAAATAATCATTTATCAAATTAATAGAAAAGAAAACAGCACCCGAGAATGTTTTCTTCTGGACACAAAAATTGAAAAACACGTCTCTCTTTTCAAAGTAAGCATGGGAGATGAATTTAAAGTAGAGTGAATCAGAAAAGCCTCAGTGATTTCTTTCCCAGCTTTTATGAAGCACGTTGGTGGCCTCCAGACAGAAGTGCTTTCATTGGGTGACAACTACAAAGTGAATAAAGCCGTGAAAATTTAATTCATCCTACAATTTTGAGAGTTATTCTCCTTTATAAATGGTGGACCCTAAGGAAAACATCACCATACTTTTGGATTTTAATAAAGATTTCATGTGCCCAGTAAGAAAGACAAATAGGGGCTTCCATGGTGGTGCAGTGGTTAAGAATCCGCCAGCCAATGCAGAGGACACAGGTTCGAGCCCTGGTCCGGGAAGATCCTACATGCCGCAGAGCAACTAAGCCCGTGCACCACAAGTACTGAGCCCGCAAGCCACAACTACTGAGCCCACGTGCCACAGCTACTGAAGCCCATGTGCCTAGAGCCCATGCTCCACAACAAGAGATGCCACCACGATGAGAAGCCCGTGCACCCCACCAAAGAGTAGCCCCCACTCACCACAACTAGAGAAAGCCCGTGCGCAGCAACAAAGACCCAACGCAGCCAAAAATAAAATAAATAAAAATAAATAAATTTTAAAAAAAAAGACCAATAGGATGCCACTGAGACTTGAAAGCCACAGAGAGTGGCCTTGCTCTGGGACTCTGGAGCCACAGTGCTGCCCTTGGGAATGATTTGTCATCTTAGGCAAGGTTAGTATTAAGGCAATCTGGGGTGACTTTCAGTTTATTATGAAAATTAAATATTTTCATTAGACAGAAAACAAGGACATCAACATGCAGTTTGTCAGCCCTGAGATTTATCATGATTAAAATGCTGAGATTGTACCAACAGTGTTTCTTAAGTCAACAAATATTTGTCAAGCCCTTAGCAAGTCCTTTTGAGAAATGCCAGAAAGTATGAGGCATGATCACTCAAGGATCATACCAGTATGTTTAATGAAAATAATTCAGGATACCCAAAAATACATTGTGTAATTTCACCAATTTCTCAGTTTCTGTAGAATACTTCCTTTAAGCTTGGTATTTTGTACATATCTGACCTGTTCTAATCATCAGACATTCCTCCTAAACCTTGGAAGATGGAAAGGAGAATGATAGAGAATAGTCCTAAAGACTGACTTCTCAGTTTCCAAAAATAACCTTGATTTCGCCCATATGATGGAATGTTTGTGCCATCCCCAAAAACCTGCTTTCCTCTCATGTAAACAATAGTTTCCCACACTCTGGGAAAATTTGACATTTGTCTTTAGTGGTTCCCCTGTGAGAAACTAAAAGTACCATCTACTTTTAAAAAAATAAGGAAATAACCACAACAGAAGTGTGGCAAGATGATTTCACATTTAAGAACCAAAGGAATAAAGGAGGGGTATAATTCCCTTACAGTTTATTGATTTCAATATTATGCAAACCTGCACCATGTAAGTAATAATACTGTAAGAAATACAGCCATTGAAAAACAATTACCATGCCAATGCCTGGTTTCCTAAATCAAACAGCACAACCAACTAGATCAGAGAATACATATTACACAGTCTGCTGTGTTAGGGGAAAAAGAGCATAAAAATGGGGCATGGATGCTTTATCATCTAATAAATCTCCAATACTATCCTTCCCCTGTCCCCCGCCATCACTCTTTATTGCAACTGACTTTAGGGTTAGGTATAGAACAAAAGACATTATCGGTAGATCAAATCCTCCAAAGGTCTCACTATATTACTAAGCAAAAACATATAGTGAAAGCCTGGATTATGCATGGGACGTTTAACAAGTTGGACATTCTAGATGTAGAAACAAACCTCCACAGGATTTCCCAGTAAGAGCTGACATGTGAACTTGTCCCTGAGTACCCATCAACCATAACCACCTGAGACTTCGTCGAATAATAATTACGCTTGTAAATTCTGAGACTCTCCCTTTAAAAACCTAAGGGGAGGGGGAGATACATATATACATACATACATACATACATACACACGTGGGAGGATTTCCTATCAAGATGGCATGGTAAATTCGTACATTGACTCACTTCCGTTGCTCCAACATATAAAATATAGAAAGAGAAAAATTAATATATAGCTGGACTTAAAAGCACAGTAGATCTCCCCATGGACCAAAACTGGAACAGAAATAAAAAGTGATGAGCAGGGCTAAAGCCATGGATCCACCAGACTCTCCAACTGGAAATAGACAGTGACAATCTGTGGGGTAATAGAGGCTAACTGTTCTTCTTGAAAGATGGGGAATTAGCAGGCTCTGTGCTTGAATCCAGAGTCTATGGTAGGATTCAAAAAGGGGACAATTTAAAAATAAAAGTGCTAACTGCCACTGCCTGGAGACAAAGCTTTATAGGGAACTATAGACATGGGGAGGTAAAAGGACAAAGACATAGCTTCTGGAGAAATGGAGCCAAGCCATCTGCAATTTCAGTGACTGTACCTATGCTATTCCCAATATTGCAGTGAGGCAAAAGTCCCAAAGTGCTATTAAAATAATGCCTTGTTCCTGGCCTGATGATCCAAGGACTGGGCAGAAAGACATATATAAAACTAAACAAGGGGGCTTCCCTGGTGGTGCAGTGGTTAAGAATCTGCCTGCCAATGCAGGGGACACAGGTTCGAGCCCTGGTCCAGGAAGATCCCACATGCCATGGAGCAACTAAGCCCTTGAGCCACAACTACTGAGCCTGTGCTCTAGAGCCCATGAGCCACAACTCCTGAAGCCCGCATGCCTAGAGCCCATGTTCCACAACAAGAGAAGACACTGTAATGAGAAGCCCACACACCACAACAAAGAGTAGCCCCCACTCGCCACAACTAACAACAAAGAGTAGCCCCTGCTCGCAACAACTGGAGAAAGCCTGTGTGCAGCAATGAAGACCCAACACAGCCAAAAATAAATAAATTAAATAAATAAGTAAAAAAAAAAAACTAAACAAGGAATGATTGAGCTTAAAGAGAAAGAAACAACCACCACCAAAAAAAAAAAAAGCCTCTTCCTACAGACCAAAATTCCAAACAACATGAAAAAATCTAATGTTAGTAAAGATAGCAAACAAAATACACAATTAGAGCATGAATTTTCTGTAGATTAATATTCTGACATAGTCTGACAAATAATTTAAATTAGTGTGTTTAAGATATTCAAAGATTAACAAGAATTATATCCATTGAAGATGAACATGGAAGACTATTTTTTTTAAACAAATGAGAAACTATGACCTAGAAATAGGTAGAAAGAAAACAAAAATTGTTGAATATGAAAAAGAACCAATTAGAAATTCTGGCAATCAAAAATTTTAAGTTGTTATGAAAATGATCTCTACACTTGATACACACAAACACACACAATTAATAATTCCTAAGATAGCTTGTCTATCTTAGGCACCCACACATGTCTAACTATGAATTTCAGAAAAAGAGAATAGAAGTATGTTGGATATTCCAAAATTTTAAATGTAATTTCTTATGTTAATGCATTGTAGATTTAAAGGAAGCTAAATAAAAATAATTCCACACATTGTAATAAAACAATTAAGAATAATTATAATGTAATAAAACATTGTAAGAAAAAAATTTAAAGCTGTTAGAAAGGCAAATTATTTTCAAAAGAAATGAAAATTAGATTGAGCACAGACTTCTCAGCAATAGCAAGAGATACCAGAGACAATCAGAATGCTTAAAATAAATTGTCAACATATGCTTTAATACCCAGCTAAACTATTTTTTGAGACTAATTGCAAAATAAAGTTCTTTTTAGTTGTATATAGATTAGGAGTTAAACACTTTCAGAGCTACACTAATAGAACTATTAATAGAACCTAGAAGGGAGTCAAAATACATCAGTAAGAAAAAAAGAAGTAAAACATGCCAATAAATGTAATTGTTTACATTTATTAAAAATTTTTGTATTTTAATTAAAATACTAGACAATAACGACAAGCTGGAGTAAGGAAGGTTTTAAAGGATAAAGTGTGTAAAGTATTCTACCATACTCGGAAACATGATAGAAATATATTTTGTTATAAAAATCTACAGTTAAGTTTACGTTTAAAAAATAAGTATAATTTCTAAAACAAGAGGCATGCAATCCATAGTTCAAAACCAGTGCAGAGCAACATGACCAAAAATTGGTTCTGTGAAAAGCTGAGAAAACAGACAATCTTTCTCTGGCAAAATTGACAAAGAAAATAAATAAAATTTAAAAAAAACAAATACTAGGAATGGAGAGGGACTTAACTACAGACAAATTAAAGATGTTAATAGTCATAATTTTGTGCCAATAAATTTGAAACTTAGAAGAAACATATAGTTATCAAGAGAAAATGTACAGTGCATTGTCTCCAGAGGGAATGAAAATGATAATGGTTTAAAAATTGAATATATAATCAAATCTCTCACCACAGAAGACACTAAAAGAAAGAAGACTTAGGGAACTGTAAAATCCCTAATAATCCATTTCAGAGAATGAAAAAAGAAGGATGTTGCCCAACTTGTATTATGAGGCTAGTATAATCACCAAATCTTGCAGGACCAAAACAAGAAAAGAAAATTAGAAACCAAACTTATTTATGAATCTAGATGCAAGAGTCCTAAATAAGCAAGCAAATACACGAAAGCTAGCAAAATAAATTCAGCAGTAGATAAAATATAAAAATTCATATTAACGGAGAAGAGTTATTTCAGGAATGCAAAATGGTTCAAACGCAGAAAATCAAGTCATATAAGCTACCATATTAACAAATGAAAGGAATTGTACCATATGATAGAGCAAAATCATTTAATTGAATAAATTCATATTCAACATAAAAATTCTTAGCAACCTAGGCATAAAAATGTTTCTTAAACCAATAAAAGATATCTATCAAAATATACAGCAAGGGGCTTCCCTGGTGGCGCAGTGGTTGAGAGTCCGCCTGCCGATGCAGGGGATGTGGGTTCGTGCCCCGGTCCGGGAGGATCCACATGCCGCGGAGCAGCTGGGCCCGTGAGCCATGGCCGCTGAGCCTGCGCGTCCGGAGGCTGTGCTCCGCAACGGGAGAGGCCACAACAGTGAGAGGCCCGCATACCGCAAAAAAAAAAAAAAAAAAAAAAAAAAAAAAATATATATATATATATATATATATATATATATATATAGCAAACATACTTATAGCACTTTAATTTGAGTCATTTTCTTTGAGGAATATAGAGAAAATTAAGAAAAATTAAGAAAATGATGCTGGTAATTACTGTGAAAATATGTATACATGTACATATACATACACATATATATACACATACAGTTTGTACATATGCATATATATACAGTATATTTCATTATATGTACAGCATATGCTGGCTAGGAGATTTCAAAGAGAAGGGTAGGGAAGAGTAATGGAGTCAATTATCCCTAACAAATTATCAAAACAGATTAAGAAGTAACAATAATTAAGGCAATTTGGTGTTGCTAAAGAAATAGATGGATAGAATCCAGACAGAATGCAGAAGTAGTCCTAAACATGAAATGAAGAGCGTATATCAAGGCAGTAAAGGATAGACAGATTATTAATGAATAATGTGGAATATTGGCTAATCATCTGGGGAAAAAAATAAAGTGACATCAACAAACCCAATAAATTCCAAATGGATCAAAGCCTTTAAAGCAACAAAAGGTATAAAAGAGAGCATAGGTGAATTTAGTATCCTGAAGTGGGAACACTTTCTAAGAATATGAAAACCAGAACCCATCAAGGAAAAGATTGATGCATTTGAGTACATACAAACCAATAAAGAAAAGTGGAACACCCCAATATGAAAATAAGCAATGTAAAAACATCATTGTGATACAAAAGTAAACTATCATATTGGCAAAAATGCAAAATTTGGGAAAACAAATTCCTGGCAGGGGATTGTAGCCTCATTCTTTGTAGGAATATAAATTTGTGCAACTATTTAGAGGACAATTTGGTAATAACTATAAAAAATTTAAATACTTATATTCTTTTATCCAGTATTCTACTCACAGAATTTGCAAATATGCCTCAAAAGTACACAAAATACATATGTAGAGACACTCATTGAAGCATTATTTTTAAGTAGAAAAAACACTGTATCTGGCAGATGGGAGACTAGATAAAAGAGGTATGATATAACCCATGATGGAATACTATACGGCCTTTAAAAACAAAGTAGATCTGAACATCCCTAAGATATACTGTCAAGTGAAAAATTCAAAGTTCAGAAGAAGTGGTTTAGTATGAGCCCTTTGAGTAAAGAAAGGAAAAGATGAATGGATTATATATGTTGTATTATGTATATTTTATACATACATTTTGATCATATATGCAGGAAAAATACTTCTGAACATGAACATGAACATGGAAATGACCAGCTGAGAGGACTAAAAACCTATTTTTGTTTTATGCCATCCTATTTTTATGTTGGATTTTCTAAACATGTGATAAAATACTTTTTTTTAACTGAAGTATAGTTGATTTACAATGCTGTGCCAATCTCTGCTGTACAGCAAAGTGACTCAGTTGTACACATATAGACATTCTTTTTTTAATATTCTTTTCCATTAGGGTTTATCACAGGATAATATAGTTCCCTGTGCTATACAGTAAGACCTTGTTGTTTATCGATCCTCTATATAATAGTTTGCCTCTGCTAATCCCAGACTCCCAGTCCTTCCCTCCTACACCCTCCTCCCCCTTGGCAACCACAAGTCTGTTCTCTATGTCTGTGTGTCTGTTTCTGTTTTGTAGATAGGTTCATTTGTGCCATATTTCAGATTCCACATATAAGTGCTATTATATGGTATTTGTCTTTCTCTTTCTGACTTACTTCACTTAGCATGATAATCTCTAGTTGCAACCATGTTGCTGCAAATGGCACACTTCTGTTCTTTTTTATGGCTGAGTAGTATTCCATTGTTTATATATAGCACATACTCTTTATCCATTCATCTGTCGATGGACATTTAGGTTGCTTCCATGTTTGGGCTATTGTGAATAGTGCTCCTGTGAACATAGGGGTGCATGTATCTTTTTGAATTATAGTTTTGTCTGGGCATATTCCCAGGAGTGGGATTGCTGGATCATATGGCAAATCTATTTTTAGTTTTCTGAGGAACCTCCACACTGTTCTCCATAGTGGCTGCACCAACTTACATTCCCACTAACAGTGTAGGAGGGTTCCCTTTTCTCCACCCCTCTCCAGCATTTGTTATTTGTAGACTTTTTAATTTTCATATCCAACAGGGGTTTTTAGATAGTATGTTTATAAGCCATTTATAGTCTTCATATTTTAATTAATGTATTTCAAGTGGTCCACAACCGTTATATCTACTGCTCTCTGCACTACCTCCTTGTAGTATGTGAACCTCAAAACTATGACCACATGAGTTTCAGGACACCCTTATTAGTGTAGCCTCATCAGGGGCTGATGGACTACATAGAACAGGAATATTATGTGCTGTCTAGTGGGATTGTTTCAAAAAGGTAACAAATATTGGTTGAATGTTTTTGTAATATATTGATAATATTGATATTTCTAGCAGACATGCTTCTTTTTACTTTTCCTAAACTAACTATTGGAAATGCCATTAAGCTCAGTGAGGGCAGAGGTTACATTTTACTTGTTTTGTGTCCTTCCTGAGACTCCAGCACAGTGTTTAGGACAAATTAGATGCTCAATAACCGTTGGTGGAAGAAATTAGATCAGAAGCTGAAGGACTTTCTTTCTCTTCCTTCCTTCCACTGGCAACACGTTTGCACTGGAAGATAAAGTGTCATATTCATTGATTTAAGAAATGTATATTGTGTATCTTTTAATACATAGTTATTCTTTAGAGTAATGGCTCTCAGACTTCTTCACTTCACAGGCTAGTAACATCTCACCCAAATAACTGGGAGAGACAAATATAGGCTACCTAATATTTTAGTTTTCCATGTAAAGTCATTTAAAAACATCAACTACAATCTACTATCATTACTGTGCCATTAATAAAAAGGCATTTAACAATCAATCAATCAATCAATGGAAGCTATAATCTCAGAATAAAAGACGGTTCTTTAAATAAATACAGTTAGCACTCCTTTTTTCTTGTTTTTGGCTTCAGTTGGTGAAAACTCCATCAGGGGTGAATATTATTCCAGGAGCTGTGTGACCTCAGCCTTCCTGAGGTTCAAGTTGCTTGTCTGTAAAACAGGACAGTAATAGTGCCTGGATCTGGGGTCATTATGAGGATTAAATGAGGTAATGTATGTAAATCACCTACCAGTTCTGGGCACAAAGCATTCAGTAAATGTTCGCTATTAGTATAGTTGTGGATGATGTTATTATTGTCTTGGAATTGCCACTATAGAGGCTGAGAGGAAGCATAAGACTTCCTTTCTGCCCTTTAAGAACTCAGCATCTAACTGGGAAGAGAAGCAGGTGATGAGAAAATGCCCCCAAGAGTGATATGAGTGATGAGAGGCATAAAGGTGTTGTCAGAGGCTGGAGGTAGCGCAGTGGAGTCAGGGGAGACTGGGGTGGGTGGACCAGAATATAACCAAGTCTGAGTGAGCCAGGATGGAATGCTACCCTTTTTCAGGTGCTTAGTGTGTACCAGGCCCATGTCAAGTGCTTTACAGTCATCTCATGTCATCCCCATTCAAAAGCTTTGTGAAAGAAGATGTACTGATGGCCAAGATGCACTTGAGAAGATGCTCAACATCACTAATCATCTGGGAAGCGCAAATCAAAACCACAGTGAGATACCACCTTGTACCTGTCAGAATGGCTATCATCAAAAAGACAAGAAATAACAAGTGTTGGCGAGGGTGTGGAGAAGTGGATCCTAGTACACAGTTGGTGGGAATGTAAATCGGGACAGCCACTATGGAAAACAGTATGGCGGTTCCTCAAAAAATTAAAAATAGAGCTGCCATATGACCCAGCAATTCCACCCTTGGATATACATACAAAGAAAGCAAAAACACTAATTCAGAAAGATATATGCACCCCAATGTTCATAGCAGCATTATTTATAATAGCCAAGTTATGAAAGCAACCTAAGTGCCATCAACAGATGAATGGATAAAGAAGATATGGTATATATGTATATAATGAAATATTACTCACCATAAAACAGAATGAAATTTTGACATTTGCAACAACGTGGATGGACCTGGAGGGTATTATGCTTAGTGAAATAAGTCAGACAGACACAAATATTATGTTTTCACATATCTGTGGACTCTAAAAAATAGAACAAATGAATGACTATAACAAAACAGAAGCAGGGCCTCCCTGGTGGCGCAGTGGTTGAGAGTCCGCCTGCCGATGCAGGGGATGCGGGTTCGTGCCCCGGTCCGGGAGGATCCCATATGCCGCGGAGTGGCTGGGCCCGTGAGCCATGGCCGCTGAGCCTGCGCGTCCGGAGCCTGTGCTCCGCAGTGGGAGAGGCCACAGCGGTGAGAGGCCCACGTACCGCAAAAAAAAAAAAAAAAACCAGAAGCAGACTCACAGATACAGAAAACAAACTAGTGGTTACCAGTGGGGAGAGGATTGGGGAGGGGCAAGATAGGGGAAGGAGATTAAGAGGTACAAACTACTAGGTATAAAATAAATAAGGTATAAGGATGTAATATGCACCACAGGGAATATAGCCAATATTTTATAACTTTATATGGCATATAATCTATAAAAATATTGAATTGCTATGTTGTATACCTGAAAACTAATATAATACTAATTATAATATAATATTATATCATACATATTATAATATAAACTAATATATAATACTATTATAATTATATAATACTAATTTAAGTATAGTAAGTCAACTATACTTAAAAAAAAAAAAAAGCTTTGTGTCTGTTCCTGTTGTCATTCCTATTTTACAGTCACCAACCTGGTCACTGGCAGAGGTGGGGTTCTGATCCAGTTCTCTTTCACTCAAAAGCCAAGCCACAATGTAGGTCCAGACATCTGCCCTTTGCCCTTGACTGTGCCTTGCTGCGCTATAGAGCAGTATGGGCTTTAGCCAGTAGGACAGGAAAAGCCAGCAAGAAGTGAACAGGGGCATGACCTACCTACCCAAGGAGGTGGCACAGGAAGATCACGTATGGAATACAATGAAATAGGGAAGGACTAAAAGCAAGAAGACCAGTTTAGAGGGAAACAAAAATGGCCCATTTGGTTGAAGCTGGTTCTGCTTAGAATGATGAGAGCACTTGTGTGCTGAGGATCTTTCCTCGTGGCTTATAGACTAGACTTGGTCATTAATGGATGCTGTTGTAGCCACATAGCTCAACTCTGGGACACATTCCACTCAATGCCAAGCTCTTAAAAACATCCATGCCTGGGCCACACCCTAGAAAAAGTTAATCGCAGCCTCTTGGATGAAGCCCAGTGGGACAGATCAGATTTCATGAGAACTTCTTGGGGAAAAAAAGAACATAAAATCACCATCATCATCAACAACAAAATTCCATGCTGAATATTTCTTTAAAATGAGGACAGAAATCATACAAATTACTGAGATATAGGTCCCTTGCTTCTGAGATCTCTTCCAGTGTCCTGATTGCAACCTGTCTTCTTCCCTCCCCATCTAGAACACTCTATAACTCCCAGCACCTGCCAGCACTCATAGGGTACCAGGCACTTGTAAAGCCCTGGAGCTTTAGCCTCACTATCTTCAAGGACAGTCTGTGCCTGGTCCTAGGCATCTTTTTATAAACTCTCCACCTGATTCTAATGAGCAGCCTGATAGAGGAACACTGATCTCTATCCAGCATTAACACACTCCACTAAGAAACTCTTAGGAAGTAACCAATCAGCCCTGTGTGATTTTAACATCTCCCACCACATATTTGCACACCCTAGTCATGTCCACTTGGAACATGAGCCACCATCCTGCCTCCGTCAATCATCAAATATTTATTGAAGGACCTGCGTGTGCTTGGCCCTGAGCTGGGTGCTGTGGGGAATGGAAAGGCTCAATTTCTGCCCCGAAATGAGCTCAGCATGTTGGAAACTTTAACGAAGAGCATTGCTATGTTTTGCCTTTCCTGGGTTGTACATTTTTTAGGTACTTGGGAGGAATTTGACAAATCTCTGCTAAAATGAGGTGCATGAGGGCTTGCTTCAACAAGAATTTGGGCAGAGTGGATTCAAAGTGATTTTTTAAATGAATTATGACATGAAAAGAATCTCAGCTTCATTACAAAGATGTAATTTAAAAATCACAGTGACATCTTGTAGATACCTATAGGAATGACAAATCCCTAGTGCTGACGAAGAAGTGGAGCAACTACATCTTGCATCCACCACTGACAGCAGTGCAAAGTGGTATGCAAAATCCGTTCATGAAAATATTTGAGCAGTTTCTTATAAAATTAAATATATGACCAAGGACCAAGCAATTCCACCCCTAGATATCTAGCCATGAGAAATAAAAATATATACCCACACAAAGATGTGCACCTGAATGTTCATAGCAGCATTGTTCACAGCAGGCAGAAAGTGGAAACTACCAAAACATGCTAATGCTGGAGAATCAACTGTGGCACACCTGTCGAATACCACTTGCTAATCAAAGGGAACCAACTACTAATACACAGGATGACACAGATGAATCTCAAAAGCGTGATGCTAAGTGAAAGAAGCCACTAACAAAAAACTACTTTCTGAATTACCCAATTTATATTACCTTCTGGAAAAAAAAAAACAACAAAACAGAATAATAGGGACCAAAAAACATCAGTGGTTGTCTGGTCTGGAGCCCAGAAAGGGGAAGTGACAAGAAAAGAGCAAGAAGGAATTTTTAGGGGTGGTGGAACTGTTCTGTATCCTGATCGTGATTATGGTTTATGTGACTGTTCACATTTGTCAAAACTCATAGAACTGTATAGGTTAAAAGGGTGAATTCTCCTGAATGTAAATTATACATTAAGAAGACTAACTTGTAAGATAGGTAGGTAGGTAGGTAGGTATGTAGGTAGGTACGTAGATAGATAGATACATTTTTTTAAAATAACCAAATTAGGATAAAGTGTACATTCTTAGAATAAGGACAGGTGCCAGGTTATATGAGACTAAAAGAAAGCAATAACTAAAGAGCTTTTCACCCCAAAAGTGCAGTCAGTCCAGGTCTTTGTCCCCCTGTATTACATCCGTGGTGGTTTCTGAACAGTTTCCAGCACTGGGCACTGCTCCAAGCTGGGCTTCAGCACATCCGTGGAGTGTTTCTGGGCCCTGTTGCGGCTGCCACCCCATAAGTAGCTGTCTGGGTTCCCTGCTGCTCTCCGTCCTCCTCTGTAGGAAGCGTGCCTTCAGGGCTGGCAACCAAGTCACACTCCAGGCCTACCCCCTGGGTCCCCATGGTTATCCCTAACCAGGGGGAGAATGCAGTGTTTCAAGTTGGCACCAACCCCTCATTTTAGAACAAAAGCCTAACGAAAGGGCAGGTGTGCCCTGAGCCCTCTGTGATTAGCTGTAATTCTTGGCAGTGTGACATACTTATTCTTCTGAATTAGCACAGGGCACAAGGCATTTACCATGGTACTAATTGCTATTGGATGAGAACAAGCAGCCCCAGTATGTGGGCATGAGGCAAGACAAAAGAGATGCCAAAGCCATTCAGAGCCATACCCCACATCAGCTGAGAACACGTTTGTCTAAATGTCAGTCTCCTGTGGGTAGGGTGTGGGGAAGTGAGCCTGGAATCCCACACGATTCTGGTTGGGTAAGTGGGCGCACCCTTCTTCCTCCCCTGCAATACAGTCAGCACTTGCATTCAGTGCTGTTCTTTTTTTTTTTTTTTTTTTTTTTTGCGGTATGCGGACCTCTCACTGTTGTGGCCTCTCCCGCTGCGGAGCACAGGCTCCGGACGCGCAGGCTCAGCGGCCATGGCTCACAGGCCCAGCCGCTCCGCGGCATGTGGGATCTTCCCAGACCAGGGCTCAAACCCATGTCCCCTGCATCGGCAGGCGGACTCCCAACCACTGCGCCACCAGGGAAGCCCAGTGCTGTTCTTTATACTTACAAAGAGATAGATGGGGAAATAATTCTAAAGCATCTCCCCCCACAAACTCTGCAGTATATGAAATGTCCTCAGTAAGGGAATGATTGCTCCAAGCAAAGCCAATTGTGGGCCAAGTTTAACTCATACGCTGGACTTCTTCAAAAATGCAAGTCCAGGAAAAATGACAGATTTCAGTGTCATTTATTGTGGGAAAAAAATGTGAGCATATCCTACTTCATGCTTCCTCTTGTCTTCCCAGCAGTCACCATAGACATATAGAAATGGACTTTCCTAATAAACCAAGTCTTCTGAAATCTTCCAAGTATAGTAACGGAGGTCAGTTATAGAGCTAATATCACCGTCCAATTTTATCAACAGATACACCCAGAGGTGGTGATGAGGGGACTTCATGAATTGAAGAAATAAACACACTTCCTGTGGTTCTTAATTACTTTTCCTATAGTTAAAAGTAAAGCTCTGGAAAAAATAAAATGAGGAAAAAGTTCACTCAATGAACATTTGCTTATCACCTTAAAGATGAATGGAAACAGCAATACTAGGTCTTGCAGCATCTACTGGGGTGGACCAGGTCTGCTCTTAAGAGTCTAGCCCAGCACTCCCTCAAGGGGCCCCAGGCTGGTCCAAGCCTGCTGATAGAGATCTTTCGCAGGCAGAAGGGATGCCAAGTGCAAAGGTGTCATGGCAGGTGGTCAGGGCTCAGGAGGGAAAAGCCATCCCGTAACCATGAAGCCGCCATCTGACGTCATCTAGGCTTATCTGCTTTGTATGAGAATGACCCATGTTTAGTGAATGTCCTATTTTCAAGGCTGGGATGCTAGGTAAATATAGATCTCTGAGCCTGGTGTCATCACTAAGGACTACTCTATATGACCAAATTCCACTTCTCCCAAACCTAGTCAGAATTATCCTCCCCACTGAAACCTAGCTGCTGCATAGCTGTTTGGGTAGGTGTGGTCGTATGGAAGCCATGTGTTTCCTCATTAGGAAGACGACCCCCCAAGATCCTGTGCCCCTGGACCAAAGATGACATTCTCCGACTACAAGCAGAGGAGCATAGTGTCACAAAGGGCATGAATAGTTCCTGGAGTCTGTCTTTGCATCTGTAAAATGGGGACACATTGATGCATAGTTCTTCATCCTGAAAGCCTTGTGAAAATTCTAGGTAATAACAGCTCTCGTGATGCTTGGCACCTCCTAGCTGTTCATATGTTTCTTGAATTTCAAAGGGAAAAGTGTAGATATTATCTTGTATATAAGTTTGCTTCAGAAAAGGAAATGTATAGTCACTTGTTAAAATGTACAGTAGATACATCCTCCCACCAAAACAAGCAAAAATGTTGCAGAATTTGTGATGATAAGGTTATAAAAACCCTGGAATTCAGAAAAGAACCCAGTCTGAACTGCCTACTGGGTGCAGCCTGGAAACAGTCAAAAAGTTCAATGCTGTTGAGTACTGTCTTTGCTTATAGGACCTAAAGGTTACATTTGCATTTGTAATCACTGCCCTGTCACATTTTGATAAATTGGAGAGCAGCTAGATCTTTCTCTTAGAAAACTTCATTCCCTTTGCTGTAAAGAGTAAGCGGGTTGCTTTCAAAATTGACTACTTGATTGCCATGTTTTCTCCCTTCTCTATTAGCAATTGAGAAAGTGGTCAGATTTGGGAAATTCCTGCTGAAAAAATGAAGTAGCTCGTATGACACCCACACCCAGAAGCTGTTTACATTTTCATCACTGTCCTTGGGAGCTCTTGAATTTCCCTTCAGCAATTTGTGCTTTGGCCAGCAAACATCAACTTCCAACTTCCACGAGGACTAGAACCTGAACTAACTTCTGTTGCCCGTCAAAATGCTCCAAATCACTTGCAAGCATTTTTATACAAATGCCCAGAGACTTCCAATAAAGTGGCTGATCTCCATTTGGGACAGAAAACTGACCAGGGAAATTCCAGAAGGGCTGATGAGGTAATGGACCAGAGTTTCCAGGGTGATGACACAGAGATTTCCTCATCTCTCTTCTAAAGCACCTCTTAAAATTACCAAATACCCCACAGGCTGATGGGAGTGGTCAAAACCACTTTCCTCCAACCTACATGATCAAAGCATCTCAGTTTATTCTGAGTCCTATGAAGAAATTTGCCATTCACAGAAAACCATTGTGTGTCTCAAAAATGATGGAATTCTGAAAGCTGTGTGAAGCACCAAGCTAGGAGTGAGGGAAGCAGAGCCCTGGTGAGAAGGAAGCAGAAGCCCCACGGACCCCAGCTCACTTTCTGCCAGCCTCTCCTCCTGATACCCACCGGGGTCCTTGGCCTTCCCCAGTCAATAGAAATTGACTAGAGGCCAAACAAGAAATTCAGACAAGGCTTTACTGGGGCCCCTGCTGCAGCAGTGGGGAACGAGAACAAGAGACATGTTCCTTTGCTCGCTAGCTCCCTGAGAGGGGGTGGGCTTGTTCCTTACATGGGGTGAGAGTAGGGGTGTGTCCAGGGGTCACGCCAGAGGGCTGGCTTAGGTGTTTTGCCCACCTATCTGGTAGTGTTGAGTGCGGGGGGCATGCTCAGTACCCTGCTTTTGCTCCCAACACCCTGTCTTTGCTCCCAGCTCTTCAGAAGTGGCAGTTGAAGTTTTTTGGTCTTTTGTATCTTTTTGTCCATAATTTGCCCCAACTGTGCATGCACACAGTTTTTTTTTTTAATTTTTTCATGTAGTTATTTTTAATCCCATATAGTTTCTTCGTATTTTGTTACTCAAAGAGAGGTTTGTCCAGATGCAAGCAAGTATTGCAGCACTGCAGCAAAGGATCCCAGGTCCCAGGACTGTCTCACTCCCCTCTTGATTTCCGGGTCCCTGACTGATTCTACCCTTGTCTCCAAAGACAGGTTCTCCCTTTGCCCATGTGCACTTGGCCTCCTAGTAATAAAGAGATGCCAGAACATCCTAAGATTCTGATCTGGAGAACCATGAGACTTTAATCAGCAGCCTGGTATTTCTAGGCTCATCTTCATGTGGGCAATTAGGAGAAAAATTGTAAAAGAGAAAAATGAGAAGATACCTAAACTTGGTGGGAAGGGGAATGGGTGAAAGATGCAGCCGTGAAATTTAGCAGAAACCCAGAAACCCTTAATTTATTTCTGGAAACGGCACCCGAGGGAGCGGAGGTGGGGGGCATGTAGAACTATTAATAAAAGCCAAGTAAAAGGGAAATGAAGGAGAAAAGGAGGATGGTGAGTGAAAACTTGGAATCATGTGACTCAAGAAGATTACTCCCTAGTTCTCATTTTTATAGGATGTTCTTCTGCTGTTGCCCAGCACCCCCCAGCCAGTGCCAGCCAAGGCCCCTCCCTTTCAATCCTATAGGAATAATCTGACGACAGTGTATCTGTGCAGCCCCTAACCGGGGTCTGGAGTCTGTAAAGGAAGAGGTGGAACAGGAGGGCCCTGCAGCTGGCAGCTCCCTGCGCCCTGGCCTACTCTCTCATGCTGTTACTACAGAACTATGGTCTGTGACTCTCAAGGACACGGATTTTCCTTCCCTTGCTGGGGTTGCAGGCAGAGTCAGGGGGTGTCCCCGGGAGCAGAGGGACATGGACCAGGCAACAAGTAGGTAGGGGGAGATAATCAGTCTAGGTGAAGAGTTGTCACCCCAGACATCCTAGAAATGAATTCCAAAGGTGGTCTTACTGAAGAGAGGCTGTTATTGCGCTCGTTATCAGTTATTTTTTGCTGTATAATAAACCACAACACTACCTAGTGGCTTAAGACATCAAGCATTTATTAGTTAGCTCATGGCTCCGTGGGATGACTGGGATGGCTAGACAGCTAGGGCAGCTCTTCTGGTCTGGACCAAGTCTGTTGATTTCTGTGGTCTGCTGGTGGCTTGACTGGAGCTTGTGTTGGAGCTCTGTGATCTGGGGATAGGGAGGATGGGGGAAAAGAGGTCTTACTCATGTGTCTAGCAGTTGGCCAACTGGTTGGTTGAGAAGGACCTTTACCGGGACTTTTCGCCGCCACTCCATGAGGTCTCTCATCCTCCCACAGATTAGCTCAAGCCTTTTCCCATGGCAGCAGCATCCAAAAGAGTGAGAGCAGAAGCTGCGGGATTCCTTGAGGCCAAGACTCATATCTCACACAGCCTCCCTTCCACTACATTCAAGGAGTGTGGAAATCAACTTGTCCTCTTGATGGGAGGAGCTACAAGGAATCTGTGGCCACTAACAATCTACCACAGCTAGCAACCCCACCACCAGGGTTCTAGGTTTGAATCTGCTCTGGTTGACTGTGCCTGCTTGGGTAACCACTTTATCTCCTCAGGCCCTACTTTTATCTGTTTCATCATCTGGAAAATAAGAGACAGGGATTAAATTATCTCTGAGCACCCTTCAAGGTCTAAAATTTGATGATAGTAGGAATTATAGTTTGATAACAAGTGTTGGTGAGGATGTAGATAAATTGGAACTCTTGTTCACTGTTGGTGGGAATGCAAAATGGTGCGACCCGTTTGGAAAACCGTGTAGAGCTTCCTAAAAAATTAAAAATAGTACTTAGCATATGATCCAGCAATCCCACTTCTGGGTATTTATCCAAAGGAATTGAAATCAGGATCTCAAAAAGATGTTAGCGTTCCCATCTTGTTTGCAGCACTCTTCACCAATAGTCAAGGAATGAAAATAACTCATATGTCCATTGTTGGGTGAATGGATGAAGTGGTATATACATCCAATGGAATTATTATTCAGCTGTAAAAAAAATAAGGAAATCCTGCAATATGTGACAATGTAGGTGAACCTGGAGGACATGCTAAGTGAAATAAGCCAGTCACAGAAGGACAATACTGGCTGATTCCACTCATTTGAGGTATCTGAAATAGTTAAACTCATAGAGGCAGAGAGCAGAATAGTGGTTGTCAGGGGCTAGTGAGAGGTACAAATCAATGAGCATAAAGTTCCAGTTGTGCAGGATGAGTAAGTTGTAGAGACCTGCTGTACAACATTGTGTCTGTAAGTTAACAATATTGTACATTTAAAACCTGTTAAGAGAGTACATCTCACAAATGTTCTTACCATTTAATAATAAAATAGGGCTTCCCTGGTGGCGCAGTGGTTGAGAGTCCGCCTGCCGATGCAGGGGACACGGGTTCGTGGCCCGGTCCGGGAGGGTCCCACATGCCGCGGAGCGGCTGGGCCCGTGGGCCGTGGCCGCTGAGCCTGCGTGTCCGGAGCCTGTGCTCCGCGACAGGAGAGACCACAGCAGTGAGAGGCCCGTGTACCACAAAAATTAATCAATTAATCAATCAATCAATTAATTAATTAATTATAAAATAAATAAAAATGAAAATGAACTAAAAACAAATTATAGCTTATATTTATTGAGTGATTACCATGTGTCAGCATGGTTCTAAGTGTTTTACATAGAATTACCTTGCAACAATCCTAGAAGTCCCATTTCACGGGAGAGGAAGCTGGGACAGATGGAAGTTAAATAACTTGCCCCAAATCACAGGCAGAGCCAGAATATGAACATGAGTTCCCTGACTCCAAAACCCATGGTCATATCTGCTAGCCTCTGTTGCCTGCCTGGAGTATAACACTTCTTCCATGAAGTATTGAATGACAACAATGCGTTAAAGATGATCTGTCTACATTAGGACTGCTCCTTAAGTGTATTCCTGTGCTTTTAAAAGTGGTTAAACATAGTTCTTCCCCCATCTTTCTTCTTTCATAATTTTATCCATCTATCCGTCCATCCATTCTTCACAAATATTTATTAAATTCACATAAGTGTTCAAAGGTGTCATTATTAATAGTCACAGCAGCCTGGAATTTTTGTTTTCAGACTGTTTCACTCTCTATTCCTGCTTCAATTTCATTTCCTCTGGTTTATAGGCTATATATTATTATGCCCATATTACAGATGGAGAAGTTAAAGTATAAAAGGATCATAAGATTGTTTATACGTACTTATACCAGGGGCTGGTGATCAAATTGCAGTTATGCCTTTAACTATCCTGTTGTTCCAGAAAACGGATTTTCTTCTCCACTATTTGAGTTACTAATGAATACTTTATGTAAAATGATACTATATTTTATCTTTTATGGTATTTTATTTTTTAATACTTCATATAGTCCCAAATTTAAAAGGTACAAGGAAGTTTATGGTAAAAGCCTTTTTCCCCAAGTTTCCCAATTCCCCTCTCCATCAGCAATCAAATGGTTTTTGTTTCTTGTATGGTTTTTCAGAGCTGTTTTATGCATTTATCAACAAGCACATATACATATACAGATATGTATAGTCATACATATTTTCCCCTTTCAGTAACAAATGGGAACATACCAGACACACAGTTTGGGTGGGTCCTTTTTTGTCAGTTGAAATATATTGATTTACAATATTGCATTATTTTCAGGTTACAGCAAAGTGATCCAGATTTTTTTCAGATTATTTTCCATTATAGGTCATTACAAGGTATTGAATAGTTCCCTGTGTTTTACAGTAAGTCCTTGTTGCTTATCTATTTTATGTATAGTGGTGGGTCACTTTTAATCCCATACTCATCATTTATCCCTCCCCTCCTTCCCCTTTAGTAACCATAAGTTTGTTTTCTATGTCTATGAGTCTGTTTCTGTTTTGTATATAGATTCATTTGTATTATTTTTTAGATTACACAAGTGATATATAATATTTGTCCTTGTCTGACTTACTTCACTTAGTATGATATTCTCTAGGTCCATCTGTGTTGCTACAAATGGCAAATTTCATTCTTTTTTATGGCTAATATTCCATTGTGTGTATATGTGTATGTATACACACACACACACACACAGACACGCACACACATATACATACATATATACCATGACTTCTTAAACCAGTCGTCTGTTGATGAGCACTTGGACTGTTTCTGTGTCCTGGCTATGGTAAATGAACAGTGGGGTACATGTATGTTTTCAAATTAGAGTTTTCATCTTTTCTGGATATATGCCCAGGAGTGAAATTTCTGGATCATATGGTAGGTCTACTTTTAGTTTTGTAAGGAACCTTCATATTGTTTTACATAGTGAATCACCAGTTTACATTCCCACCACCAGTGTAAGAGAGTTCCCTTTTTTCCACACTCACTCCAGCATGTATTATCTGTAGACTTTTTGATGATGGCCATTCTGACCAGTGTGAAGTGATACCTCAATGTGGTTTTGATCTGCATTTCTCTAATAATTAGTGATGTTGAATATCTTTTCATGTTCCTGTTGGCCATCTGTATGTCTTCTTTGGAGAAATGTCTGTTTAGGTATTTGCCAATTTTTTGATTGGGTTGTTTATTTTTATGATATTGAGTTGTATGAGCTGTTTGTATGTTTTGGATATTAACCCCTTATTGATCGCATCGTTTGCAAATACTTTCTCCCGTTCCATAGGTTGCCATTTCGTTTTGTTGATGGTTTCCTTTGCTGACCAGACACACAGTTTTATATTTTGATTTTTTTAACTCAACAATGTATTTTGGAAATAATTCCTCAGTCTTTTATGGATACATGCCATCCCAGTATATGGGATGTAAATAATTTTAGTGGTCCCCTACTGATGGACCTTTAGGTTTTGTCTCATCTTTTTCTCATCTGTATAATGCTACAATTAATAACTTTATATATAAATCTTTTAACAATTGTATGGGTATATCTGTTGCAGGAATTTCTGAAAGAGAAATCACTAGGTTGTAGCAGTAACTAAGGGACAGCAGTAACAAAGAATACACCTAGCAACCAAATCTTGGTTTCTAAATACCATTCCCCACTTAAAGGAACCAGGACTCCTTGGAAAACAGTCAGTTCCAGGACAGGAGCTTGGAAAGCAAGAGATGAACCTGAAACATTTTATTATTCCAGAAAGTAAGGAAGTGCTCAAAGAATAATGGGGACATGTCAAAAGGACCCAGAAGTCAGCTTAAAAGGGTATCTGAAACTATTTGGTCATCAAAATAAATAACAATAGTAACCAATATGGCCTATTAAATCCATGAGTCCATTCTGATATAAATAGGATATTTCCATAGTCACAAAATAATGTCCTCAAAAGATACTTATTAATTACAAAGCAAAAAACAGTAAACTGGCAGATAACCCCATAACCAAGTGACAAAAATAGCATCACCAGTAACAGAGCAAACTGACATCAAGTGTATACTTATATGATGTACTGAGAAGGACACAATGTCACTTCTGTGGGAATTTTGCCAAAAATGCATACCTTGTATCTAGTCATGAGGAAATATCAGATGAACCAAAAATGAGCACTGTCGTACAAAATAACAGACCAGTACTCCTCAAAAATATCCTGGAAGATGAAAAAGACTGAAGAATTTCTCCATGTTAAAGGAGACTAAAGAGATATGACAACTAAATGCAACAAATAATTTTAAATTGGGGCCTAGAAAGGAAAAAAATTTTTTTTTCTTTTACTGTGAAGGACATTCATAGGACAGTGGGTGAAATTTAAATAAGATATGTAGATTAGATAATAATATTATGTCAATGTTAATTTCCTGACTTTGACAGCTTTTCTATGGTTAAATAACAGAGTGTCTTTGTTTTTAGAAAATTTTCAGAAGTCATTGGAAAGGTAGTATGTGGGTACAATTATCTATAGATGCATATAGATCTAGATACAAGTATGTATATACACAGAAGGAAAGAGAGAGGGGAGGGACAGAGAGGAAGAGGGAAGCTGAGAATTGTCATGCAAATGTGATAAAGTGGGAACATTTTGACAATCTAGAATTCTTTTTACTAATTTCACAACTTTTCTGAAATTTTGAAATCATTTTTTAAGTTAAAAGAAAATATATGTGGATTTGAAACTTTGATAGATTTTGTCAAATTGCCTGCTCTAGAAACTGTACAAATATCCTCTCCTACCACTAGCAATGTTGCACTTGATATTTACAAAATACATTCACACATTGCACCGGAAAAATTTATTACTACTACAGGAAATAGGCAAAGGTGTTTTCTCCCTTTTACATAACTGAAGTATAGACAGTAAGACTAGTGGTTAAGAACACAGGATTTTGAAACAATAATTATATTTTATTTCACCCCAATCAGACTGGCAAACATTATAAAGTTTGAAAATACTGAGCATTGGCAGAGTTGTAAAGAAATGAAAGCTCTCATAATCTCTTGGAGGAGTATAATTTACTACAGTCATTTTGTACAACGATTTGGTAATATTTAACAAAATTGAAGACGTGCACATTCTGCAAGCCAACAATCCCACTTACAGTGTACGTCCTAGAGAAGGGCTCACACATGTGTGTGCACAGACACGCACACACACACAGCCATGTTCCCAGTAGTGGGACTTGTGATAGTGAAAAATGGGAGACAAACTAAATGTCCACCAAAAGAAGAATGCTTGGATCCATTACGATCTATTTATTACAATACAGTAATTAAAAACAAAGAATTAGATCTATAATTTCAATACAGAAAAAGCTCAAAAACAAATGTTGACTAAAGAAAGCAAACTGTAGAAGAATGTGTACCCTTTATGTGTGTTTTTTAGAGTGTTATGTAATTGTTGGTGAACATACTCACATACATGTAAGAAAGTATAAAATCTTTCCGAGGGAGGATATGGCTTTAGTAGAACAGTTATATGGGGGAAGAAAGTGAGAGGAGCAGGAATTAAGAAGTCCAAAAGGGAGATTCAGCTGTATTTGTAACATTTTATTGCCAAAAAATAGATATAAAGCAAAGATGAAAAATATTAAAAATTGTAAAAATTGGGGTGCATAGTACATAGGTATTTATTAGATTATTCTGTGTACTTTTCTGATTGGTTAGAATATATCAATAGGAAAGAAAGAATAGGAAATAATAAACATGTGCCTTGAAGTCAAATAATCCTGGGTTCAAATCTCCTCCAACACTTATCAGTTGTGTAGTAGTAAGTGGTTTCCTTAACATCTCTGGACCTCAGTTTCACCATGTAAAATGGGAATTATATTGCTTACTTTGAAAGGCTGGTGTCAAGACTGAATGTGATGATGCATATAAAGCCCCAGCATAATGCCTCTAATAGGTGCTCAAAAATAGTAGTTATTGGGCCTCCCTGGTGGCGCAGTGGTTGAGAGTCCGCCTGCCGATGCAGGGGATACGGGTTCGTGCCCCGGTCCGGGAGGATCCCATATGACGCGGAGCGGCTGGGCCCGTGAGCCATGGCCACTGAGCCTGCGCGTCCGGAGCCTGTGCTCCGCAACGGGAGGGGCCACAACAGTGAGAGGCCCGCGTACCGCAAAAAAAAAAAAAAAAAAAAAAAAAAAAAAAATAGTAGTTATTACTGTAATTCAGTGTGGTTCTCAACCGGGGACAGTCCCTGCCCCCTGGGAGACATTCAGCAATGTCTGGAGACATTGCCACAGATATGGGGTTGGGGAGATGCTAATGCCATCCAGTTGGCAGAGGCCATGGATGCTGCTAAACATCCTCCAATGCACAGGATAGTTCCCCCCACTCTCACAACAAAGAATTATTCAGCTCCAAATCTCAATAGTGTTGAGGCTGAGAAACACTGCTCTAGCCCAAGGCCACCCAGAACTTGAACCAGGCCTCAAGTGGAGTTGAATGTTTTTGCCTCTGAAACATATACAGTTATTAGAATGTGATCTTTCTATTAAGTTACTAGAGTAACTGGTGATGGATATTTACTCTCCTTCTAGCCAATCAGCTTCACATTGGGTAAAACTTATTATGTCACTGAAAAGAACAGAGGCTGGGCATATAGAAGGTCTTCATAAATATGTTTTGAATGAATGAGTCAATCATTCCTTTAATGAATGAGTGCAACCTCTTAAATCATGAAGATCTAGTCACTATTCTTGACATGATTTCTCTATTTCCCATTCATTTGAAATGAGGACCTGCTCAGTTATTATTTTCTTATATAAAGAGAAGAACCAAAAAACAAATGAGTCAGAAGTTCTCAGAGCCTTGTAGCCCATCTCAGAGGGGTCCTCTAACAACTCTGGGCTATTCTTCCAATGGTCCTTGTCAGGACACCTCTGGAATTTGCTAAGATACACAACTTTTCAGCTTCAACTGATCATGGCCACACAAAGTAAAGTGAGGAATTGACCTAAAGATGATGAGAGTAATTAGGACACTTAAATTTGACTTGATTCTAGCACAGCTTGTGGAAAGCACTTATTATTCTTCTGATGAAGCACCAGGACTACATACAGTTTCTTGTAACTCTTTACTTTCGCTTTATCCTAGGCACCGATTGGGGAACCCAGACATTGTGGTTGCTCAGAGGATGACTTTGAATCCCTGCTCTCATCTTCTTCATCGTCAGTTTTAGAGAGGGTAAGTACCGCTTCTTTCTGAACTCATTTTTTTCTAATGTTTGCTTTGGCATCCCTGAAGCTCTCCACCAATTGGTTCACAAGGTTTAAAAATTTCTGAAATAATCCAGACATGTTCTAGTTTCTCCTTATGTGCATATGTGTCCAATGGGACTTGAAGGAGAAGAAAGCGACCAAACCATACAGTATAGTGAATACAAAAGGCACTGTGACTAGACTTTGCTTCTAGTCCTAACTTTCCACTTATAACTGGCTGTGTGACCTTGAGAAAGTTACTTAATCCCTCAATTTCTTCATCTTCAAAATGAGAAATTTGGGCTGAATTATTCTGAAGGTATTTCCCTAAACTCTTTAATATTGTACTCACATGGAGATTGAAAAGCACTGATTTAAAGCAGTTACTTCCAAAATATGATGGGCAATCCTTCTGCTTCTCTCACTGGAGTGTTTACTAAAAATGTACCTTCCCAAGCCCCTTCCAGATCTACCAAGTGAGAATCTTGAGGCTGAAGAGCAGAAATCTGTCTTTTTAACAAACTCTTGAGGTGAATTGGATGCACAGTAATGTTCGACAGTCATTGCCCTAACTATTGAAAGCATCATTCTGGTCACAGGTACATTCAGTTCTGTGAGACGTGATGAGCTAGTTCTGAGCCAGGCAGAAACTGGCTGGAATCGTCTTGTCTTTGCAGTCGCGTCAACAAGGTCGGCATCCGATGGCTGTTGTCCCCTTTGTTTCTCAGCTCTGTACCTTCCCTTTGGCACAGTCCTCCACTCAGTGGTTCATTGGCCAGATCTAGGTGTCTTGTGTAGACTTCCTGGCTCTCCTCACCTTGGCTGCAACTGAATGAGAGTAAAATCCTTTAGGAAATGATGGTGAAAGGATAGAATGTGCTCCTAGACTCTATTAAAACAAGATCTCGTCAGTCTTCTCGCTCCCAGAGAGTTCATGGTCATCACCTCCTCAATTGCGATAGGCTTCGCCGTTGGTCTTGTTCCCAAGGGTGTCATCACTGTAACATGACTAAGTGCATGTGGGTTGAGCTAAATCATGTTTGTATGTGGAACCAAGGTTGCAGACTCCTAGAGAGAAGGCACCGGTCCAGAGGTCCCACATGAGACAGTACCAGACTGTGCTCAGAAATCTGGACCATGAATCAGAAAAGTATTTAGACTTTGCTATAGTTTGATTCTGTTGCCAATACAGGGTATGTGCCATTTCAGGCTTTCTGTGTTGTGTGCCTAAATCCTCAAGGAATCACAGGCACCCCTAAAGAGACTTATGTCTTAAAGGAAAACAAAATCCTGGCTTTGAAATACAAACAGCATCTCCCAATACTGCCTACAGAGACTCCCCACCAGGATCAGACTAATTTCTCAGTGGGGTGACTATTACTCTTCTCTAGAGCTTCAGCAGATGCTATTTTCTGGCATCAAATAAAGGGAATTGGAGCTTTAAGAACGCAGTGTTGCTGCTGTCTGCTGTGAATCAGATGTAAAACTCTCCTCCCAAATCACAGGCAAGACACTGTGTGTGATGTGTTAGGTAAAGTACTAACAAGCGCCCCTTCCTGAGAGAACCACTGGCCCATAAAGAGTGTTCCAGACAACACCCACTGCTGGCTGCGGATGGAGGTGGGCTTTATTTCATTTGGGTTTGATTTATTTGTTTGCCTTGCTTCTAGAACAGCATAACTTGGGTTTAATGTCTCGAATACTGAATCCAATACTTCTAGGTTCACTGACTTGTTATTATTTAGCATTTATGAAGTATATGTCAATGCACTTGGTGCTTTACAGTGACTCGTAAAAAGGCATGATCCTGGCCATTGAGCATAAGGTTGCTACCGTCTGAATTACTGCCTGTGTGGAAATGATCACAGGACAAATCTGGATATCCTTTGTCCCCTAAACAACTAGATATTCTTTTCCTTTTAAAAAAAAATATATTTATTTATTTATGGATGCGTTGGGTCTTCATTGCTGCATGCAGACTTTCTCTAGTTGCGGCGAGTGGGGGCTACTCTTCATTGCGGTGCGTGGGCTTCTCATTGTGGTGGCTTCTCTTGTTGTGGAGCACCAGCTGTAGGCGTGTGGGCTCAGTAGTTGTGACATGCGGGCTCAGTAGTTGTGGCTCACAGGCTCTAGAGCTCAGGCTCAGTAGTTGTGGTGCACAGGCTTAGCTGCTCCACAGCATCTGGGATCTTCCTGGATCAGGGCTCGAACCCGTGTCCCCTGCATTGGCAGGCAGATTCCTAACCACTGTGCCACCAGGGAAGTCCCCACAACTATATATTCTGGTTCCTCGTTGCACCTGAGCCCAGGCAGAGGAGTGGTAGCTGCTGCTGCCATGTTGATGTCAGTGTCCTCATAACTCGGTGTCCAGCTCCTGACGCTTAGGAAACACTTAGCAAACATCCATGGGTGGATAGATGGAGGAGTTGATGGATGGGTGGATGGATGGATGGATGGAGAGCTCTCTCGTCAGTGTACATCTGTAATTTTCTGTTTGTCCCTCCACCCATGGCTTTATTTATGCATTTCACAAACCTTGTGGTTATAGAACTGGCTGACCTGGAAGGAAGGGAACTGTTTCTTCTTAAGTGGCTTTTGGCAATAAAGATGAGATCAGTGTATCTATGAGGTGAACAGAAACATAATGAGAAACGGATGACTACGCTAGCTTTTCCCCTGGGTCTATGAACATTGGCTCCTTTGTCCTACACTCAACTTTCCCGTGGCCCTTCTATCCCTTTGAGCTGTCCTCATACAGCTCTCCTTTCCTCATTATCAAACCTCTTGAGAGATGTTTCTGTACCTGCTGCTTCCTCCCCTTTCTGACCAGACACACATCCTCTGACCCCTCTCCTTCCCCACCAGTCAGCTGAAGCTGCTCCTCACAGGTTTGTATTGTCGAACCCAATGCCTCACCTTGGGTCTCCCCTTCCACCTTGTCTGTCACCCCTCATTCTCCACTTCTTCTCTTCCCTTGGCTTCTAGGCCATGCTGCCCTCAGGCCTCCTCCTGTCTTTCTGACCTCATCGTTTCTGACTTCTCTTCTTATTGTCTCTTAGTGTTGCCCCAGGTTCTCTCTTCATCACTCTTGCTGTGACTCCACCTTCTCTCCCTTCACATTCTTTGCCATTTTCATGATTAACACTCCATGCTCTGCAGAGGCTCTCCATCGCCAGCTCTAATTCCCTCTCAAGCTTAAATTCCCAGACACGGTCCCTGTACATCTTGCCAGAGCTTCAAATTCTGTGCCTGCACTTCCCCCCACCCCCGTATTCTCTTCTCCTCTGGGCTTAGCTCTTTCTCTTAATGAGACTCCATTCTGTCTGTCATTCGGGCTGGAATCTTGCATCAACTTGGCGTTTCATATCCATTGCTCTGTCTGTCCTTCCTCACAGAGTCTCTCCCAGCCTCTCTGTGCCCACAGTCCCTGCTCAGCTCCAGCCCTCGCTGCCTGTCCATGTGGTCCTATCGACACCTCTAAATCAGCGTTTCCACCTTGAGTCTTTTCTCCTTCCAGGCCATAATAGTCACAATGGCAATTTTATTTTCCTAAAAGCATAGCTTTCATTATGTCCCGTTTGTGCTGAAAAACCTTTGATGGCTCTACATTGAGTATTCGACTCCTTCCTGCCCAGGAGCTAAAAATAATCTCCTCCCAACTAAACTGCCTTGTTTTTTCTCTACATATTTTATTATTTTTGTTGTTGTTGTTGTTGTTGGGGGTAGGAGTTTATTAATTAATTTATTTATTTTTGCTGTGTTGCATCTTCGTTTCTGTGCGAGGGCTTTCTCTAGTTGTGGCAAGCGGGGGCCACTCTTCATCGCAGTGTACGGGCCTCTCACTATGTCGGCCTCTCTTGTTGCGCAGCACAGTCTCCAGACGTGCAGGCTCAGCAGTTGTGGCTCACGGGCCCAGTTGCTCCGCGGCATGTGGGATCTTCCTGAACCAGGGCTCGAACCCGTGTCCCCTGCATTAGCAGGCAGATTCTCAACCACTGCGCCACCAGGGAAGCCCCCATATCTTTTTTTTAGTACTTATTACTAACTGATTACTAACCAACTAGTTGTCTAAGCTCATTTCCCCACCCCTCACTGACCCCCAAAGAAATAAAGATGTGCGTGTGTTTTACTCTTGTTTCTAACTTATTCCTGTGTGTTTTCACCTGGAGTAGCCAGTCTCCCAGGAAGAACGTGAAAGTAGAGCATTCTGTTGGGTTCTACACTTAAATAGGGCTCATGGTGTGTGACTAAGAGTGAGGCTCTGGGGGTCATTCTGCCTGGGTTCAAATCCTGTCATCTTGAACATGCAATTTATCTCCCTGAGACTTGGTTTCCTCACCTATAAAATAGGCTAATAACTGTATGTATGCCATAGGATTATTATGGTGACTAAATGAGGTAATGCACAGAAGAGGTTTAGAGCCACACTTGTCACCTAGCAGTGCTCAGTGTTAGCTGTTGTTATTTTCATCATCATTATTGTTCTATCACACTTGCAGCATGACATTATCTACAGCTTAATTATTCACTGTTTGGCACAAGAGACTAACTTGGGAATTATACACAACTGGTGAATTAATATCCTGAGTACTTCCACTAAGACATCAGGCTAATAATTTTTGGTACTTTAGATAACCCATGATGGGTCCCAAAGGATCCTGAAATCAAGAGCCTACATTTTCCCTAGTAAGAATGAACTTTTTTTTTTTTTGTGAGTTTTATCTGTCTGTAGTTTAACATAGAAGCTTCCCCAGCTGGAGAGCTGGAAGTTGAACTGAAGAAGGGAGGAAAGTCCTGCTGACACAGAAAATCTCTGGTTCATCACACATTAGGTAACACACATGTCTCAGATTGTAGATGAGACCAAGGACCTGGCAAAGGTGGCAAAAGACCAACTGTAGGAAGAAAAAAGGGCTATCTTAGAGGAAGTTTTAAAAAAGCAATGTGAAATATAGAAGTTGATTCTAAAAAATAAAGACATTAAAATGAGGGTTAAAACTGTTCAGGTAGGTGGTTGCATAACATTGTGAATGTAATTAATGCCACTGAATTATACACTTAAAAATGATTAAAATGGCAACTTCTATGTTATATATATTTTACATAATAAAAAAGTAATCAATACGCACACCAAAAAAGCTAGACAGCTAAAATTTATAATAATATTTTTATTTGAGAAATGTATTTCCATATGACAGAGCTGCTTATGTCAGCTTGGTGTTCATTAAGTACCTACTGTTTATAAGCACCATGCTTGGCACATCGTACTATGATAAGTAGCTATTTTTTATGCATTAGTACTGAAGTCTTTATTACTATTAATGAAAGAATGATATCATACACGAAAGAGTAAATGGACATTAATGCAATCATCACAGACTTGTGGGCAAAGGACATCTATCTTAGTTAAAAGAAAAAATTAGCTTCAAAATTGTTTGAAAAGTATCTTCTGCTTTAAACACTGAAGAATGAGCCAACTAGCTCCTGTATTATCATTATGATGCATAAAAGAACCGATGTGTTGTTTTTTCCCACCTAACCCTGCATTAATTCAGTCTAACAACAATCACTAAAGAGGAGTGCAAATAAACAACAAAGTCTCTCATAAGTGACAGCAGATCCTTGGGTCATGTGGTGGCATCAAGCTCACTCACTGAGAACTGGTACAACTTCCTGGCTGCTTTTGAACTCTTCCACATATTTAGGGAGAGGAAGGGTCAGTGACTCTGGCTGATGTAAATGATCATCGTAGAGTCTGTCCCTAGTTGTCTTTCCCCAGTTGGAAGACAGGAAAAAAAAAAAAAAAAAAAGAATAAGAGCAAAAGTAGTGATAGAACAGACAGCTTCTTATTTTTTTCTTTTATTTTTGAATTTTATTTTATTTTTTTATACAGCAGATTCTTATTAGTCATCAATTTTATACACATCAGTGTATATATGCCAATCCCAATCGCCCAATTCATCACACCCCCACCCCCCGCCGCTTTCCCCACTTAGTGTCCATACATTTGTTCTCTACATCTGTGTCTCTATTTCTGTCCTGCAAACCAGTTCATGTGTACCATTTTTCTAGGTTCCACATATATGTGTTAATATATGATATTGTTTTTTCTGTTTCTGACTTACTTCACTCTGTATGACAGTCTCTAGATCCACCCACGCCTCAACAAATGACCCAATATCATTCCTTTTTATGGCTGGGTAATATTCTATTGTATGTATGTACCACATCTTCTTCATCCATTTGTCTGTCACTGGGCATTTAGGTTGCTTCCATGACCTGGCTATTGTAAACAGTGCTGCAATGAACATTGGAGTGCATGTGTCTTTTTTTTTTCTCCCTTTGCGGTACGTGGGCCTCTCACTGTTGTGGCCTCTCCCGTTGTGGAGCACAGGCTCCGGACGCGCAGGCTCAGCGGCCATGGCTCACGGGCCCAGCCGCTCCGTGGCATGTGGGATCCTCCTGGACCGGGGCACGAACCCATGTCCCCTGCATCGGCAGGCGGACTCTCAACCACTGCGCCACCAGGGAAGCCCCATTGTCTTTTTGAATTATGGTTTTCTCTGGGTATATTGCCCAGTAGTGAGATTGCTGGATCATATGGTAATTCTATGTTTATTTTTTTAAGGAACCTCCATACTGTTCTCCATAGTGGCTGTATCAATTTACATTCCCACCAAAAGTGCAAGAGGGTGCCCTTTTCTCCACACCCTCTCCAGCATTTGTTGTTTGTAGATTTCCTGATGATGTCCATTCTAACTGGTGTGAGGAGATACCTCATCGTAGTTTTGATTTGCATTTCTCTAATAATTAGTGATGTTGAGCAGCTTTCCATGTGCTTCTTGGCCATCTTTATGTCTTCTTTGGAGAAATGTCTATTTAGGTCTTCTGCCCATTTTTGGATTAGGTTGTTTGTTTTTTTAATATTGAGCTGCATGAGCTGTTTATATATTTTGGAGATTAATCCTTTGTCCGTTGATTCGTTTGCAAATATTTTCTCCCATTCTGAGGGTTGTCTTTTTGTCTTATTTATGGTTTCCTTTGCGGTGCAAAAGCTTTGAAGTTTCATTAGGTCCCGTTTGTTTATTTTTGTTTTTATTTCCGTTACTCTAGGAGGTGGATCAAAAAAGATCTTGCTGTGATTTATGTCAAAGAGTGTTCTTCCTATGTTTTCCTCTAAGAATTTTATAGTGTCCAGTCTTACATTTAGGTCTCTAATCCATTCTGAGTTTATTTTTGTGTATGGTGTTAGGGAGTGTTCTAATTTCATTCTTTCACATGTAGCTGTCCAGTTTTCCCAGCACCACTTATTGAAGAGACTGTCTCTTTTCCATTGTATATCCTTGCCTCCTTTGTCATAGATTAGTTGACCATATGTGCGTGGGTTTACCTCTGGGCTCTCTATCTTGTTCCATTGATCTATGTTTCTGTTTTTGTGCCAGTACCCTATTGTCTTGATTACTGTAGCTTTGTAGTATAGCCTGAAGTCAGACAGCTTCCTATAGTGGAAAGAAGAATAAAGCAGAGTTATGAAGCTGGGCAGGCTATAATTTGATTAAACTTGATTTGATATAGCAACAATGAAAAACTTTGGTAGACACAATAATTTGTTTTTGTTGTCAAATGTCATATGTATTTGGAAGAGTACATATATACAATTTAAAGTATAATCGTAAAGCAAACAAGTATGTAAATCACCTCCCAGGTCAAAGCATGGAACATTGCCCGCCGCTCAGAAACCCCAGTCCCCACTGTGAATTCCTTGTTGATCATAACCTCCTTCTCCAATAGAGGTAGACATTTTCCTAGATTTTATGACAATCATTTCTTTGCTTTTCTTCAGGGTTTTTTTGTTTGTTTGTTTTGTGTTTTTTCATTTTCATCTGGCTTCATTTTATTTTCATTACATTGTAATATTTCACTGTCCAAATAGAATGCAAAGTAGCCTTGTTGATGGTTATATGGTTGCTACTGTGAACATTCTTATGTGTCCTGTATACATGCTCACAGATTTCTCTCAGGTGGTGCTTCTGGTACTTGAGAGCTCATCACCACCACCCAGAGAGTTCACAGGTGGCAGGGCCCCACCCTCAGAGTGTCTGATTCAGTGGAAGTGGGGTGGGATCTGAGAGTTTACACTTCTAACAGGTTCCCAAGTGATGCTGATACTGCCAGCCAGGACTGGGACAACACTTTGAGAACCACTACTTTAAGTTATGGAAAGGGATTTGCTGGATCAAGGGATGTGCGTCTTTTCAGCTTTACTAATTAATGCAAAACCATTTTCCAAGGTAGTGTCTTACATTCCCGCCAGAAGTGTATGTGTTCCATGGTTCTGTTACACCCACGCTAACACTTATTATTATCAGACTTCAATTTTTGCGAAGTTGGTAGCTATGGACCTTTTCTCTCCTTGTGGTTTTGATTTGCATTACCTTAATTCCAGTGAATTGAACATTGGTTGGTCATTTTGCTTTCTTTTTTTGTGAAGTGCCTTTTCAAGTCTTTTGCCCATTTTTCTGTGGATCATCTGTCTGTCTTTTTCTTACCAATATGTCAGGACTATTAATTGAAAAGGCCACAAAATTTTTTCATTAATTTTTAAAACATAAAGAAATCTTAGTATAGTTGAATATCTTCTTTAGTAATAGGAGGAGCAGGTACAGAAGAGAATTCTTTAGATAGCCTCTCTTTTGCAAATGGCTTGAAAGAAATAAGTTAAGGACTTTTTTCTCCAAACAAGCTACTGACTGTAGAGGCAAAACCACATAGAAGAAATATCAGCATTCTTCATACGTTCACTGAAAATGTGTCTGTAAGCACAAGGCCATCTTTAAACAGTAATAATGCAACTGAAATAGATCATTCAAAGAAAGGAGACCTATTATTGAGGCCAACATGGCCATCGACACTTGTTAGCTTGTCTCTGAAGAACAAAATTCTGAGCAGCAAAAGCTTAAAGTGAATGAAATTGTATGCAACTCTCAATCTAATGAAAATGCTTTGGGCTCGGGGCCAGAGAATAGATTTGGACCACAGATGCAACTTCTTTCAGGGTCTTAAATTTAAATGGCTGAATTATTTTTAAAGTATCATCCCACTCAGTCTTTTGGAATAAAAACGTGTTTTTTCAATTTAAAAAAAAAATATCATTTCAACATAAGGATGGAATGCAACGTGTTTTTCTAGAAAAGCTGATACTTCATTCTAGTGCATGCTCAGCACGGAGTAATGATACATATTATAGCCTCCCTCAACCCACGAAAAACACACACACACATACCACGCATACAAATGTACACAGAGACACATTATATACATAGTATGCACACACACAAAAACACACATACACACATATATTAAATATACACACATAACACGCACATAGACACAGTTTGTGCCTAGAATACTTGAAACAAATATGCATGTACATCAATTTAGCATAAAGGGATGTATCTTCCACTCTGAAAACACTAAATATTGTATCTTGAAGACATTTATAACACTCAGTTTCTCAACAAGTCAAGAACAAAGGAGCCATTTTAGAATTACTAGTTCGTGTAAAACTTAATTATCTAGGAACTGAAGTTAGTTGCTAGAGAGGGAAAGTTTACCTCAAATTGTTGTTTATTTTAAGGATGTCATGCCTGAATAATATATAGAGTTGTTTTAAATACAAGCATTTAAAAGGAAAGATGTGGTTATGGCCCACTTGCTCATTCATTCTCTCTGTCTCTGTCTCTGTCTCTCTGTCTTTCTTGCTCACTTGGTCTTGCCCTCACTCTCTTACATAAATAAGGTAGTATTAACAGTATGTATAATTAATACAACATTGTAAATCAACTATACTTCAATAAAATAAATTTTTTAAAAAACAGTAAGTGTGGATTAATTAAGAGATCTGCTCAGATGGGAAAGACCACCCCCCCTTCCATAAAAGTCATAATCAAACTGCTTCCTAAAACTTGCTCACTGCCCACCCCCATGTACCTCAGTGCTCAGTGGGTTGCAGTGGCCCAGCTGGTTCCATATGGACCCAGCCAGCCCTGACTCTATTCCCAGGGCATTTACCTCCAGACTTCTTGTCCTCGGCCCTGTGTTCACAGCTCCAACCTCGATGGGGCGATGCTACTAAGGAACACAGATTCATCTCTGACTTAGGAGCCCTTCCTCCAAGACCCTGGCCACGAGGAGGGAGCCAGACCCCAATGAGGACTGGATGCTGCCAGCAGGGCCTCATATTCAGGGCGCTTTACTTCTGGGCACTCCATGGACCACCGTGGACCAGCTCTCTCTTTGAATGTCACAACTCTGGGGCTTGGAATCAAGAGAAAAATGACAACCTGTCAGCCTGGGAAGGCCCCCTGGCCAAGGTGCCCTGCTTACCAGGACCATCACCAAGAACCTTGGCTGGGAAGCATAGGACTGCTCACAGGGATGTGGGCCTTCTCACTATATTCTTGGAGGAGACAGGAGAGTGACCTCCGTGCCACAGTCACAGTGTCTGCCAGCCTTCAGCTGCCTGAAGTATCTCCAATCATGTTCCAAACCCAAGGATCCAACCCTCTTGAAGTCCACGGATCTAAAGAAGCAGGACAAGTTCATCTGTCATAAGTTCTCACCTTGCAGGACCTTGCTCTTCTTACCCTTTCACTTTTTCAATTTTCAAGACCTCAAAGTAGTTGGGGTATGATATTACCACCTGCCTGCTCATTGCAGAGCTCTGGGGACCTGTTTTAGAACACTGAGATCATCACTAAAGGCTACAGTCAGGAGGGTATAATCCAGAAGGTTCTGGAAGAGCCCATGTAGGGGCCAGCTTTGGACTGTACATATTCCCCCGAACTTGCCTCTGCCCCGGAAGTGTTCTGAATGGGGTCTTCCACCTCTGTCTCTGCAATGTCCTTGAACACATCCTTGCTTATTGACATAACCTCATCTCAGACGATCATTTCATTTGTGACATCTCTTGATTTATTCACATATTTATCTATTCATCCAACAAACATTGGTTAAGTGCATGCTGCTTACCTGACACAGTGCTGAGAATAGGAATCTAAAGGTGAATTAAATATACTCCCTTCCCTCAAGGAGCTTACAGCTTGCAGGAGGAGACAGATGAGTAAATCAACAATTAGGGAACAAAGTGGCAAGTGCTGTTGGCTCTGGGGAAAGTGGAGACAGAAGCTTCTATATCGGTTATCATGTCCACGCAAGTAGCGTTTGATTACCCACAGTGTCGTGCTCCTGACACCCGTCCTTTCTTCACAAGGTTTCCAGGGATAGATCGCTGAGCTAACCAGTTACTCCAGGTCACACCAGTGTGGACCAAGGGTCATGTTGACGTGGGTGGCTTTGACCTCTACCCACAATTGTAGGACCTCCATACTCACTCAAAATTTCCCCCAGGTGGGAAGTAACCAGGGAGGGGGATGCCACATGTGCTCACATAAGTCCTCTGAGCCTCCACTGGTCTCTGAGTCCTCTGCCATGTATGTCTCCTTATGAGTGTGCCTCGTCCTGCCACTGTCCAGGCTGCCATGAGGGCACATGGCTGCTGTCCCTGCAAAAGTACTGCTTCCTGTCATTCCCAAAGCTGGTGGCATTGCTGTCTGCCAGTTTCTCCCTGCTGCCCGAGCTGGCGATGTCCCACATCACTGTGCCAGTCACTAGGGGAACCTCCTGAAACTGGAGCTGATATGGCCATGAGCACTTGGGCCTACTTCAGGTTGAAATTTCCCAGTTCTACCTTCCCATTTCTACCCTTTGCCATTGCCGTCATCTGGAAACACTGCCAACGGAGAATCCCTTTCCTTCACTTTTATTCCACACTTAATCACCTTGATCCCAAATGCTCCTAGCTACCGTGTCCCATCACTCAAAAAGGCGTTGTGTGAAAGTCATTCTTGAACCTTTCACTTGTCACCAGGACTTAGCCCTGTGTCCTGGGCTTTGGCCTGGAAGAAGGAGGAGAGAAGGCTCATCTTCACGGTTGGAGGTATCCCATGTCCCAAATCATAGGGTCATCTACCCACCCCTTTGATGACCGTGTCATTCTTCTTGAGTCAAGCTTTATGTGCCTGACCCTTTCCTTGGGACAAATACTTTTCTAGAAGATTCCTTCATCTGCCACTCAAAAATATTCCCAGCACAGCTTTCCACAGCTCTCCATCCCAGAAGTGTGGGAATCCCTGTGGGATACTGCTCTTAAATTGTAGAGCTCTGTTCATGTGACAGACAATGTTTCCCAGTATTCTTTGGGCTCCTTCACTTACCAATTCAGATATTCTCACGTACCCTCTAAAGAAGAGGCAACTTAATAATGGGGAGTCCCCAGAAACCAAGAAGTATTGCAGATCCAGAAGCACCAACTTTTACTGGACCAATGGTACCACTTCCCATTCCCCACAGGGACCAACACATCCAAGGTAGCCTTCATGAGTGACCCACACAGAAAGAGATCTAAGAGCCCATATCCTTTCTCATCACCCTTTCTTTCAAGGGAGGGCAGCCTTGCATGGTGCAGTTACTTCTAAGAGCTCCTGGCCATGAGCGTAGCATTCAAACCTGGTACTTGAAGGGAGGGGACTTCACATCCAGCTGAGACTGAGTGCTTAAGGGATTCTAACGTCCTGAGCTTCCGTGCATGCCACTTCAGCAGCAACTTTTCTGGCTCCTAGAGAGCTTTTCTTTTTAACTAGTTCCAGATAAGTAAGGTAGTTGTAAGGTAGTTGGTAACAGTTGGATTCTGGATGAGTGAGATGTTGCATAAATCCAGATTAAACCACTGAACAGACTGTACCTGAAAAGCACATTGTGTTAGATGCTTCTGTGTATCCATTGTGATCTTTTCTATGCCTATAGAATGATGGAATTGCTGAAGCAGAACCCTGATGAAAGCTATTCACAATTTAGCATTTACCATCATATGGAAATGTCAATTCCATCTACCAAAGAGAATATTACAGGCATGTTCAATATAAAATGCAAATATAATAGCTTTGTGGGCCGGATATGTCAGCTGTGTTTCACTTAAACCTACTACCTTGGCAGATTAAATACAGTTCCAGATCTTTTGCAAGGAGGATATTCTGATGAAGTTACATCTTATATCAGCTTTTGTGGCTCATCAGTTCAATTGGATATGAGTAAAATGGGAACAAAAATGGGTGAGGAATAAGACTGAGTGGGACACAGCCATGGAAAAATAGGAGCATCTGCCCCACAGACCTTCCCTACCCACTAAGGAATGTTATTATTGGCTCAAGGATAAATCTCAGCAATTTGTAGCAAAGATTTATCTCTTAGGTGATGAAATAGGTGAGGATCCACCAATTCTCACCAGGCCTGCCTCACCACTTCCAAATCTTGCTACCTGCTTGGGTAACCCAACTCAGCTGAGCAGAGGTGGGCCCAGCCTGTGCTATGATGCTGACTCCAGCTTGGTGCTTCTATAGCTATTTGGGGCACCCAGCTCCCTTAGCTGAACTCAACAGTAGTAGACCCCTCTCTCATTTGACCACACACTCCACACTCTGACCTCAGCTTCACCTTTAAACTCATGCACACATCATGCCTTGTCTTGCTAATGCTGCTGTCCTGCTGCATACAACTTCCCTCTTGAATGCCACAAAATCCCCATCATTTCATGGTGCCACCCAGTTCCTGCAAGGGCTTCCCCTGGACAGCCCTGTCTCACCTCCCACGCCACACCAATGGAAAGGTTGCTGGCTCCTGGAACAGCCCACTTTGAGCCACCACTCAATAAGACAGGCTTGGTGGAAATTAACCAGCCCCATACAGTTTGTCCAGCACAGTTCTCTTGTCCCATCATTGCATGATCAGTTATAAGCTTTGGGGGTTATACATCCAGCAGTGTTTCCCTGTGGACTTTTCCAAGAGAGCATCTTGCAAATTACTGCATAGAACTGCAGAAATACTTGATCCTTTTTAAAAAGAGCATTCCTCTGTAGCTTCTATGATCCTTTTTGCTTCATCTTACACTGATATGCAGTGAATGTTATTCCTTGATAGCTATTTATATTTGTAGTAAAAAAAAATGAAGAAATCATGCTCAATAGTTCCTGCTCTAAAATATTCTACTTGGCTAATGCACAGCAAGCACTGAGTCTTTCTGCCAAAGAAGATAGTAACCCACAGAGCAATGGTTTCTGGGCTACTGGGGTGAGAAAGGTGGGTGTGGTAGACAGTTGATACTTGTGGAAAGAAGTTCTAGAAGGGAAATCTGGGCACGCAGGACTTGACTGCATAGTTGTGAACTGAGCTCCAGAGAGCTAGGTTCTCCTTTTGATTCTGTCCCAACTAGCTAGGTGACGCTGTACTGGTTGAATCATACTCAGCCGACTTTCTCCTCTACACAATGAGGTGGTTGACCTAGAGAGGTTTTTCAACTCCAATCTTCTATGACACCATGAATATGCATTACCCAGAAGTCAGAGCAGATGGTTAGTTAGGAAGCTAGAAAACTGTAACAAAAGCAACGATTACCACCTTCTATTTTCATAGTGTTTTCTGCTGGACTTTGAGTTCAGCACTTTACATACAGGACCTCATTTAATCCTCACAGACATTTCTGAAGGTTGGTATCATGCTCTTTACTTCACAGAAGAGGGAACAGTTCTCAGCACCGTTACCCAATTTTGTTAGGATCATAATAATAAATAACAGAGATTCCAATCCTGCTGGAACCAACTCCACACTTACTCGTAGTAAGACATAGTAAGAAGTTCCAGACACTTCTCTTATCACTCCCATTATCTGAAATTTTGCCATGCTTCTCTTCTCTTTATACTCTGAATTCTTAATTTATCCCCTTTCCTGGCTTCTCAAATGCATGTCTGTGTCTTTGGCTTGTGTGAAAGAGTAGCATAGTTTTAGCATAGAGTTGTGCATCCATTCTTTTCACCAAGATGGGGATCAATAGGAAAACAGCAAAAACAAATTTCTAAGCAGTTGCTTGCAGTATGAAATGTAAATGAAGATATGACCCAGAGAGGCCAAGATTTAGCTCAAAAGAATAGCTTTATAAGACAGTCATGTAGGGACTTCCCTGGTGGTGCAGTGGTTAAGAATCTGCCTGCCAATGCGGGGGACATGGGTTCGAGCCCTGGTCTGGGAAGATCCCACATGCCGTGGAGCAACTAAGCCCATGTGCCACAACTATTGAGCCTGTGCTCCAGAGCCCACGAGCCACAACCACTGAGCCTGTGTGCCACAGCTACTGAAGCCCACACGCCTAGAGCCTGTGCTCTGCAACGAAGAGTAGCCCCCACTCGCCGCAACTAGAGAAAAGCCCATGCACAGCAAGAAAGACCCAGGGCAGCCAAAAATAAATAAATAAAAATAAAATAATAATATAAAAAAGAGAGAGAGACAGTCATGTAAAATCCTCTTCATATGGACAGAGATGCCTAACATGAGTCAATGTTAATTTTGCTGAGGCCACCTTTGAATCATAAACATTGGGAGGTGGCAGTGGGAGACTTCTCCTAGCTGGTGACAGAGTTTAAATGCTCTCCCAGGCTTTGCATCTCATCACAGCAAACCAGTTTTGTTTCTTTGAGAAAAATGCACCACCCCAACCGCAACAGACAACTTCTAGCAAGTGGCAATTACTTATATGAAGGGTTCCAAGAAAGTGAAGGTGAGGTGATCCTTTGCCAGAAAGAAGTTTTGCACAACTTAAAGAATGGACTCCAAAGTCAGAACTGTGCTGTGAACAAGGTCATCCTAATCTCTATTTGCAAATAAGCAAAACTCTTCTGTTTCATCAATATATGTTAGTAGTACAGTCAATTGCATTATTCACAGATTCTGTATTTGCAAATTCACCTACTCACTTAAATTTATTTGTAAATCCTAAATCAATACTTGCAGCACTTTCATAGTAATTGGTGGACATGTACAGAGAGGCAAAATTTTTGAGTCATCTAATATGCACATCCCAACTGAGGCTGAATGAGGTAACACTCTGCCTTGTTTCAACTCTACTGTAAACTAGTGTTCTTTTCACTGTCTATTCAGTGTCCTGTTTTTCACTTATTGTTCTTTTGATTCACTGTTTAAAATGGCTTCCAAGCAGAGTGCCAAAGTGCTGTCTTGTGTTCTTAGCTCAAAAAGGCTGTGATGTGCCTTAGAGAGAAAATGCATGTACTAGATCAGCTTCCATCAGGCATGAGTTTCAGTGCTATTGAACATGGGTTCAATGCTAATGATTTAACAATACATATTGAATAAGGTGTCTTTAAACAATAACACACATAAAACAAGGTTATGTATTGACCAGTTGACAAAAATACTGTGACCAGAGGCTCAAAGGAACCTAACCCCGTATTTCCCCTAGGAGCAATGGTCCAGTTTTTGCTAATTCAAATTCTTTGGTGACTTTATAGAACATAAGTACCAAGAATAATAAGAACCAACTGTCTTTGCAAATTTAGGAATTCCTGACGATGTCTTGAGAGATTTCTGGGGACTGCCCGGAGGCTATGGTACTAGTGATTTCATGCCATTTTCTGCTTCATGGGAGATGGGGGCTTACAAAACCATCCTTATTCCTCCTTCTGTGGTGCACATCTTTTCTCACTATTCAGTTTAGCCGGTATTAACTGAGCGCTCCAGAGTGTGCTGCTGCTGGAAGATATGCAAAAGACGCATTTAGCAGTCTCTGACCTCTAGGTTGGGGTTAGGTAAGATTACCTTTGTTGGAAAGACCAGGGTTAAGGTGGCAGATGCAGCCAGGTCAAAAGCAAAGTGGAAACATCTTAGAAATGGCAGGGAAGAGAACAAGCTCTTGGAGGTATAGCCTAAAGGAAACAGGCTATTTTTCTAATAGTAACCTTGAACTGTTAATTTAGTGTTTCCTCCCAGGAACTCTGCAAAGGAAGTTCAGCTTTGGCCAGAGCTTCTAATTAACTCCAAAGTTTCTACCACATCCACAAACACCTAAAGACCACCCCAGTGTTCATTTCTCACCTGACAAAAGTCAAAAAACTGATGTAAGTGAGAATTGCACCATAGGAAATCCTTTTTTCACTACGGGAAATGGTTGCTGTATTTCCCTCAGTTTGATTATTTTGGGGACCTATAATCTTACAACTAAAAAATATTATTTATGATACTGAGAATAAAAATAGTAATATTAATTTATTAAGCACACAGTGTACACCAGGACCTGTGCTGGGTGCTGGGAATACAGCCTTTAAGTGTCTCACAGTCAAATAGGAGAAACTCACCATTGTAAAACTGGGGTAAATGCCATGAGAGAGGGAGGCAGGGTAGGGGGCTTGTGGCAGCACATGACACAAAGTGGGAGACTTGGGAGGGTGGGTAATGCTTCTTCCTGGAACAGAGTCTTGAAGGTGAAGAAGGAATTGGCCAAATGAAAAAAGTAGAGTTGAACATTCCAGGAGGTGGGAACACTGTATGAAACCCTAGAGGCATGAAGGAGCTATGGGTATTGAATGACCTAGAGCATAGAGGAGATGGAAGAGGTTCAAGAGAGAAGGCTTGGGAGAGGAAAGACCCAGATCATGAGGAGCCTTGAAGGCCAAATTAGGAAAGTGGAATCCACTGAAGGATTTCACAGAAATGAGCAAAATAATCCCATTTGCACTTTCTCTAGATCAATTCGAAGTAGTACAGAGAATGCACTGTGTGTTAGAAGAGCCACTGGGGAAATAAGCCAAGAGAGGAGCAGTAGGAATGTAGTGAAAGAGAGAGGTTAGAAAGCAATTAGGAGAGTAGAATTGAAAGAACTTGAAGAGCAGTTGACAATGGGGTTGGGGGGTGGGGAGAGGGAATAGGGATGCAGAGGAGGAACAGATTTGGGAATGATGATGAGTTCAGTTCAGGGTGTACTGAGTCGGGGGTGCCATGGACCAACCCAAGGAGAGGTCAGCATACAGCCAGATATCTGGGCCTGAGTTCAGGAGAGTGGTTTGGGCTGGAGGTTATAATCTGATGACCAGTTCCTAGATGACTACTGAAGCCAGGGGCTTACATTTGCACAAAGCTAAGTAGGTACAGTTGAGAATAGAAGAGAGCCACAGAAACCCTCTTTGGGAGCACTAATATTTAAGGGACTAAAAAGAAGGATGTCTGAGGTGACACCACCATAAATGAAGGAGGAAATCTAGCACAGAATAGCGTCAGAAGTGACAGAGGAGAAGAATGCCATGGAGGAGGGAGTGGTCAGTGGAATCCAACCATGCCAGGAAGGAAAGCACAGTTTAATTGGGCATTAATGACCTGAGCAGTTAAATGGGGAAGCAGAAATGAAAACAGAGTGCTCTGTGTAGAGATGCAAAAAGGGGTGAAGAAGTAAAGACATGGCACATGTAGACGAGCCTTTGGCTAAACTAGATTTTCAGGGGAAGGAAAGAGATAGGAGCAAATAGCAGAGAGTGGAAAGTTAAGGAAGGTTCCTTCCACTGCCAGTTGGAACTTAGCAGTGGTTCTTAATTACTGTCGGGGTTACAGGGAGCATTTTCAAATTGCACATGACTACGAATTACACAGACTACAAGATGCAAACCTCATAGTGAGGGAGTGAGGTGGGGGGATGATAGAGGATCAAGAATACAGGAAGCATCGGGTCACGGGTTCTGAAGAGGATTTTTTTTTTATGAGACCTATGACAAATAATAAAATGGCATCAGATGAAGACTCAGAGGACCCGTGAATGCCTCTTAGTAGCTTTCAACCTCAGGCAATTTCATCACCTCTCTGAGCCTAGGATCCTCATCTATAAAATAAGCTAAATACTAACTATCTTGCCTGGTTGTGGTGCAAATTAAACAGGATAACATGTGTGAAGAGCCCCCTGTGCAGTTGTGTGAGAAGATGGGCCTCTTGCTGCTCTTCACCATTTGCTGAGGTGCTTTTTCCTGTTGAAGTTATTTCAGGTGCCGTGGAAAAGCTTTCTTCCAAACTAAAGGCAGGGTCTCTCTTTCCTGGGGATTTCTATCTCTTTTTCCTACTCAGTTGCGATGAAGAGTTCTGTTCATAAATAAGAAGAAAAATGTTTTTAAATGTTTTTAATGTTAAAATACTACTAACCACTAATTGTCTTAAAAATTGAGGGAGATGCACATGAAAAATATTCAAACATATTCCTTTCTAGATAGTTCATCCTCCCAGTTATAACCTCTGTGAAAAATCTTTGTGGCTCAATCACTACCTTAGATAAAGCTAACGTTAGACACTGCCTGCTAAGATGTCAGTGACCAGCAGACCAGCAGGCCATGCAGATATCCATTTCCTTCCCCTCTTGATTGTTTTGAATTAGCACTTCCCTCTTGGTCCAACAAAACACACACTCCCATGATATTTGCCATGCAGTTGCTAATATCTATATTTTTTAATTAAAATATTTCACAGAAAGACTGAGCATTAAAAAAATTACAAAATTAACAAAAACACCTGTGGTAGTTATTTTAGACTAAAATGAAGACTGCAAACTGGCATGCTATAGGCCAAGGCTGTCCCCACAAATATGCTTTATTTGACCTGTAGAATTTTTTTAAAATAACACTTTGAGCCAATATTTCAAAATTGATATTTTTTATATTTAAACATACCAATTTCTATTACCTCTTGCAACATTGGAAGATCAGGCGGCACAAGGCAGGGCCTTTATTCCCGTAAATAAAAGTGAGTGGCTGTGTCTCCAGTTCATCCCAAGCCCCACTCCTCCCTATTGCCTCCTCAGGCTGGTACCCACAGATCCCTGGAGAGTTCAGAGTGTGTGACCCCTGGCTTAAAGTCAAACCAGTACAACACAATGGAAGGGGAGATGTTTGTTTCTAATGATACAGTGGCTAAAATAAAGAAAAAGGAAGCCCAAATACCTGGGGTGGAGTGCCTGATTCTTAGCTCTTAGGCAGCATTCTGTCTGCTTTAGTATGGGGCTCTACAGGAGTGGAAGTTAAATCTTTTCCTTTGTGTACTTCTTTGTATGATAGAGATTAAAATAAAAGCAACGACTTCCTTTGGGAAAGGCCAAAGCATAGCCCAAAAGAAAAATCCGTATTACTTCAAAAGCTGAGGCAACTGGCCAAAAGATTCCAGAAGGCTCTCCCTAGCCTCACAAGGTCAAGAAACTTTGATAACCTGTGACAGGCATGGAAAGACATCTGGTAGACCACACTTTACAGTTCGGAAGATAAAGCTCATTCTAAGTTTTATTAACACAGACGTACTGGCCATGGCTGGTCTTTGCCACATAGAAGAAATTCCCAAGCAATGCATTCTTGCGCTCTCATCAAGGGGTCTGTTGGCTGTGGAATTTCCTATTCTCCAGCACCAGAACAGAAAGCAACCCACCCCCACCCCCAGCTTTGGCCGACATGAGATTTAAAGAGGATCGTTTGTTTTCATTACAGCCCCTTGAAGCCCTTCCTCCCCTCCTCATTAATGAATTTCCAGTCTTTCATCAAAAAACAAAAACAAAAAAACAAACACAAAAAAGGACCTGCCAGAGGACATGGTTAAGTGGCTCACGCATAGCGATGCTGGCTTTAAAGAGAGGAGACGGCCATTTACTGATTGCAAGGAGGGGTTGACATCCTTGGTTAGTATGCTAATTTCGTCTTCTGCATTTAACATTCAGATCAGGTCTGTACAGGCCCTCCAGAGTGGCAGAGTCCAGGGATGGATGGCTGTCTGCCTTGCAGCATTGAACATTCAATGCATGAATTACATAAATGCCCAAACATTCCATCTGCTCCGACTTCACTCTCTTCCTCCCTCTCCGAGAGACACACAGACACAGAGCCATACACACGCAAGCAAACACATGCGTGCACACACACACACACACACACACACAGACCTTATAGACACAGGTCTCTATGAATGCTGAAGAAATGCAGTTTAAGATGCCCGAGCCATCCACAACTGGCTTAATTCCTCCTCCTTTGAGTCTCCAAGGCACACTTCTACAGGATATATTTCTCCTGCTCAGGAAACTTGCAATGTACTGGGGTGTCTGAAATAAGGAAGCAACATGAAGAATAAATCCCCCGTGAGAAGGAGCACGTCTTTCTATTGACCTTCCAGTCCTGGAAATCCTAGAAAAAACAAAAAAACCCAACTCCACTCATCTGTAGGGGAACAAGGTAGCTCAGTTAACCTAACACCCAGAAAGAAGGAAGATCCAGCTCATTTTATTCTTTGGGGTCCCCACTTTGTCATGTGTGTTTGGAACCCTGTGTTAAGAGTCTTAATTCATCATGGTTGGCTTTGGACTCACCAAGTCACAGCTGGGTGACAACAGAAGACGAATCCCAAACTAGCTCCCACATGATGGTCCAGATGGCAAAGACAATCACCTGGCATCTTTTGCCAGAAGCCCAGTCTAGGGAAAACTGAATTTCCTAAACCTCCTTTTCCCAGCATCTTTCTGTAACATTGCAGCAGCTTCCTGGAGACAAACAGAGAATCAGCAGCCCCTGTTATCAGAAGGCACATTTAGACGTTGCTTTCAATAGACAGAAGCTATTTTGAGCAAGTAGGGGCTCCAACTAAAAGAAGAGGACAGGTTGGTCTTTATTATTTTGTTTTGTTTTGTGTTCTCAAAGTATGACATAACTGTGTCACCTGGCATGCCATGGCTCTTTCCTCTGGACATTCTGGTGATCCCTGGCTCTGTCCCCTGGTGCCCACATAATATTCCATTTTCGGCTGAGGAACACTGGGCAGTTCCTGTGGGAGCCTCCAACAGGAGTGATGGGTGTTTTCTCTGAGCTGCAGACTTGATTTGACTGGATTTTTTTTTTTTTTGGCTCTGGTCCAAGATGTTTTCCTGTCATCATTTCACTGTCTTTTCCAGTAATCCCTTTTTTAAACATGGCCAACAATTAGTCGATTTATCTCCACCCCCACCCCCACCCCATCTCCACACAAACACACAGTCCACTGAGCCCCATCACTGTCTTGTTTTGCCTTGAAGTCTAAGAAATTACAGCTTCTCATTAGCTGGAGAGCACGTTTGGAACGGCTTTGTATTTACTCACTTAGTAAGTGATGCTGGCCTTTTTAATTATTCTCCCTCCGCGTGCCATAAGAGAGCTGCAAGCTGTTCCAGGCAAGCCAAGAGACTGCATGTCCTCCGCCAGGCAGTTGGAAGTAATCGTGTTTTACCTCCCTGCTGCTGCTTTCTTCCTTTCCTGTCAGCAAGCCAAGGAATCCCCCCAAAGCTCTTACGTAGGAGATACCAAAACTGTGAGTCACTTCTGGCTCCCCGAGCAGAGGGAGTCCAGGGCAGGATGCACGGAACAGCAGACCCAAGATGGGGGTTTCCTCCAAGCCACCAGGAGCCCTGCAACCAGATGTGCAGCCAACGCTTGGTTTTTCTTGCTGTTGCTCCCTCTTTCTCCTCCACCCTCATCCATTCCTTCGTTTCCCAGCACGTTCCTCTTTTTCTCTTCCTTTCTGTGTTGCCGACAGCCGCAGACCCAGCAAGAGCTGGGTCCCTCTCGCCTTCTGTTGTTTTTTTCCCCTGCAGCAGGCTTTGGCTGCTACCTCTGCGAGCTGGATCACCAAAGACACACGACTCACTCACAATGAATAATCAATACAGATATTGATCTGTGGAAAATGTTTGTAAATTCCTGAAAGGGAATCAGGAGCAGGGGGCAGGGAGGCTTGTGGGGGACGACGCTGAAGTGCTGGTGGCGGCAGGCAGCCGAACTTGATTTGGATCCCAAGGCTGGCTGGCTCCGAGGTGACGGTACCGGAATGCGTGCGAACGAGGGTGCGCGCGTGTGAGTGCGCGGGTGACGCCGGTGTTCTGTATTCCCCTTTCTCTACAGCTGCTTTCCCCGAAGAATCAAGAGCCAAATGGTCGGGAGCCCCCGTCAGTGCCATGCCTTGGCTGCGGGCCAGCGCTGTTTTGTTTTCATTATCACACGCTACTTTGCAATTTGCATAAATACAGGGTTATTTTTTATCGTGTCGCCCAAAAGATAAAAAAAAAAGAAAGAAATAGAAGTCTTTGTTGTGTGCAAGAGGGGCTTGCTGCACTCATCATGGCTAAGGATTTAGCGTATGTAGAGAGCTCCAGAAGAAATACCGGCAAAGAAGTGGTAATCACAGAGAGAAAAGAATAGAGGAGAGGCGAAGAGAGGAATTGAAAGATAACTGCAGGGGATTCAGCTTGGTGGAACCAAATATTAGGGATACGTTTTCCTCTATGGAGAAGTGGTAGCGCCTTAGTAAAGCAAAGAAGATATAAAGACCACCAAGGTCTAACCAGTGCCCTATATGGTATACACGTGTCACTCTTACAGCTGGAATACACTATTTATCTTTGGTGGAAAAGGTACACAGGACGCTGAACACAAACTTGCCTTTTCTGCCTCATCCAAAACCTAGAAAGCATGGGAGCAGATGGAATGTTTCCAGCAGGCGAGACATTTCAGACCTTGGTCTTTTTTCCCCTCTTCCCTATGGCCTGAGCAGCTCAACGGAGTCTCCTGAATTGCACTTGCCCTAGTATTGAATGGAATTCATCCTCCCCTTGGCTTTTTCACCTTCAGAAAAGTGGGTACAGGAGTGTCAACCTAAACGCAAGCTTTGAGTGACTTTCTCCTGAGTACTTGGAGTCCTGGCTGCAGAGATGAGGCCTCCTGAAGTTATGCCCCCACGTGGATGGCAGGCGTGCTCACGGGTCCCAGGAAGTAGCACCTTATGTCAGAAAAAGCTTCTAGCTCTCTCAGGCCATTGGATGGTCCCTCCGTCTTTGATTTCCTATCCTTTCACCTATCCCCGACTTACTCTGTTTCTGTGATTCGGTAGTAAAATCTCTTTGGGATCATTCTACTCTTTTCTCTCACTGCTCTAGCTGTCTCCTCCTGGCCTGGCAACAGAAGGGATGCACCTCCTTTGAGATAGCCATCTAGAGTAAGACCTCCACATGAGGACTCAATTCCAGCACCCCCTGTCCTGAAAGGAGTGGTCCGCTTTATCAGCCAGCAGCAGCAGCGGGAAGACGGATTTTTTTATTCCCTTTCTGGCTTCTGATTAGCTCCAGCAATCCAATTAGCAGAGGAATTTATATCACACAGGCCGAGGTGCCCCTACTCATCACAGCAGCTCAAACCCACTCTTAAATACTGCCAACAGTACATCTTCCTGTGACGTAGATTAATTACAGCGCCAAGCCTTCCCGAGTAGATCTACCAGTAAAGGTATATCTGAATATCAGAATTAAAGAAGAGGCAAAAAGCGATGACTTTTGTGTATCACTAAGGATGCACGAAGGCTGCCTTGTGCATCCTCCACTCTGCACATCTCCCATTGTTCTAGTGTGTATCAAAGAGGCCAAGCGAGCATTACAGAGGATTCAGAAGTGGCTAAATCATGGAACACCTGTGCATTTTCTCCCTATCATTGACACATTTATTGTGAAACTTCAGAGCTCTTAGACACTGACTAATTTCCTGCCTCCAGCCTATACTTCCCCCAAAAGAGTTAAACTATTTAAAGTAGCTGCATGGAGAGAAATGACATTATCTTCATTGTTATTCCATTCCAGTTGGGTACAATTGTGATATCGTTGTACCCTTGCATCTATCTACAATTTCATTCCAAATTTATCCTTACATTCATCAATCTCTAGCATCTGTCTCTCCATTCATCTCTCTATATTCATTTATATATCAACTATTTATTCTACTTCCCAGTCATCTATTCATCCATGTGCATCTAGCTATCCATTTTCTAACCATGTATTGATCTATGAATATCTTTCTATTATCTGTCATCTACTTGTCTATCCATTTGTGTCTCTATTAATTCATTCGTCTGTATTATCCATCTATCTGTTTTTCTATCTATTCATTAATCTATTCATGTATCTAGCCATTCAATCATCTATCATTTGCTTATCAGCTACCTTTTTACTTTGTGCCTTTTGTTAGCTATGATCTTAACAGAATCCCAGATTAACATTCTCAATCATTTTTAAGGTAAATAATGCCCAATTTCCAAATGAAGTCTGTATGTGCTATGTACTTGGTTATCTGTTCTCTAGTTTAAAAGAGTCTTGTCAACTAAAAAAGTAAGTCAGTAAAATCATACAGTTTTAAATGTGTTAAAAACTACAAGGAAGATATTTTACCCCAGATTCTTGGTACATTTTTCTTACTTACCATGGCTTTAAAAGAGGGGAATTTCACATAAAGTATACACATAAATCTCATTCAGGTTGTTAAATCTACCACTGAGAGACCTCATGCAAGTGATCCAATTCAGCTAGAGCTAACTTGAGATTACTTTTATCATAAAGCAAAACAGATACTAAACCCTTACATGGTAATGTGGTCATACATGTTTGAATCTTTCTTGTATCCAGGCTGGGAGTCGAGTAGCAGTTTGGGAACTAAAAATAGATTTTTGTTTGTTTGTTTCCTCATTACTTTTGTTCAGAATATATTCCAGTTTGGGCCGACACTTGAGAGTCAACACCTTCTCAGAGTGACCCCTAGTTTATTAGCTCTTAAGAACATGAAGCATTACTGGGTTGGGAGGAAATGTCAGTGGATGAATCTCATTTGCACTGGGAACAGAAACTACAGTTTGTTGCTATGAGTACCGTGGAGTTTGGCTGAATTTTTTCAGCCAAGTGTTTCTAGGGAATCACTTCCCAAACGGGGGCCCAGGTCAGAATCCTAATCAAGCAGTCGATCATGTCTCTGACAGCACTGGCCATCTCTAATATTTATTAATGTGTAGGCAGTACTATCCATTAAGGATTCAAGTTTGTTTTTCTTTTTGTCATTTTTTTTTAACTAAGCCATAGTATATTGATTAAGGTAAAGCCCATAAAGACCTCATCAGTTCTGAACTTGCCATCCTCAAAGAACCGGCAAGGACCTAAGCCATGTGTCCTCCAAGAAAAAAAGGAGACGAAAACCTCCTCATTCCTCTTCTCATGTTATTTCCATGTGTTCCATCACCATAGCTTTCTGGACTTGGCTGTAATCAGAGATGAGATTCCATGATCTCATGTCCTAGTCCTGGCTTTTTTGTCATGCTAACCACGGCTGACTTCGCAAGATAACCGTAGACGCAGTGCCTAGGGCCTACCACACTTTGAGGGGGCCACGAAAGTCTTAGTTTCTTTTAAAATCATCAAAAAGGTGAACTTTTTGGTCAAAAAATTTTTAATATGTATTAATATATTCTAATGCCAATGCAATTAGAAAATAGAAGTTTGAATAATTTTTCAGGGAGAAAGAAACCCATGAAGGCAAAAGCACCCAGAGCCAATGAATGTGGCTTTGACACTAGCCAGCTGCTTATAACTTAGTTATGCTCAAAAGAGTGCAGTGGTTAAGGACCTGCTCAGGAGTCAGACTTCCTGGGTTCAAATCCTGGCACCACCACTTGTTAAAGTCATTTAACTTCTCTCAATCTCACTTTCATTAGCTGTAAAGTAGAGATAATAGTGCTTAATGCATAGGAATGCTGTCAAGATTAAATGATATTGTATATTTAAATTGCTTAGCATAGAACCTACACGTAACGAGGGCCCAAAGAAATTTGTTGTAATAATTGTTATTATTATTATTGTTTTGGCTTTGTTTTAAATGTCTACCTCTCCTTATTTCAGCCGCCATGACTAAATTAATTTTTTTATTTTAAAAAAATAGAATGTCTTCTAGTTACCATAGACAGAAGAAAAAGTTGCTAATTGAAATGTCCTCCTTATTCTGGAAATCAGGAAATTTTCTCTCCCAGAAGTAGCAAATTCTGTACTCTCTACCTGGAGCTAGGTCTTTATTCTGTATTATAAAACTCCTCCAATAAATCAGCATCATCTCTCTCGGTCGGAGATTTGATTCTTTCCTAACCTAAAACAATCCTGCAAAAATCTTATTAAGAATCACAGGTTAAAAAGAATATTGTCAAAACTTTCTCTCTCCTTTTCTCTTTACTTTATTATCCCCTCATTTTTTTTGTCATTTAACTCCAATTATGAGATGCTAAGTGCTTTTGGAAATTTCATTGTTAATATCTTCTTACAGTGCTATTAACGTAAATCAAGTTTAATAGTGTCCCAGCAAGTGTAAAAGCAATCAAAAATTCAGTACTCACGAATCATTCTGTAATTTCAGCATAAAATGTTAATAGAAATAATATCCAATACCATAAAATATCAGTAAATTCAACTTTAAATATATGTGATGAATTACTTTGCCATCCTATAGCATTCATGGAATATTCTAGTATGAAGTACTTAATTGGCCAAGCCATACCTCAGTCATTCTCAGGCTGCCAGAAGTCCCCTCCTCTGCTTTCCCCCTACTAGCCAATCCTGGAAGATTGGACAGCTCAATGACAGGCATTTTTTCATCCCAGGCACACTGAGTTATTTGGCCATAAGGAAAAATGACTCAGGATCAAGGTGGGAAGTACAGTCAACTTGAAGGAATTCAGATTAACGAGAACAAAGACATTGTATTCAGTTCTAAGAATATTGATCAGTAGCTGCAAGGCCTTAGCTACATATAATCAGCAAAGATGGTTAAGATAGAGGCCCTGTCCTTGGAGAGTTCACATCTCATGAGACAGGCCAAGGCTGAGACACACGACATACAGTATTTCAGGCCCAGCAGTGAGAACAGCTGTCGTGTATGCCCTTAGGAAGGCTCTAATGGAACAGGAGTTGGTTGGTTAATTTTAAAATTTGTCTAAAGCAGGGAAACATAAATGTATATATGATCACATGTACTTTAAGCATCTTAAACTTAAAACAACATACATCTTTTTGCATGAACCACCGCCATATTGCTTGTCTACAGCTTCTGCTCTTTGAAGTAAGGGGGGAATTTAAGGCACCCAAGAGGCCCTCAGAGTGCAGAATCCTTCAGTTAACACTTCTCCTACCCACACGGCAATTTTCAGCAACTCAGCTGAATGTTTTCACAGAGTTAGTTTAGCTGTCATAGAAGCAACTCTTTTTGCACGCATGTATCTCTGGTTTATACTTTATTTAATTCAGTTATGAATTTCATGAACAAGAACAACTTCCATAAAGAGGCTTGGGGACAAACACAACTAACTCTTAGGAAGGATATAGCTCAGCTGGTGGGGCCAGGACTGCTCAGGTGCTCCAGGGTGTAGATTATTACCTGGGACCACACTGAGTTCATGGGCCTCAGTCAGCAGGATTTCCAAAGGGCATGGAGAGTGACTGTCAGTTCAGCTAGTTAGTGAAGTGAGTGATGCTTAAGGAGTTTCATAAACAGAAAGGTGAGCCCAGAGACAAAGAATGTAACTTTGGGTCAGAACAAAGATCCACGTTGGCCAATATTTAGTTTGTTCTAGGATTATGTGATGTTGGACAGTGTTAATGGGTCCATCTGCCATCAGAGAGTCAAGTTAGTGTCTTTAATACTGCTAATTGAACAGCTCATTGTGGCTCTGACCTCTAAACATTTATTTAAATCTTCTTAAAACTGGCTTCATTTATAGTCTATAAGGGTTTCAGAGAAACAAGTCTCAAATATTTACTCTCTATTATAGACGGTCGCACTTTCTGCATTTGTCCTGAAAGATCTTTCCTTAAACCAGTATGTCCTCACGTGTGGGATGCAGAGCCACAGTGATGTGGAAAATCATGTTTGGAGGTATACTAACAATTTTTTTTTTTTTTCTTTTTGCGGTATGCGGGCCTCTCACTGTTGTGGCCTCTCCCGTTGCGGAGCACAGGCTCCGGACGCGCAGGCCCAGAGGCCATGGCTCACGGGCCCAGCCGCTCCGCGGCATATGGGATCCTCCCAGACCGGGGCACGAACCCGTATCCCCTGCATCGGCAGGCGGACTCTCAACCACTGCGCCACCAGGGAGGCCCTACTAACAATTTTTTAAACATTTATGCACCTATGAAAATATAATAAGCTCGTAATCTCATGAGTTCATACATATCGTCTCTTAGGATGAGGCTAAATCTCTTTCAATAAAATTGTGAGTCCGTTGAGAGAAAAATATTTAGTCACAGTGGAGGTGTTGTAGGAATAGGACAGAATCATGAAGATGATAATCAAATGACTGAAGTTTAGGACAGCCAGCTTAAGCTTTGAGGGATATCTCTAAATTTGAGAATTCTACAATTCAGCCACTCTACTATTCACTTTTCAAGTAGAAGATTATGGAAGTCATAGGTAGTTATGCTCATGTGAAACAACTCACCTTCTTGATTTTGTGTTTTCTGTGCCTTGCTGTTTTTGTCTATTTGATTGAAACATTTGAGCTTCCACTCACAGGTTTACATCAAGCAAGACACCTGAGAGACCTCTTTTAAGCAAACAATTCTAGGTGGTTGGTGCAGCCTTTTCATCAGTCTGCCAACATGGAGTCCTTTTTCCTGTAAATAAGACTCTGTTGGCCACAGTTCTGCACAAGCTCTTTGTGCACAGGTCACACCTAGAGATATGGTGCAAGGTACTTAGAAACAGCACTTTAAGAATATTGCTTATTTGACTTAGCTTGTCTTGCTTAGGTGAGGTCAGCCTGCTCCTCATGACTCTGTCCTGGGAAAGTTCCATGTCAAGAAACTTGACAGAACCACAGAGAAGTGATCTAGAAGCTCAGTATGTAACTGATTTAAACAAGAAAATTTTCTGAGTATTTTATATATATATATATATATATATATATATATATGTATATATATATATATATATATATATATATATATATATTGTGCTGCTAAATGCACCTTTTATTTTGCTTTTTCTCATGTTGTAAGGGAAAGTAATACTTTAAACTTATTTATTTATTTTTGGCTGCATTGGGTCTTCATTGCTGCGCGCGGGCTTTCTCTAGTTGCAGCGAGCAGGGGCTACTCTTTGCTGGTGTGTGGGCTTCTCATTGCTGTGGCTTCTCTTGTTGTGGAGCACAGGCTATAGGCACGCAGGTTCAGTAGTTGTGGCTTGTGGGCTCTAGAGCGTGGGCTCAGTAGTTGCGGCTCACGGGCTTAGTTGCTTCGTGGCATATGAGATCTTCCTGGACCAGGGCTCAAACCCGTGTGCCCTGCATTGGCAGGCAGATTCTTAACCACTGCGCCACCAGGGAAGTCCCATGGGAAAGTAATACTTTAAAGCCGAGTATTTTCAACATGCCATTTTGTGTTACTGATCTTCGTATATGACATTCACATGAGGAGAGATTATTCACACCTGGTAAGTATCTTGTTCATCTTTGGAAAATAATTATAACCAGCAGTGATGACTGTAGGGTTTATAGTGTTATAGAAGTATAAGAAAAAGATGTGGGAGGCTTCTGGGAAACAGTCAGAGATGTGGAAAAAAAGGGGTTTATCACTGAGTTATGTATAAGAGAAGAATTTAAAGCAACCTAAATATCCAACAATGGGGGTATATTAAATAAAATATAGCTTGTCCATATAATGGTATACTGTGCAGCCATGTTGTGAAGTGATATTTAAAGACAGGGAAAATATATATAATACATTAATAAGTGATTTTTTAAAGATTAAAAATAGCATAGATAAGAGATCCCAATTTTATTTTAAAATCTATTAAAATGAAAATTTTAAAATAAAATGTATAGTCATATGTAAACAATCTATAAAAATAAAATACATACTTATATATAAAGGTGTATAAAATGTATACACCAAAATTGTAACTGTGAACGAAGGTATTACGTTAGGTTTTTTATTTTCTTTCTGTTTTTTGTATTTTCCAAGTTTTCTACAATGGTCACATATCTTTTATAAGCAGAAAAAAATAACACGTGATATACAATGTGTATATATATATTTATTACAAGGCAAGAAGTAGACAGCAACCTGACGTACAGAATTACTTTTATTTATGAGCCATTTGGCTTTAATGCCACCAATTTTGTAATCCTAGAAGCATGTTTATCTAGTAAACCCTGTTTTCCATTATGATCATGGCCGTGGGTTGGGATGTTGTGATTAGTCAAATCTTCTTAGAACTATCCCACATGGAGTACCAGTTTTCAGAGAATTTGAATATAAATACATGAAACTAGGCAATATAAAAAATAATTTAATCATCCCGAGTTGATTCAAAAGGAATCTCATAATCCCTTAGTGCTCCAATATTCTTTTCATTTTGAACATCAATGACCTCTGAGGGGAGGAAGCACAGGGGTGAGAGTTAATAGCTGTGTCCGGTTCAATGCCCAGCTCAACTTTTCCCTGAAGACTTTCTGGCCTGTGCATCCCACTGATGGCTTCCTCTCTGACTTCTGGGGCTTTTAGAGGATGTATCCCATCCTTGCGCTTTCTGTCAGCTCCTTCCCTGCCTCTGGTCTCCCAGACCTTCATCCTGGACTTCTAAGACCTTCATCCTGACCAAAGAAGAAAGCACAGCCTCAAGTTCAGTCTTCAGGGAGGTCAGAATTAAATCAAGTTTAGGACCTCAGATATAGTGGCTCAATTACAACAATAGGGTTCTGCCATGCGTCCCAAGACTGCTTGTCCCTAATGAATTCCAAGGTGAAGTGGCTCTAGGCATCAACGCTTGGATTCCTGTATTTCCCTGTTCAGGCTGCTATAACAAAAATACCATACACTAAGTGGCTTATAAACAACAGGAATTTATTTTTCTCAGTTCTGGAGGCTGGAAAGTCTCAGATCAAGGTGCCAGCAGATTTGGGGTCTGGTCAGGGCCAACTTTCTTATTCATAGCTGGCCCTCTTCTCACTGTGTTCTCACATGGTGGAAAGGAGAAGTGAGGTCTCCAAGATCTCTTTCATGAAGACTCTAATCCCATTCGTAAGGACTCTACTCTCATGACCTGACACCTCCCAAAGGCCCCATCTCCTAATATCATCACACTGGGGTTAGGTTTCAACATGTGAATTTGTGGGGAACACAAGCGTTCAGTCTACAGAAATTGCCTTGTTCTTAGTAACTGGTCTTTCCCAGGGCTACAGCCTTGCCCTATTTAGGATATGCCCAGAAATTCCCTAGAATTGTTTGTTCCCTGCATACATCTCCCTCACACACACACACACACACACACACACACACACACACACACATCCCCAGTGCTCCACCAAAAAAGGTTCAGGGACTGTGCTACCTACAGAGCACACTTAGGAAAGTTAGAAAAGGGAGACCTTTCTTGGAAGGCAAACAAGAACGCAAGTCCTCTGGCTGAATACAGCCCCACAGACCCTTAGTTTGGCAGGCGGAGCACAGCGCACATCCTTTTCAGCACACAGGGATTCCACAGTCAATGAATTTTAGAGAATACTGCATACTGTGTCTGGCCTCTTGGGGTTTCAGAATGCACATGCGTGTATTAAAACGCTCTGCCAAGACCTGTACACCGAGATCTATTTGACTTCCTTTAACCTAACCTCTGACCATATTTCTCAGACTTATTTGTCAGTGAAACCCATTCCCTTTTTTTTTTTTTATGATTTACAGTTCACATAGCTTTCCCCCAAATATATTTTGCAGAGGAATTCTTACCCAGTTTCCTGAGACCCTACTGACCAGGGAAGGCAGCCTTCAAGCTCTCACCCACCTGAACTCTGGATAGGGCGAGTCCAGAAGAAGCCATCACAGCTCTCTCTACTCTCTGTCTTATGGGCCATTCCCTTTAGTTCAGGATCTCTTACCACCAACCATTTGTCCAAACAATGATAGGAAATTACAATATCCTTCAGACAAATGGTCTCACAGTCCAACAGGGCACATCTTGGGTACCTGCTCTGCCCTAGCCAGCAGATTTCACCTGGTATCCTCTTGTCTGACACATCCATAGACCACCTGTACTAATTATTTTGCATAATTCTTTCAAGGACATGAACTCATCAAGCAGTCTTGACTGAGTGCCTCTAGTGCCAGTACATGTTGACGGGCGACTGAGAGTAAAATGTTAACAGCGTGACTTGTTAAAAACAACTGCAACAACATAGATCCGTAGGTTGTTTCTCTGAATTTCTGTTACCACGAAGAGAAGCAAAAATCAGATCTAAGAAGCCAAATGTCCATCACCAGATGAACGCATAAACTGAATGTGGTACATCTGTACAATGGAATATTATTCAACCGTAAAAGATAGTGAAGTGCTGATACATGCTACAGCAGGAGCCCCCAACCCCCGGGCCATGGACCTGTTAGGAACCGGGCCGCACGGCAGGAAGTGAGTGGCAGGCAAGCGAGCAAAGCTTCATCTGCCGCTCCCCATCTCTCCCCATTGCTCACATTACTGCCTGATCCATCCCCCTCCCGCCACCCCGTCCATGGAAAAATTGCCTTCCACGAAACCGGTCCCTAGTGCTAAAAAGTTTGGGGACCGCTTTAGCTACAGTATGAATGAAACTTGATGACATTATGTTAAGTAGAGGAAGCCAGACACGAAGGGCCACATATTGGGTGATTCCATTTATACGAAATATCCAGAATAGGCAAATCCATAGATAGATAGAAAACAGATTTTTGGTTGCCAGGAGCTGGAGTGAGGCAGGAATGGGGAGTGACTGCAAATAGGTACAGGGTTTCTGTTTGTGATGGTGAAAAAGTGCTGGACTTAGTAGTGATGGTTGCACAACATTGTGAATAACTTAATGCCACTGATGGTACACTGTAGAGGGTTAAAGTGATAAATTTTATGTTATGTGTTTTTAGCACAATTTTTTAAAAAATCAAACTAATTCTAAGAAGGTTCTGGGTATTGTAGAGATGCTTAAAAGTATTAGTTGGGAAATGCCCTGGATCCAGCCCAGGATTATTCTCCGTGATCCTCGTCCAAAAAGTTTCCTTGGACAGGTTAATCACTGCCTCTCTGCTGTGAGGTTTTAAGATTGGAATTCCTTTTAATCGAGTGGGCCAAAGCATACTGAGCAGTTTCCTTTTTCTTATTTAGGCATGGTTATGACACATTACAGAATTTTCTGGTGAGCTGTCTCTGGCCTGCTAATGTGTATAAATCTCAGTAAGGCCACACCTTGTATTATGCTCCATTCTGGGTATCCCATTTTGCAGGATGAGTGATTCCAAAACTATACTAAATATAGGATAATTAAAAAGACATGAGAATTGGTGGAGAGGATGGAGTGACATAAAAGCTTTCACTCCCAGAATAAAACTGGATACAACAGTCACTTCTGTACTCTAGAAATGACTCATGGACAATATAAATCACCAATCAATTTTTTTTTTAAGTCCTGGCATCTATAGGTTAAAAGAAATTGGATTTTTTTTTTTTTTTAGGTTAACTACAAAGCCACCAGCAGGGGGAAGTATATAAAGAGATGTCAGGATGCTTTGGGGCCCCAAAATGTCCTGGGCTCCTCTGTAAACAGGGAGGCTTCTTTTGTGCCTTCAGTAGGAAAAATAGTCCTATTGTGAGGCTGTGAGAGAAACAACCTTTAATCCTTGCAAAGCCCAATAATATTATGTATATTGACTAAAACCCTGTAGAGTGGGCCTGACGGGGTTTTTTCATTACCACGGTACATTGTAACCTAGCTACCTTTGAAAAGTAACCAACGTCAAGAGGCACTTGACATTTGCAAAGTATTATGGGTGTCCTCTCTATGTCCTCTCAAGTTCCCAAATTTACAATGGTCTTAATTTAAAAGTTAAGCTGGGGGATCAATTGCTTAGTGTCGGGCCAGGCTGCCCTTTTTAAAACAAAACAAAAAATATCAAACCCCTGTGGGCCAGTGTGACCTGACTTCCTCATGTGGCTCAGGTTTTGGTGGGTCGCATGTTGTCTTGTGTTTAATTTTGAAGGAAGGTGTCTGAACCCCAATTGGACGGTCGTGTTCCACTCGTCCAGGTGTTGCTGACTTGTGTGAAGGAAGCAGCAGCTGGTAATGAGTCGGGGAAAATGAAAAAGGAACATAAGTAGCTTCTTTAGCAAATCCCCTGGAAATGACATGGATCCTTGAGGATCGATAACATCGATCTATCCCAGGGCTACAGCCCTGCTCCATCTGACTCATCTGCAACAGTCAGCCCGGGGAAAACAGCAACATTATTACAGTCAAAACTGCAACCAAATCAACTGGGAAAATCAAACTCCAGCCCGCTTTCAGCTCCCTCTATTTGGGCAATGGCCATGGGTCAACATTAGAGCAAGGATCAGGCTGAAATCCCAAGGGGAGAACTTAAGTAGGCCATGGCCTTGCTTTCAGAACATATCTTTATGACCTTCAATGATATTTGCACCACTATCTACCTCCTACTGAAACTCAGATCATTGTGTAAACCTAGACTCCTGACCTAGGAAACTGTGGAGTGGAAGTTACTTTTTAGAAAATGTTCAGATGACATTTGAGTCTGTTGTAAGCAAATGGTCTGTCAATGTTTCCTGTCAAAGTCAGGCAGGCTGTAATCATCACTAAGTAAAAGTAAAAATTCAATTTGTTTACCATAAGCTAGTGCTGAGACTACAAAGATGAATAGGCTGACTCTTGACTCTGAAGTTTCACAGTCTTTCCAGGGAGATAGATGTAATACTAGTGATATCCAGTGTGGCAGCTATGGTTGTAGCAGATCATGGGGCCACTCTGGAAACCCAAAGGAGGGGAACCAATTCATTTTGGGAAGGCTTTGCAGAAAGACTGACACTCAGGCTAAAGCTGGATTGGGAGAGGCTCTGAGTGCCATGGCAAAGAGTCTGAACTTACCCTGTACATGGCAAGGAGCCATGAAGCAAGAGACTAACATAATAACATGGCCGTTTTAGAAAGATAACTCAGGTGGCAAGTGTATCAGTCAGCTATTGCCACTATACTGCTGTGTTACAAACCTTTCCCAAAACATAGTGTCTGAAAACAGCAAACATTTATTTTTCCCTTGTATGTCTATAGGTCAGCTTTGTCTCCACTGTGCTTGTCTGGGATCAGCTGAGCTTGGCTCCAGGTTGTAAGATGCATTCAAGTCAGACACATGCACCAAGTGTTTTGTCATTCTGAGACCAGTCTCTATTTAGGGCGTATTGGTTTTGTAGTACATCAGCAGAGCATAAGAATGGGAACAGAAAAATGCATTGCCTCTTGGGCCTCAGTCGAGGGCTAGCACCCATGTGCGCACGTGCACACATACACACACTCACATTCCATCAGTCAAATAAATTCACATGGTTGAGTCACACACTAATTCAATGAGGAAATACACTCCACTTTTAGTGGAAGGGACCTCACGGTCACAAGGCAAAGGGTGTAGATGTATAATCCAAATACAGAGAAGGCATGAAGAATTGTGAACAGTGATTCATTCCACTACACCAGGTCTCTCCACTACACCTATGGAGAGACCATAGGCAGCTTGTGTGGAGTACGGTCTATGTAAAACAGAAGGAAACAATCCATTGAGCGACGCAGAACTTTTCTGAAACTGCATAGTCCAACCAAGTTGGTCTCACCCATCTAATCAGAACAGGGAGAAAACTCTATAGCTAGAACATTATTAAATGGTTGGTTGAAACATTTCGGAATTCCTGGTTGAATTATAGTCTTGGCAGCAGCTGCCTTCCAGACCCATCTGGTTTGAATTGGCAAAACTGCAGCTGTGCTTGTTGGTATGGGTGAGCCTTTCTTTTGAGTAATGGGCCTGCATGGAAGGGGTGGAGACGGGGAAGAGAAGGATGAAACTGCTGTCATGAAAAACGGGTAGAGAGAACAAGAAAGCTACTACTGTTTCGCTTTGCAACATGGAAGTGGGCCTGTGGTTCTGGACTGGAGGGCAGATTCTTGTCGGATTACGGGGTCGCCCTGCTTCCCGTGAGCTGTCGTACACAGTAGATGCTGTCGTATCCCATACTTGGGTTATGAATTGATTGTTATGCTTTTATGGCGCTGGTGTAATTAGGTTCACATTTTTCATTTATAGCATCGGCTAAGCTTTTTAATCCGTTATTTATGGCAAAGACCTAAGAACTAAATTGCCTCCTGCCCCCCCTCTCAGAAAGCATTTCAGTCCCACAGTTTGTAATCAGTTGTTTGGCTAAGACATGTGGCCTTCTTAAAGGAAAACCTTTCTCACAGAGGAGTTGCTGCAACTTCTTTGGATTTCTTCCTATGTGAGTCCTGGAAACCCTGGGGGAAAAAAAAAAAAAAAAGCCTCAAAAATTTAAATGGAGAAATGTTTGTCTAAAGCTCTGCTTTAGCAGAAAGTGAAGCTGGCAGGGATGAGAAAGTCATGCCAGAAAAGTTCCATTTCAAGAAAGACTCTTGTGTTGGGTCACATTTTCTATCTTTGGCCGCCCCCTATGCAGTACTCAGGTGTATTTTTTTTTTTTTTTTTCTAAAATGACTAAGGAATGTTGAGTGTATGAGAAGTGAACTCAAGGAGCTGGGATGTGTGAGGAGAGGTCTGTGCCGGGAACCAAGGGTCTTGGAGATTAGGCAAGTGAAGGCCAAAGCAGCCCGATGGGCTCAGAAAACATCCTGATATACTTCTGGTTTATTTCATAGGGCTCCCGATGCATCTGGTCTGGTTTGGCAGAGCAGCTGCGAGGTTTTTGGCATCCTCCTCCTGTTGAGTTGTATCGATAGCCACACCATAAGTCACTTTCAAAAAAATCACAGTCACACTTGCAGATCTGGAAAGACAGGGTAGCCCGTAGCTCACATTCAGCGTTGCTGCTGAGAGGGCACCGGGGGAATGTGGCCAGCTTCCAGACTGGTAGCCCCTGTGGTAGCTTGAGCTGCGAGCTGCAGTTTCGGCTTCAAAGCTGACTTTGATTCTTTGCCCAAGTCCATTTGAGCTGGAGTGTTGAAGGGTTAAAGATGAAGAACTAGACTGCGGCAGGAGCAGCTCCTACAGGACAAAGGAAAGCATTGATGCCGAGCTGGGGTCCTCCCCCTTCCCCCCCGCCGCCCCCATCGAGGCTAAAGGGTCTCAGTGTTTACTGAATGTTAAATAAATACCAATTGAATAGTATGTTTAATGAGGTGTATCAAACATGTAATAAGATACATATCTATTAAACAGTTGTGAAATCTCAGTAAATATGTTCTTAATAATAAAGGATGCAGATGGCTTACAGATTGGACCACAGAACAAAGGCTAAAGGAGCGTCTGGAAGGACTAGGAGAGCCATCTTCTGAAAACTGAGAAGACAGCTGGTTTTCAGCCAGAATTTGATACATGTATCTGTGCTCGACGAGAGCCAAAATGGGACCCAGGCCCACAGAGGAGAGGACTATAAACTTCGAAGCCTAAAGACCAGGAGAAACAGCGACCAAAATTAAAGACAGAAAAATGGTTGCTCACAAAAATGTCAGCAAGATTTTAAATATACCTTCAGGTTTTAGCAGGATACAATTATCAGTATCACGTATTTGCCCCTTGAATGTCCCCGAAGTGTAGGGGCTAGCCAAGTATTAGAAAACAAAAGAGTCACATGATATGTAGGTAAAGGATTATTAACTTGTTTTCCTTTCTCTAAAAAGTGGTAATTATCATATTATCTTGCAAAATGCTATTGAAGCTACATCAGAAAACTACTATTGAAGAACAATCTCTTTCTCCTTGCACACACAGGTCAGGCTGAGAGTCTGGCTAAGTGTGATTGTTTGTCAAATAATTGGTGCTTGGAGTTGAGAGAAAAGAGGGAGAAAGCAAAACTTGCAGAGCAGAGGCAGAGTGTCTTCCGGTGAATTCTGAAACAGACGTGGGGCTTGTGACCGTGCTTCCCATCCTTTCTCGAGTCTTTGCACACAACCGAAAGGATCCTGTTTGTTCAGCCCCGGGAGCGATCAAAGCTCGGGTGCTATCAGCTCAGGGGCTCTGATCCCTCAGGCATTGCCGTACCGTCTTGAGGGCAAACAAATGACCAGCTCATCCTACTGTCCGGGAAGCTTTGTCCTAGGCCGTACAGAGAACTAGAGCTTCCAGACCCCAAATGTGACATTCTGTCTTTTGATCAGAAACCATTCCAGCTCTGCAGTAGTCAAAAAGTGTGCAGATGTATATACAAGGATAATTGACATTTTGATAGCTTTCCATCTGTTTGACATTGTTCTAAGTGTTTACATGTATTAACTTATTTCAATAACCCAGTAACTATGAGCTCGGGATTATTATTACATCCACTTAAGAAACGAGGGAATTGGGGGATACAGAAAGTCACTTCCCCAAGATCCCCCCACCTGGTCAGTGGCGCCACTGAGGTTCAAGGCCAGCTAGTGTGGCTGGAGAGGGCATATTTGTAACTCCTACTCTCTAGTTGATGCTTTCTAAGAATTTTAGAGTCGTGGGTCACAGAGAAAAGCCCATTTATAGAGTATATTGAGGCAAACCCTGGAGGTACTCATAGCCGCAGGCATAGGGGTGGGGACGGAGCAGCAAGTGGGCTGAGTGGCTCCGTATCGCCCGCACTGGAGCCCATTCGCTCTATACCCATGTGCCGTGGCACAGCAGACAGGAGGTTCTGCTCTCTGTAGCTCTCAGGATGTTCACAACAGGGTTGTTTACAATATCAGAACAAATGCCTTGGATGGACTAGATGCATAACAGAAGTGGATAAAGTCCATATGGTAACATCTGGGGAGCCTTTACAAAGTTTGATGTAGAGGTATATTTGCTGGCAAAGAGAAATGTTCATGATATATTATGTCAAAAAAAAAACTCAAGTGACAAAACAGGATGTAGAGTTTGATCTCATTTTCATTTTTTAAAGAAGGAGGTAGATAGATAGATTGATCTAGAGAGAGAGAGAGAGAGAGGGAGAGAGACAGGCTTATAGAATAGTCACCAGATGTTTACAGCTGTCAGGATAGTGGGCTTATAGGCGGCTTTTTGTTCCTTTGTCTGTTTTCTCTATCCTTTTTCTATAATGAACATGGATGACTTGAAAGTTTTTTTTATAAAGAGAAGTCACCTGTTGAATTCCTGCAGAAGAATTATTAATGTTCAGGTTCCATTTCAGTCCAAACATAGTTTCCCGAGACCAGTGACTTTCAACCTTTCACTGTCATTGTGTTTAGCAGCAGATTTCTTTTGCTAATAAAATCTAACTCATAGCTTCAATATATAAAAGCAGATCAAACAGAACTTCTCTGATTGAAGCCAGATGTCGGGCCCAGAGCCCACCACCCACTTACTGCCCCCTTCCTCACTACCCCAATTCTTAAGTGGGCCTTGTTCACAAAATGCTGTCCTGGACCACTACAGGAGAATCATGGTAGCCTGAAAAACATGCTTGGAAGGAATATATATATATAATCGAAATAATAATAATTGAGAAAAATAATAGGAGACCTGATTGTTTAAAAAAATGATTCTTTGTAATTTAAATTTAAATGCATAGACTTTTGCCAGATCCTGCTCTGTGGGCGCTAAAGGGGGGTCACCAGGTGGTTTATTCATGTGGCAGCCTCCTTGCATCCAACATGATGCCTTTATCACAGATACAGGTAAATTTCCCCTTCTTTGTAGTCTGACTTCTACTGTCTGATTTCTGCTCATTTCTATATTGTCCTTAAGTGGCATTGAACCTCAAGAAGAGTCCAGAAAGAAGCTGAATGCCCAGAAACTCTACTCTCCCACACCTTGTTTAAGCTTGCCTTCATATTTACCTGCCCCGTAAAGGGGCAAGTCAATTGCAATTGGTAGAAAAAGATTTTTAACGAAAACTTGGTTGTTTATCCAAAGAACACGGATACACTGATTTGAAAAGATATATGCACCCCTGTGTTCGCTGCAGCATTATTTACAATAGCCAAGATATGGAAACAACCTAAGTGTCCATCAGTGGATAAAGGAGATGAAGTATATACACACGATAGAATACTACTCAGTCATAAAGAAGTCCTGATCTTTGCAACAACATGGGTGGACCTTGAAGGTATTATGCTAAGTGAAATAAATCCAAATGCCGGTATGATTTCACTGGTATGTGGAATCTTAAACAAGAGAAATGAACAAAGAAAGTTAAACAAAAATAAACTTACAGATACAGAGATCAGATTAGTGGTTACCAGAGGGGAAGGGGGATGGGGGGATGGGCAAAATGGGTGAAGGAGGGCAAATGTATGGTGATGAATGGTAACTAGATTTGTGTAATCACTGTGTAGAGTAGACAAATGTCAAATTATAATGCTGTACATCTGAAACTTATATAATAAAAATGTAAGAAAACTGGGTTGTTGCTTTTTTAATGCAACATGGTCCCCAACAACCAACATTTTTGGCTGATAAATAATGGCAGTGTGAGACAGACCAGAATCAAGCCTCAAGACTGCCCTTATGTGGACTTCGAATCTAAACTTCATCCTCTATTTCTCTAGAATGAACCCAACAGTCAACGAAAGAGATATCTTTCTGCTTGTATTTATCATTCATTCGCAAGAGGAAAGCTGAGTAGATCCCTAAAAATTGGGTGAATCATCATGCAATCACTGGAGGGCTATTGTTTTGTTACCTTTGCTTCCTAACTGTTCAGGAAACCAAAATAATATTTGAAAAAAAATCTTTCTGAAAAAGAAGCCCAGATATTCCTCCCTCTTTCTTCTTTTCAAAGCTCTCTTGTCTGCCATCTCTGCTGTTCCCGCACACCCCACATAAGAGCAGCTTCGTGACTCTTAGAAAGGATTGAGACACTGTGAGCTCAAGTCCACTGAACTGAGTTGAAATTGCATTCTGTATGCTACAGGTTATTAGGGTTAGCCAAAAGAATGTACATTTATTTACTGAAGGTACTTTATAAATCAATACCTTGTTTTTGAATTCAGGTCAATAGGAAGAACTCTGAAACACAAGCAACAACTACAGCAACCCTAAAACAGCACTTTCAACTTATTGATTTTCAGAAAAGTATCTTTTCCTGGCATTACTCACACACCCTTGATAAGCAACTCAATGCAATCAAAAAATTTAATGGATTTTTTTACCCCCCCTTCCCAAATATATATATTATATATATTTTTCAACATGTCTTTGAATTGCAACCAATTAAGTTCTTGAAAAAGATAAGTTGGGGGGGGCGGTGAAAGATGGAGTTTGCATTTATTTCTTTCCATTTGTATGGGGAGGCATTTTGCTGATTCATTGTTAGAGCACAGCTAACCAGATCCACTTAGCTGTTTACCATTTAATTTCATTCAGTCTTTGGGTGATTTTAGATATTTCTCTAACTTCACTGAGAAAATGTTATTTCTTCTTGTGAAACAGTATTTATCACGTACTTAATTGAGCATGGTCCTGAACCGGGGCACTTAAAAAGCAAAAGTAGCTGGAATAATTCTTACCTTCCTTTCAGGCCAAGTATTCTTAATCTGGGGTGCCCATAGACTTCAGGGTATTAGGGAATCCCCAAAGTTATTTACAAACTACTGTGTGTGTGTGTGTGTGTGTGTGTGTATACATGTGTGTGCATGCTCCTTTCTTGGAGAAGGGAGAACATGCATGGTTCTTGGAAGAACCATGACCCTGAAAAGGACATGAATCATAGCTCTAAAGCAGCATTTCTCAAAGTGTGGTCTGGGAACCCCTGGGTTTCCTGTGGTCTCTGAGGTCAAATGATTTGCATATGAATACAAAGACATTATTTTTCACTCTCACTCTCTCACAAGTATACAATGGAGCTTTCCAGAGGCTACACAACATATTATATTGCAGTAGATTAAATATAGAGGCAGATCTGAGAATCCAGCTGTCTTCTCTTAAACTAGACATTAGAGATTTACAAAAATGTAACACAGTGGCACTCATCTCATTAAATTATTTTTGGTTTGGGAAATATAATTATTTTTATAAAAGTATGTTACTTATGGGGCTTCCCTGGTGGCACAATGGTTGAGAGTCAGCCTGCTGATGCAGGGGACATGGGTTTGTGCCCCGGTCCAGGAGGATCCCGCGTGCCGCGGAGCGGCTGGGCCCATGAGCCATGGCCACTGGGCCTGCGCTTCCGGAGCCTGTGCTCCGCAGTGGGAGAGGCCACAACGGTGAGAGGCCTGTGTACCGCAAAAAAATGTTACTTATGTAATGTATAATGGGTTTCTTATTTTATTTTTTACATGAATTAAAACATATTTTTTAAATTTCTCTTTTTCAATCTCTAATATATCCATAGATATAACCTAGACAGACAAAAGCTCTTTAGCATCCTTAATAATTTTTAAGAGTGTAATTAGGCCCTGAAACCAAAAAAGTTTGAGAATCACTACTTCATAAGATTTCGGGCTTTCTCTGAACAATACTAACAGACAGAGGTAAAAATAAAAACACTCTAATAATTAACTTTACAAGTAAACAGTTGTGCTGTTCCTAATATAGGGTTGAATCATATGAAATTGCCAGCATGTTACTGTTATTTGCCTACAAAAATGGTTATTTTGTGTAGTAAACCTAGTAAAAAGATATTAATCTACCAGATGGGTTACAGTTGCTTTGGCCTTTCAGAGTTGTTTGGGCAATGCTGGTAAAAGAGTTCACTGCTTTATCTGCACACTCTTATCCAGGTTCCTTTTGTAAAATAACGTTTTCTTTTCTAAGTATTTTATTCATTAACTTTGATTATAAAAGTAATACATGACCTAGTAGAAGTACAGAAAAGTACTAGAATGGGCATTCAAAATTCATCATCCAGAGGTAGCTTCCTGTGGAGCTTTCTTACCAACATATTAGTTTCACTCAGTTTTCTAGGCATATTTTTACCTAAATAAGAACGTACTGTATTTTTCGATCTTGAATCCTACTTTTAACACTATTATATAAACATTTCCCATTTTATTTTAATCTCTTCATTTAAAAAAGTAAATACATTTTCTGATTAGAAAAATTAACATGCAAACTTTTTTAATCTTTGAAAATATAGAAAATTGTAAAGAATTAAAGTACTCTACATGTCACCACCCAAAATAATCATGCTTATGATTTTTGTGTTTTTCAGTATTTACACATAATGTTTTACACACTTGATATCATATCGTTTACACAGTTTTATATTCTTCTTTTCATATGATGAACATTTTTTGTATCAGTGGAAAACTTGTCATAAATAGTTTGTTTACAGAATATTTTATCATATGGATATAACATTAGTTATTAATAATTCCACTATTTTTTCTATTGTTTGCACTTTTTCACAAGCACAAATAAGGCTGCTGTGAACATCTTTTTCTCTACTGGAGGTCTTTTCACCTCATTTCTCAAAAATGGAATCATCCCATTTCAACTCAGAGGCTCTTCACACAAGTATGCCGCTGATAGTGTTAAAGCACAGGGGATAGTAGAGAGAATGTTCTAGAAGAAAAGGGCAGCTTCCCTAATTCTGTAGGCTAGATTCCTAGAAGTAGAACTACTGGGCCAAAAAGCTTGAACATACATTTGGCTCTTTATTGCCAAACTGTTTTCCAAAAAGTTGTGCTAATTTCCATTTCCATCTGCCATGTTGGAGAGGCTGTTATACTTATCCAAGCCACACCTGGGTTTTCTCTCTTTGTCTCTTACTCATCCTCCCCTCTCCCCTCCTCCCCGCCCCTCCCCTTCCCTCCCCCTGCTCTCCTATGTTTTCCAAATGAACTTAACAGGGAAAATGTTATCTTATTTTAATTTGCATGATTTTGATCTTTAATGGTGTAGAAAGTGTTTTTCAAAATATTCTTTGCTGGCCACCGACTGTGCCTCTCCAATGAGTCACTTTTATTTTCAAGATGGCTGACTAGCGCTAGAATCAATCTTTCATATCCCTAGTCTGTAGTTAGAAAATGGGCAAAGCCAACTGGTCTGCAGGGTTCTGAATTCATTCTTTTGGCTTCATTATTACCTATTTGCTAACCAAATGAACTAATGCCAGTCAAATGCCACTGTTAGAAATATCTCTGGCCAGAAACATAAAATGTTGAAACCACAAGTAACCTTCTCATTAGACCCTGCACTGGTCAATAAGCCCACTTCAGTCTACTTTGAGGCCCTATCATTTAATAGGAAAGTGAGTAACTTATACTTCAAAAAAGGGCAGTAACAGAAGAGTAAACTTGAAATGGGTCTTATTTACCTGGGAAACTAGTGCATATCATCTAGTACCTTGCTGGCTCTTTCCTCTGGCTTGAAGTCTCTTGAATGACCTGAACATCCTTTCTCTGTGGATGTGTATCAACATATCTAAAGGCAAAGGTCGTGTTTAGTTCTCTTTTTATAATCCTGCACAAATAGATCCTTTCTAAGCATTCTGTTTGTTTGTATTTTGAGGTTGCGGCCACATGTAGGGAAGAAAGAAGGAGAATGGGGAGAAAAATTGTTGTAAATATATTTAATAGAAAAAATACTGAATATATGATAGTAAAGGAGAGGACTCCAGATGCCAATAAGAATCTTTGAATGAAAAACCTTGAGAAACCCTATTTATGATGTAACCAAGCTATGGCCTAGACAGGAAAGGCAATAGTGAACTGTGAGCTTCCCTAGGGATATAAAGGGATCAAAATTGAAAGAGAAACACCCTGACATAAATGTCTAAAAACAGCAGACTCCCTGTTTTCCTGTGTTCTGTTGACCAGATCTCTTTATTAACTATCTCCCAGGCCTCACCAGTATCAATAGTGGTTCATAATGATGACCTGAGGGCAGAGCAAGATCTCGAAGTGGCCTCTGACTCATCAAAGAAATATTAAATTAAATGTATTTTGTTGCGGTCTAATTCTTTTAAAATTGGTAATCCATGTGTGGTATAGATGATAATTCCCTATTAATCCAATATTTTATTCGACCAGAGCAATCTTTGAGTCATCCATTTTCCAACCACAAGGAAGAGTTGATGCTAGTTTTAAATGTCGTTGAGCATACATCAGTTGTGTCTCTATTGTACGTCGCTCAAGGAATTTACATAAGCGCAGCTGAATATCCATTGTTTTCTTTCTCTGTGATAAAAGTTCATTTTTAAAGCCTCAAATTGTGATTTGTCAAAGTCCATTTGCCAGTTCTCTAACAATTTCAGCCAAATTGTAGATTGTATAACTGTCTGCATCATTTGCATACGTAATCACGTTAGAGTGATGGTATAATCTAGGCACATCATTTATGAGAAGAGGGAACAATAGCAGGGAGCTTCCAATTCTTGGGATACTCAGAGTAATTTATTACATGGCTGATGTTTTCTTTCTAATTTCCACCAAATGATCTCTTTTAGAATGATGAGCACTAAGGATGGCTGTCCCTTGTGTATTATCTTTACTGCTTTCCTAATCTTGAATTGAGAGCCAAGATGAGCACCATGTTACACATCTGCTTCATTCACACACACACACACACACACACACACACACACACACACAGAGTAATTTCAGTCCAAACAATATCAGAAGAGTTCAATGTTCAGTGAAACATCCTCCTGAAATGGTGCCCCTGTGTTAAATTAATTTGATCTCTGGATCTAGTTATTGAGTATTCTTTTCTGTGCATTGACAATTTACCAATTGCTTGCTTCCTATTTTTAATCAGTCTTGCAGATAATTTACCAGCCAACTAAATTGTTTTACTGGCCTATCACACTTCTCTACCTGACAGAGAGCAAAAGTAAATACAATCAGTCTCGTGTTGCACCATCGGAAATTTATGATGACCCCAGGCAAGTAGCTTTCTGCAAGACTAATTTATGTATAGTCACATCTGTCACTATGGCACTTGGACACATCTTAGGCTTTTTTATTAGTTATTCCTGGTAACAACCCTGTGAGATCACAAGGTGGGTCAGATATACCCTTTCTCGAAAGGCCTCTGAAATTTCATTAGACACCTACATTTTGGGACTCAGCCCTCAAGTCAGGAGTATGGTCCAGACCATTGATCAGGGTCACCTCGAGTCCTAGGACTCAGAATCTCTACCAGGCCCAAATCCATTACTCCATTTATTAATTTCTTCCCCCACAATAAGTGCAGAGAGGAAATCACTTTCCTGTGGTCATAAAACAATTTAGTAGGAGGAGGATTAAGCTCCCTTGTAAGTTAATGATTCACACAGAATCAAACCTGGATTCTTATTCTGACTCAGCCATTTATTTATTTTTTAAATAGAAATTGGTTCAAAGTATTTTTTTTAATTTATTTAATTAATTTATTTTTGGCTGCGTTGGGTCTTGGTTGCTGTGCACGGGCTTTCTCTAGTTGCGGCGAGTGGGGGCTACTCTTCGTTGCAGGGCGCGGGCTTCTCATTGCGGTGGCTTCTCTTATTGCAGAGCACGGGCTCTAGGCGCACGGGCTTCAGTAGTTGTGGCTCACGGGCTCTAGAGTGCAGGCTCAGGAGTTGTGGCTCACGGGCTTTGTTGCTTCGCGGCATGTGGGATCTTCCCGCACCAGGGCTCGAACCTGTGTCCCCGGCATTGGCAGGCAGATTCTTAACCACTGCACCACCAGGGAAGTCCTCATCCATTTATTAATGGTGTGACTTTGGAGTTGCCTACCATCTCTTGAAACACTGTCATCTTTCTGAAAGTGAGGGAAATGATGCTTATCCTTCGGGGGTTGTTGTTAGTGTTGAAGTAGAAACAGGTCCCTGTCTAAGTGTTTTCTGGGACTAGGTATTTATACTCCTTCCTGTGATTAATCCATACCACAGCCTTGCCAGGGGTGGAGGGTGTCTCTGTATAGAACTCCTAGTACAGGATCTACACTCATTATTATGATGATGCTATGTGGTAACTCATTATTATTAGGATACTATACAGTAGAGAACATCACCACGGTTGTCTTTCTCTCCTGCTGTTTATTTACTGTAAACATCTTGGAATTCAGAAAGGAATCTTTTCCATTCAAGTTGCAAAATTACAGTTTAACAGAATTTGAAATAATTTTGGCTTAAAATACTCGTGTGGGCAGAGAGCAATTGATGAATCTCTCTGCTGACTCTCAGGACAATCCATATAATCTCAGCTTTCATAGACAAGCCTGAAGCTCGCCAGATCCAACTCTCTCCCTAGTTACAGATGCACAGCTGTCACTGCTTCCAGCAGGGGTCACGTACCATGGAGCATTATTGAGTGGCGGTTTTATACACATAAGGCTCTTAGAATAGCACGTGTCCTATAGTAAGTGCTCAGTAAGTGTTAGCTAGTATTGTTGATATAAGTATTACCCTGCTCCCATCCCACCCGACTAGTTATGTCTGCTGGATCAGCTTTCTTAATGTCCAAAGCTAGAAAGATTCTCTGGTCCAGTATGAGATTTGTTTGAATGGCTTTCATATTTTTATGGCCTAGTGATACTACTTAACTTTCCATAAATGTTTACGGAACAGAAACAAATGTGCACACCCTGTGGACAAGGCATCTTGAGGGATACAAAAATGAAGAAGCTTTGAATCCTCACCTCGAAGACCTTATACTCTGTTGAAGGAGAGGGTGGGGCCTGTTCATTAGGGAAGTCAAACGGGGGAATTTTTTAACATTATGTATGTGTGTAAGTGCAGCAGGATGAGAGGGATTAAGGGTTCAGTTATCCTTCCTTCCTTCCAACCGTCTCTCCGCCCTTCCCACCAAGCACCAGGCACTAACTGATAGGACCGCCAAGTCAGTGGACGCATGATCTCAGCTGTCACGGTCATTCCACAGAAGAGATACAGGTGTAGGCCAATGGCTATTGGAGAGTGGAGTAAATGCTCATAAAGTAGGCTCTAGGAGGCGCTAGAGGAGCCCAGAGGAGAGTCTTCTGAACTGGAAGGAGAGATCAGGGAAAGCTTTCAGGAAGAGGTGATGCTTGAGGCAAATTTTGAACAATAGTTTGAGGAGGTCAAGAAGAGGACAGAAAAGAAGAAAGAAAAAGAGAAAGAAGCGAGGTCAAGACCCTGAAGCAAGAAAAGGGCTGAAGCTTTATGGCGCCCCAGGCAGTTCAGAACATTCAGGCGGGCTGGGAACGAAAACAGAGTAAGGTAGGCAGGATGGTTAGGTCTTTAAACGGGGCAGGAGGGGAGCAAAGGAGGCAACGATTCTAGACAGAAGGACCCGCATAATCACAACCACAGAGGTGCAAAAAGGGAGTTACGTGAAAGAAGGCCAACAGGTGGCATAGCTGGAAGAGAGGTGAGTCTGGAAAGGTAAAATGGGGCAAAGCCCACCTTCCTCCTGTGGAATTCCTGTCTGGCTCCCTCAGCACCATCTGGCTGGCCCAGTTCTCAGTGGTACAGTATAGTCATTCTGATTCCAGCAGCCCTAACATCCTCCCCTGCCATACCAATGGTCTTATGACTTTGATTTTGATTCTGGGCCAACTTGGCCATATGGCTGGGCTGCCTTAGTACAGAAACTCTTTGAGCCATTTGCCCTGAGTAATGTTTATATTTTCTTCAGATCTCTCTTCCATGTGGCTTTTGACTGGCCTCCCATTTCAGCCAACAGCATCAGAAAAAGATGGTTAGGAAATAAATGCCTAAGAGATAGTTGGTTCAAAATGAAAGCATTCTTTTTTTTTAAATTTATTTATTTATGTGGCCTCACCAAGTCGTAGTTGCGGCACGCGGGATCTTCGTTGCAGATGCCGGATCTTTTTTAGTTGCGGCATGCATGCAGGATCTAGTTCCCTGACCAGGGACCGAACCTGGACCCACTGCATTGGGAGTGCAGAGTCTTAAGCACTGTGCCACCAGGGAAGTCCCTGAAGGCATTCTTTTAACAGTACTCATTCTAGAGAATTTCAAGGGCTCAGAAATATTGGGTCTGGCCCACATTTGGGCCACGTCTATGAATTCTAACACGGTTTGCGTTCTTACACATCATCCTGAGGTAAGGAGTGAGTGATGGGCTACAGCAGCCATAGAATGAATAATAGTGAGCTTAAATCTTTGCATTTAAATATATATTTTTTCAAAGATGATCATGTGAACCACAGAAAAAGAAGGCTCTTCCCATTGATTTATGTTCTTGGTGTTTTCTTGGAATTTTGTCAATCTTCAGAGAACAGCCTGATCATTTTTAGATTGCATTAAATTCCTCAGAAGTACTGGCATGCCATAAGTGCCTTTCACTTTTTAAAATATATATAGTAAGCATTAATAACTGTCAGAACTTTTTTCTAATAAATTTAGCCCCCAAAATGCCTAGTTTGCACCTAGCTCTTTGTTTGCTTTTGTAGGTGTCAATGAAACACAGTACATTTAAGGAGATTTTGTATAATTCAGTACTCCCTAAAACAAAATAAAGCAAAAATAGCAAATCTTCCTCTTTCTTATGATTTTTAAGGTTTTTTTCTTACACTTTTCTCTTACTCTAGAATAGTCTTTCTCAGACCAAGGCAGTTTGCAGGGTCAAGTCTAAGATGTTTTAGCAACATTTTCTCCTCAAATGGACAAAATCATTAAACCCCTTTGAGTTCAGTGAACCTGCCTACATGTTCCTATTTCAGAACAAAAGGAAATCCATTTGAAGTATACAGATTGTTCCTAGACAAAATTGCCCTAATTAATAAGGCTCTTTAGGTTGAAACTAACTGGAACCAAACTCACATCAGCTCAAGTAAAAATAGGAATGTATTACTTCATATGCCAAAATGCCTGGGATAGGTGGCTTCAGGATCAGCTGGACTCACCAGTTCAAACAGTAATATCGATCTCACTTCCCTTCTCTCCCTGCTCCCACACCCACCTAGGTTCTGTTTGCCTCATTTCCAGGGGGACTGTTTGCATGTGGTAGTCCCTGGCAGCTCCAGGTTCACATCTACCAACATTGCCACTCCAAGGGGACAGAGCCTCTCACTGCCAAAGGCTCCAGCAAAGTCCTGGATTGGGTTCTCATTGTCTCAGCTTGGGTCCATCATTGTGGACAGTGGTATGGTATCCAACTGCCAGGCTTGGGTCAACCTCGAACCTGGGATTGGGTCAGCCCTACCCAAACCAAATGGACTGAGAGCAGAGTAAGGTACCTCCCGCTGCAAAGAAATTTAGAGTACATGTTCCAACAGAAAGGGAAGAGAGCAAACAACAACCATTGTCCATTACAATTGCCTCAGTAAATTCTAGTGTACTGGAAAATCAGGTGGTACAGTCGAGTGAAGGACATAAAGCCAAAAATTAACAATAATAATGTAAGTAGCAATAGACAATTAAAAAGTAAAATATGTCATCAAGTATTGGGTTTTTTTAAATCTTTAAATGCCAAATAGCTCCTTTGATTGGAGTATTTTCACCGACTTCAAAAAATTAAACTATAATTGACCCAGTTGATTCCTAAGCTCACTTTAAGCTAAAAAAAAAAAAAAAATTCTATAATTCTATGTATTGGTTAGGTTGATTAGTTCATTGTTTTGGAACAATCTAGAAATGGCTTTCGGGTCACATAGCTAGGTAAACTACATGATACTGTGTAAATGGTCTGACGCTTATCAGGTTTTTTCAGACGATGGCTTCCCTACAAGACCAGTCTAAGATACACTCCTTCAGGGGATGTTTTTTTTTGTTTTTTGGTTTTTTTTTCTGTACGCGGGCCTCTCACTGTTGTGACCTCTCCCGTTGCGGAGCACAGGCTCCGGATGCGCAGGCTCAGCGGCCATGGCTCACGAGCCCAGCCGCTCTGCGGCATGTGGGATCTTCCTGGACCGGGGCACGAACCCATGTCCCCTGCATCAGCAGGCGGACTCTCAACCACTGCGCCACCAGGGAAGCCCCAGGGGATGTTTTTATTTAATATCACTTTGTAAAAGAAACGAAGAGAGAATTCAGCGCTATATTTGGGTGAAAATATATCACACCATTTTTTGTATGATTATTTAATAATATTAAATTTTTCCTTGAAATTTATAATCACATTCTCACCATAACTCTAAATATATGAAGTAGAAATTCATGGAGGAATTTTACAGGTAAAATAAAAAGTATTCCCTAGAAATATGTAATAAAATAGCTGATTAAATTTTAATTATAAACTTTTAAAAAGCCAAATAATAAAGTCCAAATGTGAGACTAGAAATTCTACCAATTTGATTTGATTTATTACTATGAGCCTACATTCTACCTGTCTGGAAAAAAAAAACATTTTTTTTTGTTTTGTTTATTTCTCTCTTTTTAACACTGGTGTGTCTTACTCAAACAAAACCTCTCACAAAGTTATTTATTATTCTATTCTATTTTTTCCATCATGCACACATGTCCTTTCATTTCCATCTCCTCCATGTGGAACATTGATTACAATAAAAGGCAAACATCTGTTTCACAAATTGACAAGAGCAGTGATCCTTCTTTTTTAAAAATCATAATAGATACACATTTATCAGCTTTAGGGTTATTTCATAGACCTTTTTTTTTCTTTTAACTAAGTACTGCCAATCTACAAAACACTCTTTACCTCATTTCTGAAATAAAATTTGCATAGAATTCAGCAGCACATCAAGAATGTGACAACATTCACTTTGGAGTTAGCATTGTTCACGCGCTCATTGTGCATCTGAACTCCTGTGAAGCTACCTTTTCATCCACCAAGGCCTCCCAAAGGTACTTGTTTTAGCGATGTGTTTCACCAATTTTTCCTCATTCCAGAAAAGACAGTAGCCGACTGTCTCTCTCTAGTGGAGTCGGTGATGTTACCTTGAGGTGTTAAGAATTGCTAAGGGCCATAAGGACTTGTGTAAATTACAGCCATGCAGAGAGGCATTGAAAAATCAATAAGTAATGAAATAGTACTGGAGTGAAGTAGCCAAGAGAGCAATGGGTGGGAAACTCCCAAGGACACAGTTTCATTTTGTCAAAAGGTAAAAGAAGATGTTCTGATGTGTATCTATAAAACAGGCTTCCTTGGAAACAAGAGGCTATTGGCATAGATGGCAAGAGGGTCACTCCAACACATCACTAAATGCAGTGGACTGTGGACTTCTTGGTACAAAGGTTTTATTTTAGACAACCATTCATTTTATTATTGCAGTTAAGCAATAAATATGGCGTTTTCTTCATCATTTTGTGTGTCTGCCCCACCACAATTTTTCTGTCCCCTGGATACCCACGTGTACCCCATTTCCTGCATTCTATAACGGACCATCCATATTGCCTCCACAAAACATCCTCATCCTTTCTGACTGCACGTTAGCAATGTTTCCCAAGAATGTGATGGTGTGTTTGAATCTGAACATCAGTTCCCAAGGATTCCCACCCATTCACAGATGACTCTGGATACATACGGCCTGGAGGCTGGAGCTCTGTAGTCTAAGGAACATTCATATGGTTAAGAGTCCCTGAGCTGATAATTAAATCTGCTGCTTCTTTTTCTTTCTTTCTTTTTAAATTTGAAATGAAATCATGTTGATATTTTTGATATTGATGATTTGTTTTGAGGTGGTAGAACTGATTTTTATAAAAAAGATATTGTGGCATATTTGAGTATCACAAAGAAGTACATAGGGGGAGGGATCCAATGCAGTCAACTTTGCTTGGGAGAACGTGTTTCCCGCCTGCTGACAGATGAAGGTCCCTTTTATCTCTGCCCTTTCCAAGGTGATAATGCCCCTTGCTCCTTACATATCCATCTGGTATATAAATGAAGCTATCTGTAGAGAAAGATGAGCCAGGCACCAACTGAATCCCAAGGTCTAGATCAAGAAAAAGGGAACCATGAAGATGTTACCCAAGAACTGATTGAAATGACAGGATTACATTTGCTTTGTGTGTGTGTGTGTTTATGTAGCTTCTGTCCTTTGTTTATCAATGGAACAATGAAAACTGGTCCTCAAGCTCTATTTTGGGTCAGCTGGTGTCACTCTAGCTATGGGAGTTGAAACTTAAAAAAAAAAAAAAAAAAAGATACCCGCCTGGAAGAGAAAAAAATAGCCGTGAGTGTTTGTACAATTAAAAGACTTGTAGTCTTGGTGAATTGTGACTCGAGTCTTAAAACACCAAATAAAATATTCTACTTATCTCCTTTCCCTTTACCGACACCCAAGTACACTTGGAACACTGACAAGCAGAATCTTTTATATCTGATGAAACAGGGCAGTAACCATCGAGTGAAAAGTATTGAGTTGTGAACCAACCGCCAGCCTATTCCCAGACCATTTATGATATGTCGGGTATGTTTCCTGATAACTAATGAGCTAATTTTTTAATATAAATGTCAGTTATACGGCATTATAATTCAACATGTGTGTATACCCTGTAGTGGTGATCACCGTAAGTCTAGTTACCATCCGTCATGATCGATCCCCTTCACCCTTTACCCACCCGTCCCCTGAACTAGTTTTAATTATTATTTTTTATTCTCAGGCTGTGTCTACCTATTATTATGTAGCATGGGAAATGAAAACATATATCACATTTAATAGAAATCTGTACAAATCAGGTCCAGAGAAACACTTTCTGATAAATAATAAGGAAGCAATGTAGGTAGCTTGGGTTGTTTGACTTTCCTCTTCTCCTTACATGAACATACATGCTTCATGCTCCTTACATGCTTTCTTTGTACCCGTAATATTCTGCCATGTCTGGATGAGAGTACCAAGGTGAAAAATCCAACAGACAACAGACAAGTACTTGTGCCACTCGCCACACCCAGCTTGCTTGTCTGCCCACTGCGCGCTGTACTCCTAGTAAATCCCTGCTGGTCATGCTCCACCCCGTGAACAGAGCAATACCCACCTCCTCCAACAATTCATCCGTTGATGCCATTATCCACTGTTTATGACACTGCAACCACAGTAATGAGTTGATATGTCTTGATCTTTGAAATGCTTAGACAGGAGGCCACACATTCTAAGAAAAAACAATGTCAAGAGAACTCTATTCGGCAGGGGTTGGAAATGGATACTGTGCAGGAAAATGCATTAAAGTTGAAGAGGGTTTTGTTTAACATGGTGGTTTTAAAGACGTAAACAATTATGATGGGCAATAACTCCTTCAATCGGAAGATTATGGAGAAGCCCCACATAGGCCAGGGTGCTGGTATGATTCCAAGTGGTGCTACCACGATGAAACACTAGGGGTCACCATATTAATACCAGTGTCCAGGCTCCATTGCTCTCCAGAGAGCCTACCATCCAGGAGCTCTTGGCTCCCTGTTTATTCAAGGAATGTTGCTCAGTGCCTACCGTTCATGACGTGTGACCCTTTGCAGTTATTTCAAGCACCACTGAAACAATGGGGTAGAGTCCTCTCTAAGCTTCTTTCTGGTGAATGACATTTTTTAAGGGCCACCTAAGTGTATCAATCCATTATTTGGGGCTAGAGATAATTATAAGGGGTGTGTAGGCCAATTAACCAAATATAGAACATTTTCATTCAATAGCTACACAGTATGCCAATTCAAATGTTCTGCTTAATCCTGAGTCTCTCAAACCATGTCAATACTTTTTTACTTGCCAGGATTGATATTCTGTTGAGTGTTGACTAAAACACTAATCTCTCTCTTCCTTTGTTTCTCATCTCTTTATGTTTGCAATCCCCAATTCAGAAACTATTCTCCAAAGAAGAAATTTAAGCAGTTGTCTATAATCTACAGATATGTTATCACCAGGGTGTACCACAGTCCCTAGAATCAGAATGGGAAACTGCTGACCCAGATCCGTAGGAGGCCCCAACCTCATAGTGATATGACTCTACTTACTCCTATTTTAGTCCTAAGGGTAGTGCTACCCGCCCCACCATCATAAGTAGGAAACTCTAGTTATCTCATTTGGAGTAGAGCTTCTGAAGGCTAGGTTGCAAGCAGTTGATGATCTATGAGCAGCATTTAAACCACATACACGCAAACATATACACACACACACAAAATCAGTATTGCAAGGGAAACAGATGGCAATTGATAATAATGGTAAATTCATAGCCTGGATAAAGTGCATATCTAAGTCAAAATTAATTTCAAAGCTTCTGGGTTTTGGGCTTCCTTGGTGGCGCAGTGGTTGAGAGTCCGCCTGCTGATGCAGGGGACATGGGTTCGTGCCCCGGTCCGGGAGGATCCCACATGCCGCAGAGCGGCTGGGCCCGTGAGCCATGGCCGCTGGGCCTGCACGTCCGGAGCCTGTGCTCCGCAGCGGGAGAGGCCACAACAGTGAGAGGCCCCGCGTACCTCAAAAAAAAAAAAAAAAAAAAAAAGCTTCTGGGTTTTTTACGTGTTCTCTTTGTTTCTCTTTATTTATTGAGTATCTAATATGCAGAGGCATGTGTCTGGCAGTGGGGGAGATAGAAAGATATACATGTGCAAAGAAGGTAACTAGTGGTTCCTATGGCTTTCTCTTCCCTGCCCCCACCATTTGTGCAACTGTCTTACCCAAATACATCCCTTCTTCATCCACCATTTCCCTCCCACCCTGTTCAGTCATGGTCTCGTATTTTCTTCTGCATTTCCTATTATTCTGGACTGTTACTTTCACCCATCCTTCTTCTCTGTCTCTAGCCCATTTCACTGTACATATTTGTGGAGAAACTGAAATATATTTTGCAGCTTGCATTTCTCTTCCTTATCAGGCCTTTCTTTCTCTAAGAAAGAAAAATATTGATATTACTTTTGTTTTTGTGTGTAGCTTTCAGTCAGTTTTTTTCTGTGGGTCATCATGCCTTGATAGTGAAAACAGAGGATTCCCCCTTTTCCTCCCCTAGAGCAACCATGGTTTAATGGGAAAGTGATTTAAGATATTTCTATGCAGCAAATTAATTTTGTAAAGCCAATGGTACAGAAGTAGAGAAATAAATCAAAACCATGCCAAGGGTGGTGTTTTTTAAGAAGGTATTTGGGGAGACTTGAAATTTGCTTGTGTTGAATCTGAAAATTAAACTCTTGTGGGTCCAACCCTTAATTCCTACCAAATTACAATGGAGCCGTCCAGGGTATAATCATATCGAAGGACGTGTTTGCTATTATTTGTTTTTTAATTTAAGTTCTTCCAAACTCTAACCTATAAACACCATATGTAAGAGAATTCTTTATCTCACTTGAAATAAGGAAACTTTCATTGTTAACTAAGAGGGTCGCAACTTTGACGTTCCGTTTCTCCAGCACTGGAAATTCTTCACACAGTGACCCTTGGCTCTTTGCAGCTGCCAAAGGGTGGGAAAGAAGGAGAGAGAGAATTTCTCCAAGGCTCTCTCAGAGCAGTGCGGGCTTGGACAAAAATTGCAATGGCATACGTCAAAAGCATACTGCTCAAGAAAGAGATTGTGTAAAGTCTAGCTCCAGTTCAGTTATATCATACATTTTATTTTCTTTTTGGTTCTCCGGTTGATGTTACCCATAATTTAATTTTTGAATCAGATAAACATCCTCACTGCATACAAAGCTATACTTGGATAATTCTGATGACCTCATAAACAAGAAGGCAGTAAAACAGAAGTTTCTAACCAAGGGTCTGTGGACCCCAGTAATTCCGTGGTTTAGTTGTGTTGAAATCCTCTGAAAAACATATGTGAAATTTGGGACTCAAATTAACTTTCCTGCGGAGGGAGTCCACAACATTTATCATTTCCTCAAACAAGTCATCTGCCCTCCGATCCCAACAGCTGAAGAACCCACTGGGCTTGAGTGTCTTCTCTGAGTGCGGTCTTCCGTGACTGAGTCAGGAATCTCCTGGTCAGGCTTCATCACTGCATGGACTAGAAAATTTCAATTAATGATAATACCGTTAATATTTACTGAGTGTTTTCCACGTCCCAGAGCACTGGTGTGAGCACATTATGCGTAGTCATTTCACCTTATCAGGTGGAAGCTACTCTTATCCCCATTTTATAGCTGAGAATGCCGAAACACAGACAGGTAGGCAGCTTGCCCATGGACACAAGTTGGGAAAGCGGCAGAGTTAAGCCAGAGCCCGGGTCTGGCCCTGTAGTCCCTGGGCTTAACCAATGCTTAGCCACTCTGCATGCTGCCTCCTGACTGAGCGGTCCTCCCAGACAGGGGCTGTCCCTTTCAAAACAAAACAGAACTGAGAGTCTAAGGAAATATGAGCACTAAGAAGTGAGGAAATGAACTTCAACTTCCCTCATCCTACTCCAGGTTCCCAGGAGACTAGCAATTCAGGGCAAGGCTAGCAAAATGCCAGGGCACTAGCTTGGTGCTGGAGAGGGCTCCGAGGGCAGCAGGCAGGTCTACGGGCCCAAGGAGTCAATTAGTCATCCACCTTCAGGGCCCTTAGCGCCTCCCATTTGAAGACCACTTTCCAGTTGACAATCCATAGCCGCATCTCTCCCCTCCCCACTCCTCTGCCAGGAAGACAGGTGGAGATCATTTCACAGACTAGAAGACTGAGGCCCAGAGCGGTCACGGCCTAAGCTACAGCAGAGCTGTGTCTAGGGCCCAGGTCTCCAGACCCTCAGTCCAGTTCTCTTTCCGTTGCTCCTTGTTGCCTGGCCCATAGGTATCCCTTGGCATCTTCAACAGAACAGCCAAACAGGCAAGAATCCGCATGCACTCAACCCCACTCCAGTGGGAGCCTTTTTATTTGTGGCCACAGAGTAAGTCCTACCCTGACCCAAGGCAACCATGTTACTTTCACTCTCTCATTTAATCCTGAAAACAACCCAGTGAGGTGGCTATTATTTCCTCAGTTTCACAGACAGGGAAACTGAGACATAGTAGCACAGCTTGCCAATTACAAAACCCAGACTTCATACCCAGGCATGTCCAATTCCCCAGTGTTTGCTTTTCACCGCTGGGCCATGCCACCATCCAGGCAGACAGGAAAGGGCAGAGGAGTAGGAAATGAACAGCCCCATTTGCATGATGAGCAAGGCTTTTTACCTATTCCGAGGACTGCACGAACGGAAATCTGTTTCAAACACTAGCACATGAGGTTAAAATTAAAGAGGACAATTACGAGTGATTAGCCACTGGAGTGGGGCTCCATGGGCATCTTCAAAAATAGGATCAGCTCTCACCCACTTGGACCTGGCACAGAGGAACCGTCGGAGAAGTCCTTCCTAGACCTGTGATTCTGTGATTAACTCTTTTAAAGGAGTCAGACTGCTGAAGCTCATTAGAAACAATGGCCCCGTTTCTCAGGGGCTGTGGAGTCAAGCGGGTCCTGAGGAAATTTCTTTGGCACCCAGGGATCATGAAATTAACACCAGAGCCGCTGGCACCAGATCACTCTCCTCTGTTGAGACCTCAGGAAGGGAACAGTCACTCAACCTTTTTGTCCTGAAAACCCAGGAAGCCCAGACGGCGGGTGGTTTGGGTTTCAGCACCTCTGAATGCATCATTTCAAACAGCCGCTCTTCCTAAATTTTCATTCATTCCGAGTTCCCAGGAGAAGCATCCTGAATGAACAGAGGGGCCGGGAGAGCTTTGAAAGGCTGGTGGGAGAAGGTGATTGGGAAGGACTCCGAGCCGGATAGAAGGCAACAAGTGAGGCTCACGTGCCAGTGCCAGGGCGGAAGGGGCCCTTCTGTCTCTGATCCCTGTAACAGGCCACCTGAACAGGGACCTTCGGGAGTTTTGCACAGACCCCCGGCATGGACAGCCGGCCAGCGCCACCGAGCTGCCACCAGCAGCGCTTCCAAAGGGGGAGGGTAGAAGGCTGTGTCTTTAATGTGCTCAGTGGGTGAAATTCCTCTTTGAACCTTCCCTCAGTTTCCACCATTATGTCTACTGAAGACTGTTTTCACAGCCCAGAGGAGAGTTGGCCCCCCTGCAAGCCAGAGAGGCTGTAAGCCTCCCCTCCAAAGGTGGCTGGGATCCCTGGGGCAGCCCAGAGGGAGAACCAGCCCCAGGCCCCAGAGAATTGGGGTTTCTCCTCCGTCAGCAAGAGAAATGTGTATCTCAAGGGTTCTCGCTGAAAGAACTGTGGGTTGGAGGAAGCCAGAGAAAGGTCTGACTTATGGCCACTGTAAAAGACAAGACGAGAAAGTGAAAAAAAAAAGAAAAGAAAAGAAACAAGTAGGGTGGAGGTGTGTAGGGGAGGGTTGGGGGTTTCTTCTGCCACAGTTTCTCTTTCAGAGATCTGAAATCGGCAAGTGTTAAGTCAAAGCTTTCTCCAAATGACTTGATGAGGGTTTTTTGTTGGGTTGCTGCACTCCCGGGACTCATTGGGATGGCAGGATAAAAATTAATTAGAGGCTGTTTGGAGGGGGCTTTGCAAGACAGCCTGAGGCTACACTTCAGTCTGGTTGTTAGAAGCAATATCATCACCACCTCCTCGCCCAGAGAAGAGACCTGCGCTGGGGCGGCCGGGGGGAGCCACGGAACATTCAACACAGACATCAGAGCCAAGACTTCCTCCCAGAGAGATTACTTACCGCAAGCCAGTGGATCTACCTGCTGACAACCTCAGAAATGTGTCTCATTTCATTTTCAGATTTTTAAGAGGGGTTACATCTGAAGCTCACAGAATCCTGATGAAACGCTTGGTGGAAGAAGAGGTACTTGCCTCTTGCATGCCTCTGAATGTGACCTCTAGGCTGGGTAGAGCTACCAGGCAGGCACAAGGCAGGCAAGATCCTCTCCAGGATTTGCTTCCTTCTTGTAGGAGGTGGCACACCAAAGAGGAGGACTCTAGGAGTGGGCACGTTTCTGCATGACCAAGGCTGACCCATGATTATTTCAAATTCAGATAGTTTACAAGAAAAATAATGCAAGCCCTCTTCACTCTTCTGTTCTTTCTCTTTCTCCCTTCCCTTCCTCTGCCCTGTGGTCCTCACGCCTCCTCTCTTCTCTCACCCATACATAATCCTCCTCTACCTGAAGTACTGGTTCAGTGAGTGACCTTGAGGTCAGAATAATTGGGAACTGGCTCCTTAATTCTGGATAAAATAGTTCAAAGCATGATATTAGTCCCAGCAGTTTGTCAGTCACAAGTAGCTTTTCCAGCTGTATATTTCACCCTGAAATGGAAAATACAAAGGGAATGAAAGCCTGGGTTTCCTTCTTAAGAGCACTTTTAGCCATCATGAGAGATCCTGTGCACTTCATATATATTTATCTCCATATTACTGTAAAAATATTAGCTAGTTGGTCCTTACAACGTTTCCTGTGATGCAGCAATAATTAAGATCCCTGTCTTATGGATGGAAAAACTGAGATTGTTCCTATTTCCCATGTCCAGAAAAAGGCAATCTGTGTGTGAGCTCAAAAGAAAATTTGGAACCTCTGAGGGCCCTCCCCTCTCCCTAGACTTAGCTGTGTCTGTTTTATTGCCTATAATTGCTTCCTTGCATCATGGTGAGGATGGGGGTAGGGTAAACCAATGGGAACAATTACCAAAAGAAAAATAGCAAGTTTCCCTCCAAACCAGCCACTTCCAAAATGAATTCACCAGCTGCGTCGTAATATGAAGTCACACTACCGCACAACATTTCAGCAGCTTCCCGCTTTGAAAGATATCAATACATTCTTTAAGATGAGTCTTGTTCCCTTGACCTTAGACAAGGAGTGATCATGGCACTCACCACATCTTCAGAAGGCACAAGAAGACTTCTTCCTAGGAAGGCTTACCATCAAACCTGAGCACTTGGCTTATTTCAGAGGGGTGTGAGGCAGTGGTGAGCCAAGCTAACACCGCTTCTGTGCTCTGATTTGCTTACACATAACCAGAAAGACAAGACACAGTCCCCAGTGCACAGAGATGATAGCGGCTGGTTAATGAGCTCAGGGGGGAGCCTAAGACCACCCCTTGCCCACCTGCTCTCTGCCAAAGGGAGGTGAAAGGAACTACTTGAGGGCTGCTCTCAGAATCCAGGTCCAAACTAAAGTCAAGGTCAAGGGGTCTGGCTACATAAAGCCAAATCCTCTCCACTAAGTGCTTTCAAAACTAACCAGTCTGCCCGAAAATCAATCTACTGCTTTATAAGCAGCCAGCATATTTAGAACTGTGGAAATTAAAGATGGAAAAGACCTATTAAGCCTTCTAGATCATTCCCTAGGGCCCAGTGCAGGCTCATTCCCTGTAGTACATTTGTTAGCACTGTGTCAGGCCTAATTTCAAGTGTCTCAAGCAATGAACATAAAGGAGACAGAGACAGTGGTGTCTGCCCATACCCGTGAACAATGATCATGGGATTAGAGTTCTCCGTGCTGCTCACTGGCCTTTGGCATGCCTGGAAAGGGTTTGGATTCCCCAGGGCTTGGCCCAGAAGACACCAGCAGCTTCTAGAAAGTGGAGACATTTAGAGAACTCCTCACTTCTTTCTGTGTAAGCAGAGTAACACCCTGCCTTTCGGAAGTATCAAGGCACCAGGCTCTCTGTAAATAAATTGCCATAAGGTGAGAAGAGAGAGTCCAGGTGTACCAGGACTCATTTTAAAATGAAATAAACCCTACCCCCAAGGAATCCAAGCTTCTCTCTTACAAATTTTATTCTGGGTCGGTCACGGGTTCACTGAACCGCATTTCCAACCAGTGGTGAAATGGAGGAAACATTTTCAGAGATTCCAGGGCCTTATTCTAGAACATTCAGGACCCAGTGATAGGAAAATAAGAACAGATGGCTCACAATAGCACAGTCAAGGTTTTTCTGAGAAATCATTTCTCTTTTTATCTCTGTTCCCAGCTAGAGAGGAAGCAGGTCACATTCACAATTTCAGGTGGAAGACTATTTAAATGAGGGTAAACAGAAGCCAAAGCTAATAGAATCCAGAGAACAAAGGGATCAGAATCGAATGCAAGCCGTGTTCTTTCTACTGCACTGTTTTGAAACGACGGAGAAAGTCCCTTTAGATATTCACATCAAAAATTCCAAATGCGTGCATTGTAAAGCCCAACTCTGTTACAGGACACGAGCAAAGGGAGTCATTCACGAGTCCAGTGCAAAAACGGTGTGACAAGGACTTCCATGGTGACGCAGTGGTTAAGAACCCACCTGTCAATGCAGGGGACACGGGTTCGAGCCCTGGTCCAGGAAGATCCCACATGCCGCGGAGCAACTAAGCCCATGTGCCACAACCACTGAGCCCTCGTGCCACAACTACTGAGCCCGTGCGCCACAACTACTGAAGCCCACATGCCTAGAGCCCGTGCTCCACAGCAAGAGAAGCCACCGCGTGAGAAGCCCACGTACCACAATGAAGAGCCCCCGCTCACCGCAACTAGAGAAAGCCCGCGTGCAGCAACGAAGACCCAACGCAGCCAAAAATAAATAAATGAAATAAATAAATATTAAAAAAAAAAAACAACGGTGTGACAGCTCATCGACCCCAAAGATCTTGAAAACGGGACCACATTACATTTCCTGGAATAGGAGTTTCCTCCAAAGAGACTCTCTAACCCCATACCTGTTCTCAAGGATTAGGCCCATTTTCTTTCCCGGATACTTGAAGCAAAACTGAACTTTTCAAAGCCTGAAGTTTGACGCTCGGCCCAGCAGCAAACTCACTTGCCGTCCCCCCACCCACTTCTTCCCCGTAGCCCTGTTCTCTTCCACTTTAAAGCATTATCTCATCTCAGCATTGCCGCTTTTTTTAAGTTCAATGTCAATAGCTAGTTAGGAGAGGGCAGGAGGGTCAGGGTTTAGGACTCCAAACTGTCCTTGACGTTTCTCTGTAGACGGATCTGCTGTTTGCATCAGCCCCATAAAAAAATAAAAAAAAATAAAAATCCCTCTTTACTATCTGAGAAAAGATCAGAACAGGAAAATGTCAGTTTGAGAGCTGACAGAATTCTGATAAGAATGAACTGGAAATGAGAGAAAGAAAGGAAGAAATGCTGTCACTCGGAGTTTTTAATTTAATGTTTTTAGACAAATATGTTTCCCACTGAGTGTGTATGTTTCTTTCACACACGAGTCTTCCGTCCCTCCACCTCTTTTCCAAACGCTCTTCTTGAGAGAAAGGCTGTCTATTTTGACTTGATTTGATTTGATTTTTACGGTCTTTCCACAACCTTTCAAAGATCTGGAAGGGTCAACCCTCCTGGCCTGAGAGCTGTGAGCACATTCACTCCACAGCATTTCTTCTAAGCCCTGGAATCGTTTCCACTTTCAGAAGTATCTATACATATTTTTAGAGTTAGGGAGATAATTTAAATTCTCAGGCTTAATTGAACCGACAGAATGGAGAATGGAGCGCTCCAGATGGAAACACTTTCAGAGTGTGACGACCTCTGAGTTCAAATTTAATACCTACATAATAAAGGCTTGAAGATAATATAATGGGCATTGTTTCTGTTGCCTTATTTTTTTTTCACTTGTGTAGCAACTTTCCTATTAGAGGAAATGGCTGGTGTTTATAAATACAGGCTACACGAAACATCAAGAAATGACCCCCATTAAAAGATATATTTTTCATGAAGAAAAGGCCAAGTCTTTGATGAATAAAATACTCAGTAAGAGTTAAGTGTTCTTCTGAATGGAAAAAAAACAACAACAACAACTTTTTCTGGAAACTAGGCAGTTGCCCAGTTCACCAACAAAGCATTTATTGAGCACCTACTCTATGCCTGGCACTCTACCAGGCATTTTATATCATCTCACTTAGATATTATTATCTACATTTTTCAGCTGAGAAGAATGAGGTGAAGAGAGGTGGGTTTGCCCAAGATGGCAGAGAAATGGCGTGACAGACCCAAGGTGCACACCTGGTGGGGCTGCTAAGCATCCTCTGTGTACAGGCCGTGTCCAGCGTTTAGTGACTTTTGTCCTGCATCTTTATGCATGGTGCCTTAAATGTCCTGTATTCAGCTACGTTGTGTGTGTGTGTGTGTGTGTGGTACGCGGGCCTCTCACTGTTGTGGCCTCTCCCGTTGCAGAGCACAGGCTCCAGATGCGCAGGCTCAGCGGCCATGGCTCACGGGCCTAGCTGCTCCGCGGCATGTGGGATCTTCCCGGACCGGGGCACGAACCCGTGTCCCCTGCATCGGCAGGTGGATTCTCAACCACTGCGCCACCAGGGAAGCCCTCAGCTACATTTAATAAGTTACAAAAGCTTGTTACAGCTACTTTTCAAATTTAACTAAGTGTTCTGTATTTTTATTTGCTAAATCTGGCACCCCTGACATCTGTATCTCAAAATCCCAAATCTAGAGGTTTGCCCCATCTTCTAAACGAATGAAACAAGTTTTTCTGGACACTCGCTGCAATGAGCAATGTACACACTAGGCCTGATCTATCGTGGTTAGGAGTGTGCGCTCTGCAGTTGTTGAGACTTGGGTCTCATCCTTGCTCCACCACTTGCAAGCTGTGTGGTCTTGGACCTCCATGTGCTTTAGACTGCCTAGCTGTAAAATGAGGACAAGAGTAGTACCTACTTCATAGGGTTGTATGGAGATTTAGGAAGAGAATGCATGTAATAAAATAACCCGTTTTCTGGCACACAGTAAGTGTTCAAGAAATGTTAGCTATTACCTGTATCTTCAAAATTATTCTACTATGGCTCTTCTAAAGCGCAGCTCTGCTCAAGCATCCCTTCGCCTTAAAATATCAATTCTCGTGCTCACTTCGGCAGCACGTATACTAAAATTGGAACGATACAGAGAAGATTAGCATGGCCCCTGCTACTTGAAGCAAGGATGACACCCAAATTCGTAAAGCGTTCCATATTTTTGCAGCTGCGTAGCACAGGGAGATCAGTTCCGTGCTTTGTGACCACCTAGAGGGGTGGGATAGGGAGGGTGGGAGGGAGGCTCAAGAGGGAGGGGATATGGGGATATATGTATATGTATAGCTGATTCGCTTTGTTATACAGCAGAAACTAACACACCATTGTAAAGCAAAAGATGTTACAAAAAAAGAAAATCAATTCTCTACAAGAAACAATGCAGATCCCTTATCTTTGTATGTAATGTCTGACCCCACCAAACTATCCCCTGCCACCACACATATGAGACCGTCAGTCAATGACTGTCAGTATAACCTGCTGAATACGACTCTGAATGTGACTAAGGAAACAATGATGTTTTCAGATTTAAGTGTGGCTTCTTTTTCTGCCAAATAGGATTAAGTGATATCGGGTCCTTGGGCTTCTTTGTCCTTATAGGTGGATTTCACTTTTTAATTAAAGATGCCATGTAACTTAGGGTGTTCTGGGATCCTCTGCACAAGAACACCACACTGGAGTAGGCAGAATGCTAGAGAAAGTGTCAGTGGGAAGATTTTTGTGGGGTAAAAGTTAAGGTTTTGTCTGTCCACCACCCTCGAGGCTCACACCCCTTCCTCTGACCAAGCTCCCCTCCTGGCTTCAAAGCAGCCAGGCCATAAACACTACGGAGGGATTTTACTGGCTCATCCTCAACTTGCTATTTTATTGTCTGGCATTTCCGCTACCTTCTCTGGGAGTTGACAAAAATATCTTCCATAAAACGGTGTTTGGTTTTGCAGGCTTGGATTCACGTTGTCTGTGGGGGCTTCCTCTGTAGCTACATTGTCTTCTCTAGCCCTTGCCATGCTGTCTCCTGGTCACCCTGTGTTCTTGGGAGGCGTCAACCACTGTCTGGACGCTTCTATCCCTGACCTGGGAGACATTGAGAAGCACCAGGCCCTGACGGCACCCCCATGCACGGGGCAAACCCTAGAACCCCAGGACGGGGACCAGGCGGGAGGTGAAGTCAGAAGGGAGAGTGGGAAACAACCCCAAAGAGACAACATTCCCCCTGTGAGAGAAAAGAAGTGGTAGGCCAAAGGCTTGCCTTAGTAAAAACCAAGGATACAAAGCAGGCCTCTTTATAGACACATGACCTGCATCCCTGAGGCCCTGCTCTTTACGGATTCATGCACTGGCATAAGTTCTAAATTGCTGCCAGTTTCACAACTGTTTTTAATTTAAAGGCCTCCAGGCCATGATATTCCAGGGCAAAGAGAGATTTTTCTTCAAGCCGAGCAGAAGAACGAGATCAGAGCGCCCCCATGGCTTGCGACAGCCGACTTCACCTCCTCAGCTTGGGAAATCGTTATTAATTTCTCCCCATCTCCAAAACGTACTTCCATTTGGAGATAAGCGAACACACTGGAAACCATTCAGAGGAGGCTCCAAGGGGCAGAGCAGTCAAGCGCAGCGGCTATAAACACAACTTCCTTTTCAAAGAAAATAAAAGGACGTCTCCGAGTTTTCCAGAAGTTAAGACGGTGTGTGATGTCTGAGCTGTAACACCAACCATCTCTGGAGGCCGGTGGAAAGAGAAGGGCTCAGTGACACCCCAGGAATAGAGTTCACGCGGACAGGGAATGCTTGACAGATCCCTTCAGGGAGGAAAAAAACGAAGGGGCGCTCACCTCACTTTACAGCAACCCAGCTGGGAAAGAACAAGAGAGTAATTATCCAGGCGTTTCATTAGCCACCACTGCCTTTTAAAAGGCAAAGTATGAACTCCTAAATGCTGTAGTTGGGTTCTTCTTCACCTCCTCTTCCTCCCCGCTCCAAGGAAAAGGCCAGAAGAACCAGGGCCGTGTCCAGTGTGTTCTGTACCTTCCTGTCATTTAGGAAAAGGCACTCCCTCTGGAGCGACAGTTAGGAAAAGGTGGCCACACTGGGTAGACAAAAGCCCGTGGACTGCATGCCTGAAGGACCAGCTTTTCTTGTGTATGGAGATAAAGTTACCTGCCCTTCCATCTGGACACCGCCCTGTGTCCGGGCACTCTGCGAGTCAGCTTGGCAGATAGAACGTCAGCTGCTTTCAGCCCCCCGTTGTCCCCTCAGCCAGGCACGTTTACAAAACCCACAGAACACCCAACCATGCATGGTGGCCCTCATAGGAATTATGCCTCCAACACACTCCTGTGACATATTGACCTCGTATAGATGATCACCTCCCTCCTCCCAATCATCAAAGCCTATTTATCCCAGAGCAGTTTTGCCCAATTCCCTTTGAGTGATAATTGCATATTCACAGCCAAGGGCACAAAAGGAAAGAAATGGAACTTGGGTTAGAAGGGCAGAATTTCACCCCGACACTGCTCGTAGATAATGGAGCCAGTGGTGATTTCAGCAGCCCCCTGAGGGCTTCCCCATCCATCAGGTGGAAACCTGTGCTGCCCCCATCAGAACAGAGGGGTTTGGGGTGACAGTCTCACTCCCACAGGAAGAGCTGGCATAAAGAGGTGGCTCTGAAAACGAAACCGCAACCTCGCTTTAGGCCCTCCTTGCACAAATTGCTCCAGACATTCCCACAGGCACTTCTCTCACTAAAGAAGGTCCCCATATATAGAAGCAGGATGACATTGACCATGCAATGCACCTGGGGAGACCAGGATGGCAGACCAGAGCTCTTGTTGCCCTGGCAACACCAATATGAATATGCCCAAAAGGGTGGACGAGGTGGGTTGGCAGAAAAATTTTATTGGCTGGGACTTCTCTGGTGGTCCAGTGGTTAAGACTCCACGCTCCCAATGCAGGGGGCCCGGGTTCCATCCCTGGTCAGGGAACTAGAACCCGCATGCCGCAACTAAGACCTGGTGCAGCCAAATAAATAAATAAATGTTAAAAAAAAAAAAAGCTTATTAGCAACAGTTGCCACCCCCAATCTCCCTGTGGGAGTGGGCTTCATGCCCACTCATGTCTCCTATGTCCTCCCTTCAGCGTCTGTGGCCTCATGACCTCCGCTGGCAGGCAGGGCACAGAGACCAGGTGATCTGGATCCTTCTAGTGAGTCTAGACCAGACTTGAGAGTAAAAGCAAAAAAAAAAAAAAAAAAAGAATGAAATAAGAGGATCCCTTGTGAATGGATCTGAGTCCTGAATCTCTTCCCAAAGTGGCTTTAAATTTTCCCTACAAATATCTGGATCTGTGCATAGCAAGTCTGATTTCATGGAGCAACTTGCTCTCTCGATGACCCCTGGGTCCAAGAGTTGGCTGGAGACAGAAACGACTGGCCAAAGCCTGGATGGATTCAGCTGAGCTCAGTCCCTGAAGGCTTTGTTCTTCAATCTGTTTATACAGTTTCCCGTAGGAGTATATAATTTTAATCAGTAAATATCTCCCTTGATTTATCACCTTCTATTGACACAGTGGTAATTCAAGCAGTGGAACTAAAACTGGGCCTGCTGTGTGTTTTTTCCCCTTATTGTGCCCGGCCTCTGTTTGATTTTTCTCCATCCTCTTAGGTAATTGGTCCGCCTCTGACACTCTCTGTATGACCGGCTGCAGTCAGGGGTCAGTGGGTTCCCCCTTCCAAAGAGCGGAATATTGTAACCAATCACGATGCAACCCCATCTCAAGTTTGCAAAAACCAGAGCAGACAAACCACAGACTAATAGGACCCAGTGGATTTCATTTTTAAAGTAGAAATTCAAGATGCTTATAAAGAACACTGTTATCCTCTCTAGGCCCAGAGACAGTTTGGAGACTTAATCTGCTGATTTAGTATCTCTGAGTTGAACAGGGAGATCCTCTATCCCAAACCTTCTGGAGCTGCCAATTTCCACATTAGTGGATTGATCTCTCTGTAAACACGGGGTTGGAAAAGGCCTGGTATTCAGTTCTACTTTTTATTAATGCATTTATTTATTTAGTATTTATACTAGTAAATTGGTAAAAAAAAAAAATTCCTTGGGCCCACTGTATTTTGATTTCAATATCACATTTGACCAAAAATGATCTCCTTGATAGCCAAGATAAAGAAATGAGGCCTTGCTAGTCATAGAGCTGGGTGGATTCAAAGCTGGCTTGATATGCTCCAGGGTTCTGGACTAAGCTACTGGTGTTCGTAGGTGGACTAGAACTAAAAGGAAAGGCTTGCTGTTTGGAGGACAGGGTCTAGATTCCCAAAAGATCTCAATAAACTGAAATAATGGGCTGAAAGTTCAAAGGCCAAAATCAATGGAACGTTCTGAGCTTTGGTTCCCAAAATCAAATGCCAACGCACTGAGCAAGGGCAATCTGTTTAAGTGTAAGTTTTGTGAGACTTTGTTAGAAGTTTAAGGGTCCACAAACTCAGTAGATGCTAACTGTGTGATCCATGGTTGCCAAAGTACTAATGAAAGCTTAGGTTGTGTTGGTAGGAATATGGTTTCCTCCAATCATCATCTCACTAGACTTGACTTTCATTGAAGTTTTTCATCTTTTTATCCCCTATAGTAACTAGAACAGTGTCTCCTATCACAGAAGCTTATTTAAATGTCACTTGGATAGATGGATGGATGGATGGATGGATGGATGGATGGATGGATGGATGACCAGAGGGATGGATGGATAACAAGGGAAGAAAGTAACCCACTGGTCAACACATATCTAAAGTATTATGTTCAGTTTTCAATGCCAATTTTAAGGATGGACATGAATAAAGTAGAAAGTGTCAAGAGAAGAATGCCCAGATAGTGAAAGATTTGGGAATCATGCCCTAGGTGAAAGAGTTGAAGAAATCGGTACATTTAATCAGAAATAGAAGGCAAAGGAGTCTTTGGGAAGGAAGGCACACTGGGAAAGGGGAGAGAAATGTCATCCAGATTTAGAATTGTGAGGGCAGTTACATATGAGAGGGATTACAATAATTTACATTGCTTTAGAGGATACAGCTAGAAGCACATGGTGGATACCTACAGATAGCTACCTACAGACAGGTAGGTTTCAGCTCAGAACAAAGAGGAAATCTCCACCAGTCAGAAGGGTTCCCTGGTGTCTACTAGGGAAGTGGCCTGATTCTACCAGTGGGTCTTTCTCTTTCTGATTGTTATAAGCAGCCCCCAACCAGAACAGCTCCATCCCTATGATGTCTCCACAACTAGCTGTCAATACTCCTTTCTCAGTGCTTTAATTTAATAGTGCTTTACATTACATTTAGTTTATACGTCTGTCTCCTTCACTAAGTTACAAATTCCTTGAGAACAAGGCCTGTGCCTTTCATGTTATTTATACATAGTAGACACTTAATCAACATTTATTTGTTGAGTTAACTACAACCTGGCTGCCTCTTTGATTCAAGTCTAATACCAAAAAAAAATTGTTTGGTCTAGCCTGAGATCTGTGGACACAGAGGGCTCTGGAATGGCAATATAGCCGTGTTGGCTTTCCTCCAAAGTTCTGTATCTGGGGGAAGACTCATCTATGAATCCATTCTTCCCATCTTTAAAGTAAGGATACTTGTCTTCTTGAGGTTTACAATACTGTGTACATAATGTTTCATATTCTTTCAAATAGAGGTAATCTCTGAATTTAAGGTGCCATTATAATGATATATATCACACTAAAGAAACATTTTCTTCTTCCTCTTCACCATCAGCATTCGTTTTTGTTCCCAAAGTTCCCACTATGAAATTCTAGAAAATTCATTCCAATAAAATCATTTTATCTGCTACCCATCCAAACATATGTTGGGTTGCCCAAAAAGTCCATTTGGGTTTTTCTGTAAGGTGTTATGGAAAAAACCGAATGAACTTTTCGGCCAACTCAATATAAACCAGTGGAATCTCTTTTGCATATAATGGAAGAGATCTTTATTTTCTTCTTCTTAAGGGAATTAATAACTATTTGGGCTTTTCTCAATAACTCAAATCACTGATTAGTTTAGTCTGGGGGATATACAGATTTCACCTTCAGATCACATTAATGGAACAGAGTCTCTCAAATGTGGTGGTAGACGTGTTTCCATGACTGAGTCACACCAATGGTGCAAATGCAGGTGGGGCCAGGAATGAAATGATGACGACAGTTGTCCTCAGGCTTATTCTGTTGCATGAAAAGAATGGCTCTGATGGAAGCCTTGTGCTATTTCTCATGATTACATCAGTGCCTTCATAGTGCATTAGGTTTCAGGGTGGGGCTGCACCAGCACTTCAATATGAAGACTCCTCTGGAAGCTCAGTTTGTATCAAGCCTACATTCCATAACACTGCCACCTTCTTTCCCAAAGGTGGCAGCTATCTGGTGAATGGTAAAGTAAAAAGATTTACAGAGAAGTAATCAGTAAAGTGCATAGAGGCTTAAGAACAACAACAAAAAGAGACGGGCTATCAGTCAATAAATAATAAAAACTTAGGCGAGGACATTTTCCTTCTTAGTGTTCTTGGCTATGAGAGAGAAAGCGAGATCCATGAGGACAGGTCAGGTTACTGCGTCTTAGCTCACGTTACACAGTTTCTATATAATACAATGGACGCCCATAATGAGTGGTGAGAAGGATCAAAACTGGGGACTATTGTTTCCTACTATCACTTTAAGCTTTCAGGTGGGGCTGTAAGATACCTGATCTTGGGTATTCGTGGAGTAATTGCATAGACATTGATCTCTTAATGGTAGGCGATGAGTTAATTCATCCCCAAACCCTTCTAACTTGGCAGATGAGGAGTTATTAGTCATAGAACGAACTCACTCTGGGCATTGCATATTCTATTATTTATTATTTACATATAAATGAAAGTGTGAGCCTTTCATAGGAGAAACTGGCCCACAGGCAAGAGAAAAGAATGGAGTGGTGGTGGAGGCATGTGGCAGCCCCTGGAGGATTCAGAGAATTTCTGTCGCCAAGAGCCCAGGGTCAATACTGGCAAAAGGATGAGAGAATAAATAAATAAATATAGGAATTGGAGAGGAGAGTGTGGCCCAGGACACGAGGTGGCTTGAGGGTGGCTCTGGCACTAGAAGAGGAAAGGTTAGGAGTTTGATTCATTCCTTTACTCATTGATTCAGCAAATGTTTCTTGTGCTAGATCAGGATATACAGACCTAACCCTGCCCACAGGTAAACAAATAATATGTAATGACAAGTAGGAAAAAGTGGTATGAGGGAAACAAAGAGGCTATTACAGGAGAAAATAATAGGGTGGGGGGTTAAAAGGATGGGAACCTATTTGAATAGCCTGGTTAGAGAAGATCTCTAGGGGAGTTGACATTTAAACTTAAACTTGAAGGCTAAGAAAGAAACAGCCTTACAGAGATAAAAAGATGAATGGTGGGTGTTTGTGAAGCCCTCAAAGCAGGGAAGTTCTTGGCAAATTCAAAGAGGCAAATGGAACGGCACTTCCATTTACTGAGCCCCTATCACAGTCAGACCCTGGTTTAGGTGCTTTATGTGTTAAAGCATTTACTCCTCCTAACCCCTTGAGTAGACATTGTTGTTGTTCCTGCTTTATTGTTGAGGAAAATGAGGCTAGCGTGTCTGGAACATGAAGGACCAAAGAGAGATGGCTCAGTATCAAGTTGGAGAAGTAGGCAGGGCCCACCCAGCAGGGTCCTCAGCAGGGCAATGGGATTCATCTGATTTGGGGTTTCCGATGATCCCTCTGGCTGTTCATTGATGAATGGACTGAAACAGGGCAAAATGGGGGGACCATTTAGAAGGGCTTTGGGTTCCAGGCAAGCATGGATGTGGCTGGGCCAGGCAGGTGGTAGAGGAGATGGTGGGAAGGCGTAGCTTCGAGGCATGTTCTTGCTGTGTTGACATTTGAGAGAGGGAGAGAGAGCTGAGAAAGAGACACTTGGAAACTGGGGGATTTTCAGGCACCTAACCAGGATCCTGACTCACTGTCAATCTGACTTAAACACCCATTGCCTGCATATTGTGGTTTGGCTGCCCCTAATTCCTCTCGTTTTTTTTGTCACATGGACACACACATACACACACACACCACTGATCCACTGAGCACTTAGGAACAGTCAGCAAGTAAGGCTTGTCTCCATGCAGAGGAGAGAGACCTGCTACCCAGAAAAAGAGAGAGAGAGGAAAAAAGAAGAAGAAGAAGAAGAAGACTAAGATGTGAAGACAGCTCACCTGGGGAAAGCAGGTCCCGCTAACCTCAAGCCAATCATTAACTCTGCCCGAGGCCTTCAGGACACTCACACACTTGGGAATTTTAGGAGCCCGGAAACTCAGAGCAAAGTTTATTTTCAGAACAAGGCCTGAAGAAGGAAGCAAAGGATAAACAGGGACCAAATGTTTTAATTATTTGAAATGGTTTCCACCGCAACACCATTCCCCAAGTGTCAGAAAGAATGGCCGGGAGGGTTTACGGGGAACCCTTTCCCCCCAGCTCACTGCACCAGCCCCACGCACCCACTCGCATGACAGTTCCTTAGCGGGATGGGTGGGGCGTACCCCTGGCTGTCTTGTGACTGTAGCCAAAACTGGGCGTCAGAGCTTGGTGAGTTTTCCGGGCGGCCGTCTGGAACCGTCCTTGGCTTCAGAACAGTAGCCACAGTTGGTTCTCCAGAGACCGCCTCTGAGTTTCATGTGATACAGTTCTTCATCTGGGTTTTATAGAGAACAGGGGTCTTGACCCTGGAATGGAAGAGAGCACAGCCTTGTTAGCAAACTGTCCGGGGAAAACTTTAAGGAAAACGAATGCGGTGGAGGCCAGGGAAGCCAGGAAGGGCTGAAGGAATACAGGCCTGTCACCCAGCACGGGGCCCCATCAGACTCCCCGGGCGTGGCCTCCAGACCAGCAAATCAAGTCCAGATAGCTCAGGGAGAGCCAGAGGAGAGGACAGACGTGTCAGGGGGGAGGAAAAATAACTGCTAAGATGATAAAATGACAGAGGATACGACAAGCCGCGGCCCATGGAAGATCTCAGGAAACGCAGCTCGGAAAAAGTACAAAAGTCCTTCAGTGTGAGGTAATGAGGCGCGTCTAATTATATTTAAGAAAGAAACAGCAAGAAATGCTTTCAAAGCCCTCCCCTCTTTCTTCCCTCACGAACCGAGTCCAAATCCCAAACCGAGAGACACCGTAATTTCAGAGAAAGTGAGGAATTTCCGAGAGCATCACGGGAAACAAGGTTGTGATTTTCCCAGAACTGAGAAAAACTATCACACCAACCCTTCCCCGCCTGCTGCCTTTTTCCCTCCCCAAAAGAACTCCCATCAGGAAACGGCAGGGGGAGGAAGAAAAAAAAAAAAAAAAAACCAAACCAAACAAAACTCAGGCAGCCCCACCATGAGAAATCAAGGCAGTCGAAATGACATTTGACACCGCCAGGCCACAGCTGAAGAACAAGGGAAAAGTTTTAGGGTGACTGTCACTGACCCATAGTCTCTCACTCCTAACCTTGCTCTCCAACATATGTTTCTCATTTCCTTGCTTATAGCTGGTCCAAGCTAATGATATGTGTTTTGGCCGGGATCCCGTGCTTGGCATACAGCCGGGCTTGTTCTCATTGTCCGGGCTACTTACAGAAACCTCTTTCTCTGTCTCTTTCTCTCTCTCCAAAAACCGGCTTGAAAGAACAGTAAATATGCAAAACAGCCCCCGTGCTCTATACAGCTACCATCTTGAACATGGCCCCCTCTACCCTAACATACCCCATCAATAAAAGCCTAAAGAGACCGTCCACGGGTGAGGGGTATGTTCAACACAAAAGCAGTGGAAATTCAAACAAATTGGCCCATTAGAGTCTCACACGGCTATAAATACAGCTCAGCTTGGGCTATTTTGAGGGACGGTGGCATGGGAAAGTTCGGCCTGGAATCTTGAGTTTGTCAGAGGAGACGGATCTCTCCCAAGACATGGGAAGAAGACGAAGCGCTCGGCAGGCCTTGAGGAAGGAGGACATCGATTCTGGGCAGTTCCAGGGCAAGGCTAAAAGTGGACAAGGAGGCACATCCAGGCCTCGCCCCTGTTCTCCAGGGCTGCTGGCCTTGCCATTGGAAGCATGGGCTCTGGTGTCATTCAGAGTGTCCATAACCTTTAAAAAAGCTGAACATGCCCTTTTGCTCCCCAGAGGTCAGTGGACCATTGCACTCTTCCTGAAGAACCGGGCAGGCTGGTGGAGGAGGGGTGGGAACAAGAGTGGCCGAGCAAGTCTGGGCAGGCCTCAGGCTGCGACCGGCATCTCTGGCTGACCCAGAAGGGAACCCTGAGAAGCCCATTTTTGCGGAGCAGACCCCAAAGTATGGCGCCCGTTACATATATATTATAAAATCAGGGCACAGTTGCATGGATTTTAGGAAATCGGGACCCATGCATGCGTGTTAGCAAAATAAGTAGGCAGACAATGCACATGCAGATGTCGAGAAGTGCTTCCCATTTCCCCTCAGGGTGTGTCAACAGAAGGCAATTAACTGCTAACAGTTAGGGATGAGTAAACACAGAATACACATCTACTTATGCATTGGTACCTGCCTACTTTGGGGAGAACACAGACCACGCCTTGCAGTGTCACTGCTGGGTCTCTGTGACCTAGGTTCGTGGGCCCCATGTCAATTTCTGTTCAGAAAGCACCAAGGACAACTTTGGGTCTACTCATTCGGTTAATAAGTTTGAGCACCTACTGTATACCAAACGCTCTACGAGGCCGGGGGTCGCACAGACATAGCCCTGACTGCCAGGATTTTCAACCCCGGGAATGCATTTAATCTGTTCTTGACCCTAGAGTTTTCTTGACCGCACATCCCATTTTGCCCAGGACAGCCCAGCTGATAGCTGTTGTCCCAGTGCGATTATTAATAGTGCTTTTCACTCTCCAAGTTGTCCCAGTTTGGATAATAAATTCTACGATTACTTTATCTAGAGTCCCTCTTTCCGAAGTGCTCTTTTGGGTCTGAAATCTAATACACAGAGAGAAAGGTGCAAAAATATAGCGTCCTCTATTTTAGAGGCTCTTTGGAACTTGCAAAAGTCAAAAGAGGGTTCCCAAATTGTCAAGAAAATAGCTTTAGTGGATTAAATTTTAATTAGTTCAAGAACCGACTCTACTGCATCCTGGGCTTGAATCCTTGCCACATGCTGCAGTTGGGTCTGTCGTGGCAGACCTTGTCTGCTCTGGATTTTTCATGATGCATCTAAAACCTCAAAGTGACTGCCCTCTTCCCCCCAACATGGAGACAGCCGGGGCACACGAGGGCACTTGTCCCCATACAGCCAGGAGGGGAAGAGCCAATTCAGGTTACCATGACAACACCCTTTCCTGAAAATCTCTGACTGACACTTCCTGGGGAGACGGGAAGTAAGGACAGGAAGACACCAAGGTCACTCTCTTCCCATGTCCAGCTTTCCCCACCTCCCGGACTTGTCTGATATTTGACCTTTCCTAGCTCAGCCTTTCTTCTCCCATTGCCATCAGCTTTTGTCCTGGGGGTAAAAGCAACCAACTGCTTCTGTCCCCTTCTCCACATCCAGCCATTGGAGCCCCCAAATGGTTCAATAATATGTCATATAGAAGTCACGAGTAAGGGAAAGATGCCTCAAAAAGTTAGGCGGCTGATTCCAAAGTGAAAAATAAACAGTGCATGGACTGTCTGCACTTTTGTAATCAATGTTATTATGACATTAATAATCATTCACCAAATGTTATTGAACACTTACTACATGCCAGGCACTGTGCTAGAGATTGTGTATAGAGTATTGAACAAAATGGATAAGGTCCCTGCCTTCTTGGAGCTTACTTACAGTGTCCCGAGGGAGACAGACACGAAAGGGATAATCCTGCAATAAATCCATAACTACAGATTGTAGTGAGTACTACAAAGGGAAAGTACACAGTGTAGGGGAAAGTACACAGTGTAGGAGAAAGTACAAGGAGGACTGATTTCTATTTGGGTGAGTCAGGGAAAGCCCCCCTAATAAAGCAACGTTAATCTAGGACCTGAATGATGAATAGGAAGTAGGCAAAGAAGTCCATTTATATAGAGTCCACGAGTCTCCACCATATTGGGCATCACTTTTATGCATTACTCAAATATTTCACTTCGAGACTAGAAGAGTTCTGGAGGTATGACCTTCAAACCTACATATTGATAACCTGCATCAAAAATAATGCAAGGGGTAATAATCCCTCACTTCTAGGTTGTTAATTGCGTGTGAAGTTCCTAGTGCAGGGCTTGAAATGTAGAAAGTAATCAGAGCATGGCATTCACCTCTCTAGAACTATTTTAGCAAATGTAGGGTCTCTCATATCTGAATCCCCAGCAACTAGCATGATTCAAAGTATTATTACCATGTAGTATTTTATGCATTAAGTGCTCAGTATACAATGAGCGAATAAAGGAATCAATGAACCCATGAATTAACTTTTATAGGATGTCTTCTATGGATCAGGCACTGTGCCAGGTACTTTCACAAATATCCTCTAATTTCAACACCGTAACATTGTTGTACCCATCTCAAGGCTGGGATTCTAATGTGCCAAACCAAACAAGGGCTCTGAAAATAAGTATAAAATATAACCCAAATGAAGTTTGGAGAAGCAGATAAAGCAGCAAATGCACTTCCAGGGGCATTTTGAAATAGCAAGCAAAGATGCAAGCCAATGAAATGAAAAGGTACACATGCTCCAAAGAGTCATAAAAGTGGGATGAGAAAGAGGCTTTAGAGGGAGAGGAGGTGTGAGGCAAAATGGTGGGCAGCATTGCTAAAACCTGGAGCTCCTTCCACAGCCCACAGAATGTTTTATAGACAAAGATGATGCAGTTGCATCCTGTCATCCTTGGGACATGTGTTGGATACGCCCCTAAAAGTCTAGGGTTGTGGGGCTTCCCTGGTGGCTCAGTGGTTAAGAATGCACCTGCCAATGCAGGGGACACAGGTTCGAGCCCGGGAAGATCCCACATGCTGCGGAGCAACAAGGCCCATGTGCCACAACTACTGAGCCTGTGCTCTAGAGCCCGTGGACCACAACTACTGAGCCTGCGCTCTAGAGCCCGCGAGCCACAACTACTGAAGCCCACGTGCCTAGAGCCCGTGTTCCGCAACAAAAGAAGCCACGACAATGAGAAGCCCGCGCACCGCAATGAAGAGTAGCCCCCGTTCACCGCAACTAGAGAAAGCCTGCGCACAGCAACGAAGACCCAACACAGACAAATTAATTAATTATTTTTTAAAAAAAAGTTTAGGGGTGGGGGAATTGGGTTTGGAGAGAATGGAGATAAGAGAATTCAGGCTCCGTGGAACATTTAAGTGCAGAGAAGCTTCAGAAAAGAGAATGTTAAAAGGCTGGCATTTACTGTGCAGGTGGTAGGTAATAGGGCCATGTTCTGAAACAAAGGTAATGAGAAAGTATGAAGTCAGAAGTAGCTCCAAATCTCACTGGCTTAAGAAAGGACATTGGATAAAGAAGAAAACTAAGCAGATGATTTTATTTTAAGAGGTTTCTCTAGTCTTAAAGAGGCAAGTCTTACCGTGAACGATTTAGACAAAAGAAAGTTTAAACAGAGGTAGTGTATTTCATCAACGATGGCAGTGGGAAACAGAAAGTCGTTTTAGGGTCGGAAAATCTCTACATTTTAAAACCATTCACATTAAACGGGATGAATGCAAAAGGGAAATGTCTGAAAAGGTTCAAGGGGGTCGGAAAAAACCTGAAGGCAAAAATAATTGCCTCTTGTAGGGAGCTGTGATGTTCTAGAGGATTTTCTGCAGAAATGGACATGGGTTTAAACTTGGTGCTCTTCTGTTGAATTCCTGCAGTTACCTGAGATGAGGACAAGTTCCATAATTGTTCTAGCTTTATTGTTTTTCTTCCACAAGCCTATTTGTGAAAGTGCCATAAAATTGTCTTACCTAACGCTCTCAGTTTCAGGAAATATGATATACAGCAGATCAGGAGAAATTATTATTTGTTTCCTATTCCACAGCCTCTTGGCACAAGTTCAGCATTGAAATGGTTAAAATATCAGCACATTTCACTGGTCTTGGGTTACTCATAAACATTCAGCAAAGCAATTTCACTCAATCGCGTATATTAACTGCTTAAGTTCTTCTCTCTGAGGATGTGGACTGTTATTTTATGCCAAAAGTCCTGTAATTAAGTTTGACATAAGTGCATGGATTAAATATGTGGTTGGGGGGGGGCAGGTGGAGACGTGGAATGGAAGGTTTTCTCTCCTCACCTTTTTTGCCATATGGAGACTGTAACCAAATAATGTGCAAACATTTTTAAGAGAATTTCCAATCTTACTACTCAGAGTTGTTTATCAGGTAATTCATAAGGCCAGTACAGTTACAAAACCAGTTTTTCTTTTCCCCAATTTAGCAATAAGAACAGCAACAAAACATTCCCCTTACGGCAGTCCTGGGCCCTCATAGTAGAGTCTTTATAAGGCAGAGAACAGAACAGCTACTAGAAATTCTTCCAGTGGGCAAGCGACTGTGGCTATAGTTTGGAGCTAATTCATCAAACTGATCTAATTCAGTGTTATATTTTAAATGCTAAAACCATGATGGGAGTGCTGTGCATTGCATTGCTTCATCGATTACATTAAGGTAGGCAACATTCGGGGATACTTCATTCTAAGGGGACTTTTACTGTGTCCAGATTTTCCCTGTCTGAAGGGTCGTCAGGTGACTCTGAAAAGGCCTGAATCACGTAAGCAGCGTAATAACAAATTTACTTTCAATTTCTGGCCATATTCATGAAGGTTTCTTGTGGTTTCAGAGAGGAATGCTCTTGTTCCTCCCTTCCTAAAAACAGCTGAAAATAGCTTTTTCAAATGTTTGAAAGAGAAAACATCCTCCTTGAGTTTCCCCCAAATCGGAGGGAGCACGCAGGAGATTAACCCTAAAAGTTGGGCAACAGGCCACCTTCCAGCTTCCCTCCTGGTGAATTTGCTCCAAAGCTCTTGCCCAGTTCCAGATCTTTCTATTCATTGGTTTCACTGCGTTGATTGCCTTCTTGGTGGCTTTGTCCTTATATAACTTCTTTAAAGTATCAAAAAATGTTCTCCAAATCATTGCCAGGGTCAAGTTCTTTATACTTTATACTGTCACTGGGGAAAATGTCATTACAATCATTCCCAGCTACCTTCTGATTTGTCTCCGACTCTGAATCTTTTCCTTTTGGAGGGCTACAGTCAAGGCTGTTCATAACTTTGGAAGCCCTGTAAATCTGCATGTTGCGCTGACTTCTAGAGTGGGCTTCTGACCATTTTAGTATGTCCATTTTTATTTTATAATAAGTAGCTCAAACTGAGTGCAGTGTTGGGATAAAGCCTTGATATTTGCTGCACAGGAGTGAGAATACTTTACTACGCTCCATACAGCCCTCTATTTGGAGCAATATCTACCTCAGCGTTCAAAAGTCCATCCCAAGCCCTTCAGGAATATTCCTGTTTCTTAGTTTATCTTCCTTGTTTTATAACTTATATTTCTGCTCATTAAATTACATAAGCCTGTTACTAGGCCCACAGCCTTAATGTCTTCCAGGCATTCTGAATTGTACTATACTCTTCTTTATTATCCCCAATCTGGTGCAAAATATAATTACCTTCGACTCTACTGTCCATGTCATTATTGGGAAATGTCCTGTTCTCTTAAATGGCTTTCACTTTTTCCTCGATATCTTAGGCAGTTCTTTCTATTCTCAAACCTTACTCTTTAGGGGGCTCAGTTCATAAGATTTGCCCAAGAGAGGTAATGAAATGCAAAGCCCTGCCCCAGAGCTGAGCTCTTACTTTGGTCATGAGGAGTGGAGAGAAAAGACGCTAGTGGGTTGCCACTCACTGAGTCCGGGTCCAGTGACTTGAAATTAACGGGACTGACCCAGACTGCTCTGAGAGAGGTGGGCGCGTTCTGCTTTCTAACCGTGTCCGATTGCATTTTCCATGGACCCAAGTCTGCCATTTTATTCTGTCAATATCCTATTCTTCTGTAACAACTCCAGAAAGAAGCAAAAGCCAGGCCAGGACGCATGTGAGTTTAGACTAAGTGCCAGGCTGTGTTGCACATAGCTGATTTCAGTGGGGCTGAGTGTGGTAAGTGAAGAATGCAGGGGCTCTGGCATAGTTGTGCAGTCGTTCTTGGAGGCCTGTCGAAACCTTTCTGCACTTGTGCCTTTTCTCACCTTGGTTCCCAAATAAGAACTTATCCCCATTTTTCCTCTGAGACGCTGTCACACTTTGCCTCCAGGCTGAGGTAATTCCATCATGGACCATACATTTCTCCTGTGCTTCCTGTCTTCCCTCTGACATACCTGTAGGCCTGAGAACCTATTAGGAACTTTGGAGGCCTGTGCTCACAGCTTTCTAAATCTGATCATAGCCATGTTGAAGAGAATGGTCATTTTCCCTGAAGTTTATGCAGAGCAGTTTTTGGTTTGTCTTCTGGAGCATGATTCAAAATTACACACCCCCATGCTTGTTGGTGACTGGTGGTATGTAATAGTACAGTGAATAAGAATGTAAGCTCTGGGGCTTCCCTGGTGGCGCAGTGGTTGAGAGTCCACCTGCCGATGCAGGGGACACGGGTTCGTGCCCCGGTCCGGGAAGATCCCACATGCTGCAGAGCGGCTACACCCATGAGCCATGGCCGCTGAGCCTGCGTGTCCGGAGCCTGTGCTCTGCAACGGGAGAGGCCACAACAGTGAGAGGCCCGCGTACCGCAAAAAAAAAAAAAGAATGTAAGCTCTGAAGCCTGACCACCGGGGTTCAAATCCCAGCTCTGACATTTATTAGCTATCTGACCTCAAGCATGTTAACTTAACCCTCAGGACTCATTTGCCTTATCTGTATAATAGGGAATAATAGTACCTCCTTCTTGGAGTCACTGTGAGGATTAAATACACAAAGCGTTCACGAGAGCGCGTGGCGCATGGCGAAGCCCTCAGTAAGTGTTGGGTCTACTCCACATTTTCTAAGGAGTATCAACTACTCCTTAGCTGTTTTTGGTTTGAGATGAACTGGGCCTTCAAAGACCTAAGATGTTCAGGCTCTCAAGGGGATGTGGGATGAGCCCATTTATGTCTTCAGGTTGTACTTCACTTGGCAGCATTTAAGTACAACCTTGCATCAAAACTGATAGTCAATCCATGACTCAACCTCTCACAGCCAGGTGTTAGTTAAGGACATGGGGACTCAGGAAATGGAAAGGTTGGTGTAAAAATTAATCAAAGGATAACCAACAAGGACTTACTGTCTAGCACAGGGAACCCTGTTCAATATTATATAACAACCTAAATGGGGAAAGAATTTGAAAAAGAATAAATACTGTATATGTATAATTGAACCACTCAAGGACAAGGGTCTTTGTTGGGTGTTTGTAATGCCCTATTGCCCACTTCTCTGAGCCCAGCACCTGGTTTAGTACATACATGTTAGATTAAACTATCACATGGGAAAACTATGTATTTCTTGTGAATAGATGAACTTAGGTAACCAAGCCAGGCCAAATGCCCTGAAGAGTTAAATCAGGAGAAGAGACACATAGTCCCTACAGAATAAGACATGGCCACCTGCACATCAAATACATGAATGTAGGAGAAACGTTGCCCACTGATCACTGTCAAATCCTGAGGGGAAACCTATGGAAAATACCTGAAGACAACATGTTCCTGGAATCTGAGCTCTGTGCATAAGAAATGCTGTAGAAGGCCAGGAACATGGGTAGCCTGAGTCTTTCCTAAGGACACAGTTATAAACGAACTCAAAGACATTCTTTAGAGGCAACTCTTATTATTATTCTTGAGTTTAGAATAACTTCACTGTTGTTTCCCACTTAGATTCATCTGAAAATAAATATTTTTATTTGTGGAAATATGACACTCCGGGGGCAAGTACAATAGTGGTTTAGAGCAGCAGGGCTTAGAGTGATACCTAATTCAAATCTATGAGCCTTTGAGTATGTTGCTTAACCTCTTTAAGCCTCAGTGTTTCCTTCTGTGAAACAGGAATTTTGTGAGGATTAAATGAGCCCAAGTATATGAAGAACTTAGTGTAGGGCTCAGGACACAGTAAATGTCCAGTAATTATTAACATCCAGTAATAGCAGTAGTAGCAGCAGTCAAAGTCAAAGAAATAAAAGATAATTCTTTAAACATATGACCAAGGAATTCCACTACGAAGCACATACGCAAGAGAAATGAAAACCTATGTCCACATGGAAACTTGCACACAGATGTTCAGAGCAGCATTATTTATAATAGCCAAAGAGTGGAAATGACCCCAACGTCCAACCACTGTTGAATGGATACACACAATGTGGTCTGTCCACTCAATGGAATATTATTCAGCCACAAAAAGCAGTGAAGAACTGACACATGCTCCAACATGGATGAACCTTGACAACATTATGCTAAATGAAAGAAGCAAGTCACAAAGACCGCATATTTTATGATTCCATTTATATGAAGTGTCTAGAACAGTCAAATACATAGAGAAAGAAAGTAGATTGGTGGTTGCCAGGAGCTGGTGGGAGGGCAGTGTGCAGAGTAGAGAAGGGTGAGGAGTGACTGTTAATAGGAATGGAGCTTCTTTGGGGGATGATGAAAATGTTCTAAAAATAGACAGTGGTTACTGTTGTACAACTGTGAAATACTAAGGACACTTTAAAAGGATAAGTTTTATGGTATATAAATTATATCTCAGTAAAACTGTTAATTTTTAAAGGCATTTCCTTAAAAAAAGTAAATTAACTTATCCTTATCAAAAAATAATCTGTAGTATATACCGTCTTTTCCCTTGATATGAACTAGAAGTTTATCGTTTAAGCATTCGACACCAAAATATATATATTTCGGCCACACCACGCAGCATGTGGGATCTTAGTTCCCCGACCAGGGATTGAACCCACGGCCCCTGCATTGGAAGCGCGGAGTCTTAACCACTGGACCGCCAGGCAAGTTGTAGGGATATACTTTAAAAATAGATTAGTTATTAGTGAAGTTCGTACATCCATAGTGTGGGTTTTTTTTTCTTTGCTTTTTCTTTGGCCACGCCACACGCGGCTTTTGGGAACTCAGTTCTCTGACCAGGGATTGAACCCAGGCCACAGCAGTGAAAGCACAGAATCCTAAACACTAAGCCACCAGGGAACTCCCATCATCCACAGTGTTTAAGTGAACTTATCAAGGACATATATACATAACTTTCATTTATAAATGCCGGTTAGTTATAAGAATTACTCAACATCAAGAACTATGTGTTGAGGGTCTGCTGTGTGCCGCACATTACCTTGGACATAGGGACATAGGAGAAATAAGGTCCTAGAGTCATAAAGCTTATAGCTCAGCAGTTTTTTGCACAGCACACCAACCAAGATGATTTGGTCATGCTCCAGTTTTCTGTAGTTTATGTCATAGGAACAATGCGATTTTGCCCAATATAAATCATATTATCATCTTATCATCATGCCTTTTCAAACCCTTCTCTCCAAGGGCACACCACCCCCAGAAAATCTCAGTTCTGGATTCTAGAAGTTTAAATAAGCTCAGGATCCCTAAGTTTTACATAAAGAAGTTCAGAGGTCCACCAGGCCGTACCTATATGGATTGCATTTTCTCCCTTGAGGACCTGCAGTAAAAGAAGGAGTCTCAGGGACTTCCCTGGTGGTCCAGTGGTTGAGACTCTGCACTTCCACTGCAGGGTCAGATCCCTGGTCGGGGAACTAAGATCCTGCATGCTGCAGAGCACGGCCAAAAAAAAAAAAAAAAAAATTTTTTTTAAATAAAATAAAGAAAAAAGAGGAGTCTCAAATTTTTATGAACATAAAAATCCCCTGGGGAAGTTTGTTGACTATGCAGATTCCTGGGCCTTAGCCCAGAAAGGCGAATTCAATAGGTCTGAGGAGCCCACAAGACGGAGTATTTAACAAGCACCCAAAGCCACTCTGTGCAAGAATGCAGGAGTAACACTTTGTGAAATACTGCTCCAAAGTTTGGAAACCAATGCACTTCTGGCTGTCTATTAAGCAGCAGCCTTAAACATAGCACTGTCTAGGCACTTCAGGGGATACGTAGACATGTCCTGTCTCCTGCAAGGAGCACATAATTAAGTCAGGAAGGCTTAGAAGACACAAGCATGATAACTGACTGTACACACTGGGTGTCGTCAATAACCGATGAGTGACGGACCCTCAAAGGGCTGGAAGGGCTCAGAAGGGCTGAACCGCTCGACGGGCCCAGGTGGTGGAGAATGTCATGGAGGAGGGGGTCCCTCAGGCCTAACCTTAAAAGGTAACGGTGACTGTAATGAGGAAGACATAAGAATCTGGAACAGACAATGAGGGAGACTTGTCTCAGAGCAGTTGGCTATAGTGTGTTTATGTGTGGAATAAAAAGAGGCCCAGTTGGTAAAGTAGAGTGAGGGCAAATTCTGGAAGGCCCTAAAGGTTTGGCCAAGGGACTGGGACTTTACCCACAGAGTGTGGGTACCCACTTAGAACTTTTGAACAGAGAGTGGCATTCTGAGGTCAGTGCTGTGAAAGGGTTAATCCGATAATAAGTCACTGGGAGCATTTTTGGAATGAAATGACACATAAATAATGGAGCAATAACACGATGGAGGTAGAATCCAGAATGGATTGGAACAGGAGGGAGACTAGGGATGGGAGAACCATTTGGAGGGGCTAGGATTGGCCCCCCCACACCGGAATAAGCACGGTCCCCCCAAAAGAATAAGCATGCCATGACAGGATTCCCATTTTACTTAAAACCTATTTTACTTAGAAGGGAAAAGCAATACTAATATCCTTTCTTTTGTACACTCATGGTAAGAGAGGTGCCAACTTGAAGGAGGCCATTAGGGAGTGAGGTGACCATAACAATAATAAGGGACATGAAGATAGAAGTAAGGATTTAACCAGCCTCAGAGAGTAGAAAAAATGCCTGTGGGCTAAGGAAGAGGAGGGGTGGCAAACCATATGCGCTGAGCCCTGTTGGAGTTCTCACCCTTAGGACCTTGCCCCTGATCACTAGGATAAGGAACAGTGCCTCCCGTGAAATGAGTCCACAAGCACATTAGAAGCAACCTTTACAAATGACCACAATGACAACTCAGGAAAACTTAATAAGATACGTAACCTGAAAGGGAGGGTTGGCGTTGGGTAGCAGTTAACAATTGTATATCCAAAGAATGCCTTACATTTAAGGACAGATGTCTAATAACAGAGCTTTAAGGAGAAAAATAACGAGCTTGGTTTTCGTTTGTTACATGGCTTTTGCCATATAACAAACCACCCCAAAATTTAGTAGCTTAAAACAGTCAATCATTTCCCACAATTCTGTGGGTTGGCCACACAATGCAGCTGGTTGGAGCTGGTTTGACAGAAATGGACAAACGAGAATGGCCTCACCCTCATGGCTGGCAGTAGGCTCACTGTCATCTGAAGTGTTGTTCTCACCCTTCAACAGGCTAGCCCGGGCTTCTTCACATGGTGGCCTCAGGGTTTCAAAGGGCAGCAAGAGAACCAGCCTTAATGCACAAGCATTTTTCAAGCCTCTGCTATGTCACATTTGCTATTGTTCCTTTGGTCAAAGAAAGCCACACAGCCAAACCACATCTGTGAGGCACTGCTCAAGAGCACAGGTAAAAGGAGGTGGGGCGGGGGTGGGTGTGTGACCATTTTTACTACCATAGCAACGTATGGCTAATATATCTTGCACCTCTAAAGGAAGTGGCAATTTTCTACTAAATTCTGATGAAAGGATCTGGAAGGCTAAGGGCTGGTGTTGGGCTTATGCTATACTTGTCTGAACGTGAATGTTTGAACTACTGTGAAAGAAATTCATAAATATATATTACTGATGAAAGAAGTCTTCAAAAGGAGGAGAGAGAGAGAAGAAAAGAATGAAGGAAGGAAGAAAGGAAGAAAAGGAAGGAAGAGAGAGAGGGAAGAAGTGAGAAAGAAAGGAGGAAGGAGAGAGAAAGATATCTTTGTTGGCATATCCAATTTCATTACTTTGCATTGGCTGAACACTACCAGTCTTATAAAGACCCTAAACTATTTGGCTGTCATCACTTGTCTTGTAAAATTGCCTCCTCTCTCCTGAACTCCTGCGTGGGACAGATTTCTGCCTCTGCGGAGGTGCTCAGCGGTGTATGTCCAGGACCCTGTCAGAGAGCAGAAGCCCAAGTTTCCATTCCAGTGGTAAATGCCTGGACTGCAGGCTCAGCCTTGGAAAGACCGAAGACCAGCCACGCCCCATTCTCAGGACATAATTAATGCGCTATTTTTTTCATCAACAAAAGATTACTAAAATACTGCATGATTTCCTTAAAAAATGTGACCCTCCCTTTCCTGTCTCATTTTTCTTTTCCTGGATCTGAACGTGGTTTCCACTGGCCTCACAAAAACAGTTATTTCTGTTCATTTTCCTCGACTCATCTCTCAGTTCCTTGATCTCAGTGAGTCCAGAAATGCTAACGCGAGCTATTAGTAGAAACTTTGGGGCTGCTTCTCTCACTCGGGGTTCTTCTCTAAAGTGCTCCTCCTCCTTGTGAGGCCAGTGGCTTCTTCTTCATCCCACAGCAAACCTCATGGTGTTATAAAAAGCCAACTAACTAAATAATGCCATAGGAATCTTAATGACTAGGGTCATTTGGCCAACAACATTACACAGTTTTTCCTCTCAGAATTCAAGCCTTGAAAATTGCAAGTATCACATCCAATTCAAATTTAATTACCACTGTTCAAACTTAAAGAACTTTCTAATTTTCAATTATGTGAAATTGGAAATAATGCACTACTACTGCTGAAAAATGGTGAATTGACTCCTTTTTTAAGAGAGAGCAGGAGAGTGGTATAATTGTTACCTCTTCCTGATAAAATTTCTATTGCTAACTGGCCATTTCTTTACTAAACTTCCCTAAATCACCCAGGTCAATTTCTCCATATTTATCATCAAGCAAGAATGAAGTTAACCTGTGATGAGCCCTGATGTCTGATTTGGCCATAGAGACTGTCCTTTCCAGAACAAAAGTCCATGTCTGAGAGCTCAGCTGATGCAAGCTTTGACAATGGCAGAGGGCATTTTAAGTAAGAATTGGCATGGGAAATCCAGGACTTAGCAGTTGCCATTAACCCAAACTTAGAGCTATTTCTGCACCATCGGTTGGGAGAGGAAAGGGAATGGGTGGTGCAGCACCTTAGGGGCTTTAAAGGATCCTATTCATGACTTGTCCTCCTGCCTGTGAAAGGCTAGACTTTAGAGTCAGGCACTCCTGGCCATGCTTTAGAATCAGAGCTGCTGGGAAGGCTGGGCCCTGAGCAAAGGCTTCCTTCAAGAGAGCCCTGCCTACTGGGGAGATATCAGCTTGAAATAATGATGGACTCATGGTGGCAGTCCTCTGAAAATCCATTACAGTATGCTTTGCAATCTAGTTCATTGTCTCTAATGATCATCTTTGAAAAAGAAAAAATGGTTTTCTTTTAGTGTCCCAAATCACTTTTTTTTCATATTTTTTTACTGAAGTATAGTTGATTTACAATATTGTGTTAGTTTCAGGTGTACAGAAAAGTAATTCTGATACATATGTATATATCCAAATATGTACATATATTCAGATATAGGTATGTGTGTATATATATATATATATATATATATATATATATATTCAGATATAGGTATGTAATACATACAAATCTGTTCCTTTCCATTGTAGGTTATTACAAGATACTGAATATAGTTCCCTGTGCTAACAGTAGGTCCTTGTTGTTTATCTATTTTATATACAGTAGTTTGTATCTGCTAATCCCAAACTCCTAATTTATCCCTCCCCACTCTTTCCCCTTTGGTAACCATGTTTGTTTTCTATGTCTGTGAGTCTATTTCTGTTTTGTAAATAAGTTCATTTGTATCATTTTTTTAGATTCCACATATAAGTGATATCATGATATTTGTCTTTGTCTGACTTACTTCACTTAGTATGATAATCTCTAGGTCCATTCATATTACTGTAAATGGCATTATTTCATTCTTTTTATGGCTGAGTAATATTCCGTTGTATATATTAATATGTATCACATCTTTTTTAAATTAATTAATTAATTAATTTTGGGCTCCGTTGGGTCTTTGTTGCTGCGCGCAGGCTTTCTCTAGTTGTGGCAAGCGGGGGCTACCCTTTGTTGTGGTGCATGGGCTTCTCATTGCAGTGGCTTCTCTTGTTGCGGAGCACGGGCTCTAGAGCGCAGGCTCAGTAGTTGTGGCGCACGGGCTTAGTTGCTCCATGGCATGTGGGATCTTTCCGGACCAGGGCTCGAACCCGTGTCCACTGCATTGGCAGATGGATTCTTAACGACTGCACCACCTGGGAAGCCCATACCACATCTTCTTTATCCATTCATCTGTCAGTAGACATTTATGTTGCTTCCATGTCTTGGCAATTACAAATAATGCTGCTATGAACATTGGGGTACATGTATCTTTTTGAATTAGAGTTTTCATCTTTTCCTGATATATGCCCAGGAGTGGGATTGCTGGGTCATATGGTAATTCTATTTTTAGTTTTTTAAGGAACCCCCATACTATTCTCCATGGTGACTGTACCAATTTATGTAATGTAAATAGGTACAGCCAAATCACTTCTTTAAGTGATATCTACTCACCTACCTATCAAGTCGTTCATAAAATGAACCTGACTTTTGCATTCCAGGAAAGAAAGTTACAAATAAATAAATAAATGTTTGTGTATGTATGTATACTCTGTATGATGGCATAACAACACGTATCTGAAATATGTGTGTGTATCATTATATCACTGGCATCCATTTGAAATGGGCTGCATCTTGTCACCACTGGCAGTTCTGTTTACGTGGAAGGTTGAGAGATTGGGGTAAAAACTTTATTTTCACCCAGCTTCCTCTTTGGAAACCGGAGTCCTTGTGTCTAGGAGATGCTTCCAGTTTCATGTAGGAATAACATCCTTTGTATTGACCACTAAAACCTAAAGCCCCAGGGATTATTTACCCTTAAATGTGTGCTGTTTTTGCTTTGGAGCAAGTGGAACTGTTTTGAGGGTATATGTGCCAACTGAAAAAAGAAGTCCTTCTTTATTTTTATCCTGGAATTCTATTCATCCTTCTTCATTTCCACAAGCTTACCTTTTAGTTGTTTTTTTTTAAAGACTTTCACTAACCATATCTCATCCATTCTTCACCTGTCTTTAGTATAACAAGATTTTCTGAAGGTTGAACGTTTTGTATCTGACCTACAGCTTTTCCCCAGAACATATTTCTATTTACCAAAATCTCAAATTACCGTGGTAACTATCAAGAGGTCCGAAAAATGTATTTGCTTTTTCTGTACTCAACCTACGGCGAAGTCACCGCAAATGGCCATAGAAATTACATAACAACTACATCCAGGGCTGAGAAAGGAGCCGCCCACCCCCATGTCATTCATTTCTTTCCATTTTAGTGTGTCTTGGGGGAGATTGAATGGCAAACCTTGGAGGAGAATAAAATCGTCTGTACAGACTCTTCTTGTTATTTCACAGACAGGGAGAGACTGTCCAGGGGCTGCGTGTGCCCGGTCAGTGGTGCAGGAGAGAGAAGAGGAAGTGGTGAAAAACGGAACAGGAAACAGATGGGAGATGTGATCTCTCAAAACTCCCCAAATTCTGAAAAACCTCAGACCAGCCTGGTTGCTTGAAGATTAGGACCAAAGTGAGGTCGGTGCATTTACCGAAGAGAGGCAGGCTGAAGCAGGCGCAGCAGGGAGTCGTGTCACGTGGATACGAAATCCAACTGGCCACAGCGCAGCAGCACCAAAGGGAAGTGAGAAAGCTGGACCATTCTGAGTTAATTTGGGCCAAAAGGTGGGGAGCAGTTTCCCGCTCTTGCAATGACTGCCTCAATTCTAACTCCTCACTGAAGGCTGAAATCTCTGCAACCATGTGATTTGGGGTTAAGAATACTTCTTTCTCTACTCAGAATTCAGAGGTATTTACTAGGAATGAAGCCTGTAATGATGGCCAGAAGAAAAGGACTCAGTCTTCTACATCTACAGCCTTTAGGGCTCATGTAAGGGAAAGGAGAGAGCAGAGTCTGGAATCAATGGCTCAGGGTCATTTTCAGTGACCCTCAAGGCAGAAACGTCAAAGAATCTAAATGGTTTCATTAAAATTCATCCCAAGGTGCAGTTATTTGTCTAAAAATGATCCCTATGCCCAAGTTCAGAGCTCTGGGAGAAATGGTGATGCTGATTGTTTTCCCAGGTTGGAACAAACATCCAGACTTGATTTGTTCGTTTCTTTGCTGGTTTGGCAAGTGGGGTGTGGGAGAAGGGGGAACGATCACTCCCTAACAACCAGAAAGTTGAACCTGCTTCCTGAGGAGATGCTAAAATCTGACAGTCCAGCTGACCTGCTCTTAACAAAGCCTGATAGCAGCGCCATCCAAAAATCCCAGACACCCCTCCCCCTTCCAGGCAACTGCATTTCAGTTGTGATCTTGCACAGCCTGTGGTCAGGAAAGAGCCTTTGAACACATCTCCAGAGCTGTGGTGATTAGAGGGTCTTTGGTTACTCAGCTCAGCTGGTCCTCCCTTCTCTGTAGTTCCCAGGTCCCCTCCCTCAGCCCCCTTCACCTCACCCAGTAGCCCAGACAGTTTTTTTTTTAATGCAACCAATGTCTTTTCCTCTCTTTTCATTTTCCTATAACATCCTAAACCTCAAGATGTGGTTAACACTAATCCTGATTTACTTAGGGTTTATCTGCATTATTAATTCCAGTCATGAAAAAAAAAAGTACTCTAGGCCCTAGTTTGTATACAAAGTTTCAGTGTTTATAAAAAAGACCAGCAAAGGGATGTGGGAACAGATGTATATGTATGACTGATTCACTTTGTTATAAAGCAGAAACTAATTAAAAAAAAAAAAAAGAGAAATCTAGAAACAATAAATGCTGGAGAGGGTGTGGAGAAAAGGGAACACTCTTGCACTGCTGGTGGGAATGTGAATTGGTACAGCCACTATGGAGAACGGTATGGAGGTTCCTTAAAAAACTACAAATAGAACTACCATATGACCCAGCAATCCCACTACTGGGCATATACCCTGAGAAAACCATAATTCCAAAAGAGACATGTACCAAAATGTTCATTGCAGCTCTATTCACAATAGCCCGGAGCTGGAAACAACCTAAGTGTCCATCATCGGATGAATGGATCAAGAAGATGTGGCACATATATACAATGGAATATTACTCAGCCATAAAAAGAAACGAAACTGAGCTATTTGTAATGAGGTGGATAGACCTAGAGTCTGTCATACAGAGTGAAGTTAGTCAGAAAGAGAAAGACAAATACCATATGCTAACACATATATACGGAATTTAAAAAAAAAATGTCATGAAGAACCTAGGGGCAAAACGGGAATGAAGACGCAGACCTACTTGAGAATGGACTTGAGGATATGGGGAGGGGGAAGGGTGGGCTGTGACAAGGCGAAAGAGAGGCATGGACGTGTATACACTACCAAACGTAAGGTAGATAGATAGTGGGAAGCAGCCGCAGAGCACAGGGAGATCAGCTCGGTGCTTTGTGACCGCCTGGAGGGGTGGGATGGGGAGGGTGGGAGGGAGGGAGATGCATGAGGGAAGGGATGTGGGAACAGATGTATATGTATGACTGATTCACTTTGTTATAAAGCAGAAACTAATTAAAAAAATGAATAAATAAACTTAAAAAAAAATGGAAAAAAAAAAAAAAAAAAAAAAAAAAAAAAAAAAAAAGACCAGCAATCCTTGGGAAACATATTTTCTTTAGATATCTTTTAAATCCAAACAACTTTCTTTTCTAGACTGGAAATATTCCTTGTGATGGGTCCCCTCCTTCGCAGTTTCATTTATTATTATTTTTCCCCCAGTCAATATCCTTTGAAGCTGCTTCCTGCATTAATCTGGACTTAATATGGATTTAAACATTTACAATGGAAAATAATTTAGGTTAAAAAATAATCTCCCTTGATAAAGCTAGAAAACCCCTACAACTGTCACCGTCTCTGACAGCCAGGAATGGAATGAGATTCTTGAATATGCATATTGAAGAAAAGGAGAAGCAAGACCAACAGGGTGTGTGTTATATTTTATATTTGTCAGCTGTTATGACTGACTGGAGTTGAGTGATATCCAGGGTCTTGACTTGTTGTTTGAATGAATTCATCATCACTCAGAACATACGAACAGTTATTTCGTGCCCAGGATGTACTAAAAATACCTCCCATTGGAGTGAGAGAAGGCTGTCTCTCAGAGGTAGCAACCTGCATCCATCACTCACAGAAAGGGTACTCACTAACAGATTCCAGCCCCTTCCTACCCGTCCTTTCCATTTTTGCATTCTTCAGCCTATTAACTGGTATAGCGCTGGATATAGAAGTTTACATTGCTTTGGGTAGGCCCCAGGCAAGGCCAGTGTTATCAAGGGAATTCTTCCTGGATTTGATTCAAGGAGCACATGGGGATTAGAATATTTTCATGGGAATTTAAAGGAATTCAGATTAGACCTCCAAGTCTATCTTGTCAGACCTCGACACTTAAGACTTGTTTTGATTTCTTGGGGACTTACAAAATGAGGCTAGGCTGAATCCAAGAAGCACCCCTCTTCGAGGGATGGAAAATAACATGGCATGGATACTTCCCACTCCTATACCCGAGGCAGACATCACTAATCAATCACAACATCCTTTCCCACTGAGCCAGGAGGCAGGCGCTGTATCCTTCTCATCACAAAGCTACCTGCTGTGGATCCAATTTGGGACACATTTCTTAACAGCTTTACTGAGATGCAATTTACATACCAAGCAATTCACTCAAGGTGTACAATTTAATGGTTAGGGGTATATTCACAAGTTGTGCAACCATCGTCACATTCAATTTTAAAACATTCTCATCACCCCCACACCAAGGAGAGCCCCCGACACCCTCTGGCAGTCACTCATACTCCCATTTTTCTCCAAACCCCCTCAGCCCTTGTCAACCACTAATCTACTTCCTGTCTCTCTGAATTTTCATGTTGTGGACGTTTCATATAAATGGAATCATTCAATATGTGGTCTTTTGTGAGTGGCTTCTTTCATTTAGCATGTTTTCAAGATTTATCCATGCATTGTAGCATTCCCTCATTCCTTTTTTTTTTTTAATTAATTTATGTATTTATTTATTTTGGGCTGTGTTGGGTCACTTGCTGCGCTCGGGCCTTCTCTAGTTGTGGCGAGCGGGGGCTACTCTTCGTTGTGGTGCGCAGGCTTCTCATTGTGGTGGCTTCTCTTGCTGTGGAGCACGGGCTCTAGACGTGCGGACCTCAGTAGTTGCGGCTTACGGGCTCTAGAGCGCAGGCTCAGTAGTTGTGGCACATGAGCTTAGTTGCTCCGTGGCATGTGGGACCTTCCCGGACCAGGGCTTGAATCCATGTCTCCTTCATTGGCAGGCGGATTCTTAACCACTGCGTGACCAGGGAAGTCCTCCCCTCATTCCTTTTTATTGCCATATAATATTCCATTCTCTTTGCCCATTCTTTATAAGAGTTTGGGTTCTGTTTTTGTTTTAGTGATGTTGATTTTAGTACTTTACTGAATTCAGTGGCCCTCACATCTCCCATCTGCTCACCCTTTAATCATTCCAGTGATTATTTTTGGTAGGATTCTACTGAACTTACAAAGAAATCCAGTTCAATTCAGTTCAACAGATACAAAATGCTGGGGATAGAGAGATAACTGGATGCAACCCTTGTCATTCAGGAGTTTACAATCAATGTACATCAAATCTTGAGAGCAAACCATGTCCGTGAGTCACCCTGATACCTTTAGCTTTCAACTAATATTTTAATTTACATTAATTAGATGTAAATATAATAATAATTTCCAAGTTGTGTTTTTATGTTTATACCCATGCTGTTCTGTAAGCTACCCCAAAACAGTATCTATGGGTTCTGTTTTTTTTCTATTATAATAATATTAATGATAACTACAGCAACTACCATTTAGTGTATATTTATTTTATTTGAGCTGCAAAACAATCCTGTGAGGTAGCTACTGTTATTTCCATTTGCTGATGGAGAAACTGAGGCTCAGGGTGATCAAGCAACTTGCTGAAGGTCACTCTTCTGGTAAGGATGGTCTCTGGACCACACTAGCCCCCAGCTGCATGGAGGGCATTCTTAGCAGCCAGTAGATGATATTGTCCACCTGCCACCCCAGCAGGCAGCTCTGCACTTCGGTCTGGGCACCCTGACATAATCTCTGGGGATAAAGGCTAAAGTTAAAGAGTCTCAAATCTTCATCCTATGGCATCCGTAGTTGTGTCCATTCCATTATTCTCTTGATAGTGATGGAAAACCTACCCCCCCCAAAGAGCTCCCTCTGCTTGGTACAGAAATCATTGGATGTCATCTCTGGAATTCACCATTTTGTAATCAAACTTTAGAGGATGCACCTAGGGATAACAAATTAGGAAGCTCTCAACCCCCAAGATGTGCCATTTGATAGAGTAGTGTGACAAATGGCAGGATTTGAGGATTCAGGCCTCCTGTTTGGGTCTCTAGAACTGTCCAACTACCTTGCTAAGACACACTTGACTGTGCTGTGCTGTCATCTTCAACAATAAGGCAGGTTACCTCCGTGAATCTACATATCACACTGAAGACACTCGATAAATATTAAATAATAATTATTGTTTCTTTCACATTCGCTGACAAGATAAAATCCCAGTAAAGAGCCTTTGAGGTCTAATTACTTTGTAGGCATTGAAACCAAACTGCTAGTTGAAAAATTAATTGTGGAGCCGTCGGAGGTGGAGGAGTAGGAAGTTGTTTTGAGCGGTGGTGTCACTATGAAACTCCGTTGAAGATGTGGAGCAATAAACACCAATGTGAGCTGCCAAAAGAGACCGAGCAAGAGGAGACTGGGAGTGCAGCTGGCATTGGACGGACTGGAGTTCATTTACCGATGATGACTTCAGCACACAAAATATGTGTTGAGCAAGTGAGCAACTGAATTAACTAATAGGCAGAATATGTCGCTAGGGTTATTCAGAGCAATATGCAGATAGACTCCACGGTGCAAATGAAGGCCCCCAATATTAATAACAGTTGCAATAGTAATTAACATTTGCTGACCACTAGCTATAAGCCAGGCCCTATTTCAAGTGCTTTAAATATATTATCTCATTTAATCCTGACAACAAATTGAGGCAAATATCCTTATTTTTTAAAAATTAATTAGTTAATGTATTTGGTTGCGTTGCGTCTTTGTTGCTGCATGCGGGCTTTCTTTAGTTGCATCGAGCAGGGGCTATTCATCGTTGGGTATGCAGGCTTCTCACTGCGGTGGCTTCTCTTGTTGCGGAGCACGGGCTCTAGGCACACGGACTTCAGTAGTTGTGGCTCACGGGCTCTAGAGCACAGGCTCAGTAGTTGTGGCACACGGACTTAGCTGCTCTGTGGCATGTGGGATCTTCCTGGACCAGGGCTTGAACCCGTGTCCCCTGCATTGGCAGGTGGATTCTTCACCACTGCGCCACCAGGGACGCCCTCCTCATTTTTTAAATGAGGAAGTTGAGGCATAGAGAAGTTAAGTAACCTGCCCAACATCACATATTTAGTTTTAAAAATATATTATTATTATTTTTTTACTATGCCATTCTCTAATCTCTGAAGAGATCACTGAGTTTCCAGGACCTTAAAAAATATCCTGGGATTTTTCCAGTCTGTAGTTTTCAAACTGGTCCATGGAACCTTGGGACCTTCAGAAGCTCCACCAACAATAAAGTATTTGTGTCAAGCAGGGATGAGTTTAGCTCCCTCGGGAAATATCTGCTGCTTGAACCTGCTTGGCATATTGGATTTCAACATGGCATTTTGTTTTCATACAAAAGGGAGAAGAGTGTTCCACTGTCAGAGGTTTGGGGCCAGCAAACATTTTCTGTAAAGAGCCAGATGGTAAATATTTTAGGCTTTGCAGGCTACACCATCTCTGTTACAATAACTCAGTTCTACTACTGTAGTACAAAAACAGCCATGGACAATATGTAAATGAATGAGCATGGCTGTGTTCCAATAAAACTTTATTTATAAAAGTAGGCAGTAGGCCATAATTTGCTAACCTCTGATCCAGGTCATCCTCCTGTGCTCAAGTGAACCTAAACTTTCTAAATACCGGTTGTCTTGCTAACTCATAAGGGGAAGGTTTATTGTCCAAGTTCCCCATATTTATTAATGCCCATTATCAGAAAGCCCATGCCACAGTTTAAGGGAAAGAAAACTAACATGTATTGAATGTGAACTTTGTGTCAGGTACTCTGCTAATGGTTCTACACCTGAATTAATCCTCCTTGTAACTGTGGAGAGTGAAGAGAAGGATTCCCCTCAACAAAGAAGAAAACTGAGACTTGAAGATGTGAAAATAGTAACGAGAGTCAAGCCAAAGTCTCACTCTATGCAATTATACCATGTTGACCTGGATTAAAGTCACATTGCTTGTCCTGTCATGTAATAGACTGGAACGTTGTTGATAAGTCACCCTCAGTTGATTCTTCCCTAGGAAAAACCCTTCAAGTTCACTTCATAACCTCACTTTGCTCCCCCCAAATGCTTTACCATCTCTGTTAGAGACTTAAAGACTAGTGCTACCATATCTGTATGAGTTTTCCCAAGGTATCACGCAAGAGGAGAATAACCTTGCAATTTCAGTACGCTGTTCTCCCATTTATGCTTTCTAGTCTTTTACTGTCTATCTTAGCAGGCTGCAATGGGGGTTTGTATTAGCTGGTGATCCTCCATGATCCATATGTGTTTTATAAAGATCATTTTTTATCTCTAAACTTTGTTCTCTGCCTCCTGTACTTGTCTCTCTTGAATTCATACTATACTTCAGGAGTCCTCAGTAACTCCTTTTCCTCAAGTATTTAATGGCACTACTAGCTTGGTTATATGCCACCAGTAGGTAAATCTAATGTCTTCCTCTTGCATGGGATAGGTTGAAAATTTGAGGCTGAGATGTTGATGGTTGGAATACTAAATGTCTTCTAGAACACCTGTTCGTCGACTTCTTTCATGTTCACCAAAATGCCGTGGAACAGAAGGAACTCTTACACCTATTGTCAGTTCATTCTGGATTGGTTTCCTCTCAAGAACCAATCAGACCCGTTCAACCAGCAATAGGAGGTTGGTGCCGTCCCAGAAGTCAATGACAGCATCGCCTCTCATGGCTCTCGATTCCAGAAAATCCCATGTCTGCGAGCCACTGTAGCCCACCTCCACAACTGAACGGTAACACAGCTGCTTGTGAAACAGAAGAGAAATCCATCATATGCAGAAGACTCAGCCATCAATAAGCAGCTCTGCAAGCCTTTCAGTTGGGGACCAACCACAGAACTGGCTCTCCATCTACAATCAAACAGTCTTTAGCCGTGATCAGCCACTTCCATCACCTCTGAGACTGGCAGATTTCCAATAAAGCCAATAGCCCCCTCCCCTGGGGTAAGGTCGTCAGCAGGAGGCAGGCACTGTCGTTCAGCCCAGCAATTTGACAACAGTGTTAGCTCACACTCTATTAGCCAACAGCTACACCCTGACCCCTGACCCTGACATTGGCCTCAGACGTCCCTCTCCTGAGGTAGACTCTGATCATTTGAGGTGGCCCGCCCTGCTGGTTAGCATGAGAGAAGGCCCATCAGGGCCAGGCAGGGCTCCCTGGTCACCTCTGTTCCCAACAGGAGGCTTAAGGCTTGAAGTACAGAAACAAGCCAGAGCTGAACCCAAGATGGCAAAGGTGAAAGTTCAGAAGCATATCCATCAGCAGCCTGTCACCAAAGGACGATGTAAGAACCATGGAAGCTTTCAGCGTAGGGATAGCCATTGTCTCCAGACAGTTCTGCTCCTTAATGGAAAAGACATACCAAAATATGGCTTACAAAATACAAAATAATGGACTGAGATGTACATTATATGAGGGTGTTAGATTGCAATGTACTTTACAGTAGGGGAATTAGATTGAAGTGACATGCCAGGGTAGTTAGGTTGAAATATGGATTATCCTAGGAAAGTTAGCTTGAGATGTGCTTTATAACACAGTTGTTAAATTAAGACGTGCTCTTCAATGCGAGCATTAGTCTGAGATGTGCATGATAGCAAAATTGTTAGGGGAAGATGTGGATTCCACTTTGGGAGGGGGATAAGAGCAAGAAAAATACCTTGTACTGAATAGTATTCAAGGTTACAGAAAGTCTTGTGCATTACATGGATTTCAGGGGTTTAAATGCAGGGGGAATGAGAGCATGGGGCATATATATAGATAATGTTCTTCCCTTCTCCTTTCTCCCCAGCCGAACAATCTGCCACTTTCCCCACTTTTCCTGTTAGGGACTTAAAGGCCTCCCCCATCAATAAAAACATTAACTCACTAAACAGCCTGATGGCTTTTCCTTCCCTGGCTTAACCCTTCGGGAGCTGGGGTTTCCTTCGGATTTGTAAAGATATTGATCCCAGATAATGTTTGCCTTTCTAACTCTCTCTTCCCTAGACTTGATGGATAGGTTCAGGGCTACATCTCGGCAGCCAACTCACCGCAGCTACCCAGGGAAAGGGGAATGGAAAGAGAGGCAAGTGTTCAGCAGTTAACACCATTGGAACACTTTCCCTGGGATAGACAGGTAGTAACGTGGTGGCTGGGGAGAGATGCGGGAGCTGCAGTCTCTTTCAATCAGCACGGGATTTCACTTTCGATTTTCCTCATTCTTGTCTGATCCTTCTACCAAAATTTCTTTAGTTCAACTTAGAGCGTTGTATAATTTCTAATTAATATCAGATGCTGTCTTGAGGTCCGCCGCCCTGAGCTGCATTTGTAAAGACTCCTTTTCCAGTTAAAGAATGTGCTTTTCTCCAGCTCTGTCAACATGGAATGAACACAGGTAGCTGGGTCATTTGCTGGTGATAGTGGCCTAGGTGGGGGTGACTTTAATAAACGCCCCCCTTAAATGCAAATTTTACCCAAGAAAAATAAGTGAAGAAGGATGGGTTCATCCTGTCTCTCATTCACCAGTTGGCCTACAAACGTTCACCAGTTGTCTCCCCAACAGTGTTTTTGTTCTTTCTTCTCTTCCTTAGCTCGGAAGATATTGTTTACAGCCTCCAGAAGTCTAGCCGCGCATGATTGGATGATGTCCAGCTTTGCCCGAGTCAGAGAGGTGAGTTCCAGCCTTCTTGATTCTCAGTGAAAGAAAATGTTATACCAGGTGAGTTAACGCAGTCAAAAAGACTAACCTGCCAGACAAGGGTACCAAACAAAACCAAACAGTTCAAAGGAAATTGCAGTGTTACTAGACACCTCTGCATTGTGCCTTGAGGTTCCAGGAAAGAGGCAAGTGGGCAATTCTGCATGTGTTTTGTCAGGCCCTGTTTTTCTAGATAGAAAAGTGGGTTTGTAGCAGAACCACGGCACTTACCTTCCCTGGCTGAGCTTCCTAAGGGCAGAACACAGGAATATGACAGAAATACGCTGCCCAAGTAGGAAAGCACTTCCAACCCCCCAGTGCGTCTTTGCCAATTTTCATCTTTTTGTCAGCCTTGCTACTCTTCCTGTCTCTGAGCATTTCCTGGTTAAGCACTCCTTAACTCCATTCTGGTGTATTCTTTTCTCTTCTTGGTGTCCATTCCTGCCTCATTTTTTGACATCACGTTTTCCTTAAAAATAGGCTTTGAGAGCTATTTCTAGCCCCTGTCAAGGGATCTGTCCAGCCAGACTCCCACGGGATGTAAGAATGAGTTTAAAACCAATCCCAGAGAAGAAAGAAAAAAAAGGGAGGTTGGCTTAGTCCCAGACTCCGTTTTAAAACAAATCTTCTGTTGGGTCAAGTGAGATATTTGGGGCCCCTCCCTAAATAGAAAGGGGAATTTCATTATGGTTTTCTTGAAACACCACCTAAAATCCCACCCCAAAGAGACCACATACTATCATGGTAAAACATGGTGGCCTCGTGGTTGGAAGCATCTTTGGAATCTGCCCCCTGCCCCCCATCACTTAATTGCTTTGTGAATTTGGGCAAAGCACTGGACTTTTCTGAACCTCAATTTCTTCATCCATAAAATGGGTTTAATGGTAGTATTGACCTCCAGGTTTTTATGAGGACCAAACGGGCCAATGCATATAAAATGCTTAATCCAATGCCTGCCACAAGGTAATCCCTCAACCTATGGTGGCCGCCAACTTTGCAATTTTAGCGCCATACCAACAACTCACCCATTTACCTTGGGCTCCCACGACACTGAGTTATCACATACCACACTGACCCTCGTGTGCTCATTAACACATCTGGTTTTAGAAACATGCTGTATCTCTTAGCCTTGCTCCTTTCCAACACTGCTGTTTATGAGGATATTCTCTGTACAGGAAGAAGGGCAGCCCTGCCAATGAGGGGAGAGACAGATTAGAAGGGCCTCCCTGATGGAATATAATCCATGCTCTGTACTCATTGCTAACCAGCCATGATTGTATTTCAAAGGTAACAGTTCATCTCCACCATGGGGATTGGCGTACGATCCACAAATAGGGCCTAATGTGATCCGACAGGCCTGATTTCTCTAGATATATATTAAAACAACATGCACAGTGCTGATGGTTCCAAGGTCCTGACCCTTAGCAAGGACTTATGACGTAAGGCAACCTGCCCAGGAGAGCCAGCGGGGCAGGAGGCCAGAGGGACAAGGTCGTCGACTAATGAAGTGGTCAGCATTGAGTTTCTGTCACTCAGCTGGTTAAGAGGAAACTGAGAGGGAAGTAAAAGAAAATGGGAACATTTAAGGAACAAAGGAAAGGACCACATTTGAGCTGAGGCTCTGAAGGTGGACTGTTGTTGTCAGAAGGCAAGGGGACAAAACACAGCCCATCTAAGCCTTCCCTGTGGCCTTGTTCAGTTTTACCTGCTGAACACAGACTGGTTGCAAGAGCATTTGAAAGAGGCTAACTCTACAGAAATCCCAAGTTAAAATGAAAATGAGCAGGTACTAAACCAGCCTGATCTTTGGTTCAAATTGGTTTCAGACACAGTAAGGAAAAGTGGTCAGGAGCTCGGGCTTGAAAATGGATTCCAGACCGATTCTCTCTGGGTTCCAAGCAAACTATCCTCTGAGCTTCAGCATCATTATCTGGAAAACTGATAACAGAACCCACCTCAAAGTGAGGGCGGTAGAAGGAGGTGATGAGGTTCACCTAGTGGGCTTCGTGCGGCGCCTGACACAAATCATCACTCACATGTCAGCAGTTGTTACTGTTATTCCACGTGCTCTAAGAGTCTTAGAGAGAAGGTGTGGGGCTTTTAAAAAAATGGATAGTAAATTGTGTGTTGTTCAGTTAGAGGACAGTTCCACCTGTTTCACAGTGGCAATTCCTAATGCTTCCCACTGGAGGAGCGTTTCAAACTTTTGTACCACTCACCTGGTCAGCAAACGTTAACTGAAAACTACCGCGTGCTAAGCACTGTGCTAGGTCTTGGGATGGGGTTGTATTGAATCAGAATCATTCTTGACTTTGTTCTTCAGAGCCTTGCTGGGGAGGCAGAGATATCAAGGCCTATAGAATAACTGGTAGTCTATTACAAGAATATAAGGGGTGGGGGGCAACTAACTCTTCTAGAGAAGGTCAGAGAGAAGTCAAAGAGATGAGGACATTCATATCTGTTACATCACTTGATCCTTCAAAGAATGCCTTGGGGCAGGTAAGACTGATGCCTCTCTCCCCCTTCATTTTATGTACAAAAAGGTTGAGACCCAGGCAAGTTAACCCTTGCCTTGTTTGCAGTAGTTCATAGTAGGATAAGACTGTTATCCCAGGCTCCAAACGTCCAGGAGGAAGCCTCCTCTGCAACATCAGATTGAATCGGGACCACTGATAGCCTTCCAAGGTCCAAAAACATTTCTCCTAACTAGCACTCTCATCAGATATAATCCAGTTCTTGAACATCTCAATGCACAAAAGGGCAGGAGGTTTCCGTTCCATCTCCTGAGTTACTAAAAAGATTCTTGCAAACCTTTCCCCTTTCATTGCTAAAAGTGGGGCACTATGGGTTAAGCAAAGAAGCACTCAGTGGAGAGATCAAGGACCAGAACGCTGATCTCAGCAGTGCCATGGTTTCCCTCAAGTCCAATAGGCACTAGTGTCTCAGGTCCCCAGATTAGGAAACTTCATGTTCCTTGCCCACTTCTGCCTTACAAAGGTCACCTGAGGATGAACTGAAGGCATTGATCTGAAGAAGCACTTTGAGTGTTTAGTGGGGAGCATAAAGTTCCAATGGAAGGGATGATCAGATTAGACTGTAGTAGCCTGGGAATAAAGAGTTAGAGCATCACTGTGGCAGCCAACTCCCTGTTCCCCTCATGACCCAGCCAAACCTCTTTCTCCAGATTCAGTTCCTTGGGACTTTTTGGGGCGTTGGGAGACACTAGCAGATACTCACATGCCATTAACCAAGGCTGCTCTCTTTTTTTCTCTCAAATATACACCTAACATTAAGCTTTTTTTCTGATTATAAAAAACATATATATAATCTCTTTTTAAAGTGCAAGCAGTTGGCCAAAGCAGAAAGAAAATTAAGATCACCCAAAATTCTACCACCCGGAAGCAAACACTGTTAAACCTGAAAGGCATCCTATCAGATGCCTGGTCTTCAGACATATACATATATTTGTCTTATTTTATGTCAGTGGTATCATATTATACATGTTGTCCAAACACGTAACACACCAGTGAATTACATATTTTCATGTTCCTTTTGAATGACTGTGTTGCATTCCAGTGTTGGATGTACTGTCAGTCATTTAACTAATCCCCTACGGATGGATAGTAATGTTATCTTAAACAATACTCTAATGAACATCCTTGTGCTTGATGAATCTTTCCAGTTGTCTCCTTAGGATAAATTCCCACAGTTGTAATTTCTGGGAAAGCTGTCCCCTTCAACCCAATGTTAAGAAAGAATTCACGTGGAGCATCGAGGGAATAAAAGGGCAATGACCAGCCAAGCTGAAGAGTCCTGTCAATCCTAGTGGCCTGTGATGATTGTAGGAACTCTTATCCATTCATCTTTGGGGACGTGGGGGTGAGAGAAGGTGAATTTTCATATCCCTGAGATTAAGCATCATGCCAGGAGGGTCTAGATAGATGCTTGCTTTCTTTTACTTCTTACCTCCTATGCCTCTTGCCCTGGCCTTTGGATCCATTGCACATGATACAGCCCTCTCTGCCACACTCTTCATTTCCTGACACTCTGACCATCAGCCAGTGGATTCCATTTTCCCTTGACTTCCCTTTCTTCCTGCTTTCCTCCATATGGGGCCCAAAGGTTGATTAACTCCTTGGGGTAAGAAAAGGCACTGAGACCCACCAAGCAGTGAGTTGAGTTGGGTGATTACATCGCAGTGTTTTAATTTGCCTTTGGACAAATTCTCATAAGCTTTCCCGAGAAAATCTCCCTTTAGACGTAGTCATTTAATTTAAGAACAGTTGGGAGAGGAAGATGAGCTAAGATGACAGATGGAGGAATGCAGATGTGTGTGTCTTAGAGGGACTCAGAAGCACTCTGAGGATTTGGCATTCAGTGAAGCACAATGCCAGTTTCTACTGCTTGTGCCCGTGGACTTGAGAAATTTTCAAGAAATCATTAAAATACAATGATTTTCTCAGATGACAAGCAGGTTTTATTATTTTCTCTTGTCTGTAAAATCATGACAAGGTCACCAAAAGAACTGGATACCCCCCTACACACACCCCAAGTCCAGCAAACACAAAAAATAAAAATTTGAGTAGCCTTGTAGGAAGGCAAAACAAAGCAAAAAAATAATAACAAGGCTGTTGTTAGAAATTTCCTTTGGTCACATTGCCACAAAGATAACTTTTTTAAATTCCATGCTTACCCTGGTTTCCTTCAGATAGATTTTCTGAACATCCTAATTTGGTGTTCACATAATTCAATGTCTATTATTGTTTTAGGTCCACAGTTATTATTTTAATTATAATTTAAAGCTGCCTAATATACCCCGAAGCCACTGGGCACCTAAAAGAAATAAATAAAAACAACTTGCCATTTTTAAAAGCAGCATGTTTATTTGGAAGTCCCATGAGCCAATCAATTAAGACATCATAAAACCTTCAAATAAACTAAAACGGAAACAAAATAAAATGTCCAGTCTTAATGTCCTTAGAAGGCATGCAGGAGAAGGTTACAGCTAGCTGAGTGCTGGTGTGAGAGCTCTCAGAATGACTTTATTACTGGGAACCCACTGGGCATCTTGATGCCCACAGTCCATATCACAGTCTGCACAGTCCTAGTCCTAGGTGTATAATCCTTGAGCCTTGGTGTGAAGTTTTGGTCAATGAGAAGTTGGTCTAGCAACAAATTTGGTGCAGAAAAAGAAAAGGGTGTGCCAGAGGATTGGAAATGCCCACCCACTGACTACTTCATCCATATGCTGTTGGATGACTTTCTCCAGTGTAGGTGTCAATAAAGCAGATGTAGGTCTCCTTAACCCTGATATTTTAAACATGGAATTGCTAAAATATCTAAGTCTAGTGATTTTACATTTGGAAGGCTAAAGAAATTTCAAAATAGTTCCATAATGTTCCTACATGTGAGTTTTCCATAACAGAAAATAGTAAAATCATTTTCAAACCATTTACTGCTAGTATTCTGCATGTAATCAGAGCTGTTATGGTTTGTTAAGCAACAGAATTATCTAGTGGGCAGGAGGTTTATGCTTCTCCAAGACCTTCAAGCTACACAAGTATGCAAATCAGTAAATATTATAGAATCCATTGAATAAGCATAGTCAGGATTTCCAGAGGGAAGCATCTATTCCCTCCACCCCCAGAAGGGTCTTAGATAGTTTAGGTGACTCTCTTTGGGACCCAAACAGCTGGACTGTCAAATTTGGATCACTTCAGGTTCTAAGAACAAGGCAGAGAGTAGTGTCCTCAGGGCAGCAAAAAATGGGCTCCCAGAGATCTCCTTCCTTACTGTGGAAGAAGTAAGAATGAAAAGAAAAGAAAAAGAAAAGGAGAGGAGGGGAGGGAAGGGAAGAGAAGAAAAAGAAGGAAGTTGACCCCCAGAGAAGCAAACTCCTGTGGCTGCATGGATTAAGCAAAGAATACAAATAAGTGAAGTGGGAATAGTATAAGGCAATAAAGAGAGGTGGGGACTATGGAGAACACGCTCAGCCTTAAGGGCAGCTGCTGCTTAACTCTAGCCAATGGTTCCCAGGCCCAATGTAACCAGAATTTTTGATTTTTCAAGAGAAGCTGGAAATATCAATTTTTTTTACTTGAAATATCTCAAATTTTGAGTGTTGGCAATCAATCTGATATAAATACCCACACAACATACAAACCAAATAAAAGATTCAACATGCCACATTCAGCTCATGGGCCATAAGTTTGTAAATTGTATGAGACAGAAGCAAGAAGTTGGGAATTAAAAGGAGCAACAGATTCTGAAGCATGGAACACAGGATTTATATTAAGGATTCTTTCATTCTCTGTCTCAGATAAGGGAGAGTTTCATCAGGTCTTGCCACTAATTCCCATCTATAAAGGAAAATAGACACTTTTTCTCTCCCATGCTATCCAATGCCCTCAAACCTAAAATAACTCTTAATCTACTTCATCCTTTCTTTTTGATTCTCTTTGTAAGTATTGGGCTGGTGAAAGAATTCTGGATGTACTGAGCTAGGCAAATGCTTCAGGTCTCTTAGCATTCTGAGATGGGGATGGGTCAATGCATAAAAAGTATTCGTAGAAGGTGGAAATCTGTTTTGAGCCTATTTGCAATATTTATTGGAAAAATTATAACTATTTTATTGGTTATTTAAGGATATTATCCTTATAGCATTTCTGGCACTTGAGCTTAAAAATATTGATATTCAGCAGGTGTATCAGTCAGTTTTTACTAGGTACTGCTGCATTAACAAACAACCCCCAAGCGAAAGCAGGTTCCAGCAGGATGAGATATAGGAAAGGGTCCTGGAGACAGTGAGACAGAGAAAACAAAAGTTGGGGAACAAGGACCCCCAAAGTAAATTTGCCACACCTGATAGTTTTACCGAGAGCTACTCTGACCAGACCAGTCATTCTCATCCTTGGCTGCATATTAGAATCAAGGGGGTGCTCAGACCATACCCTAGACGAGGACATCCAGAATCTCTGTGGGTGGGATTCAGTACTCTGAATATCTTAAGGCACCCCAGGTTCTTTTCACGTAAAACCAAGGTTGATTAGCCCAGGAGCAGTCTGCCTTCCACTCAGAGCACCTGACTGTCTCTTCCTTGGTTCAAATTTTGCTCCATCATGGATCTGCCTTAACCCCAGTTTCTCCAGCACAGTTCAGATGAACTGACTAGGAGAGGAACATTTGCTGACAAAGAAGAGGGAGAAATATGGCCAAAGTCGAGCATTTGTCTTTCCTCTCCTCCTGATTGATCACTTTATACAATAATAAAGCTTTTAAAAGGTTGAACCTGAACTGAGACTGTGACTGTGACACAATTAATCCAACTCTTGAAGAATCATGTTCTATTATGTGCCTCAAGCATTGATCTACTTCACTAAAAGTTGGCCTGAAATACAACCTAGACCCAAGATACTGGATCCATAAGAAATGGCTAGGATGCTGTCGATTGCTTTGTGTCTCCATGTGATATGTGGCCGTGCAGCTGACCAGACCTTAAAGCAGGACAAGTTCTAACACATCACAGAGGAGGTCACCGGTCCCCACCTTGCCCCAAATTGCTGGGAGTGGAAATACAGAGAAGAGAAGGCTGAGTATGGTATGATCCTCGAACCTGCTATCACTGCAACTACATAATGATGATATTATTCATCCACAAGGCTCCCAGGCTCCCTACCTGTTCTTGAATTGAACACAGACAGTACCAGCATCCCTGGTACCATAAACTCTTCCCCGTGGAGGTACATTTTTGGGGTCCTCTCTAAATCTAAGTTTTATAGGACCAAATGCATCCCCCATTTTAACTCATCAAGTCAATAACAATATCTAGCATCTCTGGGCAGTGCTTTCCAGTTAGCCAAACACTTAAAAGTCCCCAGACTCACTTGAGCCTCACAACAGCCCCAACAGGTAGGTAGGTGAGCCAGGATTCGTGATCCCCGTTTTACAGAAAAAGAAACTTTCTGGGGAAGTGAAGTGAATTGCCAAGGTCATGGAACTTGTGGTGGATATGGAACACCTGAATTTAAGACTTGGATCCTTTGGCTTCCTGTAACTTCCAGGCACCATGGGAGACCACAAAGGAAATCAGACCTTGCACTGGCCCCAGGCAAAATCGCATGACAGGCTCAGCTCCCTGGATGTCTACTTCATCCAGTTCACCAGCCTTCCCCCTCTCTTCCAGGCGTCCCTCCCACTCTGTGCTGTCCCACTGCATCACCCACGCTTTCACTAGCATCTCCAGAAGTCTCTCTCTGTGCTCCCCGCTTTGAAATTTCCCTGTGGTTTTAGCCAGCTCAGTGAAAATACAGATGTGCCCTCTAAGCCCAGCTCATCCTTGAGACCTAGCTGTGTGACCTTGGGCAAGTTACATTATGCTTTTGAGTTTCCTTCTCTGTAGAATGGGTGATTACTAGTACGTACTTCTTATGGCTGTATGGAGGATTGTATGAGTCATGTACATGAGGCACTATGGACAGTGTCTAGCATGTATTAGGCACTCAGAAACGGCAGTTGTTTTAAAACCATTTATATTTAGTTATTAATTTTATACAATAGGAATAATAGCTAGCGTTTTTCAAGACCTACTGTGTAATGCCATGTATTGCATTGTTCTCAGCACTCTACATGTATTCTTTCATTCATTTCTCATGACAACCCTACGAAGCAAGTACTATTACTACCCCACCTTACTGATGAAGAAACTGAGACACAGAGAAGTTAAATAGAGCCAGCAAGGGCTAGACCCTGGATTTGATCTAAGTGGTGTAACTCTAGACCCAGCACTCTCCATTCAGACACAATCTCCACAAACCTTTAACATGGCTTCTTATCATTTGAATTTTTAAATAACAATATCTTTAAATCAAAGAAGTACCTTAGGGCTTCCCTGGTGGCGCAGTGGTTGAGAGTCCGCCTTCCGATGCAGGGGACACGGGTTCGTGCCCCGGTCCGGGAGGATCCCATATGCCGCGAAGCGGCTAGGCCCGTGAGCCATGGCCACTGAGCCTGCATGTTCGGAGCCTGTGCTCCGCAACGGGAGAGGCCACAACAGTGAGAGGCCCGCGTACCGCAAAAAAAAATAAAAAAGAAAAAAAAAGAAAAAAGAAGTACCTTAAGCATATACATGGAAAGGAGTGAATCTATAACAGTGAAATATCAGCCATTATAGCAAAGAGGACAGACAATAGGTAGAAACGAGGGCTTTCTGGGTGCTGCTAAAATTATACGATGAATATATTTTTTAAATTGAAGGAAGGAATCACAAGAAAATGTTAACAGTGATAGTTATTGTAGAGCAGAGCCAAACTCGGGTGAGGAGAGCAGGGGTTTTCATGTTCATTTTGTTTTTTTCTGTATTATTTGAGTTTTCAAACCCAGCTCCACACATTGGTTTCGTTTTATACCAACAGGATTTATCGGAAAAAATAAAACCATTGCTCTGTTTTGTTACTTGATCTTTTCTTCCTTGTATACTCCACATTAAAAACTGAGTCATTTTTAAATATTATACCATAAAACCAGCCACTCTCCCCACTCCAACGCCACGCCCTCAAGCTGCTGATCATCTCAACACAGAGATAAGACAGAGCAGAGGAAAGAACTAGAGTGCCCAGCAAGATGGGTTATAATTAAGTGCCCGAGAATGCAGAGCCATCTCTTGAGACCGTAGGAGTCCAGCTCTCTTCCCAAACATGGTATTTTCCCTGATGGTTTCTTTTTTTCTCCACCAGAAATTTTCCACTTTAATTATGTGGGGTAGGTTAGAGGAGTTCACCTTCGGAACTTTAAATGCGCAAACAGCTAATCCCTTCCATAAGACACATTTCTGGGAAAGCCCAAAGATAAATGTTTACAGCCTGTGCTGGAAGAATAGAACCCAGCGAAATTCAAAATGATTTAAGCATGATGTGCCCATGCCTGAAGAAACAATTTAGAGAGACTCTAGCCTCTCTGTTCTGGAATTCTGGCCTTCGTTCTCACAAAGAGTGGAATCACTGGCAATGCTCATAGGTTAGATTTTCCCCACACCTTTTCCCGGTTTTTCCTTCAACATGAGAAGGATGGTAATTAAAACCATACTTAAAATTTTAAGTCTACTACCTAAAGGAATTAAGTTTATTAAAGTTGCTAGGCGTTAAGTACAGAAAATCAAAATAGCTTGAGCACACTCCCCTCGGCATATACCCAAAATATTGGTTGAGAGGAACCCAAGCATAGAGGTGGCACGCATGCACAATACACACACACACACACACACACACACATCAATACATTGATATATCAATAAATGGAAGGCATTTCTCAAGTAGCTAATGTTTGACAAGCAGAGGGCAAAGATGACCTCCCTAATTAAGGTACTTAGAAGGGCCAGTTACTCAGAAAAATTATTAAATGTTGTCATAAGGGCACGGAGAAAATAAGGACCAATCCTAGGCGCCACTTAACCTCTTTGAGACAGTTTCTCATCAATCATGTGGGGTCAGTGATTGATGGGAGGATGTGGGGAAGGTATAAGGAGATAACCTGGCATGATCCCCAGCACAAAGACAGGAGGTACGTAGTGTCAGGCCCCTTATTCCTGGGGATCTCATGGTGGTTCAGCTGATAAGATATGAGAACTCTTTCTCCTCCCCCTGGGGCTGGCTGGAATCTACAGGTCAATCCCGGTAAATTCTAACTATGATCAAGGAGTATTCCGTCACCATCCTTTTCTCCTCACCTAAGGTTATAGAGAAAGGGCAGTGTGGTGTCGTGGGTAAAGCTCGGTCCTGCTTTGGACATGAGGCAGCTCTCTTCACCACCCCAAGGGTTGTTGTGAGGCGTGACTGCAATGCTGAATGGCAGGTGCCCAGCGGGCAGCAGAGTCTTAGCTGCTCTGGGCGGCTCTGCTCTCCAGGGACACCACGCACCCCTGCACAGCTACCCGGATGGCCTGCAGGCTGGTTATGGACCCAGACCCACTGAGAAAGCACACCAGCATGATGAGGGCTGCTGCCGCTCCCTGTATCCCATCACTCGTTTGGCCTGGGATCCCCTCTGTTTGGTGCTTTCTAAGGAGTTGGTGCTGTGGGCAGCCCAAGAGTGTCTTGAAAGGCAGTAGGGACAAGAAGTGATTTCCTTATATGTTTGTTTTCAAATTCCTTGAAAAATTCCTTTAGGAATTTCTTGGAGCACACTACCTAGTGCATAGAAGCTGCTCAATAAATGTTTATGGGGAGTTCCCTGGTGGTCCAGTGGTTAGGACTCATTGCTTTCACTGCCATGGCCTGGGTTCAATCCCTGGTCAGGGAACTATGATTGCACAAGCCACACAGCAAAAAAATAAAGGAAAGTAAAATAATAAATAAATAAATAAATAAATGTTTATGAATGAACCGTAATTCGTGCTACCAATTTTTTTTTTTTTTTTTTTTTTTGCGGTATGCGGTCCTCTCACCTCCACGGCCTCTCCCGTTGCAGAGCACAGGCTCTGGATACGCAGGCCCAGCGGCCATGGCCCATGGGCCCAGCCGCTCCGTGGCACGCGGGATCCTGCCGGACTGGGGCACGAACCCATGTCCCCTGCATCGGCAGGCAGACTTCCAACCACTGCGCCACCAGGGAAGCCCTGTGCTACCAATTATTGAGCTATTATGTGCCAGGCCCTGTACTCCAAGAGAATCTTAACTGTCTTATTCTATTTTAACTACACAAGTGGGAAAAAGGTACTAGAGTTTAACAGAAAAAAGACCAGGCTTTGGGATTATAATTTGAACTAGCTCCCCATCCTTCATTCTAGCTGAGTGACTTCTGGGAACGTATTTAAATTCTCTGAGCCCCAGTTTTCTCATCTGTAAAATGGACATACTATCTACCTCCTAGGATTGCTGTGAAGATTAAAAGATAGATCGTTAAGTAGTTAAGTAGGTATGTAAGTAGATAGATAGATAGATAGGTAGATAGGTAGATAGACAGATAGATCTTTTATGTGTGTGTGTACAAACACACACATATAAAATCACATAACACAGTGTCTAGAACCTAGAATATGATGTTAAAAAACAGATGAAGAATGGTATAACAACCCAGTGAGATGGGGGTTATTACCCCCATTTTATACATGAGAAACTCCTCAGAATGGCATCCTTTGACAGAAGTCCATTCAATCTCTTCCACTGATAAGGAGTTTCTTTGTTTGTATCATGAATGAGTAAGGAATTGATCTGGAGCCTTAGAAAAACCCAAGATTGAGGGAACAAATGGAGAAGGTTATTCCAGACAGGCTCAGACCTTACAGAAGCTTGTGGGAAGGGGTGATGTAGACAGACTAGTGAGAGAGCAAAAGAAATACTAGCCACATTTTTCTCTTCTCCTCCCATATAGAGTGCTTGAGTGTGAGCCAACTGGTGAATTTATTTCCAGGCCTATACTGGGAGACCTGTCATTTATTAAGCAACTAAGCTGAGGTCCAGGAAAATGGTAGGTAGGAAAATGGTTAAGAAAAAGTGCTCTGGAGTGATCTGCCTAGGCTTGAATTCCAGCCTGTCATTTACAAGCTGTGTGACCATGGGAAAGTCTTTTAACCTCTCTGAGCTTTGAGTTCCACATTTGTAAAATGAGGATAATAATAGATCCTACTGCAGGGCTCCTTTGAGAATTACACGAATTAATATAAGCAGAGCCTATGCCATGCTTATACCTCGTAAGCATTCAATACATCATAATTTTTATTGTTGTTGTTACTATTTTTATATGCTTTATATACATAGTCCAAGATATGGGTGGATTAAGCAATGGGCCAAACCACACAACTACTAGCAACTGGTAGACACAGGAATCTAAAAACCAAAATTCCCCTGTACCAGTCAGAAAGGGTTTGGTTATGCTGGGTAACAAACAGGCCCAAAAGTTCAGCAGTGTGACATAATCGAAGTTTATTCCTCACTCACACAAAATCCAGTGCAGTTTTGGACAGCTATCCATGTGTTAGCTTAACATTCCAGGGGGCTTTGCTCTTATCCATATGAACACAATCACCTATGATCACAGTGACAAGCGAAGAGCAGGAAAGTTGTTCACTAGCAATTAAATGTCCACCCAGAAGGGACACACATTTCATTGGCCCAAACAAGTTACATAGTCATACCTAATTCAAGAAAGAGAAGCGCAATCCTGAGCACGTGCAAGTTCAGAAAACAAGTTATCAGTGAGCACCGAATCTCCCAAAGCCAGCCTCTTAGCAGCTCAACATTGCACCATTCTGCCTCTCTCTGTGAATGGACCAGCCTTTGGTCAACTTTCTCTTACTGCAGCAGTTAGTTTCAGTACCCCTTAAGTGCAGAGAAAAGAATCAAGGTTTTAAATGAACTAATTAATCAGAGACTGTGTCACAAATCCCAGACTGGCTCTTGTCCCTTTCCTTCCAGCAGCATTCCGTGGTCCATGGCTGTCCTCCAGTGCACCCGGTCAGCTCAGTCAAGACCAGGGCCACCCATCCCTCTGTTCGGGAGCCTCTCTTCTTCCCCCATCCACCACCAGGGCCCTGTGATCTCACCTGTCGATGCCCAGCTCTTGCTTGATATCTCAGTTCTGGAACAGAGATGCTCCAGCTGCTACCTGGGAAGGCTGTAGCCCCCCAAATATTTAGTTAGCAGCCATTCAGTTAAGTGGAATTGACTTTTTATCGGCTTTCCTCTGTACGGCTGCCACCAGCGAAGACTGCTTCCTCCTTCCCTCTTCTCTGCCTGTCAGTTCACTCCACATTCCTATCGGCAGCCTTTAGCTCTGATCAATACTAACCACTGTGTAACAGCTCACGCACGGCTGCTCTGGTCTGCATCGATCAGAACCTTCTTCCAACAGGTAGTCAGCTATTCGAGGCAATGACTTGAGATAAACACCTACTTTTACTTCAGGCTAATTCATTTCAGGTGGATTTCAAGGAGGCTCTGCACACCGCCTCTGTTAGATGAGCTGAAATCATAGAGTCAAGATCAACTCCTCGTGTGCTCGAGACCCTAGGAGAACTTTCTTCCTCTCCCCTCTTTCCCCCTTCCCTTGTATGTTGTAAGTGCCACTTATAAACAAGATACCAAGACTTGGGACATTGAAAATGCCACTTCGGGAAATGTGTCAGCCAGCCATCCCTCTTTCCTTTTAATAAGATGTATCTGGGACTGCAGGAAACGCAGGGCTGCCGTGGGGACAGCATTGTCGCCGGGCAACCAAGCATCCTTCCAGCTTCCCCAGAACTAATCTCACAATATCCTGCAACCCTGGTCTCTTACCACCACAGGGGGCAGTCCTTGAATTCCTCCCCATCCTTATTCCAGGCTCACCAGTGAATCTGCCAGGAGCTGATATTGCAAAACCAGTTGTTATTTTGCAATTGATTAGGGGTTGGTACAACTTCATGGCATTTGTGTTATAACTAGAAAAAACGCAAGACTGGATGATGTACACTTTTTTCCCAACTTGTACACTAAGTGTGGCTGAATGGTCCATCTGATACCATCGTGACCCTTTCACCTGGGTCCCAAACTTCTTGTCCTGTTTCTCTTTCTCCAGCACCCCCCACACTTGACACACCCAGCTCATCAGTCCCCTCGTTCTGTTGAGCCTTCCCTTGCGTGCAGTTCCAACATCCTGCCCTTCATCTCAGTTGTTGTCATCTTATTCAAGCCCTCATCTCCTGGTGCTTGGACTACTGCAGTATCTTCTAGCTGGTTGCCTGGCTTCCCGTTGTTCCCTGCTTTGTTAATTTCATGCCGCACAAAGATTTGTCTTCCTTGCACTCTGCTGTGATTGCCTTTCTCTTCTCAGAAATCCTCAGTGGCTTCCCATCGCTCATCAGAATAAAGGCAAATTCCTCAGCCTATCATTCTGGTCTTCAGTAGTCTGGTCCTTACCTCACTCTCTCCAGACTGTCTCTTGCTATCCTCCGGCAGAAACCCCACACTCTACACCATCTGGATAACTCCCTACTTCCTCTATAAGAGTTTTCTAGCTCTGTGCCTAAAAAAAAAAGAAGGCACGCCCCACACTGCCTTTGAAATGGGTTCAAATCCTGGCTCCCTTACTTATTAGCTGTGTGACCTCAGTTGGGTTATCTAACTTCTCTCTGCCTCAATTTCTCACCTGTAAAATAGGGATAATAATAGTACTTACCCCAAAAGATAGTTATGAAGATTAAATAAATTAACATACATAAGGTGTAAAGAATGGTACCTGCACATAGTAAATTCCAAATAAATATTTGTTCTTATCATTTTGTTATTATTTTCCCAACTCCTCCAAAGGATATCTTGTCCATGAATATTCTCTAGGTCACCCTAGCAAAAAATACTCATTTCCTTTTCTGCCTCTTATAGACCTTGTTTATAGATGAATGATAATTTATCATAATTCCTGGGTGTCAGGTACATGCTCAGTTCTTTTATGCACATTATTCACCCCAGATCTACTCTCCCTCCTTCGTCACCTTACTTTTTGCCACAGGAGGCTGATCTGTATGTCCAGTGGCTCCTAGCTGGATTTGGCCAACAAGGAACACTGGCAGGAAATAAGGCGGAAAAAGTGGGGGTCAGAGTTTTTATTCCTCCAGCTCCTTCTCAGACGTGTCACTGCGGAACAGCTTCATCTCTCAACTCAAGGTCATGGCTCCTGCCAGGTGGCCCTGTTGACCCTGCCTGCTGTGTCTCCAGCTCTTGGTCACCTCCTTGTCTCTTCACACCTTCGGTGATAAGATGGCCCCAGGGCACTGCACTCTCCCTTGTGGGTCCCGGAACCCTGACCACACCTTTGTAAATACAATCGTTCCTCTATAAACTATCCCCAAATTATCCTAATTCCAATGTGCCACGCTGGGTGACACAGTTCTCATTACAACCCTATGAAGTAGGTACTGTCATTTTTACCAAAGATGCCCTAGAGCACATCATGTGAGTGACGGAGCCACGTCTGTCTGGCTCCAAAGCCCATACTCTGAATCACTCTGTTATAATAAGGTGTAAGTAAGGTGGCTATTTCTCTATGGATTTCTACACCTCTTTGTCAGAATATATTAGTTTGCTTTTGCCACATGAAAAAACACCCCAAAACTTAGAGGCCTCAAACAACAATCATTTATTAGCCCACCATTCTGGGGGTTGGCAATTTGGGCTGGGCTCAGCTGGGAAGTTCTTCTGCTGGATTTGCCCAGTTTTGTTTGTATGGTGCAGTCAGCTGGAGGATTTTCTGAGGCCTGGTGGTGTCATATACATGTCTAGCATATAGGGGGTATCCACAGGGGTGACCAGCGACATGTCCCCAGTATCTAATAGGTTAGCCTAGACTTGTTCACATGGTGGCTGGGTTCCAAAAAGAGCAAAAGAGGGCAAGCCTCAGTGTTCAAGCACTTTTCAAGCCTCTGCTAGCATCAGGCTGTCTAATGTCCCATGGGTATAACCCAGATTCAAGGCCTGGCAAAATCTACTCCACCTCTTTGGTGGGAACAGCTGCAAAATACTTCAGCCATTCTGTTTTCAATCTACCACAAGGGACACTCCTATCTGGAAAGATCTATGCCTTGACAACTTCATATCCTGTATCCTCATAACCCAAGTCAGAAAAGCAATATGGGCAGGTTCTGTGTTTAGGGGGTGGGGAGTATCCGCTTTATAGCTTGGTGAACATCTGACACTCTTCCTGCCTGTTACCACCAGACTGAAAATAATTCTGAAAGGGAAGTCTCTTAAAACTTAGCATGAGGGAATGGAATTTTTTTCTAATTAGGCTTCAGCAGAATTTTTAAAAGAATCTTTCTTTTCTTCAGTTGCCTCTCCCTTGTTATAAATTTTAACTCCACCCAGTGGCATACCACAGCCAGCCCTGCTTCTCCTCCCTGGCCTTCCACACCACTGTTTGCTTGGCAGCAATGCTCAGCTCACTTTGCCACAGAAGGCAGAGGGAGAAGGCTTGCTTCCTGCATTCCTCACTTCCTCTTTTTTTCCCTCCATTCCTCTTGGAGCTCATCTTTGTCTGCCCATTCCTGCTCTGCACCCATCTGGTACCCTCTCAAGATCAGGGTTCTAGGAAAGGCTGAAAAGTTAGCCTATAGGGCTGCTCTGTACAGCCCCCCAGGTTGGGCACTGCACACAGTAACCAAGAGACTCAGCCAAAAGACTGGACCTACAGGAAGCCCTAAGAGAGCATATCAATCTAGAAAGTAGTTGTACATGAAAGTCCACTTTGAAACACCTGTGATATCATGAACTTGATGTGGTTAGCCATTCATTAATTTATTTCCCAAGTATTTACTGAGTACTTACTATGTGCCAGGCACTGTGCAGGCCCTGGAAAATAAAACATGGTCCCTGCACTTGAGAAACTTATAGTCTGGGGATAGGTGGGAGGGAGACAGACACATGAAGAGACCATATCGGTTAATGACCTGAGTACTATGTAAGAGGGTGTCATGAGAAGCCAGGAAGCCATTGCACCTAGCCTGGGTGACCAGGGAAGGGTTTCTCAAGGAGATGAAACCTGGTAGGGTCTAGTCCAGTGCTGTCCCAGTAGAAGTGTACTACCAGCCATGTATGTAATTTAAAATTTTCCAGTAACCACATTTAAAAAGTGAAAATATACAGGAGAAAATCATCTTAACGTATATTATTCAAACCAATATATCCAAGATATTGCTATTTCACTACCTAATCCATATAAAAATTATTAACGAGATATTTTACATTCTTTTTTTTTTTTTTTTTTTTTTTTTTTGCGGTACGCGGGCCTCTTACTGTTGTGGCCTCTCCCGTTGCGGAGCACAGGCTCCGGACGCGCAGGCTCAGCAGCCATGGCTCACGGGCCCAGCCGCTCCACGGCATGTGGGAATCTTCCCGGACCGTGGCACGAACCTGTGTCCCCTGCATCGGCAGGCGGACTCTCAACCACTGCGCCACCAGGGAAGCCCTAGATTCTTTTTATTGTACAAAGTCTTTGAAATCCAGTGTGTATTTTATAGTTACAGAACATCTCAATTTGGACACCAACTTCTCAACAGTTAAAGTAAAATGTAGTCCTATCAAAGCAATAAAGGTGTGTTTAATAGAAACATATTTTATATTGTTCCATATTTTTTTAATTTAAATTAATTTAAATGGCATAAAATTAAAAATTCACTTTTTCACCTCCACTAGCCACATTTCAAGAACTCGGTAGCTATGTGTGACTTGCGGCTACCATATTGGAGAACACAGGTCTGAAAGGATAAATAGATGAGAAGCAAAGAAAGTGGAGAGGATTGGGCATTCTTGGCAGGAAATAAAAAGCAGTGTCAGCAAAGGCATATAAAATTGTATGGGGGGCTTCCCTGGTGGCGCAGTGGTTGAGAGTCTGCCTGCCGATGCAGGGGACACGGGTTCGTGTCCCGGTCCGGGAGGATCCCACATGCTGCAGAGCGGCTGGGCCCGTGAGCCATGGCCGCTGAGCCTGCGCGTCCGGAGCCTGTGCTCTGCAACGGGAGAGGCCACAACAGTAAGAGGCCCGCACACCGCAAAAAAACAAACAAACAAAATTGTATGGGGTTTGGACGGAGCAGTTTAGTATTACTGTGGGATAATGGGCAAGGCTAGTGGTGGGAAATGAGCCAAATGTGGAGGAAGAGGCAAGAGACAGTCAAACGAGCCTTGAGTGCTCCAAAAGAATCAAGGATCATGTGTTTCATAAGAATGTACTTAATATATGAGGGAAGTTGAGCACAGAGAGAAGTCTCAGGTATAGGCCCTGGCTGAGGCCACTAAACCCTAATGTGAAGGAAACCACCCTCGTGGCAGCCTAGGACAGAGGCTCAGCAAGTCCACATCTGAGATGATGGAGCTTGGCAAAACAAAGTATGGAGTGGAGGAAGTATGTATTTCCTACAACCAACAGAAGTCTACTCAAACATACTTCAGTGAGGGGGCTTACTGGCTCACAGGAAACAATCCAGAGGTAAGGCAGGCCACGTGGCTGGTTGGTTCAAGTGCTCAAGAGTATAAAGAAGGGCCAGAGCTCTTCTTCCCCTCCACTCTGTCAACCACAATGTTGACTTTGTCCTAAAGCCTGTTCCCCTTGGTGTCTTAGGATGCCTGCCGGCCAAGTTTGGAGCCCCATGTTTCCTCACTTATGTCAGTCGTAGAGAGTGTTTCATACCATCATTCCAAGTAGGATTCCTGAAATATACCTGATGGGACCATCCCAGGACACTATGCCCACCCCTGAAGGAACAGTTGTAATCAGGGAAATGAAAGGTGCTGACTGACTCAAGTCACTAGAGCTCACAGCTGGAACAGCCCACAAAGTCCATAGGCTGCATGGGGGTGCAGTTATCCAGAGGAAAATCTAGATGCTGTTAAGGTGGGAGAGGAGGACATGGATGCCCGGTAGCAACTGACAAATGTCAACTACAGTCCACCCCTTTGGGTGCCCACTCAACCTCCATTCGTGCCCATCTTCCACAGAAACACTTTCCCAAATGCCCCTAAAACACATAAAAGTTCATGCAACTCAAATGGAAAGAACCCAAAGGTTCATATAACTACATCCTGTGAAATCTCTTTCCTTGAAATCCAGAGGTAGCTCCTGTGGTTCAGTGACCTGTGGTTAAATGATAAGTTATCTACCCCCAGTACACCCAATACAGTGGATAAAGAACAGGATGTATACAAGAAAAACTCTGTTTGGAAAAACAGGGAAAAGAGCATAGCCTATCCTACAGAACAGAAATAATTAAGACTCTTGGCAGTAGAAAGAATTATTGGTATCCAGCCTAGACCAAGGAGGATCACCTTTTTCCATTTGTCCTCTGTGAACGTATCTGAGAAAGGAGCTGGAAGGATGTGTTCTCTGGGAATGATACTGCTTTAGCCGTTCACAACCCCTTGGTGCAAGTTTGGGCACTAGGGATTATCCTAAAATTTCCCTAAGATTTGAGCCACTGCAAACTACTGTCCTCCATTCATGGAGTTTCTGTGGCAGACACACCTCAAGAAAAGTTAATGGGCTTTCCATCTTTTGCTTCTGGTCAACTCCATTGGACAGCAACCACAGCCAGAGGTTTTGTTTGATCGTGCATTTCAAACCTGGAAATTTCTGTTTTCTAGCCGAAAACCTCTATGCTTCATTGATACATCTAGACTACTGGCTTTCAAACTTCTAGGCCATAGGGAATTCCCTGGCAGTCCCGTAGTTGGGACTCCGCACTTTCACTGCCAAGGGCACGGGTTCAGTCCCTGGTTGGGGAACTAAGATCCTACAAGCCATGTGGCGTGGCCAAAACAAAACAAAAACTTTTAGGCCACAACTCATGATAAGAGGTGAACTGTACTTCACAAGCCAGTATACAATTATGCATGTATGTGTATTAATATGTATGCCTATATAGCCAGATCAAAAGTTTCATGCAACAGTATTTACCCTCACTACATGAGGTACTTGCTGATATTTTCTATTCTATTAGGGAAAAAAGAATACAGAAAGGAAGAGAAGAAAAGCTGGTCACAAAACACCACATTGATTTTACAACCCGCTAATGGGTCACACCCAGAGTTTGAAAGCACTACCTTAGTTGAGGCTTAGTCTAATGGCCTCCCCCTTCATTTTAGCCTCTGCTTTGAAGCAAATAAAAATAATAACCTTGGATGGAGAGATTCTTATCATTTATTCTAGCCCTTAGACTGCTACTACATACAATTTCACAAAGCATGTGGGTCTCCCCTTTCTTAGAGGCTGTTTAACAGGATGTGCTATAGGAGAGCCTAGGATGAAGTGGGTCAGGATTTTTGCCATGTTCCAATCTCATCTCCTGGGAACCCTCTGGCCTCCCTGCTTCTGTGTATGGAACCCATCTGTAGGAATCAAGACCTCCCATCCATGTTTGATTCCACTGCCTGTTATCTCTTCTGGAACATTCCTTCCTGTGTACTTGTGGCACTTGCCTCCTTACCTCACCCCAGTAGTTCACATAGTAGATGTATGTGATAATATCCCGCGGGAGTTCTTGCTTAATTGCAATTGCTCACATTAAAGGAACACCTTGGATGATGCCTCATTCTCTAGGCTGTAATGTGGACATGAGCATGGATAGCCGTGGGCCGTGTGCACAATGACTGGCCCTGGATTTTTAATTTCTAGGAGGCAGCTTTGTGGAAGCTGACAGAAGTTCTCGTACTTCCTCGGGGCTTTTGCTAACCCTCAACTAGAACTTGTTCTTTATTTCCCAGCCAGATTTACTGGCCTTCAGGATATGGGGAACAGTCTTATATTATTCTTATATTCTTGTATATTATTCTTACATATTATTATACATTCCTTCCTAGGAATATAAAACACCTTCCTTCCTCCCTTCCCTCCCCTTCCGTTCTTTCTGCCAGCTTCTCTCCCTCTCTCCTTGTTTCTTATCATCTCTTTTTCCTGTCATCTTTCCTCTTCCCTCCCGTTATCTTCCTTCCAGTTTGTCTCTTGTCCTAACTGCTTTTCTTTCTCTCTCTCTCTTCTCCCCTCACCCTTTCTCCCGTGCTTTGCTGCTGCACTGTTTAATTTGTTTTATCATTTTGCATGGATGCCCAGAGACTTTCAGGCCAAGGGCAAACTTTGAAAATCCCTAAGACAGTAACATACAAGGTGCAGGGCTTCTGCGGGTGTCTGGGCCTAAAGTGTGGAGCATGTTCCCAGGGTGTGGAGGGGACCTGCCACGCCCGAATCCAGAGGGGCTGCAGACTTCCCTCCTGGTCAGCCAGGCCCCAGGGCAGCGTCTGGGGACCCTCTACCAGCTCCCCTCGACGCAGAAGGAAAGTGGGTGGTGTCTGCGGCGCTTCTCTCCTCTCCACCCTTCACTAACCTCCCCCTTCCCATCCTATTAGGAAAAGTGTTTATTATTTTTTAATCCTTCCTGCATGGCTTTGTTGTCATCCTTGTAATTCATGAGACCAAGATTCCCACAGTTCGTTGTATCACAGGTCCAACCCCTCCCCCCACCCCCTTGGCTCATTTTCTCTGTCTTCTATTTATCGACTCCTCTGTGGTCTCCTGCCTCTCTTTCTCTGACTATCTCATCCTCTCTTTTTCATTGACACTGTTCCTTATTTCTCTCTTGAGATGGGATACCATGGGCAGATGGGAACAGAGAAAAATGGGGGTGCTCTGGAGAGAAGTGTGTCAAATATGCCCAGGGAGTTACACAAAGCTTGTTCTAGAGCATCCCTAAAAATGGAGGAAAAGGACAAGGAGACAGACACCCAGGACAGACACTGAGATCCTGAAGCTGCAGACCCGCTCTCCAGTCATCCTTAAGGGATTCTTGAAAGGCAGAGTCAGTGAGCTTCGGGGGTTGGGAAGGACTGAATCTGAATTAGCCTCCATCACCTGCTAGCTGGTGTATTTGAGACTTTGCACAAACATGTTAAACCTTCTGAGCCTTGGTTTTTCCATCTGTAAAATGGAGGGATAGTAATACTTTCTGAAGTTCCCAGCACAGACTGAAATAGTAAATAGGACAAGTGTTTGGAAGGTGTTAAGTATACAGTGAATATTAATTTCCTTCTTTCCTCCCAGAGAATATTGAAACTGCTAAGACTTAGGATAAACAATAAAGCTTGGTAGTTGAAGCTGGTGAGAGCACAGCATTTCCTGTACTGGTTGGTGCTGTTTCCTATGAATGGCAAGAGTCTACAGGTCAATTTTTATTCTGGTTATGCTGTAGTAACTGCATTCGGTTCCTTAATGCTTAGATAGTGGCTGTTTTCCCTTAGCTGGCATGATGATTAGACTTCCCATTAGTGTGCTTATTTATTTATTTTTAATTTCACTAGCAATGCATGAAAGCATTCTCATAGAAAAAACAAAATCAAGCAAGATAGGATAAAACAAAACTCAGTCCCAGAGGTAATAACAGCTTGGCGTGTGTCCGTTCAGACCAAAAGGAAAAACTTTCATTCACATGCATATGTGTACATACAGAAATGTCTAGATTTATTTTGTGATTTTAAACATAAAATATATCCTGACTGTTATTATTTTGCAACTTGCCTGTTTGTTTCTTTACTATTTAAAATGCTCTGGAGATCTTTTGTTGTCATTATGCAGAGCCCCATCTCATTTTTTCTACCTGCTGCTGTGCGTTCCATAATCCTTCTACTAAAATATAGGCTCAGTAAGAGATGTTGTCTTCATTTCTTTGTCCCTTAAACCTCTAACATTACCTGTCACATAATGGGTGTTTTACTACTATGTTAACAGTTACAACTATTTCTTAAATGTTTAAATGAATTAACATGGATATAACCACATGAATTTTTTAACCATTCCCCTATTGGTTGACTTTAGGTTATTTCTTTTTTTCCTATTACAAACAACACTGCAGTGAACATCCTTATGCTTGTTTTGTTGTGCACATATGCGTGGATTTCTCTGGTGTAGGTCCTAAGAAGTGAAATTGCTAGGGCAAAGAAGACGTCTTCTAAATATTGATTGCCACAATGTCTTCCAAAGATGGTGGTGCCAGTCTACAGCCCTACATTAATACCTTTTCTTAGGTGTCTTTTTGAAAATATGTTTCCAAAATAATCATATGTTGCCCTCCTCTGTTTTGATTTCAGGGAATGAGGAGGTATGATGACTAGAATGATTAGAATTAGAATGAAATAAGAGGTGGTACAGAAATTCACTCATTCGTTCATTTTTCCAATCATTGATTTCGTTCTAGGCCCTGCTCTAAATGCTGGGCACGGAAAGATAAATGAGACCTGCTACATACCCCAGAGGATTTCATAGTGTGGACTGAATACTTAAATACTTAATTCTTAAAATGCAATGACATAAAGAGACATGACAACTAAATGCAAAGTCTGGTCCTGGATTTGATCCTGGACCAGGAGAAACAATGGCCATAAAGAAAAAAATTGGGACATTTGATGAAATTCAAATGGGGTCAGTGGGTTAATGTCATATTGATGTTAAATTTTCTGATTTAGATCATTGTACTGTGGTTGTGTAAAAGAATGTTTATGTTCTTAGGAAGTACACATTGAAGTGTTTAGGGGTAAATATACATGATTTCTCCAACTGACTCTTAAATGGCTCAAAAATATGCATTCATATAACTCAGAGCTTTCCAGTGAAGCTTTCCATGATGATGGAAATGTTCTATACCTGCTCTGATAATATGGAAGCCAAGAGCTTCACGTGACCACCAAGCACTTGAAATGTGGCTAATGCAACTGAAGAGCTGAATTATTAATTTTATTCAATTTAAATATAAATAGCTACATGTGGCTAGTGGCTACCATATTGGATAGCACAGATACAGAAAGAGAAAAATAATACTAAAACAAATGGGACAAAATGTGAAGAATTGGTGAACTTGTATAAAGGGTACATGGAAATTCTTTGGATTATTCTTATAATTTTTCTTTAGGTTTGAATTACATATTTTTAATTCCATAATAAATGCAATATCAGGGAAAATCAAATTAAAATATCACTGAGATATATTTTATTACAATTAAATTGTCACAAATAAATAAAATTATACTAACCAGGAGCCACAGAAAGGACACACTTAGACATTACTGTTAGGTGGGCAAATAGGCACAACCATTCATAATATACACTTGCACAAGTATGTGAGAAAATGTATAAGGATGTCATTGTAGCTTTATTTGTAATACCAAGAAATTGGAGATGGTTGAAATGTTCAACAACAAGAGAATGGTTAAATGTATTTTGCTTTGTTCTTATTATGGATTATTGTAATGCTCTTTATCACATTAAGGCAAAACTTTTTTTAAATTTATTTTATTGAAGTGTAGTTGAATTTACAATGTTGTGTTAATTTCTACTGTACAGCAAAGTGATTCAGTTATACATATATATATGTTCTTTTTCATATTCTTTTTCATTACGGTTTATCATAGGATATTGAATATAGTTCCCTGTGCTATACAGTAGAACCTTGTTGTTTATCCATTTGATATATAATAGTTTGCATCTACTAATCCCAAACTCCCAATCCATCCGTCCCCCACCCCTTCCTCCCCTTGGCAACCACAAGTCTGTTCTCTATGTCTATGAGTCTGTTTCTGTTTTGTAGATAAGTTCATTTGTGTCATATTTTAGATTCTACACAAAGTGATATCATATGATATTTGTCTTTCTCTTTCTGACTTACTTCACTTAGTATGATAATCTCTAGGTCCATCCATGTTGCTGCAAATGGCATTATTTCATTCCTTTTTATGGCTGAGTAGTATTCCATTGTGTATATATTCCACATCTTCTTTATCCATTCATCTGCTGATGGACATTTAGGTCACTTCCATGTCTTGGCTATTGTAAATAATGCTGCAATGAGCATTGGGGTGCTGTATCTTTTCGAATTTCAGTTTTCTCCAGATATATGCCCAGTTGTGGGATTGCAGGATCATATGACAACTCTATTTTTAGTTTTTTGAGGAACCTCCATAGTGGCGGCACCAATTTACATTCCCACCAACAGTGTAGGAGGGTTTCCTTTTCTCCACACCCTCTCCAGCATTTGTTATTTGTAGACCTTTAATGATGGCCATTCTGACCAGTGTGAGGGGGTACCTCATTGTACTTTTGATTTGCATTTCTCTAATAATTAGCGATGTTCAGCATTTTTTCACGTGCCTGTTGGCCATCTGTATGTCTTCTTTGGAGAAGTGTCTATTTAGGTCTTCTGCTCATTTTTTGATTGAGTTTTTGTTGTTGTTGTTGTTGTTGCATTGTATGAGCTGTTTGTGTGTTTTGGAAATTAAGCCCTTGTAGGTCACATTATCTGAGGCAAAACTTTAAGCACTGTTAGGGAAAGGTGTCCAAGAGAGATGGTTAGGTGAACAAAAAAGCAATTTGCCAAACAAAATGTTTAGTATGATTGCATTTTTATAATAAGAACACTAAAACTACACATGCACACACACACACACACACACTCACTCATTCACATTTATATGCACATAGAAAAAAGTTTGGAGAAATACACATGAAACAGTTACAGGACCATTCTCCAGAAATTCCTCAGGTCCTGTGGAAAAACCACCCAGCTCCATCCCTCAAGTCCTTGGGCTGGCTGTGGAGGGTCCTCTGAGCACCTTGTGCTATAACAACAGAGGTGCCTCCAGCCAGGCAAAAATCTCAAGCTGGTGCCCGTCGGCTTGTTAGCTGCACCTCTGCGCCTGCGCCACCAAATCTCCAGGAAATGCCCCCTAGCATGGCCTGCCATTTCCAGGCCCACACAGTGCCCCTCCCCATAGCCACCAGGCCTGTGGGGCAGGCAGGGTCATTACTGAGTTCCAAGAAGGGAGTGTTTATTATTGTTGTCAGTTTGATGCTGATCCCAAAAGGACCTAATCAACAGGTAATAAGGCCTCATGGGAGCGATTAGAAACCTCAACTTTAACCCTGTTATAACCACAGCAGAGACGACTAGACTCACTGCAGGACTGTGCCCCTTGCGAACAGGGACTGATAGGGAAGAGATGGATGGGGAAGTAGGAGGGACAGCCAGAGAGGTACTGGTGGATGTGCTCAGGGATGGGCTGAAAAGGGAATGTGGGAGGAGAGGGCACATCTAAAATTGAGTCTACCCAGTAATATACATCATCATCATCATCATCATCTTGCTTAATTGAAGAGCTGTGCCAGGTACATAAGGTACAAAAGTACATAAGCCAGGGTCCTGCCCCCAAGATGCTCACAGACATGGGAATAAAGACTTGCAATATGATAGGAGCTACACTACAGGATAGGTTTATTCAGGGCACAGGGCTGGTACAGAGGCGGGAATTATCACCCTTGTTGGGTGAGCCAGGAAAGACAAATGTGTCAGTAAAGTGATATCTCATAGTATGTAGTCGTGACAGCGTCTGTTGGTTGCCTAAAGGGCTTCCATTTAGACACCCGCTTGTAACATGGACCTCTCTGTGTCTTCGAAGCTTCCTTAAATCCTTTTTCTTTCTTTGTAAGGCTGGATATAAATAAATAAAACTAAGTAGTAATTAATTTAAAAATATATACTTAAACACTTGCTTTTTGGTGTTGCAAGTGACTCTACTCGCCAACCAGTGGGATAGAAAGTTAGATAGAACTAAAGTGAGATAGAAAGTCTCATCCATTAGCAAAACTTAATAATGCCTGATAAGATAACACTGTCATGACCATTTCTCATTACCCACATAGTGACAAATTGTGTTGTTACATAATTATCACATGAGAACACCCTTGGAATGGAACCGACTGACTACGCACAGGCACATCGCCATCGCTGTTGATGGACAGTTGATAGATGTTTTAATTACTTAAAGTTTCCAAAGCAGGGCCTCTGTGATGAATGATGGAGACAAAGAAATGAAGTCACATCTGCAAAGGCCAAATCGGCCCCCAGTTTTTTCCAACTTGCATAGAATTGCAACAGTTTTTCTGGTTATTGTTGCACAAGATTTTGCATCTTGCATAAAACTAGTTGCAAATGTCACATCGGCCATCTTGATTAGGCCCAAGAATACAATAAACAGGGTGAAATTGGACAGCAGGATGGCAGCTGTCTCAGTGCTCAACCTTTTATGGCCTTTAGAGAAGGAGAGTTGGTACATTTTCAACTTGCTTATTCCTGGGTTCTCATTCTCCTTTTGTTAGAACAAAAGTCCTGGAAGCCAAAAGCTGACACCATACAAAAACCAGTGTACATTTAAAGTCTTCTCAGAGCTGGTAAAGAACTTCAACTTCATTAAACGGAAAATTATACAGATTCTTCTTTCACAAACATTCATCCAGGGCTTCCGTGGTTCTGCAGCGGTTAAGAACCCGCCTGCCAATGCAGGGGACACGGGTTCGAGCCCTGGTCTGGGAAGATCCCACTTGCCACGGAGCAACTAAGCCCGTGTGCCACAACTACTGAGCCTGCGCTCTAGAGCCTGTGAGCCACAACTCCTGAAGCCCATGTGCCACAACTACTGAAGCCTGCACGCCTAGAGCCCGTGCTCTGCAACAAGAGAAGCCACCGCAATGAGAAGCCCGCGCACCTCAACGAAGAGTAGCCCCCGCTCACCACAACTAGAGGAAGCCTGTGCACAGCAACGAAGACCCAACGCAGCCAAAAATAAATAAATAAATAAATGTTTTTAATTAATTAATTAATTAATTTTAAAAAATTTTCATCCAGCCACCTAGCCCCTGGCACTGGGTGCGGGAAAAAAGAACAAGATCCTTGCCCTTAGAGAGCTTGCACTCTAATTAAAGGAAACAGAAATAATCAAAGCATGATGAGAAAGGTCAGGCAGTAGCAGAAGCCCAGGGAACCAAGAGGAGAAAAGCCTAACATGACCTGGGGAAAGGGGTCTGGGGCGACTTCAGAGGGCCATGTGATCTGGGTTTTGGATGATGGAGGGGATTCTCCTGGTTCTGGGGCTGGTGTTCTAGGCAGAGGGGACTGCGTGTGCAAAAGCACAGAGGTTGGAGATGGTAGGTGAGCATGTACATGGTGAAGTGAGAGAGATGAGGAGTCAGCGGGTAGACTGAATCCAAAGAAATCTCAATCTTAAAGGTCTTGAAGTCCACGAGAACAAATTTTGACCTAGAAGACCAGGGAAGTGTTTTTGTTTGTTTGTTGTTTTGTTTTGTAGAATTAGCAAACAGAAATTGTTAACAAAAAAAAAAACAGTGGCCGACGATATATTTATGGAAGAATTTGTGTCATCAAGCACAATGAATGGCTGGGTATTGTAAGCTGATATCTGGTGGTCACGGTCCCTCTGCAGGACACTTACATCATCATCTCATGTGCTCTCAGAATGGCCCAGTGACAGACATATTGGACAGGCCCCTGCCTTCAGGGAGCACACAGTCAAGTGAGGGACAAACTCCACAGTGTAATGATGGAAATGAACATGAAACGCTGTAGGAGCACGCTGGGGGACAGAGGGCAGGGTTGAAGGGATGGCCAAGGGAAGCTTCCTAAAGTCAGTGAGACTTGAGCTATGTGTTGAAAATTGACTGGGACTTAGCCAGGTGGAGAGAGTGCAGAGCAGGTCAACACCTCAAGTCAGCTGCAGCCCAGAAGCGGTTGTTCTCTGGATGCTCTGTTTGTTCCGATTAATTTATTTTTTAATTGGAGTAGAATTGCTTTACAATGTTGTGTTAGTTTCTGCTATACATGCAGTGAATCAGCTATATGTATACCTATATTCCCTCCCTCTTGGACCTCCCTCCCCCTGCCCCGATCCCACCCACCTAGGTCGTCACAGAGCACTGAGCTGAGATTCCTATGCTTTACAGCATGTTCCTACTAGCTATCTATTTTACACATGGTAGTGTATATACGTCCATTCTAATCTTCCAGTTTGTCCCACCCTCCCCTTCCCCCTCCTGTGTCCACATGTCTGTTCTCTACGTCTACAGCTCTGTTCCTGCCCTGCAAATAGGTTCATCTGTACCATTTTTCTAGATTCTACATATATGCATTAATACATGATATTTGCTTTTCTCTTTCTGGTTTACTTCACTCTGTATGACAGACTCTAGGTCCATCCACATCTCTACAAATGACCCAATTTTGTTCCTTTTTATGGCTGAGTAATATTACATTGTCTATATAGCTAAGTTTATGAACTGTAAGTCCGCCTGCCTTAATTGGTGAGCATTTTTCCAGAGTCCCTCAAAAAGAAAATGTCCTCAGCACTTCACTGAGAGATTTGCCCAAATGGTCACATTTAAATCCATAGGTAGTACCTAATTCCAAGGTGTGGAAACTAAACACATCATTTTGCCCCATTATTTTGGAAATAGTTTTAGTGGCTGTCCTCTGGAGACCCACCTAGTGCTCCAGGTGGAGACAAATGTCTTTCATAATCTCCCCTATCAATTGACTTTGTCCCAAAGAGACTTGGCCAGTTCTTCCTTTGAGTTCACATCACCAAATATTCCATGAGAAGCCATGAGACAAGGGGTTTGACAAGAGGCATCAGGAAACCCCCCAGTTACCTTGGGACTTTAGCCAAATCACTAAACTCCTGGTCTTGGTTTCTATGTCTTTCTCACAATATCCACCAGAACAACCCTAGTTTGGTCTGCAGATCCAGGAAGATGATCTTATGTAAAAAAAAAAAAAAAAAGAAAGAAACCTCTGTAAACAAAAGTTGTTATTTCATCAAACCCAGAAAACGTTCATCAAGCTCTTAGAATTTTTCAAGTACTGTGATTGGGACAGAAAGAGTTATGAGACATAATCCCCACCCTGAGGAGTTCATATACAAAAACAAATGAACTGTCATGCAACATGAGAAGTGCTATCATAGAGGGAAGTTCAAAGTGCTGGGGAAACATGGATGAGTAAGTGTCTGCAAACTGGTGGGGGAGGGAGAAGAGGGGAGGGGGGAGGGAACTTCTGTAGGACATGAGTGGGGGGTGGGGGTGAGGGCCATCCATCTGCTGACCATTTTTTAATTTTTTTTTCCTGCTCACCAGCCCAACTCGCAGAAATTAGGAAAAGGAGAGGGAAAGAAACTAAATGAAGCTCACAGTTTGGTTACTCGCTAAGGGTTTTAGTGAGCAGTTTGATGGTGAAATCCTGGAAATTAACAACAGTGAAACCGAAGGCTTCTCTCCAAGTGTCCTTTGTCCGAATTCTGCTTGCCCCCATCCTCAGGTGTAATGGGCTGATTATTATAGTGAAATGGTGAACGTGTAGCTAACATCTCAAGTCCTCAAGACAATGTTTCCAGGAAAAGGTATTCCACTGAAGGGACCCCAGATAGTAGAAGCAAAAGGTCCATTGCAATAATACCAAGGCATGGCAGATGCTAACGGCAGACTGAGGGACCCAGATCAAGTTGCGCATGTGACCTGTTCCCACTCCCTGCCTACCCTCAACCCCACTTCCGTTTCTGCTGGGAACAGGATGCACAAAGCTCACCTCTTAATATTTCCAAATAATGCTGTTTTAAGAACCTGGTTGGCTGGTGTGTGACAAAAGTTAAAAAAAACCGTGACAACAAAAATTACTATTCAAAGTAAAGTATTATTTTAGGGTGACATTATTTTTTAAATTCACATTTTTCGTTTGTTATAACATGTAGCAGTTCTGTGAACACATAGATAAGAGGATACAATAGATATTTGACAGTGTAGTTCTCAGAAAATTTGCATATCCAAGAGATTATTTCAGCAAGTATACTTAGACTGACCCTATTAACCATTCACAATATTTTGTCTTGAATCCAATTCACACTCTGTAGACATGTCCATTCACATTTCAGCTCTTATGCTGTTTTCCCTCTTAGACTTTATATTAGGAAGTAAATCCATAACATCAAATTTCATGACAACATCTGCTCTGGCTGACATGATTGAAAGGGAATTTCACTCATGCTAGGTTATTCTGTTTCTTAATTTGTCCTTTATCACACTTGAGAAGCAGCATGTTTTATCAAGTCCAATACAGAGACTGGAACCTACTGGTGCAGAATTCACAACTGGCACCAGCCTCAGTGACGCCAGAAGGTGACTTACAAGAAGTGCTCTTAGGTGGCAGTGCTGACAGGATGGCTGGAGAGTAATTACCAGGCATGAATGGCTTTGCCACATGTGCCCAGGCCAGCTCTGCCAAGCTAACAAGCAGAGCATTCAAGATGAAGGTAGATCAATGACCTTTAATGAAAAAATATATTAGTCCCTGTATACTAGGGACTCAGTTTGTTATAGACCAATTCACAGCCAAAAGCCAGAAACAGTGCTCATAGACAAAAGCTAGAAACAACCCAAATGGCCATGAACAGATGAATGGGTAAACAAATGTGGTATATCCATACAGGGGAATATTATTCAGCCATAAAAAGGAATGAAGTTCCCATACATTCCACAACATAGATGAACCTTGGAAGCATTATGCTCAGTGAAATAAACCAGACACAAAAGGACAAATATTGTGTGATTCTATCTATATGAAATATCCAGAATAGGCAACTCCATAGAGACAGAAAGTAGATTCGAGGTTTCCAAGGGCTGAGGGCAGGAGGGAGTGGGGAGTTGATGCTTAATGGGTACAAAGTCTCTTTTGGGGGTGATGAGAAATTTTGGAAATAGTTACTGGTGAGAGATATGCGCCATTTTGAATGTAATCCAGTGATTCACACCACTGGATTGTGCACTAAAAAAACAACCATACAATGGCAAATTTTATGCTATATATATTTTACCACAATGAGAAATTAAATAATTATATATATAATTATTTAATTAATATATATTTTTAAAAAGCTGCTTTCCTAATGTCAGGAGGTTGAGGGTTGTGTTCTCAACTTCTAAGTACAGATGGAGGGAAGCAATAAGCCCCGTTTCAGATGGTCATGGGGCCCCCTACGGTTCTAATGCTTACAACCTCCTGACATTAGGTTTAGCTAGCAGCATTTTAAAAAATTATTTAATTAATATATAATTATTTAATTTTTTATTGTGGAGATATAGGTATATATATCTACAGGTAAAATCTAAAACCAGACAATCAATTTTTTTTAAAAAAACCATGAAAGCTGTACATGGGAAATTAAGCAAACTGAAGGAAGAAAACACAGTGAGCAGCTATCTCAGAGCTACACAATTCAAACTGTCCCAGAAAGAAACACCTCTCTTATCTTGCTCTTGCCTGGGCTTCCCGGTGGACGTGGGTATTTGTTTACAGCACATACCCGTGGCCGCCTTTCCAGACCTCATCTCCCACGTTTGGGGCCACGGCGTCTGGCTGCACGCTCCTCTGTGCCAACACGCCTGGCATGAGATGAGGCTCCAGAAGCCAGCTTGCTCCTGGACATCTTGGAGGAACAGTGCTAACACAATGTCACACTCTCTGCCTGCTCCTGGCCCCGCTTCCTTCCCACCATCAGAACATCGGCTTCAGCTCCTACATACTGGGAATTCTGTGTTTTCACTGGTTGAAGAACCACGAAGGGCTCCCGGGAGACGGCCTGTGGAAGGTGGGGAGGTCTCCTGAGCTCTCGGGCCGTGAAAGACCTGCCTGCCTCTCAGCCTCCAGTTCCTACTTGTTGCCAGAAGGAGAAAAGGCTAATTTCTGGAACCGTTCCGGGAGCCCAAACACAGCACGGGCAGCGGGAGCGGGCGGGCAGGCGGGCAGTAAAGTTTCCAGATCCCGGGGGATGTAATCGCATTCTCCAACCAGGTGCTGGCAGGCAGGCTTGTGGCTTCCAACCTTCTTGGCCCGAGGCCAGAGTTTCCAGGCTTCCCTCCACCCTTGAGGTCCTTCCCATCATCTTTCCAACCAGAAGCTTGTTAACTGTTTTCCTGTGCTTTTATCCAGATTTCAAGGCACCCTCTGTGTGTTAAACTTCAAAGGAAGTTTGCTACAGTAAGTGCAACGCTGTAGCAAGGGCAAGCTCCAATCAGCTCTGTTGAAAATGGTTTTGTTCAAATGAATGGGCCTGGGACTCTTTCCTCTCCCCGCTCCCCACCCTATTTCTTTCAAATGAAATTGCATTTGTGTCTGGATTAAGTTGCCCAGTATCAATCCTGAAATTTTTAAAGATGAAAAGCAGAACAGCCACACAATATTTAAAATGTGAAATGATTACAAAATGGCACCGGGCCAATGTTTATGAATCATTGAATATGATCATAAAATCATAAAAAATAATCACCAAAAGGTAAATAAATTACCCAGCTTACTGCTTATTTTCACGTAGGGTCTGACACAAAAGCGGCAGGCATGAATGATTTATACCTGTTTTAACAATAATACTCATTTTACTGAAAGATGGTCAGCACTTGGGCTGCCGTGGGCAGCATGCCAGTTGTCAAAAGGTTAATGTTTCAGCAGCAATACATTAAATTATGAATAATACCGGTCCCAAAATGGAAGGTTATTAGCTCAGTATGCTTAATTAGCCCAGCTAGAACTTTGCCATCAAGTAGCAGTGCCCATTACTGCAGCAGTAGCCATGATGGGGAATGACAGCTTTGGGATTCTAATGCCAGGAGCGGGGGCAGGTAGAGGCAGGAGCGGGGGGTGGGGGGGGTCCTTTATTTTCTTTTCACTCAGGGCACCATTATGAGAAGCATCTCCGAAGCTGGTTTTCAGGATTTTGAACTCTCCCATGGAGTCTGCCCAGGAGGAAAGAGCAGGAATTTCTTGGGGGTGGGGGGGCATGGTACTTAGTGTTGCGAACCATGATCTGGTTCCACATCTGCTTGTTGCTGCTTAACTTGGGACCTGCCAGTGACACAGGGGACTGTTCACAGGCTGGGCCAACCCATCAGCACCCATCCAACATGGGCATTTATTGAACAACTACTGCCTACCAGGCAGGCACGTGCAAAATGGTTAATGAGACCAACACGTTCTTAGATCTAAGGGAGGGGAGAGCCCTTAAACAACCCGCTATGCAATTAGTGCCTCAATGACAGCCACGTGACCGCCAGGAAGGGCAGGCTTAGAGCTCCAGCACCTGGACTGGAGTCAGGGTAGAGGTTTTTGGAGAAGGCTTCCTGAAAGAAATACCATTTGCTCTGATCGCTAAAGGGTGAGTAGAAATTAGCTAGCAGAACCTGCAGGAAAAACTCTTCCAGTCAGGGAATAGCTAAACCATGCCAGCGTCTCCAGAAAGCATGGTGCTAGAGAAGCATGCAGGCCCTGCGTAAAAGGAGTATTGGCAGCGCGTTTGCCTGCCAGGGCCTTAAAAATGCTATTGAGCGCCTAGCTTGTGCGGGCGTGTGAGCCTGTGTGTGCGTATGTGTCTACACATGGCCTCACAACCACCCGACTTCCTCACTCCATCCTGGCTTTGCCCGGCCAGGTGCTCCAGTTTAAAACTCGCAGTTTACAGCCAGGGGTAGGGCCGGGACTCGCCCATGCCCTGCCGGCTACATCCCCACTGTCTGCACCACTGCCCGGCTCTACTTAGTACTATTAGTAGCTTGTTTTCCTAAGCCCTAAAATTCATTTTCTTTTCCCGCCTCGCTTCCAGAAAAATAAATAAAAATGAACACATCACTCATTTAAGACGAGGAATGGAATTTAGGTTGCGTTTTTCTTTCTATTTTTATGATTAGTTAGAATTTTCCTGGGAACGCCGCCAGGAGGGCATTATGGTGAGATAATGTCCTGTATTTAATCAGTGCTGCAATGGTGAACTGTGTTCTGTGGGGAGAAGGCAAGTTAACGCATCCTCCTCTGTCTTGTGTGTTTTCAGGATACAAAGGGTTTAGCCCAAGATGAAGACAAGGCCGAGAGGCGGCCGGGCTCGGGGCTTGTGTGACGGCCCACGGGCGGACAGGATGCAGCCGTGACTCTCTTCATGCAGGACCCATCAGCGTTGAGAGCCCTGAAACCCCCAAAAGAGCGGAGTGAAAGAGGCCCCCAAAGTGACGGGCCTTGGTCCTGCATCCGGGGGACACTTCGGGCGTCTTCCTCCGCAGCCTTCACACAGCCTGTCGGCCCGGACGCGCTTCTTGCTTTCATGCGGGCCTCCCGCCCCTTTGCAACCAGCCCCGACACCATGTGCGCAGGGGAAGCGCAAGGCTTCTAAGTGCACCTGGAGGTCAGCCACAGGTAGGACAAATTGGCTCCTTCACTCTGCGTGCGCGAGGCCGTCCGGAGACACCCACCCCCCCGACCCCGGTCCCCCGCGGGAGCCGATGTGGTGGTTTACAGGTTTCGGAGCTGCTCTTGTTTTCCAAGATGGTTGTTCCATCACTGAAGAATGAAAGAATCCCTGGCAGTGGTAAAATAGAAACAGGTATCTTAGAGAGATGTCTTAGTGAAATGTCTCGAAGGCAGGAAAAATGGGAATGGATTTAGCCTCAAGGAGGGGAGCCTGGAGGATAGGTGGTGGATGCAGATTGTCCTTTCTGTGCAGTCAGCACGGGTGGCCAGGAAAACAGGAGCGTGGGGTCACACAGAGCCTTTTGCATTTACTGCCGTCCCTTATTAAATGCGGGGTCTGCGGGAGCCAACTGTCCGGGTAAGGGCAGTGGAGAGAACAGGGTGCCCCAAGCAACCCATAAATAGCAGGGTGAAGACAAAGTGTTTATTACTTAGCCTCATGAAGCCCGTATAAGTGCGCTCCCAGGGTGCGAGAGAGCGGGAGCATGTGGGAGCCGGCCTGCCCGTGTCTGGGGAATGCGAGTCCCAGACCCGCTGTTCGCGCTTGGCTTGATTCTATGAAGGCGTCTATTTGATGGAACGTACTGGAACAGTTCATAGCCAGCCCAGCAAACCTTGTGTGGAGACAGAGCTTTCTTTTTCTCTTTCCTTTTCCTGTTTGCAGCGAGAATGAGGCCTTTCTCTTCTCGGCCCTTTGCTCTCCCCAAAGTTGTCTCACGAGGTCATTGCCAGCTGACAGACTGCCTTTCAGTGCAAGGTTTGGATGGAAACAATGCCCTGTTTTCCATCAGGGCCCAGGGCTGGTGAAGCTCTGGGCCTATTCCTGACCAGGATGCCCTATATTTAAATGGGTTATTGTTTTTGCAGGACTGTCGCTTTCTATAGACAATTTGGTCTATGTGATGCAAGACTTGCTCCTTCTACTTTGTGTGTGTGTGTGTGTGTGTATTACCATATATATTACCATATATATGAACGTACATATACACAAACCATCAATACTTAGTGGCAGAAAAGTGGTTTAAGATCATCATGTTTACGTTCAAGCCAGGTTCGGCCACTCACTCGCTGTGTGTCCTTGGGCAGCTTACTTACCCTCTCCAGCCGGGCATTAGCGTCCTCAGTTCAAACAAGTCTACCTACAAGATCCCTTCTCGTTCAAACATACCTTGCCTCTGCGATTGCAAGATATTACTTTACCATGTTCAACGACGAGCTTAAAAGCACTTTCTCTGAATAGCTTACCCATCAACAGAACTGATTTCTAAGAGCAGTCAAGGGTGTGTGCTGAATGTTCTATTGAATCTCCTGAATACTGAAGTTAGTGGTTTGCAGAAATGAATGGCAAGGAGTGGAAAGTAGAAGAGATCTGTGTTGTCAAGTTCTGAGATCTTGAAACATCCTTACAGTTGTACTCAGGGTTGTCAGCTACAATACTCTTTGTCACCAATGGATAATATCTGGAGAATTAAGAAGCACTTTCAAAAGCTACATATTGAGGAATTTCTGAATGAGGACCCAGCTTTGCACACTCTTTGCTGGATGAGGAATAGCCAACAGATAAAAGCAATTCACCAAAACTAAGGTTAACTATTTTTCATTATTAATAATGATCAAATAACGATAATATCACATATCGGAGGCCTCAGAGGAAGCTGGTAGGACAGTGACGGAACTTAGCAAGGCCCAGCCTCTGTGATGCTAGGAGCCCTCTGGCATTGCCAACCGCGGGCTGGTGCTGGCTGGCTCTGCAGAAGTGTCGCCAGCACAGAACCGTGCACTGGCCTTTCAGGAAGGTAAGTGACTAGCTGGGCCAAGAAAGAGGGATTCCCCAGGCTTCTGCCAGTAGCTGCACTGGGAATCACAGCCCTGTAGCCACTAACAACCATGGCCCACTCTTTTGTAGATCTCCCGAGATGGTCTATCCCAGGCTGGCTGGCCAAAATCCCTTTTGGAAGAGCCTGACACTACCGTCTGCCTGCTTAGAGGTCTTTACTGCTTCTTTAACCTACTTCTTTCCTTCCTTCCTTCCTTCCCTCCACCAGCATTGATTGAACATATACTATACGTGGTAGGCACTGGGTAAAGCACACAGTACTCATGTACTTAAACAAATGGTCCCTGAGCTCAAAGGACTCTCTGCTTCACGAGTGAGAGAATCAAGTAGACAAATAATCACCAATATATTTTAAATAGAGTTATGTACACTGAACTTGGAGACCACAGAGCAGGAAGAAAGTAGCTCAGCCTGGAGGGTGTCTCACAGGAGAGGTTTTGGGTAGGTATTGATAGAGAGGGAGAAGGCATTCCCAGCAAAGGAAACACAGTCTATTTAGAAATCACGGGTAGATATTTTTTGGGTCACATCCGGGATTTAGGCAAGAATCGAGGCTGGGGATGAGTTCAGGGATCCGCAGCCTCAAAGCAACCACAGCCTGGGTTCAGGAATATTTCTTCATCCTTACACCCTGCAGACAATTGCCCAGGCCTGGACATTGGTGGGGGAGAGTCTCCAAACCTTTCCAGTCATTAGTAAAAAAAAAAAAAAAACCCTGATGATCATTATAAAGCCTGCAGTTCAGTCTCTCAGGGTGACATCCTGCCTCAGGCTCTGTGTCTGTAAGGATGGGAGCTCTGCCTGGTTCACTCATCCTATCCAGGAATGAATCTTGAGTCAGAGGACTTCTGAGACCTGTACCCTGATTCCTAACTACAGTCAATGCAGAGTCCATGGATAGTGTGGGCACCACATCCATGATTTAATCACAGTGGAGTCCTTGATGTTTCTTGCATTACACCCTTTGATTTTTTTTAATTTTAGTTTTATTGGAGTGTAGTTGAGTTACAATGTTGTGTTAGTTTCAGATGTACAGCAAAGTGATCCAGTTATACATATACATATATTCATTCTTTTTTAGATTCTTTTCTCATATAGGTTATCACAGAATATTGAGTACAGTTCCCTCTGCTATATAGTAGGTGCTTGTTGATTACCTATGTTATATATAGTAGTATGTGTATGTCCATCCCAAGCTCCCTTTGGTAACCATAAGTTTGTTTTCAATATCTGTAAGTCTGTTAAAAAGTTCATTTGTATCTTTTTTTATATTAGATTCCACATATGAGTGATATCATATGATATTTATCTTTCTCTGTCTGACTTACTTCACTTAGTATGATAATCTCTAGGTCCATCCACGTTGTGGCAACTGGCATTATTTCATTCTTGTTCGTGGCTGAGTAATATTCCATTGTGTATATGTACCACATCTTCTTTAGCCATTCCTCTGTTGATGGACATATAGGCAGCTTCCATGTCTTGGCTACTGTAAATAGTGCTGCAACGAACATTGGGGTGTATGTATCTTTTCAGATTATGGTTTTCTCTGGATAGACCCTTTGTTCAATGATATAGTTGATTTCATGTTCACCTAACTCTCTCCTTTTTGATTTCTCCTTGGTAAAAGATACGCATTGATTGAAGAGATGCAAGTGTGTACGTAAAGATGAAACAGCACCTTTGCCTTTGGAAGTAGGTGTATGGCTATGCAGGCTCCTGAGATCCAGGCTGTATTATATCCATAGGCAGAGGCCCCACCCAAGCCTAAGCCTTCCCATGAGCCACACCCTTCCGTTTCTGGCTCTCTCTGCTTACACCCCTCCTCCACAGCCCTCCTGTAGAGATTAAGTAGAATGACCTCCCTTTCAGGACCTATGCAGGGCCAAGACTCTCCAATGACTAGCCAATGTGGCCAGCATGCTAGGGGTTAGAAGACCACCCTTCTTGTGGTAAGACAAGCTCCTATTAGCAGTTCTATCTTCTGAAACAGTTGTCTCAATATCCCTGATCTCCTGAGCCTATACATTGGATGGCCTCGAACTTCAAGACCTCCTCGTTAATGTTTTAAATCTTGTGTGATTACCTGGATTTGTGGTCCCACAACCTACTCTGAGCCCTAATCCTCATTTGCCCCACTCATTTCTCCCTTGTGCTTCTCCATGCCTAGACTTGACACTAAGACAAACTTCATCCAGGTGACTCCTCTTGTGTTCCAGGCTATATGTAATCATGGAGATGGCAAGTACAGGTATATGAAATAAAAGAAATGAAAGTCTGGCTTGGCCAATAAACTTTCTTGTCCCTTACAATTTAAAACATTTTCTGATCTTTGAACCACATTAAATCTCATAGGTTATTAGAATTTGGTGACACTTACCACCGGAAAGAGCCCAAAGATTACTTTGACATGAACAAAGTAATCTTGTCCATGAAAGAAGGTGTATGAATGCCATTTGCTTATAGAGTCCCGTGGGGTTCTTGTCTGTCATCCTCCATTTTTAATTAGAACTGTAATCATCTCTCAAGAGGCACCTGGAGGCTTCATTAAATCTACCAGCTTCTCTATGATTATAAAACTGGCGAGGTTCAAAATCTTGGCCATATCAAAAATACTAGGAAGTTGGGGTAAATGTATCTGTCATCTAAGGGCTTCAGGTAAAATGAGTTCCCCTTTCATTCCTATAGAACCAAGACTTTCCTGCAGTCAGCAAAAAAAAAAACCCAGCACACTTTGCAGTTGGTACATTTGCTTCACGTCCACCTCACATTCCTGGAGCCTTCCGTTGTCCAGTTACATCTTTATTAGCTGTTGTTCATAGCCCTTTTATGACCATGAACGTGGCTCACTGATGCTTCTTGCATGATTCTACCGAGCCTTGATTCTTCCATCTGCAGAGAAGGAAGTTGCCCTCTGAGTGGAGTTCACCAAGGATCTTTCCAGTAAGCTACTCCGAGGTCAAACCTATAGCTATCAGGAGCATTCTAGAACCTCTCTACTTCCATTCAGGCTGCCATCCAAACCAGTGCACTAGGTAGGGCTTCCAGCCTTGGTACCCTCACCTCACCACGGAACTGCAAAGTATCTTATAGTGTTTGTCACCTGTGAGTTACTTCACAGACCCACAACAGGTGATTACATGACCCTTTGTAATGAACCAGTCTTTCCAGACTTGGGCCTAGAGGCATAGCTATAGATCAGGGATTCTCAGTAGTGGTATTCTTGATGCTTTTTTTAAAAATTTTTATTTTATATTGGAGTACAGTTGATTAACAACATTGTGTTAGTTTCAGGTGTACAGCAAAGTGATTCAATTATACCTATACAAGTACCTATTCCTTTTCAAATTCTTTTCCCATTTAGGTTATTACAGAATATTGAACAGAGTTCCCTGTGCTATACAGTAGGTCCTTGTTGGTTATCTATTTTAAATATAGTAATGTATACATATCAATCCTGAAATTTTTTATTGAGATAATTGCTGTTGGCATTTTGAACCAGATAATTCTTTGTTGGTAGAGAGAGGCTGTCCTGTTCACTGTAGGATATTTAGCCACATCCCTGCCTCTACCCACTAGATGCCAGTGGCACGTGTCCCTCAGTTGTGACAAGCAGAAGTGTCTCCAGACATTGCCAGATGTCCCTGGAGTAGGGAGACAGACTCACCCCCAAGTTGGGAATCACTGCTCTAGACCTCATGCTATGTGGGGCTATGTGGCTTTTCCAGTGGAATAATGTTCCCTAGTATTTGTGGAATCTTCTCTGACCTATAAGAAACAGGAAAGACAAGACCTGACCACGAGGGAAGTCACTTGACCCAAGGAAACTGCAAGATTTTCCACCATTCATTTATAGTGTTTTACCCTCACTCTCTTATGTATCAGAGAATTACTCAGATGTGGTAGCTGTGACGTAGGGAGAAGCTAGATTTCCTTGTCCAGCCATCTCATGTCCTATGGAAACACTTGTCTCTGTCATCACAAGAGGTCTTGTTAGAAAGCCCATAAGAAACTTTATCTGCTTGTTATGCTGACTTTGGTGGTTCCACTAAAGGCAAGGGTTTTTTGAAATGCCCTTTCCTGTGTCTCCTTTGGCCATTGCCACAGATTCCAGTAAAGTTGTGATGTTTCAGAAACTGTGTCATCATTTCTCAGTGTTTACATCACACTTCATGTCAAAGAGAGCCTTTATTCTAACAAGCTCATTTGACCGAGCAGTGACTAAGAGCGACAACGGACAACGGGGCCTGCGGGGATCTGTCCACGCCCACCACTTCCTTTGTGCCTAAGAAGCGTTGTCTCCCAACATTCACTGCAGAGCCTGCTTTCATCTTGCACAAAAAGTGAAAGTAAATCAGTGGGAATAAAATGTAAAATCCATTCATTCACGCAAAGAAAAGTTACCAAGTAGGACGCTGTGCTAGTTACTGTGAGATATTTAGAGACACATAAGGCACAACTTCAGAGTTCAAGAGCTCTTTGTCTACTAGTAGAGTCAAATGTGGAGAAGAACATTCACAGTACAGGTCAAGGGTCCTAGAACCTAAGTGCCATAGGTGTTCAGAACAAGGTCATAGGAAAAGAAGGTGGATTCTGCACACTGCAGTCCTTTGCCTGGCCACAGATTCTAAAACGCATGTGTAAATGGCCTGTGAGAATGTTTCATTTCCCTCTTGGACAGGGTTAGTATAGACCAGTGGATCAAGGAAATATGGAAGGCAAAAAATAGCTGGGCTTTCCTGAGGCACTTGGCAAATGACAAGTTGTCCATTTATCTCATGGGAAAGAAGACAAAGTATGAGTTTGTTAGTAATTGGTTGATTGTCGTCATTGGTGTCAATGTGAAGAGAGATTCCCTGTGCTATGACTTTAAGGTTTTTCATCTTGATCTATGTGTGGTTGTCATAAAGTCATATGTTGAGGATGAAGAACTCAACAGATTTTGATAAGTTGGGGCAATGCACCAGATCTAACAAGAAAAAACATAAAACAAGAAAATAGAAGGGCTTGTCTTGAATCCCAAAACCCATCTTCACGAAGAGAGGGGCAGGGGGCCAGGCTTAGCAACAGATGTTGAGAAAGCATTTCCCCCCCAGATTTTGTGTGCATTAAGAATCATCTGGGGGACTTCCCTGGTGGCACAGTGGTTAATGCAGGGGACACGGGTTTGAGCCCTGGTCCGGGAAGAACCCACATGCCGTGGAGCAGCTAAGCCCGTGAGCCACAACTACTGAAGCCTGCGCACTGTGCTCCGCAACAAGAGAAGCCACCGCAATGAGAAGCCCGTGCACCGCAACAAAGAGTAGCCCCTGCTCGCCGCAACTAGAGAATGCCTGCTCGCAGTAATGAGGACCCAATGCAGCCAAAAATAAATACATTTATATTAAAAAAAGAATCATCTGGCACGCTTGTTTTAAAGTGTGGATTCCCAGGTGTCACCCTCAGATGGTGAGATTCAACAAATTTGAGGTAAAGCCCAAGAATCTGCATTTATTAAGGCTCCTAGGCCATTCTGTGGTAGAAGCTCTGTAAGCCACACTTTGCAAATCACTGTCTTAGAGGTCTGAGTTGATAGGAAGGGAATTCAACAATGGTTTTGAGTAAAGTGTAATGAGGAGAACGAAGGAGGTGAGAAGCCTGCTCTGCTGGGCTAGGCAGAGCAGATGTGAATAATTTACGTTGAATCTTGGGCCATGACCCTTGAAGAAGAGAATCAAACTAGAAACAGGGAGGCAGAGGGACTCAGAACCAGGTCATGCAAAGAATAATTGAAGGAACAGACAGTGCCTAGAAAGATCAGAGAGAAGAGAACAGAACCAGAGAAAGGTGATCTGCATAAATTTGCTCTGTGAGGCCTCACAGGATGACACTAGAATCAGTGTGCAGGAGCTACAGGGGAATCAAGTTAGGCTCAAAATAGTGACCATCCTTCTCCAATAGGCAGAGGTACACAGGGCTAGAGGTGTTCAATCATGGACTGGAGAACATGTTTAAATGATTCTTTTAGGAAGTTGGTGGTAAAAGGAAGAGTGGGACATTGAATACGTGGTAGGATGGAGGGAAGTTTTGTTTGTTTTATTTCATTTTTAACAGGAGAGAATGGAGCATGTTTAGGTTTCCAAATAAAAATGGGTGGATTCAAGAAAGCTAGGAGTGGGATGGGGGCAGGCACATGGCAGGGACGGGAGTAGAGAGAGATAAATACATGAAGAAGCAGGGGATTGGATGGACCTAGAAGGGTTGGGCTCTAGAGCCCAGGGAAGATTTGCAGTGGAAGCAAGCAGAATAGAAGAAAGGAGGTAATGGTTAAGGATCCAAAGGCATTTCATAGTGGAAAAGGGGGTGCTGTGCAAGGTACCTTAAAGTAATGCAACGGGCAAGTTGAAGTTCATTCCAATTATGGTTTCAAGAAACAAGAGGTTGAAATGTGTTGTCCAGAGTTAAGAAAGAGTAGGGTTGGTGAGGGCTTGAGGAATGTGGAAGAAGTGTGGAGTAGCAGGTTTGTGGAATTCGTTGAGGAGCCAGCAGCCATCCATGATTGGCTATTGCATTGTAGAACTTTTAACAGGGCACATTCAACTCAAGTTCTTTGCATTCCTGGCAGTGTTGATCAATCCAAAGGCTTAAGTGAAGAGAGCAGGCAGCTGGGGGTAACATGGGCTGGGAACTGGCATGGTGGACCCAAGAAATGATTAAAACAACAACAATAACAACTTAAATTTCAGGCTCACAAAAATTGGTAAATATCAAGCTTTGACCTGTCAAGGCAATGGGGTTTTCTTTTTCAGAGCCTCTGAACAAGCATCTATCTCCACAAAACGTAGAAACTCTACACTCTAGAGATACTTACTCAGAAGTACTCAAGATATTTGAATTTTATTTCAAGAATGTCACCTCTGTGCTCCCATCTTGGTCTTTATAGAACTGGGGCTGTTCTGACTTTGAGATGGTATCATGCAGCGTGTGTTCTAGAAATGTTGGGCTTTTACTAAGCCCTGAGATTTTAGGAAGTGTGCAGACCCTATGGCCACTGTAATTTATGTTAAGAGATGTAGGCTACGAGGCTTCTTATATGTGTTCTTCTATTTTTCTCATTTACTTTCCTAGTGGATTTGCAATATATTTATGGAAAATAATGGCTTTGACTTGCCTGAAACTTGCAAGATTGACACAATTGGAAATTCACCATAGCTGTCTTTGGCCTTGAACCCATTCAATTCAGAAATCTTTTCAGATAATACCTAAATCCGTGGGGGAGAACTGAAAACAGGCCTGTCAAAGTAGAGGTCTTAAGCCTTGACCATTTGCTTCCTCGTTGTTTTTTCATGGTCAACTTTTAAATAGTCCTTAAACGCTGGTAGAAATACCTTCTTTTTTTTTTTTTTAAGTAAATTCTTTGCAGGGCAGACTTTTTTTATGAGGGAATCTCATTATTGGCTAAAATCATGGGAGAGTAACTGTTTTTAAAAACTTGGCAGGACTGAAAAGAAGCAGGATTAATGCCTCTATTTTTAAAAAGCAAAAGGGAAGTTCATAATGTCCTAATCTGGAACTTTACCTGAAAAAAAAACCACCAAATCATTTCTAGAATAATCTGTAGTGAATACAGTGTAGGGAACCTATATCACTTGACAGAATAAGTCCTGTCAAACTGATTCATTTCCTTCCATGAAAGAGTAACAAGATTTTAGTAGATTGAGGGGAAATGATAAATGTAATCTATATTTTATTTAGCAAGATGCTTGAACCTGTTCCATCCAACATCTTGGTCGATAAATTCAGAAGATTTGGGGATTGCATTAGATGTCCGGGGGCAACTGAGCACCTATCCTGGGGTCTGGATTTAATGGCACGTCCCTTTTGAGAGGCTCTGCAACAGAGGAGAAGTTACCTGATCTGCTTTAAGAGGAAGAAATGATGGCAACTTACTCCAAAAGGACCCTCTGAGTCCTGAAAAATGTATCTGATGTGTTCGTCATTTGTGGTTTTGATTACGTAGATATGCTCAGAAGATCAGTTATGAATATATATATTTTTATCAAGTAAAATGGATGCTGGCTGCACACAGTCATCCATGTGCCCTGCTTGTTCATCCTTCTGAAAATTCCCCAAGAACTTCCTGACAGAACTGGTTCTCAGGCTTCTCTGTCACCAAAGAGGAGGGGGAAAAAATAAGAGGAAACAATAACTCTGAAAGCAAGTGAGATGTGTGGAAATAAATCTGTCAGACTCTGTAATTCCAAAAGGGAAAGATACTTCTGGAAATTCTATTCCAGCCTAGGAAAGAGTCTGTTGCTAGAAATGGTGATGATATTATGCTGATGATTATTTCTCGGATTAACATACGCCCTCTGCTGCGGGGAACCCAAGTACCTTCCTAGCTTGTGTCATTTTTAACTATGAATCTTCCCAAGACCCCACCTGAGGAAGTCTGGTGGGTGCTTGTGCTCCTCATATTTCAGTAACTTTATGGCCGGAATTGGGCATATCAGATACCTGCATATGGAGAAAGTTCGTCCTTGATAACATATCTTAATCTCTGCCTCATTTCCCAATACTAACAGATTTAACCCAGCTCCCAATAATACCTAAAAAGAGTATTTTAGCTTTGTTAAGGGCCCTCTAGTTTTATGCAGCACTTTCACCATCATTTGATCTTCACACTCCAACCCAGCAGTGCAGACAGGTCAACAGTATTGGATTAATGTTCAGCATTTCTACTGTGTATTGAACACACACCATGTGTCAGGCATTGTGCTAGACATGTTACATGTACCATCTCATTTAATCCTCCAACAACCCTGTCGGGTGTGTGCTGTGATCTCCATTTTACCAGGAGAAGACACACACGAGGATCAAGTGACTCACTGGAGGCCATCCATCCCTTACTGGCAGAGCTGGGACTAGGACCCAAGTCTTATGAGATCTTTCCACCCTCTACATTTTAAGAAAAGATCTTGATTCTTCCAGGTAGTTAAGGAGTTCTTTCTCATATTTGTTTACCTTTCTGTATGCTTTTAAATCTGTTTATTCATTTCTATGTTGTACATCACTGCAGTGTGCATCTCTCTCTAGCTCACCATCTTGCTTCATGCCTTGACCATAAGGCACATCTCTCCTGAGCTACCAGCATCATCTCTCTGATGACCTGCCCTGAGCAGATTAGGAGAGAGAGTCTATCTGTGGTTTAGGTACCAGCAGAGTACTTTCTGTTCTGTGGTCATTTGCCTTAAGAGCGAGAAGTATTAGGTAACTAAATCATGTTTTTAAAAATAGGCTGATGATAGGGCTTCCCTGGTGGCGCAGTGGTTGAGAGTCCGCCTGCCGATGCAGGGGACACGGGTTCGTGCCCCGCTCCAGGAAGATCCCACATGCCGCAGAGCAGCTGGGCCCGTGACCTATGGCCACTGAGCCTGCGCCTCTGGAGCCTGTGCTCCGCAATGGGAGAGGCCACAACAGTGAGAGGCCCACGTACCGCAAAAAAAAAAAAAAAAAAAAATAGGCTGATGATAAAAAGCGACTGTCAATCCACTTTGTGTTATTGTTGTGCCATTTTGGCCCGGCCCACAGGCTCAGCAGTTGAGATTGTTTCTTTTAATAAGTAATACTAGAGTAAATATTTTTTAAAATAAAAAGAAGGACCCAGATCTCAGAAAAACACTCAGTGGAAGTCTTAAACCTTATTCATTCATTCTGTCTCTGTTAAGCATACCTCTCTGCCCAGAACTGTTTTCACCCTGGAATCATTAGCAATTCAGTGTCATCACTGTCTTCATCATTGTCATCATCATCAGCATTATCATTATTCTCCTCTTCACCATGGGCACATCACTGAGTACCAATTAGCACTGTGGGCATTTATGGAGATGCGTACAGTGTAAGCACCATATGGTGCCTACCCTAGGGGAAGCAGGTGGGGTGACCCATAACAAGAATACAAATCTATTCATAAATGCATGTGTATTTTCACATCATCACAGGTATCGAGTAGTGAAACAAATGGATCTTATGGATGCTATTTTGCTGCCTTTATAAACTAATCCAGGAAGTCTACCCAGAGAGCTGAATATGAGAAACTAGATGAGGTCGACTTCAACACTGGGCCCGGGGGCGGGGTCCACGTGAGGAGGTGAGCCTGAGCTAGACTCAAGGATGGGGAAAGGACTTCCCACACATCCTTTCCCAGACCCCTCCAAGTTGAAAGTTGCTTATGTTTTCTGCATAATTCCCATCGCCTTATGTCACCTCTCTCTACCACTTTGGGCTTCGCTTGGGTAGTGTAAAGTCCGTGCCACAGGCTTCTCCAGCCCACAGCTGGGAACCTGTGCTCCATCTTTTGTACTTTAATTCAGAGAGGGCTCCATAAATATTCATGGAGATGATAAGAATGGCATTGAGACTCTCAACACCACTTTGTGCAGGTTCTAAAACCACAAAAATCATTGACTTGACCCACAGAGCTATCTGCCTAATTGACAACTCAAAACACCAAGTACTTGGCCTATAACATTTGGAAGTTAAAATTAGAACTTCTACAACATATCGAAAGTTCTGGATTTCCAGCCTGTCTGAAGAGGATTTAGATCCTGACATGCCTGAAGAGACACATCTATAACTGGACCTACTGAACCAGACCCTTCTGCCAGTATTGTACACTGATCTGTGACAAGGCCTCCAGAAGGTAACGTCATAATACCTGAATGCTTGCTGGCTGCCAGGGCCAGTTTTACAGTATTGGAAGTGTTTCTCAAGAAACAGGAATGCATCTGAACATTGAAGACCAGTACTCTTTTTTTTTTTTTTTTTTTTTTTTTTGGCGGTACGTGGGCCTCTCACTGCTGTGGCCTCTCCCGTTGCGGAGCACAGGCTCCGGACGCGCAGGCCCAGCGGCCATGGCTCACGGTCCCAGCCGCTCCACGGCATGCGGGACCCTCCCGCACCGGGGCACGAACACGTGTCCCCTGCATCGGCAGGCGGACTCTCAACCACTGCGCCACCAGGGAAGCCCGACCAGTACTCTTTTTTTTTTTTTTTTTTTTTTTTTTTGGTACGCGGGCCTCTCACTGTTGTGGCCTCTCCCGTTGCGGAGCACAGGCTCCGGACGCGCAGGCTCAGCGGCCATGGCTCACGGGCCCAGCCGCTCCACGGCATGTGGGATCTTCCCGGACCGGGGCACGAACCCGTATTCCCTGCATTGGCATGCGGACTCTCAACCACTGCGCCACCAGGGAAGCCCCCGACCAGTACTCTTTTAACGTTGAAAGTCCCTTCTCTAGGTTTTACTAGGGTCCTCCAACAGGATGTTGTATTTCTGATTTTCCATACAACCTGGTGGTAAACTTGCCCACGAAAGCATGTCCTCCCTTCGAGTCTCACCTTTATGCGTGTTGGGGATTATGAGTTCTCACCTTAAGTAATGATTGCTTAATAACCTCACTTTTGCGTGACTGTCCCATTCCCACTTCTACCTCACTGCCCCACCCTGAACTCTAACATGTATGAACTCAGGAGAGAACAGCCTGGGGTGGAAGGTGGGAGCAAAAGGGCAGGTGAGGATCTGCGTTCTGCCCCTTGGCCAGGCCAGCCGTTCCCTGTGATCGCCCACGGTTGTTTTACCCTCCGGCCTCACCACCTCGTGGTCTACTTTTGAGGCAGTTTCCAGGGACATCACATCTCCACCTTTCTGTGAGGATAAATAAACAGTTTGAGGCTCTCGTGTCTTTATTAAACATTTCCTCTAAACGGCATGCTTTGGCTGTGTGCCCACATGAACCAAGAAAGCTTTCTGGGAGCCGCCGAACCCCAGAGCCCGGCCCCACGGTTCCTCGTATAAATAGCCCTTTGAGCAGGCAGGAGGCACCTGCGCTGATCGCCGCCCTTCCTCCCGGACTCCTGGGTCTTCGGAGCTCCCTTGGTCCTGGGCTGGAAGGATGCTGAGAAGCCTCCTGGGCCCCTGGCAAAATGAGGAGCGGTAGCCGAGAAGAGAGCACGACCCAGTTACAGGTGCCCCCTCTGCACGAGGCCGCTGGGGCCTGCGGTCTGGCTGTGGGGAGGGAAGGGTGCCCCTGCCTGCAGCAGTGGTGGAAACGCGGGAGAGGAAAGGCAGAGAAGAAATAAATAAATAAGGCCCCCAACACCTAAATCTCTAAGCCCACTGGAGCAGGAAATTGAGTGGCTGGACAGAGCAGCCTTGCCCTGCCCTTCCCCCATCCTTGGTCTGGAAGGTTTTCTAGGCCTTACAGACTTTTTTTTTTTTTTAAAGGAATCTCCAACCTATAGAGAAAGAGGAAGTGTATAGAGTGAAGACTCAGTAGCCACAGATCTGAAAGAGAATGAAAGGGGAAGAAAGGCTTGTGGAAGAAGGGAAAGGAAAAGGGCCTACAGAAGAGTGTGTGTGTGTGTGTGTGTGTGTGTGTGTGTGTGTGTGTCCAAGACAGCTTAGGAGACAGCCTACAAGGAACAAGAAAACAAAGGGAAGTGTGACACGAGAAAGACAGAGAAATAAGTGGGAGCAGGCGTGAGTGGTGGGGGGAGGAGGCCGGTGGCGGAGAGAGGCGGGCAGCATGGATGCCGGAATGCGGCTGAGCTGGGAGGGAGGGAGGGAGGGAGGGAGGCTGCACATGTGTGAGAGAAAGACAATGATGTCAGCATTTCCTTCTGGATTGGTCACATGGTCCTTGCCAGGTAAACAGACTGGAAATAGACTCCATAAAGGCCGAGCCTGCTGGGGGAGGGTGGGAGGCCCTGCCACTTCACCCTTTCCTCTCTGTGGCGTCCTGAACAAGCCGGTTTTTTTCATGTTTGTGACAAGGTAGTCTCGGAGTGGAATTGCATTTTTGTGAGAGCCAAGGAACAGGACTCAGGGAGGGAAAGCTATTTGCTTTTATAATTAGCTCAAGGAGTTAAGAGACACTTTGATTTTAAAAAAGAACAGAGGTGGGGTGAATGTAAATTTAAGCTCAGATGCTGTGTCTTGGGGGGTGGATTGCTTATCCTCATTTGTCTCCTTTGGAAGAGGGTCAGATGGGTCTCAATGAAGGGTGGATAGGAAGGCTGCAGTTTAGAATGAAAGGATCAGATGCTGTGATGATCAAGATTAGGAAAAAGAAAATGCTAACAGACTCAAGGTGAATATATTAAAGGAGTGTGATACAGCTCAGTAGTGACCATGGTGCCACAGGAGGAATGGAGACCCCACAAAAGAGATGAGGTGAAAAAAAGACAAGTTACTGTGACTTTTTCACACAGAGTTGTTGTTGCTGTTGTTTTCCAAAATGACGGCTCCCAACCCAAACAGGGCAGAGCATTTTAGAATGGCAAAAGCATGTCTGGAAACTTTATCTGAAAAGAAAAGTGGATGGAACAGGTAATTTTTCCACTTGGAAGGCTGTAGAATCCAAAATGGTAGGGGTGGGGAGAAGAACATGGCTCTTTCTTCAAATTCCTGGAAATAAGGCCTTTGCGTCATGTTGCAATAGCTTATTTAGGTCATTCTTTGACTAATTTTGAGTTGAAAGGAACTACCTTATTTTGGTCATAATTTTCTATGTCCTTGTGGAAATTTGGCCAAAGCCTGTGGGAGGGAGGGTGGCTAACTGTCTGTCATCCAGGGTTGAGTGCATTTCTGGGATGCAGTTTTAAATCTAGGATAGTCTTGGGCAAAGTGGGACCAGTTGGTCATGGTAGTGGGAGGCCTAGACTAGTGGACAAAGAAATAATAATTCGTCCCCACCCTGCTCCACCAACAAACAAAACAGAACTCTCTCACTCTTTTTCTACTCCTTTCTTCCTCTCTCCCCCATCATTCCTTCCCCTCAACTTTCCTTGATCCTTCCAGAGCAGGGACCACTGCAAGACGAATTTGAGGGTATGTGACTGTGTACCTGGACTTGGGAGCTGGCAGGATACAGCTGAGGTGAACAGTTGGCTTTAGTTACCCCTGGAAAAAGGAAGGGAGAAGAAAAGGTTCATCCTTGCTGCTTCTGTTTCCTCCCTGCCTTCCGCTTCCCCCATTCATTGGAGGGGGAGGAGGGGTCCATCAGTGCCACCAGTGTACTTTCAGCCCTTGGGTTGAAAGAGAGATATTTGATACCCCTCTCTGTTAACAAAATACGTCACTCTGACAAGACTCCCAGCCCAGAGTTATTTTTGCAGCATTATGTAACTGGATTCCCTGGTCAGGAGGACTTCCTTAACAAGGCTTTCAGCAACCCCTCCGTGGGGGCCTGGCCAGTCCTGCCCAATTACACACACTCACTCTTGTGCAGTTTCAGCCCAGGTCAACCCAGTGAAACACAGTGAGGAGACATCAGCCCTCGCTGCTGACCTGCTCACCGGATCCCCATGCTGTAGAGCCCCTAGAAGGAGTGTTTCAGTGCCTGGTGGCCAGAGCTGGGGGAAGACTCTCCCATGGCAAACCTCAATATCCACATAGCAGGCATTCTTGTTCGAGGGAGTTGCAGGCTGGCTGCAGCACAGACCCGCCCCAGTGCCTACCCTTCCACCCGCCCCACCAAGGCCTGCAAAACTGAGCTCCTGGGGCCAGCCCTGAAGGGACTGGGAGACCCTCCAAAGGCCTGCCATTTGGATGTCGCTGCCCTCTCTTCTTCCCGGTCTTCTGGATTTCCTCATATTTGTTCATGAGTAATTGGTCATCTGATCATCCCTTCCTGTTAGCCTGCTGACTCACAGAAGTTAGAAATTTGTCTGAGCTTCAGACACAGTAAGAAAATTTAAAAAGAAAAACAAAAAAAGGTCAGGTATGAACTTCTCCTGGTACGGCCAACGTAGGCCTACAAATCCAGGGGTACACTGGGCAGCTATTTCGGGCTGACAGTATATTGCCGTCCTCCTGGGAGCTTGTTCATGCTGTTGTGTTTCATTGTCATTTCTGTCTTTTGGCCTTGAGACAACATCCTCCATGACCTTCAGTAGCCCGTCTCCTCGCCTTGGATCCAGTCCAGAATCTATACCAAAACCAAAGAACCCATCCCACAGTATTTTTCTTTCCCTCCCCTCAGCCCATGGCACCTCGTATCTCTCTTTTATTTTCTCTTGAGTCCCTGGTTCTCCTATCTTAACAAGAGGCAGACGGTATAATAGAAATAGCTTTAAAGCCAGATGGAGCTGGGTTCACATTCAAGCTAAGCCCTGAATAGCTGTGCGATCTTAATCTCTGAGTCTGATATTTCTCATCCATAAAATGGGACTAATAATACCCATTTCCCAAGGCCACTGGGAGAATTGAATACAATAACCTATAAAGTGCCTTCCAGGGGACCCACACATAGTAGGTGCTCAATAAGTGGCAGGCCTTCAGGGAGGGAGGAGGGAGGAAGAGGAAAGGGCCAGTTTGCCAGCTTCCTAAGAGCTCATTTCCATCTCCTTTACTACACCATCCATCTCCCACAGGGATGCCCTTTTTAAGGCTGCTGAAATGAGCCTCACCACCCTTTGCTGGGGGGCATGGGTGCGGGAAGCAAAGAAATGCTCTTGGTCTCAGCCTCTCAGCACACCAGCACAGGGTCCCTGGGATAGAGACCCCTGTGGCTGTTCCTTTTGGGAAACCTTCCCAGCCTGAAGGATCTGTCTTCCCCCCACACCGGCCCCCCTTATAACCAAGGTCTCCCTGCAGACCCCTCCAATGCTAGGCATTATGTTCAATATATTAGCTCTGGTTTTGTCTGCGCCAAGTTGCAGGGGCCACCAAGTACCCAGAGCAAAGGGAAAAGGGATGAGTGTGGTTTCTCCCAGAGTAGCCACCTGTGTGAACCAGGTGGAACCGGCACATCAGGGATGCTGAGGGCAAACTGAGGCATAAATAATGGGGAGAGGAGGCAAGAAGATTCCCTGGAGGTGGGGGTGGGATGGGAATAGCCACCACCCAGGGGCACCTCTCCCTGAAGGGCACAAAGGCCAAGAGCTAGTGACTCTGGCCGTACCTGGAGTGCGGGCTGGGCAGGGTGGAGGAGAGCCTATGGCAGCCGCACCACTGTTCCAGTTGGCAGAAAGCCCTTCCCTGAAGACTGTGAGTTTAACCTTTAGCATTCAAGTGTCGGAGCTTAAGTGTCGTTATGAGCAATTCTTCCTGCTGCAGCGTTCCCAGACTGCGGGAAGAGGGGTCGGCAGAAATCCACCCGCTTTCCTTTTTCTTCCCAGACAAAACGAGAGGGAGGGAGACATGCAGAACCAAACACGCAGACACAGGCACTGCTCAAGTCGGGCCCTCGCTAACCCTAAACATCCAGTCCCATCCCCTTGGCCAGTCTTGTTTCTCCAGGCCTCAGTGTCTCCCAGGGGGTCCCCCACTCCCAGCTTCCCTGGGGATGTGGGGTTCAGAGCCACCCTCTGGCCCCTCAAGCCTCCGCTGGGAGTGTTGCCTGGGAACACCACCCCTTGCTCTCTGCAGCTGGATTCAGGGCCCCCAACTGCCCCCAGCTTGGTGGCCCGCAGGTTGGGGTTGGGGCACCTGTGTCCTGAAAGAAGCTGGGAGGTCTGGCGTGGGCGGTGGAGAAAGGATGCCGTCGAACGGCCCGGGGTGGGGAGTGGGATGCAACGGGGACAGGCACTGGGCCTGGGCATCTCAGGCCAAGCGCAAGAGGTGCGCCCGCCGCCGCCACGCCCTCTCCTTCCCAGGTGGCTGCCGGCGCCGGGCGTGGGGGTTTTCTGGTGGGGGGAGGGGGGCGCCCCGCAGGGTAGCTCCAGTTGCTCCGCGGGGGGTCATTTTCCCCCCCAGAACCAGCCGCCGTGCTTTGCGCACACCTGTGAGGGTTGCCCAGGTCCCAGGGCAGCGGTTCTGCGCCGGCTTAAGTTCCCCAGCTGGCCTCTCCAGGGGCCTGAGCGCCCGGGCTTCCTGTCGGGAGCTCGGAGCCGGCGGGAGAATAAAGCTTTCCCGAAATGGGACTGGGTGTGCCAGACTAGGGACGCGAGCCCTGGCTCAGTGAACTGTGTGGTCAGTGTCTCGGGAAACTGTCGGGATCCTCGAGGTTGTGGTTCATGGGAAGGAGGGAGCAGCGCAAGGTCTCTACCGAGCCCCGGGGAAAGGAGAGCAGCGGTGAAAAGCGTGCGCCCTATGCCCGAGCCAGAGGAAGGTGGCGTCGAATGTCCCTGCTGCCCCACTGGGCCTTGGAATTAAACAGGGAGGTGGCTGCGCCCACAGGGGACCACTGTCTTGCCCGTTGCCCCGGCACAGGCTGGGCCCGCAGGACATCCGCGGGGAGTCCAGCTATAGCCAGAGCCCCCCGGGCCTGGCGTGCACCGGACTCTTCGAAGCCCGTGGGGCCGCGCCGGGTTCTCCGCCCTCCGGCCTTAACCAAGCGCTGGCTCCAAATTTCGTGCCATCCGTGTGCAGGAAGATTGGGTTTGCCTTTTTCTCTATTTCTAAGAACAGGAAACAAACGAATTGGAAAATTTTTGCTTTGGAAAAATATCTGTTCGATGTCGTTTGGTGCTTAAATTGTCCTTGGATTTTTTTTTTCCAGCTTCGTTTGAAAAAAAAAAAAAAAGAAAGTTGATGCGCGTCCCAAACCTTGTTTCTCTTTAAACCGTCCCCTTAGACGTGCAGTCGGTTGCTGCAGATGTTTTCTGGGGCAAAGAGAGTGAAATGGAATGGGAGGGAGGATGAGGACTGGGACTCTCTCATTTTAAATCCCATTTACTGCCTTTGAGGAGAAGCACAAAAAAAATCAGGAAAAGATGGTTCGTCCCCCACTGATTTCCCTCACTTCAAAGATTTCCCTCACCCCTTAAATCAGAAATATTATGGCGCTAGGTATTTCTCAAGAAAAAAATGCACATGTTTCTTCAGAATATGTACACGGTATAGGTCCCTTTTTACATTTCTCAGCAAAAAAAGGGGGGGGCGGATATCAGGCACTCAATTCCTTGGCTATTAAACAAGCCATGCCTGCAAGAAACGCAGGCATCGGGGGACTGCTCAGCCGCGCATCCCTCCATTCGCGCAAGCTTGCGTGGCTGCGTGTCTACAATGCACGTGCTACCATGGGCACCGACTCCCCACGCCGGCCCCAGCAGGCTCTGGGCAAATGGGTGCCAGGTCCCAGTTACGCGGTCGCCGCCTTGCTCCCCAGGCCGCCGCCCGTGCCTCTCAAGGATCCCTTTTTCTGCCTCCGCCTGGCAAGTCGGAAGCCTCGATCATTCCCCGCCAAGTAGCCCTTGGAATTCCCTAAAGCGCATGTAGCCTGACCGAGGGTCTCTTGTCCTCGAGTTGTTCACTGTGTTACGTTAAGATGAGGTTAGTTCTGTCTCTGCTTCACCCGCCCCAGGCTTTAGATGTAGTGCAAACTTCTGGTACCAGGTCACCAAAAGGGGAGCCAGCGCTCGTCAGTGGTGTGGGCGGTGCGGAACCTAGGAGAGCCACCAGCTCCGAGGCGCCTCCTGCCCCAAGGCTGGAATTCAGATTTCTATTGCAAAGGAGCCGAGGAAACTGGGAATCTGACTCAAACCCTGGAACTGACTAATTGCCCTGCATTTTCACAGTGCGCCATGTATTCGAAATGAAGGGCAGGCTTTATCATTTGGAACTCTTTCAAGGACCCGGGCGCTCCAAGTTTGGGGCTAATTCTTTTAAAGGTTTTACTTCTAAGAAATAGGGAGAAAAGAATGAAAGAATGAAATATACCCAGAATCCATGTACTGGGGATGGCACTCAAGAGTAGGTTGTGGTCTCTTTTGAATCGGGAGTTCAAAAGGAAAAAAAAAAAGTCTGTTCCCTCCCCCTTGCCCCAGGGATGAAACCTCTCTAGATTCTAGCGGCCAATTTGGTTTGATTTCCGCGGTTTGGAGGCTCTGGTGGGGTAAAGGGCGGCGGGGCTCGGAAGACAGACCTCAGCTGCCTTCTGGACCAGCTGGTCCGCTCTTGGCCCTGGAAGCAGAAGCTGAAATCGGGGTGATTCACCCTCGCCCTGGCAGCTGGAGAGAGCGTCTGGGGAGCGCGACGCACAGCCTCCCCGGCCGTGCCCTTGTATGTGGACCTCCTAGCTCCCTCTCTACTCTCGGCACCCCCCCACCTGCCTACTGTCCCCCAGGGATCTAGTTTCCCTTTCTGTCATTTCGAGCCAGTTCTTTTCCCACCAGAAACTCCTTTTTCTTGGAGTAACTTTCCAAAAGAGCTGTCGTTGTCCTGAAGTCCAACCTTGTGGGGGTGGATTTGGGAAGCCCTTTCTCAATTAAAGCTCCTTCTCTGGGCACCGTGTACACGCCCCTACAGTCCCTAGGACATCACCTGGGCACTGAGACCCACAACTAGGCTCACCCGGCCCAGCGCCAAAACAAAAGGGGACTTCAGTCGCTTTTCACTTTTCCAGTGAAACGCCTCAGAAACAAATCTGAATTTGTTTTTTGATTTTCTTGAAGGCATGAAATATATTTTCACAAAAGTATTCTTCAGGCTGCCTTAGATGGGGGGGGAAGCTTTTGACCAAGAATATGGGCACAAAGCAAGAAGCTGCAGGTAATGGACACCACTGTGTACATCCGCTCTCGACTGTGAGGTGTGCAACCCGTGTCTGAGGGACTGGTGCCAGCATCCAAAGTCCCCCATTCTGCCAAGAGCACCCCTGATTTCTACAGACAGGGAGCATTTTCTACCCAGACCTAGCTGCTTACCGTCTGGTGCATGAAGAGCAAACTTTCTGATTTTGGTGGTTGAGGCTTAGGGCACGGTGGTTTCACCGTAGGAGAGAGTTGCGGGTGGAGCAATTCTGGACGCTCAGAAGCACCTCGCCCTGCACCCCTAGGAGAAAGGGGGGAACTGCTCGATTTGTCTGGGGGTCAGGAGGTGGGCTGGGGGGCGCGGGGAGGGAACGGATGTATGAAGCGCCAAGTGCCAGTCCAGGCTGCCTCTCTCTCCTGTTTCTCCCTCCCTACCTCATCTTCTGCCATTTCCAGAGGCAGGAGAAAGGTGATCTCGGACTTGACCCCTAAATCACAGCTGCTGGTGGCTGCACCTCGCTCCGGGATGAGCGCAGCCCCTTCCCCGGGCTCGAGCAGCTTAACCCTTTCGTCCCCGCGCGCTCAGGGGCTGATGGCAGCGGCGCCTCTGACCTCGGCACTGCGGTGCAGCCCGCCTCCTCCGCGCGCGGCACCTTGGATCCCACCAGGAGACCACAAAAGGGCAAGAACGCGGGGCGCTGCAAGCTTGGGGCACGGGCCGGGCGGCCCAGAGCGCTGCCGGGGAGCCGGAGGAAAAGCCGGAGTTAGCGGAACGAAGAGGGATGTTTGGATCGTGTTAACTACCCAGACAGATGCACTTCGGCATGTCTGCATTTATGGAATCCATATGTTGTCGTGGCAAATGAGAGGACAGCAACACGTACATACAATAGACTTAGAATAACAATATACATTCAAAAAGGGACCGCACATTCTTCACCCTGCAACCCTTCTCTTAGATCTAGCTCTGGAGTTGTACGGAGAGGCATCCTTTCAACTTCCCCTGCCTCCACACGGGGTTTTCTTTTTCCTTCCTCTTCCCTTTTTCGTTTTTGTGTCCCCAGTCCCCCAGCAGAAGAGAACCCAGGGTCCAGAAGCTAGGCTCTTTGGAACTGAGATCTCCTAAGATCCCGTCCATCTCCCTTCTCCCTTAAAAAAAGACTGGCCCATCGCATGTTTTAGCCCTTGGAGCAAATAATAGCTGCTCACATTGAAAACTGACTCTGAAAATTGCAGGGGAGCAGATTCTTAATCAAATTTGCCATCCATATCTTCATCATTAAACCAACATTTCTATGTTATAGTTGCAAAAAAGTAGCTTCAAACAGATCTGGAAACAGAAACCCTCAGCCGGAGAGCACAGCTCTGTACAGTACCTGCATTTATGTACACCTTGTATATTTGTGTGCACATATATTCATGTGCACACAGAGATGCAAAGACATCTAAAGTCATTCAAATGTATATTTATGTACTCATTTATGCATATATCTTTGTGTTTATGTATATATCCATTCATTTGAGCGAGAGCCAGGGAAATATACATATCAATGCAATATTTAGCCTACATTCCACTTTCCCTCCCTACTGTAAATGTCTTAAAAACAGATTGGTCTAAAATTTTCTGTCCTCTTGCCAGCTTAACGAAGGATTTAGATTCTGAATTTCTTGGTGACTTTTTTCATTTTGTACATAAATAATCCATATAGATGCTGGATTATCGCCTAAGCATTATTCAATCATATGAGCTTGGTACCTGTCCTCCTTATAACGAATTCACTCAGTAAAATTAGCATAAGTATTTACCAGATTAAGCTGACATTTTCCTATATTGCAACACGAAATACATTTATATCCAGAATTTCCCTCAAATCGCCTATACTACTGGAGAGACTGATTTCCTCCATGCCGTATTGTATACGATACAAGCTACAAGTTCGCTTCTAGTGCTAGTTACATTTTTAAAAGAATATAAATACATAGGATTTAAGTGAGATTTCAACATCTACAAGGAGAAACTGAATTCTGGTACATCTTAAAAAAATAAACTAACAGATTTATGAAGATTCATGAAGACAGATAAATAGGAAGCAAATATACTCCTGAGGGTCTGAACAATTTTCCTTACCTGTCGTATAATGGAAAAATTCAGAATTTACCACTCTTCTTTCAGTCAGCTACACTTTACACTGACCTGCACTTTGGACTGAAAGGGAAAAAAAAAAAGATTAACTGTTGCCAATGAAAATTTAAAAATAATAATCAGCAACTGGACAAACTGAAGGTAAAAATATACAATGGCTACGATAAAGATAAATATTTATTTAATCAAAGTAGAAGTTGTGTTTGGGCTGTAGGAATGTTTCATCCTTCCCTTAAAAAAAAAAAAAAAAATCAAGAAAGAAAAAAGCCAGAGTCTTTGCAGACTCCTGGAGAGTTCCCATTGTCCAGGGCTATCGAGAGCCCAGAATGGCATTAACCTCACAAAAGACACATTGTGCAGGGGACAAAAAAAAGCCCCTTCTTCTACAATAACTTTTAGCTTTTTTATTTTTAGAAAATGACAAAGGTTTTGCAAGCACTGATTGGTGAAACCTGTAGCAAGCCAGGCTGGACTTGGCTTTATTGATCTACTGTCCCGCGTGGAAAGCAGCCAGGAAAAGTTTGAATGGCAATCCAGATTTGGCTCATAGAGAGGAAGCCCCCGATTTTTCTAAATGTATTTTTTTTCCTAAATAAAACAGCATTATTCCCAGAGTGAATTCAGAAGGATTAGATGAGGTAACCCTGCAAAATCCTAAACCGGTTTTCTCCTCTTAGTCTTGACTAAGAAGCTGCATGCACTTAAGAGCACTGGAAAAATCTCTCAAAATGAAGAATTCCCTTCTAGTCAAACAGATTTCCCGATTAATTTCCCAATTCCTTCTAAAATAAATAATCCAGCTAGGCTGGGATAAAAATTTTTTTTCTAAAAAATAAGTTTTAGTGCGTACTCTCTCTCTACCTGATGTTTACACAGTTCACGAATAATGCCTTCAAAAACATAAATGTTTTTACATTTGTGTACACATCACTTAAAGTGCAAATTGCATTTTATTTTATTCCAGACATTGTAATTTCAATGGTACTAGTTCATATTTAGAACTTACATAAATACATACTTGTCATTTTAAAAAAATCTATTGCAGTAGCAGTGACGGTAAGGCTAGGATTTGAAAGGGGGGGGGGAGAAAAAAAGGGAGAGGGAGAGAGAGAGAGAGAGTCCTGTTTTTCCTGCGTTTGTTTGCTTGCTTTTTGGAGGTATCATACACCCGCCTAAGTGATGGCTTTGATGTACTGGGAATCGGTACAGTAGCAGGGTCCCTGGTTGCTGTCTTTGATTCTAGGGATCTCCTTTGGGCTCTGGTGGGATGTACTGCTCCTAGTCTTTATCTGAAACCCATCCTCTCATTTCAAGCCCTTTGGCTTCGAGACTCTGCTCCAAACTCTTGGAGGTAGCTATAAGACTTTTTTTTTTCTTTTTTTTTTGGCATTTAGGGAAGGGGTATGTAATCCCCCCCACACACACACTCTAGACCTTTCCTCGCTATTTAAATATATTGGCTTTCTTTCTTACGAATTTAGTCTGAAATTATTTTTCACTGCCTTTATTACATCCCTGCTTTTGATGGCAAAATAGCTTCCTGTGTTTTGAAAACATCTGCTTTCCAGGTTTTACACGAGAAAATTGATTTTACTTTTCTCTTAAGTCCAGAAAGGTAGAAAGTTGGACTTGTTTCCAAGTGCAACTTTTCCTTTTCTTGTCTTTCCTTGAGTTATCCCCTTTCAGTTCTGATTCACTTTCCCCCTTTTACTTCTAATCATCACTCCCCCCTTCCCCTCTCCTTCTAAAGAACCAGAGAAGATTGATTGCATCTTATTTCAGAGGACAAAATTAACATATTATATCTTTTTTCGTCTAGTCTATGGTACGGTTAAAGTTTTCTCCATTTGTCCTCTGATCTGGGGGGGGGTAATTTTCCTCCTTAAAAAAAAAATCTCCGATTTGCAATTTAAAGTGGCCTCTATTCTAAGTCTCTGCTGCTTCTCTGCTCTTTCACTTAAATCTTTGCTTTAAGCTGTCCCACTCCATTATTGCCCCCCCCTTACTCTTCTTTGAAGAAGCTCTCTTCCAATTTAATTTAAACATTGCTGCGTTTGCCTAAAAAAGAAAGAAAAAAAGAAAGGGGGAAAGAAAAAACAAGAAAGAAAGAAAAGAGAGAAAAAAGAGAAAGAAAAAAATCTTAAAAAATCTTAGCCAGGTTCCTATTGTTGCTTCTCTGCATTTCACTTCTCGGTGTGTGTGTGTGTGTGTGTGGTGTGTGGTGTGTGGTGTATGTGTGTGTGTGTGCGCGCGCGCGTGTGTGTATGTGTTTTTAATACATGCATAAACTTTTGGTGCCTCTCTCCCTCTTCCTGGGCTCTTCTCCCATCCTCTCTTCCAGCTCTCCTCGCCCTGCTCATCACTTTCCCCTGTTTTTTTTTTTTTTTCCCTCCCTTCCTCCCCTCTGCCTCCCTCCACCTCCTCCTTTTCTTTTTTGCTGAATCTTATTGATCCAGAAGGTGGCTAATTAGCCCTTCCCGTCGTGCCTGGGTAATGAAGCACATGCGCACTGAATTAATCACAGCCATTTTTTGCAGGAAACTAATTAGCAGAATAAAGATCCAAAGACTTTTTTTTCTTTTCACTCATCAGCTCCCACTTCCAGCGCGTCCCCTCCGACCGCTGCAGCCGCCGCCGCCGCCTCCTCCTCCTCCTCCTCCCGGCCGCAGCCGCCGCCGCCACCGCCTGCTTTGCATCCCAATTACAGCCTAGAGCCGCTGCCGCCGCCGCCGCCGCTTCTCCTCCGTGGCCCCTGCCCGCTCCGGGGGCTGTAAACTCCCCGCCAACCATGCTGCTCGGCGGCAGCGGCGGCGGCGGCTCCGGCTCCCCGGCTGCGGCCGCCTCCCGCCCCGGGCTCCGCCGAGCGCGCTACAGCTCCGCCGCCGCCGCCGCCGCCGCCGCCAGCAGCGCGTCCTCCGCCGCCGCCGACCCCCGCCAGCCGCCGCTGCTGCCTTGATGGGCTCCGCGGCCCGAGCGCCTCTTTTCGGGATTAAAAGCGCCGCCAGCTCCCGCCGCCGCCGCCGCCGCCAGCAGCGCCGCTGCAGCCGCCGCCGCCGGAGAAGCAACCGCGTAAGTGGCAACTTTTCCCTCTTTTTTTTTTTTTTCCCGCCGCCGCCGCCGCCGCCGCCGCCTGCTCCTCCTCCTCCCGCCGCCACCGCCCGGACGCGGGGCTCCTCGGGGCGCCCGGGCTGCTTTGCATGGGGCTCGTCCTGCCCCCTCCCGGCTCCCGCGCCCGGCCGCCGCCGCCCGCGCTCCCCGCGCCCGCGCCCTGCTCGCTCGCTGCGTCCCGCTCGCCTTCCCCCTGCGCCAAACTTTCTCTTTCTCTTCTTCTTCCTCCTCCTCCCGCCGCCGCCGCGGCCGCCGCCGAGCCCGGGCCGCCCCCTCCTCCCCGGCCCCCGCGCCGCCGCCGCCGGCGACCCCCGGGAGGGTGGAGGCGCCCGGGGCGAGGCCCGCGCGGCGAGTTTGGAGGCGCCGCCGGGCAGGGCCGGCCGGGGCGCGGGCCGAGGGCGGGAGGGCGGCCGGGGTCCGGGCGCCGAGACAAAGGCGGCGGTCGGTGGGGGGGTCCGCGGTGCCGAGCTCCCCCGCCCTCGGCCCCCAACTTTGCCCCACCCCGGGAGGCGCCGGGGCCCCGGGCTGAGCCGCGGCGCGGGGCGCGCACCCGGCCGGGAGCCGTCGCCGCGGCTGCCGTAGCTGGCCGGCCGGCCGGCCGGGCGCCTTCCGCGCCAGGGCTCCACTTGCCGGGAGCGCGGCCGCCGGGCCGGAGCCCCGGGGTCCGAGAGCGGGCGAGGGAGCGAGGCGGCAGCCCGACCTTCTCTACCTGCGCGCTCTCCGCCCTGACCCACTGGCAGCGCCGCGAGCGCCCTGAGGGGCCTCTGCCCTGGACACTAGGGGCTCCCGGGGGCTCGGGGCTGCGCCGCCGGCCGGGACCAGACCTCGCCTGGCCGGCCTCTCCTTGGCCAGCTGAGTCGAGAGACATCAGAGGATTCCTTCTTCTGTTTCCCCCCCACCCCTTGTTTTTTGTTTCTTTCCTTTTCTTTTTCTTTCTTTTTCTTCTTTTTTCCCTTTCCTTTTTTTGCTCACGCGAATCTGGGATTGTTTACGTTCCGTTCCCCACTTTCACCCTCGTCCTGTTCCACTCCTCTTTTCCATGTATTTTCCCCATTAGATGCAAAAATCACGTTCCTGAATTTTGCATTATGCATTTTCATGTACATCTTTTTTTCATATCTATTGGAGAGTCGAGCTAAGTGTATTTTATGCCGGGTATTTAAATTGTGTGTGGACTCAGTAGGCTGCTTGTGGAGCTGTTGAAAAAATACATTTTACTTTGCAAATTAATCTGTTGCTCAGACTCTGACTTTTGCAAAATGTTGTGCAGTTCCTTCGACTGTGGCAAATTCTTTGATTACAAGTGTTTGCAAAAATCACCCACTCTTAACTTTTCCCCCTCGTTGCTTTGAAGTAGGGTAAATATGACAGTTTTTATTGGTCTCAATTATTGAAACTTGATCTATGGACTATATGGAAGAAGGAGGCTGATTGCCTTTTTCTGGCCTCCAGTTCTAGTGACTTTTAAAAGGGTGTTTGTTAAGTACCTTTGAAGAATATGACATACGGTGATCGCTTGGCTGTAATGCAAATTACAGAACATAAATTCACTTTGGAATTAAAAAAAAAGACTCGAGCCCTTTCAGTGGGGACACTTGAGGATTTATTATGTTTTTTAAAAAATTACTTTTTTCTCCCTAGTTGGGAGAATGGCTAGTTCCAGACCAACTTATTTGGAGGTCTGTGGAAAGAGGCTTGGGAAATGGGAGAGGGGAGAAGATTGATCACAATCTGCATAATCGATAGGGCAGCCTGCTGCAATCTTGTACCTACATTTACTGTAAATTTCTACAATATCTGCAGCGTGGGTGCTCCAGTGCCTTGCTCGGCTTCTTGGAGCAGATTTAGAGGCAGTACAAGCAGAATTTACTGCCAGCCCTCCGGAATAATATAGGGGAAGGCTACGGGATTGTGGCTCATTTTAAACCTCCTTCATAGTACTGTACATTTTTTTTTGGTGAACCTGTTTACATGTGAGGCTTTCGGGTACTGAACCCCCAAAGTGTAGGTATCCTATAGGTTGGGAGTGGAAAGTATTGAAAGGGGGGGTTAGGAGATGGGGATTCACTTATTGAATTACCACTTCGGGGGTCCTCTGCTTATCTTATAATGTGAAATATCTTTAACAAGTGCAAGGAATTTAGAGTGAGGAATATGAGAGTAATACACCAGAGACTGAAGCAGTGTGAAAAGTAAGGATTGCTGTGTGTGTGCATGAGAGAGAGAGAGAGAGAGAGAGAGAGAGAATACAGACACTTATAGTCAGGCTTGAAAGCTTGGTGGTAGGTGAATCCATATTTGGAGATGATTTTGAAATAGTCTAGCAAATGGTGCATGAACAGGATTTCGTAAAAAGTGTGTACAGAGTCAGTTTTGAAAGGATTGCCGTTCGGGGAGATGAGGTGTGGGCAGGAAAACCCACTCTAGGCCAGCAGCCTTCCTCTGTCTGTGTGTCTCCTCCCTTCCCCCTCCCTGAGTTCTAGTTTTTAATTACTTAATGCTGAAACGCACAGGGCTTATATAAATATTTGCAAATGCTCTTTCCTATTGATTTCTCTGGATAAACTGCCCTGCTCAGGTCCAGAGAGGAGGCAATTCAGATCTGTGGACTTTTTAAACATACAGAGTCTCTGGAGGGGGGTTGGTCTGTGCACGTGTGCGTTTATGGGTAGAGTTGTAGACGTGAAGATTTTGGGGGGCTGCAAGGAGAGTTCAGTCTTCTCTGGGCTGGAGCTGGCCCCAAGGCCTGGCAGTTCTGACGGATGCGTGTGTGTGTGTGTGTGTGTGTGTGTGTGTACTTGTGTACAGGTACGTACTGTGCGGGGGCGTCTACCCTGGGGGAGTCTGAATGCATATGCACTTACAGCACCTCTCCCCCCGCCCCCCATTAAATATGGAGCAGTTTTCCGGGGCTCGGTGACTGCCTTCTCAGGGTCACGTTGAGTTCGAATCTGACCCAAGGTGCAGGAATCCTGCAATGGGGCAATAAAAGAATATATAGAATGGGGTCAGGTCAGCTGCTCAGAGGCCAAAACCCCTACAGCTGCTTTGATTTTATTTTTTTGTGTATATTTTAGGCTCCTCCTGCCATGTTACAAATTGGGCCTCCCCCTCTCAGGTGTTTGCTCTATAGCTTAAAGGCACCAGAGCCTCTGCCTGCGTAGATGTCTGCTTCCAGCAAGAACAGAAAACCCACATACCAAATCCAAAACAAAACAGAGGAAGGAGGGGAGGAAGAAAACCCCTATTGAGTTCAGGCAAATAAGGTTGGGTCTCCAGATCCGATTACAAAGCAGCTCTGAATATGCAAGACAGCACACAGGACCAGTTATTCCAGTTAACAACAAACTATTAAAAAAAGAGAGAGAGAAAAGAAAAGGCATGTTTAGGTCGTAATTTGTTAGTACAAGGAAAAGAATCCCACATAAAGCTGCCGTTTTCCCCCCTCCCTTTGCTGGCTTCACATAGAATTCACTCACCCTTTTCCGATTTGTCTACTGTATAGGTTCTTTTATTAAAATCTTTGGGTTTAGGAAGATCGCTGCAAGCAACACATTTTCTGTATTTTTTTCCTTTATCTTAGAGGAGAGTTGGCAGGGGTTCTGTGGTTTGCAGTTACACAATATGTTATCATGTTTTTAATCACTAAATCATTGCAGTGGTTATAGATTTACAGTCTTGGGGTATTACAGAGAAGAGCAAGGCGGCTATATGTATGCTTTTAAATTACACCAATGTAAACTGAGTACAGCAGCTGTGAATATGGTCGGCAGACTTCATCCCTCCTCCATCCCCAAGCATCTTCGTTCTTCTTTTTCCCCCTCTGTGATTTTTTTAAAAATTGTTCAGTTTGCTTAAAAAAACCCATCCCCCCTCCTATATTCCTTTTCTCTTCATCCTCCCCCACAAAATATTTTTATTTCAGACTTCTGACCCCAGGTAAGGTGGAATTCAAACTCACGAAATATGACTTTGGATCAGGGAGTATAGTAATAATAATTTAAAAACTGGATTTCCTGAGAAATCCTCTTGGTTTTCATACCCATCTCCTGTATAGGGATGGAGGGCGGATTGCAAATCATGAGGTGGGTCGGCCAGAGTGGAGGGGAGGCAGGCTTGTGGCGCTTGCCTGCCTGGAACCTCCAGTGTCCTGTCACTGTGAGAGCCCACTTTCAGCTTCTGTTTTTCATATTATTATGTAACAGAATCCTTGGCAGCATTAAAAATTCAGTATTACAAGCTGATTGTAACGCTGCCTCATTAGACAGCACTGTCTGGCCTTGTATTAAGTGAAACACAGAGCATGGCTTTTAGATTATAAACACCAATAAATATTAAGGATCAGCAGAGGGGGGAAATAGTCAGCTGGGTTTTTGGCCCCTTCTGGTTTTAAATCCCTTCCCATCTTCTTCCCTTCATCATCACCCCACCCCCACCCCTCCGACCCCGGGCCTTGGTAACTGTCATCTGTTTTCTTGGGATGCTGATGTGTCGACCTTGGTGACATTTTAGGAGGGCTTTTTATAGAGTTATCTTGTATACACAAAAGGTTTGGAAGTTTGTTTTGTTTTGATCTGCAATAAACAGGCCCTTCACTTTGCTGATGTCATTTCCGTTCATATTTGAGTTGTTTATTGTGCTTCTTCGCAGGGCCCTCTCATCCCTACCCCCACCTCGCTTTTCAGCCAGAGTCTGGCCGCCTGGGGAAGGGGGAATGCGTTCCTAAGCTGCCAGGTCTGGGTTCAAAGGCTGAGGGTTGCGTGTCACTGCGTCGTCCTAGGGTTCGCCCGCTGGGGAAGATGTTTCTAGCTTCGAATCTGGTTAAGCACTCCGACATCCACTTGCCCTGGTATTTTCATGGCATGCAGTGATTCACCTCAGCTTCCTTTCTTTGAAGCACCCCCCCCCGCCCGTGCACGCACCCGTGCGCACACACACACACACACACACACACCCCTTGTCTGTGTCTTTAGGACATCCTTATTGCCCACATCTCCATGCAACGCACCCCCCCCAAAAAAACAACACCTAATCTCGTAATGATGACTTTGATTCAGTTGCAAATCTGAAGCTGGCTTTAGGGACTTCATGCTGTGAAAAAAAGAAAACATTTCCAGGCGTTGCCCCACAGTCTCGCTGCAACCCAGCACCTTCTATCCCTGTTCAGTTTTTTTTTTCTCCTTTTGCATTTATTTTTCTGTTCCCTGCCTTTTCATAGACGTAAAGGCTATTCTGGTGTTACTAAAAATGACCGTAATGACCAGTGTCTCTAATTTCCATGTGATCCACAATCGGAATACCCCCTCCTCAAAAAAAAAAAAAAAAAGGGTAGGGAGAGGAAGGAGGAAAAACTGAGTGTGTAGACCCCCAAGGCTTTCCTCTAATAGGATGATGAGTTTTAGGTTAAAAAAAATATTATTGTTTTGTTCTTTTAGGTTTAGAAATAATAGGGGGAGAGGGAAAAGCAGTCATTAGGAAGTTCACTGAGCTGCTTTCCAACTAAGACGGGTGAAAAATGAACCTGCATTGACACTTGGCTCCATGTGAAAGCCCCAGTAACCTCTCCCCCCTTCCGTTGCCCTGGCCTTTTGTTCCTGGAGAACGGAGCTAAGGTGCTTTTTCTCCCAGACCAAAGGCAGCAGGCAAGGAGTCCCCTTGTGAGCGCATCGCCTTTAGATGGCCTTCTCATGGTTATTGTCAATGCAGACTCCCCCAAACAATTGCTCCAGGGAGACACAAAAGCAAAAACATTTGTCCTATTTTTTTAACCTCTTTGTTTTAGATTTTTTTTTATCCATTCTTTAAATTTCACAGTTTCTATTTGTCTGCAGAGAGACAAACGGAACAGCATGAAGCAAGCGCATTTTACCATAGGCCTCACTGGCAATTGGAACGGCCTCAATAGAAATCCAGATTCTTAAAACACTGGCTGACTTGGAGGAGATGTGAAATTTCAGCTTGGGGCTCTTAAGTGAGATTAGCACAGATTTTGAACAAAAATGCACTAAAAGGAAAAGATAAGACAATGGGATTCTGGAATCATTTAGGGGAAGTGTGAAAAGGGTCACCTTTTGTTTATCTCTTAGGATCCTGCCCCAAGAAGTGGTCGCTTGATGGGAAGGAATTGCACATCCAAATGCAATTCTTCATTTAAAAAAAAAGATCTGATTCTGGTTATTGTGCTATTGGTGTATCGTTTCAGTGTTGGTTTTAAAGCACTGGACCAGTGTGGGGACTACTGGTACGCACTGTGGAACTGATGCTGTGTTGAGAATTTTTTTTTGAAACTACGATTTATATAGAGAGGCCATATCCCCTCCCCCCTTTTCTTTCCTCTCCCGTTTCCTTTTTCCTTTCTTCTCCCTCCAACCCGCTTCCCCTCCAAGAATGCAGTGGTTTGCATCAGGCTGAGGGCAGAGGGATGTGTCAGACCGTGGGGATGGCCTGTGAACAGAATAGGAGTCCACCTCTCTTTCCTGGCCCCGAACAAAGCACCTCTCTCCTGTAATGTATGGGCCCTGATTGCAATGTTGTCCTTAAGCATCTGTCTGCCTTTTTATTAAAATTCTCAATTTCAAGGTTTAGAAACACAAATGTAAGCATCCCCCTGGGTATAAAAGTCTTGCATGGCAAATTCTCTTTGCCCTTTCAGAAATAATATTTTTGTTAAAAAAAAAAAGCGCAAGCTGTTTACCTAATGTCTTGAAGCTGTTTTAAGGCAAGGTCTTTGTTTTTGCTTTCTGAAAACTTGGCCTTTGTAACTTAAAATTGAGGAAAGCTCTTCTTTATCACAGTTTTAAAAAAATGGTTCCTCATTTGTGTCTTTATTAGATGTGTCACTGACAGCTTTAGGGTCTGAGCTGAGGAGGGTGGGGAAGTGAACCACATAAAGTTCCACCTATGATTTTGGAGGTAAAAATTAATCTATGGAATTAGCATTGTTGCGAGAGATGGAGGCCTTGAGGTTTGTGACAGAGAAATGTGAATCAAAACATCTGTTAGGCCTTGGCACACCAGCCTCCAGCGGTTCTGAAGGTGAGTGTGGGCTGTTCTGAGGAAAGCCTGCATTCTGTATCATACCCAGGAGGGCCTGGCCACCCAGTGGGTACCAGGCCCCTAAGTATAACTGCCTATAAAGGATGGGGTGAATTCAGGGCATGCAGTGCAGTTCAGCTCCAAATGGATCCTTGCTTATTTCAGGGACGTTTGTTTTGTTTTGTGCCCTCTTCTGGCTTTTTCTTTGTTAACGCCTCAGGGTTATTTAAGCACTAGTTTTAAAATCAACGTGTATGTATAATTTAATAAAAATAGAAGGATCTGAAAGAATACACAAATCTGCCTCAACCCAGTTGTGCCGTGAAGATAGAGCCCAGGTTTAGCTAGAAGTCAGCAGGCTGACATTCGCTGTCTCTTAGCTCAGAGATCATATTTACCTTTGCTGAAGTGAAAGGAACAGCATTGGCGAGTGAGTGTATATGTGGAGTGAGAGAGAGAGAGGGAGGGAGGGAGGGAGGGAGGGAGACAAGGAGACAACCAGTTTGGCTCGGATGGGATCTTTGTAATTTACCAGCCAGCTAAGTAAGCATTAGGGGGCTGGCCTCTGGCTTGGAGAGTGGCTAAGGGGAGGAGTGAGGGAAGGGTTAGCATTGCCTGATTTATTTTTAAATATTTATCCTTTTGGCTGTTGCCAGTTACGCTTTCCAGATGAGACGAGACTAGTTATGGAGAGCTGGAAGGGAAGAATTGCCTTTTCTGAGAGTGGGTTTATCTGTCAACAGTTTTCAGGACGGAGAGCGCCGGGCTGTCACTGCTGGGTAGGCCGTGTCACGTCAGGCAGCTGCCCTGGGAAGAGCTGGGGCCTTTCCGAGCTGGGGGACAGAATTTGTAACATGTATGTCAGAGAAACTGTTGATTCCACGTGGAAGTGCAAAAGTTGCAAATTCCCTCTGAAAAGGTATTGTTTTGATTAGCGATGGAAATAAGTTTTGGTCGAGGTAACACACCCGCTTTTGGCTTTTGTGTGATCCTTTATATTCCTGATGATCCAGAGGCCATAGATTACCGGACCGTGGATTACCTGTTAAATTTGTATCTGTAACAAAGGCAAGCTTGACCAGGCCTCACTGTGTCTGTAGCTGGTGTCGGATTAAGATAAAGGAAAGGGATTCAGGGTCACTCTCAGCTCTACTTGTCAGGACTCTTGAGGTGCAGCAGGCAGATGCAAGTGTCTGCCACTTGGGACAGGCAGTTTCAGGACAGACCCCCTCAGGGCCTTCTGCCCACAACCTCCACATGCTTCCAGGTTGCTTTGTAGCTGGTTCTTTGGGCTTTCTAGCTTTCATTGTATTGAAAATATTTATCTGTTGGCCCACCAGGTTCATGATGTCACCAGATTAGGTTTTCCCCTGTTAATAAAAGTTAAGACAAAGCAGCAAAATTCGATTTTCTGGGAGTATAAACATTTTCGTATTGTCGTTAATTTATCTGCTGGGCCGTGGGTTGCTTCCAGGCAAGAATGGGGGCCTAGAGTCTTCATTCTCCCGAAGACGTTTCCAGAGACATCTCTGAGTTGTGTGCGCCACGTTACTTGCGTTATTGCTAGCATCATCATCTACATGTATTATTCATAGTCACTTTTTCAATTAAATTATTCATTAGTTTTCTTTAAGGTGTTCTCAACTCATGTGGCTAACATAAATAATAGTGTGTTTCGAAAACACCACCTGTTCTTGGGCCTGAAGTCAGGCGGTCTGGAAACAGCTCTGCAGTGGCCATACTCTGGTTTACAAAATCATCCTCCGCTTTCCTTTTCCCATCTTCACCCCCCCACCCCCGTCACTCTCTCATGTGTGACAGAATTTGGCTTGTGCTCTCCTTTGTCCCTAATCAGACATGATTCCCTAGAGGCAGTCTTTTCTCCCCAGGCCCTAGCTGGAAAAAAAAAATTTTTTTTGGAGTCTCTTTTTTGGACTAAAATGTAGAGAGGGGTTGTCCTTCCCCAACAGGTAAGATAGTTATGTTAATCTGAACCCGAATTATATTGTGCAAAATGCCTTCTAGTTTTCATCATCCTTTTCTCCTGCATCAGTGTGTGCTTAATGCTAATACGATTCCATACATACAGCTCTTCGCCTCGTGAGCTTATTATATTTCTAACACTTGCACGGTTCATTATTGTGCAGTCAGAAAGGACTCTCAAGGCTCTGGGGCCAGCCTGGGTGGGTGGCTTTCAGAAAGGGTAAAAGCAGGTGCCTTTCTGTGCTGAGAATCGGGAGTAAATTCAGACGGAGCGTGGGATTCTGGCAGGGAGGACAGGGGACTTCCGGTGAGATTTCTGTGGCGCTGCCTTTTCAGATCAGAATGGAGAAGGTGAACCTGGGGAGATACAAAAGTGTCCAGCCATTACTTTGACCACCTGGGGTAGCCGCATTAAATTTGACCCGGGGGGTAGAATCTTCCTACGCAGGGCATGATCTGTGCCTTATCTGTGGCTTCTTAAGGCATCTTGTTTAAGACCCTAAGGTTAACTGCAGACTGCGACTTTTCTTCCTCTCTTTATGTCTCTTTTTTCCTTTTTCTCCCAAGAAAAACTCTATCCTTAAACTCTCAGTGGAGAGCAGGGGATGTTTTTATAAGTTCCTGCAGCTGAAAAACAGAAGTGCTTTGTAAAGCAGTTAATAGGATGGGTGTGTGTTTCAAATAAATTCCTGTCCACATTGGCTAATGTCCCCATGCTAGAGTGGCCTGGCTGTGACGTGGCTGGGGCCCAGAGACCGATGGCTTCTGTTCGGAGGCCCCAGGCTCCTTCTTGTGGCCGAGGGCATGTCCCTTTCTTCTCGCCGTTTTCTAGGCCGGCCCCTGACTTTTGATGAGTGAGGGGTCAGCGCCTGGGGAGGACCGTGCTTTGTTCCCGCCGGGCCGGTTCTCCGCGCGGCGCAGGCCGAGCCGCCCGGGGCTCCGGTCCCCGGGCGCGAGGTTCGGCCTGCCCGGAGGCCCGTGCCCGGAGCGCGGCCGAGTGCTTGGGCCTCGCGCGCCCGTGTGTGTGTCCCCGTGTTCCCGCGGGCACGGCTGCCGCCGAGCACCCGGTCTACGCCCGGCACGACTGTAGATGTCAGGCTTTGCCCGGGGAGCCGAGCAGCGGCGGGGCTGTGAGTTTCAAATTAACCTTCCGCTTTGTTGCTGTGTAATGTGGATCCCCGAAGGCCCCCCGCCCCGCCCGCCCCCCTTCCCCGGGCGGTGCGCGCTGCAAACTGCGAGTTGAGCTTCATTTACATAAAGCGATTCCGGGCGGGCGGGCGGTCGAGCCGGCAGCGGGCAGGCCGGCGACCGGGACGCGAGCGCCGCGCCCCGTGGGTGAATCTCCGCCGCGCGCCCGGGGACCCTCCCTCCCGGGGAGGGGCGGCTGCCAGCCCGGGCCGCCACCATGAGCCCCGCTTCCCTGCCCCGGGTCCCCCCGCACCCAGCCAGAGCCACCTCGGAGCCCCGGGGGCAGCGGGAGGTGGGGAAAAGGCCGCCTGGGGTGGGTAAGTTCGGGTCTCGGGTGCCGCTGGAGTTTCCCATTGTCGCGCCTGCCTCGGCCCCCGGACCCGCGAGTGCCTCCTCCCTCCGGAGGTGTGCGGAGCCTTTGTGTGCCAGGTGAGTGCAGCTTCCCTCCCCCGCCCGCCCTCCGGGTCCGCGCAGCCGGCCTCGAGCTGCGGGCAGGTGTTGCGAGTGTTGGCTGAACTTCCCATTCTCTTGGGGCGTGTGGGGGAAGGGCAGGCTGGATGCACCTGAACTACTAGGACTCCAATTGGAACCGACCTGGGGCGAGAGCCTCTGAATTCTGCTGGGCACAGAGGACAGACCTTCCTCCTTCCCTCCCTTCCTTCCATCTTTCCTCCCCACCCCCCCCCTCCGGCCTTCCTTATTTTGCTTTTGGATTAGTTCCTGCCTTCTGAATATTTGCGGTGCTGGTGTCATTTAGAAGTTTGAGTTCCTCTGCCTAAAAATGCACCCTTTTCATCGCGAGAGAAGTCACTGGCCAGTTGGAAACAATGTGAAGAACGGGGTTATTGGGGAGTAATTAAAGGGAGAATCAGAGTTTGGGAGCTGGAAAACACCTTTGGAGATCGACTTGTCCACCCTCAACTTTGAGTCTGTTGGCACTCTGGAAAAACAGAGCAGCGTTCATTTCCGTGGGGAGGGGGGTGGGCAAGAGGGAGAGCTGAGACGTTTGTCCTGTTAAAAGAAGAGGAAGGCCCAAGTTAGGTCAGTAGCAGAAAAAAAAAAGTAATCATGGCAGGCTAGAGGGAAAAGAACTTTCTGGAAAATGGTCCTTTCTGCTTTGGATATACCTGTGTTATAATGATGGGAAAATGCCTAGAGGGCAAAGATCACAGCCCATGCCTGGTGTAGTCCAAGAGTGCATTGCCTGGCACAGTGGTGCACAGTATATAAACTGGTTTAAATGAAACTGGCTAGCAGGTGAATCCAAGAGGGTCCTCCCCTCTCTCCCCACCCTACATTTGTGTCCTTTAACTGGCCTTGAGGACTCTAAAAGCCACTGACAGATAACCTCAGAGAGGACAGATGGCCCCACTTGGGCACAGGGAGAAGGCCTCTCCCTCAGGCTGGGGCCTGCATGGTGGAATGCATCAAGGCAAAGCAAGGAAAACAACCTTAAGCCTTGAAGGTAGATAGTGAGAAAGTTACAGGTCATCTTATTTCATTCCCATGCTTTGAGATCCTTGGGGAAAAGGTCACTAAATAAATAGAGTATAATTTAGAGCTCATGCTAGCTGAGGAACTTCGTTTCTTTGCCGTCGAGCAGCAGGTGTGTTTGTAGAGTTGGCCCCTGGAGTCCCCTCATTCCTAAATTCAGGAGGTGTCAAACCTTCATGTTCTTTTAATGGCTGTGGTTTCTGGATAGGTTTCAAGGGGAAACCCTAAAAATCACGAGCTCCAGTAGGCTGGGCTGGAGAGGGAAGCCTGAGTGAGAGGGCAGAGACTACATTGGAGAGGAAAACATACACCTTCCAGGGTAACCTGATCAAGAAAGGCCGAGGCCAGGAAGACGGGCCTGTTCCTTGTTATCAGAACAGCCACTAGCGGCATGAGATTCTGATTCCTTTTTGTCACCCAACCCAAAAAGCAATTAGGGAACAGAGGTGGTGGAATGTGAGGGAAGTCAGGAGACTGGGGTTCTAAATAATCTAAGGGTTTCAAGAATAGGGTCATTGGAGAGAGGTACGTACCTGGATGTTTGCACACCTGTATTTGTGTTCATTCTCTTTTGTGGAGACCCCGAAGGCCCCCTTTCAGAGGCATGTGGCTATGAAGGCCAAGAGAAACTTTTCCTCTCGCCTTTCCTTAAATTACAGGACTAAGGAGATTGTCTGCGTTTAGTTTCCAGCATGTTTTCAGAGAGCGTGTAAGTGCCTCTCAGAATGGGCTAGGGTCACACTTTGTTCTTTTATTTAATTACACAAGTATTATTTAACAACATGGGGCAGATGCAGAAGCAGGCACTTTTACACTTTAAAATCAGTCCTTTTGGAATCACAAGGAATTAAGTGACTTGGAGACCTTCTGTCTTGATGACATGGGTCACCTCCCTTTGCCAACTCTCTTTTGAAATGGCTGCATTTTCTATTGGATAGAGCTGCTATTTTCCAGTTCTCTGGAGAACAGTTCTGATTGACAGGGGACTATTGAGAAACACTTGCTAACTCTTCCAAAATAGAAAAAAAATCTGAGCTGCTTCCCCAGCCACCTGAAACTTTAATTTTGGTTTTTCCCTTCCATCTTTTATTTGCACAAATGAATACTCAGGGAGAGTGGAAAGAACCCAAATAAAACAGTATTCTCAGCAGGCCTCTGTTTGGCTCTTCCCAACAGGACAATGCCGTGCCTGCCTTCTTGCTGTTTTGGGGTTGGATTTAACTGCTGTATCAGCTCTGTGCCAACTGGACTGCCCAGTGGCAAGGCGCTAAACTAAGCAAGATTTCAGTTTTCATCATTATGACTTTAACTGATGATTAGTAGACACTCCCAGGACAGTACTGGCTCACCTTGGGTGACCCAAAAGTTGTTAGTTCATTAGAATAAATCTGTGATTGCAGACTACTAGTAAAGTCTTATCTGGGACTGGTGATGATTTAGCTTGGTTCCTTCAGTTCTAGTCACAAGTGGTGTCCAGAGAGCACGTCCTTATTTTCACTGTGTGCTGTTGTTCCTTTTGCACGTTGGGGCTTTTTTGTTTTGCTTCTGAAGTGTTAAGTGTGAGAGGCTAGACATACTCCAGGGCCCAAAGCATATCTTTATCTAAGAAATAATTTTTATTGCAGGGTTGCAACAGTCTCATGTTAAGAAGTAAATATTTAAGTGACTAAGCAACATTTTATTAAAGGGTAGGGACTTGCTCTAAGGGAAAGAAAGTGAACTGTCTTTACACCCACTTTTTTTTTTTTTTTTTTTTTGGGTACGCGGGCCTCTCACTGTTGTGGCCTCTTCCGTTGTGGAGCACAGGCTCCGGATGCGCAGGCTCAGCGGCCACGGCTCAGCGGCCATGGCTCATGGGCCCAGCCGCTCTGCAGCATGTGGGATCTTCCCGGGCCGGGGCACGAACCCGCGTCCCCTGCATCGGCAGGCGGACTCTCAACCACTGCGCCACCAGGGAAGCCCTACACCCACTTTTTAGAGTAGCTTAGGGTTTGTCTCCTCCTCGTACAGGGGAGGCAGTGGGGATTCTGGCCTGAAGAAACTTGCAGGCTCCATCTCACACTTCCCTGTATTACAAAGATAATGCACCTGATGCTGAACATTAGTAACCTCAAGAAGTACAGTATGTGCTGTGGTTTATACTTGCATTTGTTATTAAAATGGTTGCTTGCTCTTAGCCTGGCCCATTTCTGTAGTGCTTGGGCCTGTTGGCCCTCTCTGGTTCCCAAGGCTGGTGTAATTAACCAGGATAGGGGCGTTACTGTAAAAATACAACGTGAAGGCAGATTCCATTACAGTGAACTTCAGAGGGCTATCGAAATGTTCTGGTATGAGATTTTGGTTGTAATGGTGGTTGTTAGAAATCACAGCAGAGCTCAGAACTACCATCCTCTGCCTGGGTTCGAAACCGTGGTCAGGGAAATGGAGACCTAGTTTTAACAGAATCCAGATAAGGGAATTCCTGTGCAGGAGCTAATCTCAATCAAATACTAAAAGGTGCCTGTTCTGTCCAAAGCAGTGTCCTGAGTCCTTAGACTGCTCACATTGAGGACCAAACACACAGAAGCTGAGATTGAGTCAGACTGCCCCAAGGGAGAGACCCAGGCAAAGACCTTGGCTCACCGGCAAGCCACTCTCAAAATCCAGATTAAGGAGGAAAACTACAAAATCAACAACTGTCAGATTTCTTTTCTATATGATTTAAAGTTGGCTGCCAGATTGTTCTCTTTGAACATGTGCGGACTGACAGTCAGATGTTAGAGGGTTGTGTGGTTTGGTTTGGTTTTTAGCTACTAAAGTAAATGACTCTTACATGGACAGGAACTGGGGAATTGACAGCGGTATTGTGCGAAAGCTTCAGAAGCAGTGAGACAACTTGAATGCTTTGTTTCTGGTTCTCATTCTTTGGGGCAGGGGACAAGATGGTGAGGACAAAGCAGTGAGTGGTCTAGCAGGGATGGGTGTGTTTCTAGAGAATTCTTTGCCTAAGGAAGGTGGCTTGGCTTACTTGTCACTTTTCAAGGTGATTTTTCGTTAGATGTTTCTGCCCTTCTTTCACCCTGAATTCCTGGAATTTCTTGCTTTTGCAAGGATAAGGGTGCGAATAAAAATAGGGAAAGAGACATAGAAAGTTTGCTAAGTGGCAAATTTGACTTCATTTCAGAATAAGACTTCTTCTTGTGCTGTTGGTTTTAATCCCAGACAGGGCCTCTTAGCAAAATGCCTGGGCTTAATCTGCCTTTTGGGTGAGCCCTTCTCCCTTCCCACAGGAGGGTCACCATGCAGTCTTGTCAACACGAGGATTAATGCACGGGGGGTTTTGATGTGTACCCCTCCAGAGAGGCCTTAGCTGGCCTCCTGGGGGTGAGGGAGTGTCTTAGGTGATTCAGCTGCTTATTCTTTGAATTTTGGTGTTAACACATGTGCCGCCTCCAAGATTTTTCCATCCTCTTCCCTCCCTGAAGTCAGTCTGAGGCTTCCAAGGAAGGGAGGAGTGGGGTATGCAAAACATGTGCTCCCTTCCCACCGGCTGCCCCTTCTGGCTGCTGCAGGTTTGGGACTGAAGCCATCAAACCCCTTGCGGGCTGCTCCTCGTGAAGGTGGGGAAACCCCGAGCCCTCTCTTCTCCTACTCTGCTAATCACATAATGGCCTTAAAGGCTTTCTTACATGATTATCTTGTCTTTAATTTTAAGTGGGTCTTTTGGGGCAACAGTTGGGAGTTTGTGGAGTATCTTCTGTCATCTGTAGGCAGACTCTGAACTGGGAAAACTGGCTCCATCGGACGCTGTGAAAAGACGGTGGAATTTTCATCTGCTGCCGATTTCACGCACTGTCCTGAAAGTGATTTCGGCCACAAACCTTTGATCTGAGAGTGAAACTTGCCCCCCCTCGTGTGCTTCTGGAGGCAGGAGTTGGTGACTGCTCAGACCTCCTACTCTTTGTGTGTGTGTGTGTGAGTGAGTGTGTGTGTGTGTGTGTGTGGTGGGGGTGAGTTAGCTAAAGAGAAGGGCTGAACTGCTTGTGGGTCTTTGGTGGTGGGCAAAAAAGCAATTTTGCTGGGTTCTTGGTTGTACCTGATTTTATCCAGGAATGTGACTGGAGAAAAACTCTTCTGGGAGTCTATTGGTTGAGCTAGATTTTGAATGAGAACTGTTGCCCTTGCACATCTCTGTTGTAGGCTCTGCATTTCCATATGAAAATTCCAGTTCACAGCCAGCTCTCTGTCTTCTTTGAGTCTCCTTAGTGGAGAGGCCAGAGTCAGATGAGCTGAATGAAGACGGCGGGGGTGGGGGGCTTAATTAGATACTTGAGTTCAGGCCTCATCCGCACCCCCCCCCAAAGTCATATATATCCCTGTTCAGATATGAAGTCTCGATTCAGTATATAAAAAGCTCTTTTCAAGAGTTTAAACTCCTGTAAGCCTATAAAAAGTACATATGTATAGCCATCAGCTTACTTGCTTTCCACACTTATGGTTTCAGAGCAGCCTATTTTGGACAGCTTTTCTCTTCCTGACATGTTTGTCCAGTGAAAATATGCTAAAGAACACGTGTGTGCCTTTTTTCTCCTCCTCAGCAACTTTCCTGTCTTTTTTTTTTTTTCTTTTAAACAGTTTTTCTTAACTGCTCAAGAAATAATGTAAGCCTCTTCCACCATTTCAGGCCCTCTTCCTAAAATGCTCTTTGGCTCAGGGCCTTGGTTCTTAATGTGCATTTGGCTGGTAGGGGGAGTGGTTTTTGCTTTCCCTGTAACATTGCCGCGTTTCCCAGTGCAACATCTGTGTCGTTGCTAAAGCGTCAAGTCAACTTGTGGACGCTTAAAGAAGAGGCCCGTGGATTCAGTGTGTTAGAAGGCTGATGTCACTGCAAAAGCAGCTGCTTTCAAACTGCTCTTAAAACGTAGTTGCAGGTAAAGAATGGCAGGGGTGAAAATTCTAGGGGTTCCCCCACTTTTTCAAAGGGGAGGTGAAGCTGGTTTTTCCTGCAACAGGTATGAAACCAGAGGCAGAGGTATCTTTGGGGAAAGCAGAGAACTTTTACACCTTTTGGGAAAGGACTGTCAGTTTATTTTTCGCTTGCTGGGGAATCTAGTGTTTGTCCAGACATTGGAGATATTGTCTGATGAAGGAAATCCTGGTGCAAACTCCTAAGTGTCTAATTGGAGGAGGTGTGATCTTGCTCATTGGTGAAAGAAATGAGATAATTACAAAATACAACAGGGTAGGGTTCAGGTCAGGATCAGAGTGCTACTTATGAGTCACCCCTTGAAATGGGGGTGCTGGTGTCCACACTCTGTTGTCCTGGGAGAAGCAGAGATGAATCAAATGAGCCTGCTTTTTGGGAATTCTGTTCTCCACTCTGCTCTAGTCTGGGACCCCTCTGCTGGGGTCGTAGGCGTAGGGGCTGGCTCTGTTCCAGCCTGACGGTGTGACTGTGGACCCACTATGCAACCTCTTTGAGCCTTATTACTTCCTTTCTCTGTAAAATGGGCAAAATGGGCACCTCACACCTAAGAGTGGGAATGAAATGAAATAGAAAACAAGTCTTCCCGGTGCATATTCGGTAGCCTCTCCACAAATGTTAGTTCCCATCCGCACGTCCTTTCCTTTATGTTTCTTTTGTCCCTGCCGACGGCCCTGGCTCCCTTGTTTCCCAGCACCCTGGAAGAAAGAAACTAAAAGGTCCAGTGTTTCTTCTGTTCTTCCCTTAGGGGCTGGGAATACAGCCAACTCTTTTTGACATCCTGCAACTGCGATCAGGAGTGAAAGGGTCTGAAATTGACACAGTGTCCCCATCCTCCCCAGCCCTCCCCTCACGTGCCCCCCCTTTGCCCCCCCCCAAGCTGGCAGGCGGCCTTCGAAGTGAGCAGCCCACTCAATGACCCACCTAGAGAGGCCTTCCCGGGCTGGCTTGTATATGCTAATAGGCCTGACTTGTCCTGGCTTGTTTGTCGTGATTTGTGGAGGCATTTATATGCAAATACTATCAACTTGCTGAGTTAATTATCATTTGCCCCCCCCCCGCCCCCGCCTTCCTGCACAGCCTCCCAGCCTGGCTCCGCGAAAGGGGCTGTTCACATTCGTCCCGGAGCCCTTCCTGTCTTGGCCTCCTCCGTCCGCTGCCCTGTCCCCTTCCTGTCCCTGCAGGCCCGCTCACAGCTCCCTCACTGCTTTGCTGCCCAGCACAGGAACCTCTGTGGTCCGGGCTGGGGAACTGGGCATGCCAGTGGCTTGCCCAGTTCGGAGCCTCCGCGAGAGGCGTCACTCTGCACGCAGTGCGGGGTCAGGCTCACTTTGCACGGAGCTTTTAAACCCCATTTTCTACCGAGTAGCCTGAAACACAGCTGCCCAGACCTTTCAGCCCTTGAAACTCAGTCCTCAGTCTGGTGAGAAAGTGAATATAGTTTTAACATTATTATCATTACTTTCATTTTTCCACATCTTGAATACCACTGAGACCTGTTCCCAATCCTGAGCCCTGCAGAGAAGCCATTTTTCAAAGGGATGCCCCCTCCAGCCCCCTGCCCCTGGAAATCTGAGTATTTATAGGTATGGTTTCGTGGACCTCATCTAGTCCTTGCCCGGTTGTGTGTGGGCACCGTTGACATTTGGGTTTGATAATTTTTTGTTGGGGGGTGTCCCTCACTTCTTCAGGTCACATGCCAGCAGTGCCCCTGCTGCCCCCAACTCCCAATCAAAAATGTCTCCCGGAATTGCCACTGTCTCCTGGGGAGGCAGAATTGCCCCCCACCCCCACCCCCTGGTTGAGAACCACTGGGATAGACATTGCATTTGCTTCTCTTGGATAAAAAGAGGGCAGATTCCTCCCACCTCCAAGTTAGACATACTTGTCAGGCATCCTCTGAGATAGTGATTTGACATAGCTGATATCAGATGTTGCCATTTGCTTAATTTTATGGTCTTTTTAGCATCTAAAAATTAAGACTCTTTTCTTTTAGGGCATGGTCATGGGCTGGTGTTTGAGGTTGTAACATTTTCATCCCCTGGAGGACCAGCCCGTAGAAATAGAACCCATATGTAATTGTACACTTTCCAGGCATCACGTTAATAAAAAGTAAAAAGATACAGGAAGAATGAAGTTTAAAATGTCTTCTTTTGCACAACCTACAATATCCCCACAACATTCTCAGCTCAGCAGTTGGGACTCACCCCGTTTCCAGAGCTCAGGAGCAGTGTATGGGCAGTGGCTACCATATTGGACAGCTCAGCCCTATCTAGGATCATTCTGGTGGTTGCCACCATATTGGACAGCTCAGCAATATCTAGGATGATTCATGCTCTTTCCAGCTGTGGGATCAAACCATTTTCTACAGTTCCTGAGTCTGGGAGAAAGTTTTTTTCTTTCCTTAAAAAAAAAAGGCTTTGTGTTTATTCTCTGCAGTGTAGGGCCTTGGCTGCACAGATGCAGCTGTGTGGAGTGGAGGCCTCTAATCTCTAGGGAAGCTCCCCCGGCCTCCGTGGGGGAGCACCCTGGGCCGGGCCTGGGAGGAGGATAACTAATTCCGAGGGCTCAGTGTACTCTCTCACACCGAACAAACTAATGGTTCGGGTTAATTTTGTGTACAAGGTCCCTTTTGTTGGAGAAGGGGGTGAAAGTCCGCAGCTGTGACCGGAAACAGGGGAAGGGCCTACTGGGATGACCTTGTTTCGGAAAGTCTAAATGGAACACTAATGGCAGAGATCTAAGACGGGTGATGTATGTGTGTGTTTGACTGGGCCTGAAGAGAAGGTGAAGCGTATTTTAAAAGTTACTTTTAGTGCAACCTCCCAGATAACCATAGGTGGGAGGCCAGTTACAATGTATGGCGAGCCGGTAGTCAGGCCTGTGTCTTGGCCTCATTTTATCTTTTGAGTCCAGGCTCTGTAGCTTAACTGGTGGTGCTCTGTTTGTTTATTTTATCTTTTTTTGGAGGGGGGAGGGCAGTGGGGGCTGGTCAGGTTTTGCAGTGAAGCTTAGTGGCATTTTTTAACACACAGAGAGCCGTTCACATTTCTGCTCCCGGGTGCTTTGGGACGTGTCACTCCTTGCTGTCCCTATTTAATAATAACGTCCCCTGAGCGTTGCACTGTAGAGTTTCCAGTAGCCTGGAGTGCAGGCCCACCCCTTGCACGGTGACACAAGCCTGCCAAAGACGTGACCGGGGCAGGAGGTGTGGAGTCCTTAATATAGCCCCGAGCCCCAGGTTTCTTTCATCTCTGAGGTCAGTCAGCCTTTTCCTGTTGCCTCTAGAGTTACTGGGCCGGCGTCACTGGGCCGGCCAGCACACCCCGGCACGCTTTGCTAGTGAACAGGGCGGCTTTGGGTGGCGATTTCCTGGCCGTTTCTGCACAGCAGGTGCTCCAGGGGTATCTTCCCACACCCGATGGGATCCCTGCACTGAGCCATTCCCCCAACGCTCCCTTTCTTAGAACTTAAAGAGATCCCAAAGTTTATGAAGTCCCCACGACTGGATGCTCTCCTTTCTACCCCAGTATCCCAAGGAAGGACCTTGCAAACTGCTCCCAAGCTTTGTTCTTGGAAAATGTATGATCTTGAGCTCACGGGGACTGTGCTCCCCATGATGCATTGTATCATCGGGTTGCAGCATTTGCAGCAAAATCTTGCTTATTTCTTATTTGCGCTTTGACTGGGTACAGGTTTCTTTGGGGGGGGGTTCTTTCCTGAGGGGCGATAAGGATAAAATAGGAAGTTCTTCTGAGTTTTGGACCTATTTACAAAAATAACCTCTTGATTGGTAGATTGGAGTAGGTTTGTGGATAACTTTTTTTTTTTTTTCCTGAGGGTGGTTGATGCGGTCTAAGGTTCCTTCAGACTTTTCATGTTACCAGTCCCGTAAGCCACTGCCATCTGCTTTAAAATTTTTATTTTTTCATTTTAAATCCTCAAAGACAAAGGGACCTGGAAGCTCAGACCTGTCCTGCCACATTCCTGAGTAATTTGGTTTTGATTAACCCAAGGAGAAAAGTTGGTTTCTCCTAGCGACTGAGGGGATCAAAGCTCCAGGAGGGGCAGTTCTAATACACGCCGTCCCCCCCCCACTCCCCCTCCCTGGGCGTTTCAACCTTCCCCCTCTTTAGAAAGCCTGAGCAGCAGTTATTTCCACTTTCTGACTCTCAGAGAAATGGAAGTGTGTCACAGAGCTTTGGATGGACAGACTGGGGAGAAAAAGCGCCCCCCCCCATTCCTTTCTTCCTAAACTCCTTTTCCCCCCACAAAGCTGCAAAGCACATTCCTGTGCTAATCCTGCTGCTGGAGGAATGCAAATGGCTGTAATTGTGTGCCCCAGGATGGGCCTTCCGCATCTGTGCAGCTTTTCTTCTTTGAGGAGGTGGCTAAAAAGTGCATTTACATGGAGAAATGAGACTGGCCTGTGATCCCTCGTGGTGGGATGGGCGCTGTCTCATAGGAGAGGGGCCATGTCTGTGTCCTCTGCCCCTTGCTCCCTTCCCGTCCCATTTTATAGTGTGAGCACGTGAGGGTGGGGTGCGGCTGGGTACCAGCCTCCTGCTGGGCACATTTTATGGGAGGGGCAGTTGAAAGAGAGAACTCTGCTCTCCATAGTGAGAAATCCAGCTGGAGGAGGAGGCAAGCCTTGGATTAAACCACAATAAACAACTTTTTATTATTTTTCAAATCAGATGATTGGTCTCCGACGTAATTGATAACATTTTGAAAGAGGGTGTGTCACTCCCCTGGCCTTGTGCAGCTTCTGATGCACATCTGACCTTCTGCCTCCCCCTCCCCCAACCCATCGCCAAATTGCAAGTGTAAGTGATTTGGATACTAAGATTTTTCAGCATGATTACAGTTAGACTCACTTGGGAGTCTGTACGTTGTAGCTTTGGGCGGGGGATGTTCAAAATCGACAAGAAAGTTCTGTCTCAGTCCTATTCAAGAACATTTCACTCCTGGCTGAGTTTGAAGTTGAAAGACAGACTGAGTTTCTAGAATAGCACCATCCAATAGAAATACAATACAGGAGTTACATATATAATTTAAAATTTTCTAGTATACACATTAAAATATTAAAAAGAAACCGGTGACATTAATTTTATTTATACTTTCTGTAGCCCACTATATCTGAAATGTTATCATTTTACCATGTAATCAATATAAAGAAAACTATGAATGAGACACTTTGCATCCTTAAAAAAAATCCCACATGTATTTTATACTTACAGCATATCTCATTTCGGACTAGCCCCCTTTCCCCGGCTCAGCATGCCTGAGGGGCTAGTGGCTGCCTATCGACAGGGCAGGGCTGGCATTTCAGGATGCTGCCCCGGGCTCTTCTGAGGCATTCGATTGATGGAGCTGGGTCACCCACCATCTCTTGTGACCAGCTGCTTCCATTTACTGGAGTTCAGGGGTACAGGCTGCATCTACACTGTTTTTTCTGTAAAAATCACCCAAGTCTGCTGACATCCTTATGGGATTGTTAGGAGGCAAAACATGTGATGCTGCTGTGCAAGTGTTTTTTAAGCTGTTTCTTGACACGCAGGTGGGAGGAGGAAGTATCCACCTGGCTTTGAAGGCCATTCCAAAGAAAGAACAGCAGAGTGGCAGCAAGTGGTCCCAGCCCTGTGGGAGAGGGCAGGACAGCCTTCATTTGTGTGAGTTCTGGTGGGTTTATGACAACAGTCTTATTGCTTTATGCGTCACCCCTTGCTTTTTTTGTGCCCTCAGAGTGGCATGGCTGCACGGAGCTTCTGGAAACCATCCATTTCACCCTGTCCGTGGTGGCTTACTAGTCTGTAGTAGGACGGGGACCTTGGACGTGTGGGTAATCAGTGCACTGTCCTCTCTGACACCACACAGGCTTCCTGGTTGGTTGACCTGGGCTGATGTGGTGTGTTGCTTGGAGGGGCCTGTCTTTTGGAGGCTCCCGTGCTGCCTAGGCGCTGCTGTTGCTGGTCCCCAATCCCAACAAAAGACCCCTTCTCTTCTTCCCTTAGTGTTGATTTGAATTTCTGATTTTTCACATTATCTTGATGCCACACAGTGGAGCCCTCTTTCACTCTCCAGGGCCAGTGGTCGTCTCTAGTTGGAGGTAGAGAAAGAGGGAGGCGAAGGGTGATAAGGCAAAATCAGAAACCGCCTTGCACGTGAGGATAAGGGAAGGGATATGACTGAGCCACGAAGCCCCACCCTAGACTTTTTTTTTTTTTTAAGGCTGTTCGTACGTTTCTCCTGTTCGCTCCTGAAGGGACTTCTTCTCAAAGTTGGAGGATTTAAGTCCTACTGACATTACAGCCCTGATGAGTAAAACAGCAAGGATGGCTTTCGCCCGGCTTCTGCTGGCAGAGAGCGCAGCTGTAAACCTGTCCCACAGAGGATGCGCCTTCTTGCTGAGCGGCGGCTAAGTGCTGGGGTTTTCTCACTATTGATCTCAGCGTTCCTTAGTCGATGCATGTGATAAGAACAATCTTCCTTCACCATCGCTGTGCCCAGGGCACACAGCCAGCCTCGGCCAATCCGAGGCCCTCCTCCGGGAGGACGGTGGGAGGTGTGCCCCTGGTAAGCTGAGAGGCGGGTGTGGGTTTGGGGTTTTAGGGAAGGAGGTATCTAATTCCCTCAACGGGCCGGCCTCCTGTGCAGGCAGGAAAAAACCTGTGAAAGTGTGAGGTTGTGTGGCCCCGGCGCCGGCCTCTGCTGGGGCTGGAGGAGTGCAGCGGTCTGACCCTGGGTGAAAAGTTCAAATCTGCATTTAAAAGGAGTGCCAGGACCGCCCCCCCCTTTTACTCCTAGTCAAGTTGAAACTGTTCGTGTTTTAGTAGATATGGTCAGGCCTCATGCCGGGACATCAGACAGCTCCTGGTTCACTTCTGCCACAACCCGACGACGCGGGAAGCTGTGTGTGTGTGTGGGAGGGTCTTTTCTAAGATGTCGTTCTTGGGTAGCAGTAATTGTTGAGGGACACCACCCCCGACTGGGCGCCTGGGGGAGTCGGAAGTTTGTTCCTTGGTCTGATGCTGGGTGTTTAACCCCTTTCCCCATGCGCTCTTGGCAAGGCCTTTCCTTTTCCGACCTCCTCCCTCCAGGGCCACGGTGGGTGGTGTGGAGGCACTGGCAGGCCTGGGGGAGGGGGGGCAAGGTGACGTCTGGTGGCCACGATACCCTCTCCAGGGAGGGGCTGCTCCCTGTCTTGGCCTTGTGGTTTAAAATGCTCTGCTGGGCCCGACCGGGGCAAGTCAGCCAGCCCCCTCCTCCTCTGTGCCCGTTGGCACTCCTGAGCAAGGGGCGCCCTGTACTTTTCTGGAAGCTTTTATGGCCTCAGTGGGTGGAATCAAAGTGAGGCCGCACGGGGTCAAGGAGGGCGCGGGCCTGGGGGTGGGGAGGAACAGGGGTGGTGTGGTGGGAAGGGGAGCCTGGCCCCCACCGGTCTTCAGTCCAGGAGGAGTGACAGAAGTGCCGTGGCAGCCGCCTTCCCCTCCCCCCTCCCCCCATCCTGCTACCCCGCACAGAAGGGGGTCTGGTCACAGCCGCCCGGAAACCCCTGCACTCGGGCCCTGATCTGTTTACTCGAGCATTAGGTGAATGTAAACAGTTCAACCTCTCCGATTTTATATCCCTAAAGGGTCTGAGTGTGAATACAAATGGGTATTAGGCCCCTGCGGTTTCAATGACTGTCCCCACCCGCTCCCTTGCTAACTAGCAGGTCTTTAACCTGCCCAGAGGAAGATAAGGTCCTCTGCAAAACCCAGGGCTCCGGGTGCCTCCTTTTGCTTTTCTTTTTGGTTTTGAATGCTGAGATTTAAAAAGTGGTTTTGGGAGGCCTCCATCTGTAAGACTGAATGTTGAAGAGAGCAGAGAGAAGGGCTTCTGTTAAGGGGAAGTCTAGAGTTACTTTGATCTCTTATTTGGGGAGGAAGAGAAGTTTTCTGTGTTCCCGTTACTTTGTCAAAAGCACTTGTGAATGTTGACTCTTTGGTTAAAGTAATACTTTCGCACCAATCAGGTGGTGTCGTATATCTTTGTTTCATTCTTTCTGAATCTTTTTTCTTAGTTAAAGCATAGTTGGGAACTTAGGCTTTTGGACACTCCTCCCTGTAAGAAGGGTGGTCTCTAGGGAAGGATCTTTCGGGTCAGTTTAACACATCTTATTTTCTCCCCTACTGGGGTGGGACGCATACATTTTTGTTTTCTTCAGGAGATCATGGGAACTCAAAGTCTTGAGGGTCATGCCAGGTCACTTTACCCACAGGGTTCTAGAATATACATTCTGTTAGGGAGCTGGCATTCCTTCTGAAATCCCAGCACCCTCACTCCCCCACTCCTGACTTCTCCCACTCTACTCCCCCTGCCCCACCCCGTTCCAGTAAGGGGCTCCCTTCTTTGCAACCAGAGGGCCCTCGTGACCCACAGAGGAAGGAGCAGAACGTCCCCCCCAATCCCCGCCTTGTACGTTTGCGTTCTGGTTCATGCGTTCAAGGCCCGGGCAGTTCTGTTCCTGCGGTGGCGCTGAGTCCAGTCACGCCATCACAGGGGCATTTTAATTAGCAGTGCCTTAGTCATTAGTGAGTTATTGTTTTTGTCTGGAAACACTTAAGTACTGTTTACTTGATGTCTCAACGAAATGCAAAACAGCAATTAAGCAGAAATTTGTTGTATGTGGCAGGAGCCAAAATGGATTGTCAAAAGCAGGTCGTGGTTCCTCCAAACCAAGTAAAATCGCTCTTCCCTTTGGCATCCTGATAACTGGAATACTCCAAGTCCTCTCTTTCTTCAAGACCTGCCGCCTGGAGTTATGTGATAGAAATACTCAGGAACTTCCTGTCTTCCTGTGTCCTGCCTTCATTGGTGTGGATAGTTAGGTTTGGTGAAGTGTTAATGTTTACCTTTTTCTTCCCTGGCATTTTTGTCCACTACCTGGAATATTTCAAAACCCTTTCCAATGAAGATTATTATTCGTGAAAACTTGCATATCCTTGTGTGGTGGTTGATGTAACTTGAGTCTGTTTTCTTTATGCTTCTTGAGACCAAGTGCCATTGTTAGTCTGATAGATACTTTGCGGCCCCTTGAGAGGGTTGGGATGCTGGGATAGATACCCCTTTTACGTAAGAAAATCCTTTTTATAGATTGGTGAAAAAGAAGCTAAAATGAAGAATTCTGGCTAAGGCAGAGCCGGAGAGGCACTAGAATAAAAAGAAAACAGGTGCGTGTGAATTGCCTGCAACTTGGGCAAGGATCATTGACCCCAAAGGGAGGAGTAGCTCCTTGCTGAGACAAACAAATAGACAAGTGGCCTCTGCTTTGGTAGGATTCCCGCTCCCCAGAATCCAAGGTTCATGGAAAATGGAATCGTGTGAGAAGGCTGAGGGGCCATCTAGGGGGTCAAGTTAACTCTAAATCACATCATCCTGGCTTCCATTCCAGGAGACAGGTTGATGTAAAAACTCTAGGTACCAAGTTCGTCATTGGGGACCCCAGTTTCTAACTGCTCGGGCTCTTGTCACTCCCTGTCTGTCTCTCTCTCTTTTTTCTTCTTTTCCCTTCAAACAGTATCTTCTGACTTCCAGATTTCTGATAAATTGATAAGAGGCATTGCGTGAGTCAATAGAGCTGTAGACACTTTGCCAATATAACCCCGGCTCTATTGATTTGCCAGTAAATTAAAGTCTTACTTAGAGGCTGCCGATATTTCTAATCTCCTGCCTCACCAATTACATCCTCCCAGCTACCTGGAAAGGGGACTTGAGCCTTTGAACCTTTATTTGTTGTTGTTGCGAGCGGGCCGCTGTCCTTCCACGGGCCTGGGGGCGCTTGCCTGCTTATCAGGTAGGAGAAGGGGGACCACGGAGGAAAATGAGCCAACTTAACTCCTTGCCTGGGATCGGTTTTCATGCTACAAGTTTCCTTAGTAAAAACTTCTGGAAAACAAATTCCATCATGGTGGTCACGGACATTTTATCGCAAGTCTGCAGGTCACTCTTACCCTTGACTTTGCCCCAAGTTTGGAGGTAGAAAAACTTGACAATAGCTGGTATTGGGGGGTCTCCCTGGCATGTTTCCTGGCTCTCTCTCGCTTGAAAAAAAATGCCGACAGCTTTCCTCTTGGCACTGAGGGAGAAGGAGAGTTAGGATCAAAAGCTGGATTATTAGTGTTTGTCACTTTTAAAAAATACCCAAGAGTTTGGAAAAGAACAGAGGAGGGGTGCCCAAAATAGGAATGGCTGGAGGCCCACGGATGTGCTTGCTGCTTTTTTGGGTTTTGTTCTGTAGCCGTTTTGCGTTCTCAGTGGAGGAGAGGCCCAGGGGAGAGAGAATTCCCTCCTTTGTGTCCGTTGTCACTCTCACCCATGGTGTCCCCTCTGCCACTCCCCTCTCTGCCTTCTCACTCACTCATTTGAAGTCAAGTAACAATAACAACTGCTTCAAGAAGCCGCCCTGGAACAGTGGGGCTCCTCGAGTTCCCTCCTGGGGGGCCCACTTTCCACGATGGCGGTGGGAGCAGATCATTTGTCTGATAAGCGCTTTCAAGTCCTGTTTATGTGGTTGCCTTCGGGAGGAAATCTCCAGGTAGGTGCTGTGTTCTCTCTAATACTCCGGAGCAAAAAATCAATGGCAGGGATAATTCCTCCTCAGCACACACTTCTCATGTGTTTCTTCCCCGAGCGGCGCTCAAAAAATTTTTAATGATAAATCCAGTCCTGGAGTCCTATTTCTTCCCCAGCATTCTTCAGGAGGACGCATTAGGAGGTGCCCGGATCCCCTTTAGGAGAAAGAACAGCTCAGACCCTAGGGCCTGGGGGTCTTCCCTCTGCCTTCTTCCTCTGCTTACCTCTCAGGTGGGAGAGCTGAGTGCTGAGCTAGGGTCAGGTAGTGTGGGAAGCTTGGTCCATCTGCTGGCTGAGTTAGGGATGGATGGAAGGTGCACCTGGAGGTCCTGGGGACCCAGGAACTGGGTGTGAGGCGTTAATGGCCTCCCCTTCTGCCAGAGGGTGACTGGATTGGTGGCCCGCGGTGGGTGGGGGGGCAGCAAAGGATCCTGCTTCAGGGCTGGTTCGGTCTCCAAGCCCTGGCCTGGAGACAGCCTCTCCACGCGTTCACTTGGCTCCCTTGGGCTGAGTGAGTGAAGAAGATGTTAGACAAGGAGAAACCCCAGGAGGTTGGGATTGACTTTCCCCTTTGTTTGGATTGCATTGTATTGTAGGAGGTGTTTAAATCTTGTTCACACCTGTCGAGGCTGAGGCCTGGCTTTGAGAGCGGTTTGGAACAAGACTTCTGTTGTTGTTGCCGAAAAGGTTTCTAGCTCAGGATAGAGGAACTTTATTGTAACAACTTGTTAATGTTCAATTAGGCAAATTCTGGGTGCCCCAGGGCAGTGGAAGGGCATGCTGGCTCTCCCTGGCTGCCCACGGCCCCTGTTGGCAGGGATGGGGCGGGAGACGCAAAGTCTTGTCCACGGGCTTCTCCGGGGGCAACAGGTGGGGCCTTGGCTGAGGCTGCGAGTCCTTCCGAGGCGTCTGAGGTTGGTGGCGGGGAAGGGAGCAGGTTGATGCCAGCCCTTCAGTGTAACAGTCTTCTCCTGTTGGCACTTGCTGGTTCTCCCACCCTTGGGGGTGGCACCAGCTGTGCATCACGCCCAGTCCAGCTGTGGGTTGGGAGGAGGGAGGGAGGCCCCCAAACCTCACGTGTGGCGGCTCCGGGATCATGCTGTCTGGGCTGTGGTACCCTGTCATCTTTCAGAATCTGAGCCTGCCTGGCCACATCTGGCTACGTTCTCTGGCTTTGGTCCTGGCGTGATTCCTTTTGAATGACTGTCCCATACCTCGATGGGCAGTGTTTTCCAGCTCCTGGTAGACTGAGGTCTTGACTGTGGAAAGGGAAAAACAGGGAGCTCGTTTCTCTCGTGGGAGGTTTTCTTAGAGATGCTTCCATTCTGCCTCCTGAACATGGTGGGCTGACAGTTGTCTTTTCACAGTGGAGGAAAAGAAGCTGGAGCTTGAAGGGATTGGAGTTGCGCTTCTAAAAAAGGCAAAAGGGAGATGCTCAGAGGGTCCCTGCTCCATCCTGTCCTCCCCTGGCCCCCTGTCATGGTGCACCTGGGACCTGGCAGCGGGGAAGGAGGTGGGAGGCGGACGTGCCTTCCCCACCGTGGTAGGGAGTCTTTTGTGCTGGCGAGGCCTGGCTGTAAAATATCGGCCCCCGTGGCAGCCTCTCGCCACGCTGTTGAGGGATGAGGAGTGCGGGGCAGCGGCAGTGTATTAAACACTAGTTGAGCACAGGAGGGGCAGTATATCACAGGAGAGAGATAAGCAAAGTTCTCTGATAGTGGATCAATAAAGGTTAGTGACATCATATCTCAAAGTGAGGGAACCTGCTTTCTGCACAGCCATTTATCAGATCACAGCCTGGAAGGGCCTTAACCCCTTTCTGGCCACATTTCTTCTTACTGAACACAGAGAGACGGAAACCCCTTCTGGGAGCTGGGGGGTCCACTCACCCCAACACTGTATTTAACGACACTGTTAAATACACGTGTGCTGGTTTTGGACATAAATGCCTTCTGCAGTTAGCATATTACTCCCGCAGTGGCTTGGGCGTGCCCTGTGCGTTTATGGAAAGTTTCTTAACTTTGAAATTTGTGCAGAAATTCCCATTAAAAGGCAGTGCTTCTACAGAAGTCTTAAGACTCGGCCAGCGTGTTATGGGTGCACAGCTGTGTTGATGTTGGACACTTGGGGGCCGGAGTTTGTGTTTGGTGTCGGATGGTCAAGCAGTTTCACTGGACGAGACTATTACAGTTGGAGTGAGCCTGAGAATGATTGGTCTTTTTTGCCTGTGGTATTCTAGATATTTACAAGTCTCCCAGTGGGCTGGGATCGGCAAACTATAAGCCTGCAGGCCAGATCTGACCCAGCACCTGTTTTTGTATGGTCTTCAAGCTAAGAATGGTTTTTACCTTTTTAAATGGTGAGGGGAGTCCAAAAAAGAATGTTATTTCATGACACATGAAATTATGCAAAAATTGTACTTGTGTCCATAAATAACATTTGGCAAACAGCCAAGCTTGTTCGTTTACGTGTTGTCTGTGGTGGCTTTCATGCTACAGTGACAGAGCTGAGCAGTTGCAGCAGAGACTGAACGGCCCACAAAGCTGAAAGTATTTACCTAGCTCTTTACGGAAAAAAGTTTGCCAATCTCTAGTCTAGCCTCTGATATCAAATCCACTGCTAACTAGCTGTGTGACCTTAGGTAAGTCACTTAACTTCTCTGTTTCATTGGTCTCTGTAATAAAATCTTGTCTCTTGCGTACTCCAGGATGTTCTGAAAGTCAAATGAAAATTGGTGAGAGATGCGTTTGAAAAATAGCTTGTGTTTGCACGGTATTTATTATTAAATTAGCAGACCCTTCAGCATGTATATCTATCTAAGACTGCTAGGATGTGGGGACTTGCCTTCTGGAAACCTAGCACCTGGCGTGATAGTTAGAGCTTGTCTCATCCCTGCGTTGTGTTGGGTGAAGTTTGAGTTTCTTCGTCTCTCTGAAAACTTGAAGACATGCATCTTCCCAGAGTGAACATCTTTTGCTTTGCAAGGGAACATCAGTTTTCCTCAGCGACTGCTGAGATTTTTATCCTTAAAGAGTTGGATCACTTTTCTTTCCTTCCCACTGGTGATTTATAGATGGAGAGAGCAGGCCTTTTCCTGTAGGTCTCTGGCCGTTTATCTTTTAGGTTGGGCCCTGACAATATGCTGGCTGGGTTGTTCGCATTGGCCGGGGCATTTGGGGGCGAGATGCCAGTTCCAGGGCCCAGGGGTGGTTGGGGGACGGGGGAGGCCGGCGATTCCAGCCCAAGGCTAATGGGCTGATGTCCAAGTGGAAAGTGTATTTTCATTGAGGAAGTGTAGGTATTAGTGGAGCCTGGATTACTGTGTGATTGTGCTGTCAATACTGCCGTATTGAGTCTGTGAGAGCCCGCACAATACGGGGAAACACTTAGCTCACTACTGCTGCTTATTGAGAAGCCAATAGCAATTTACTTGCTGACACTTGACATCAAATCCATTCCCAGAGGTGGAGCTCCCGCAAACGACAATGGAGCTCCGGCTTATTCCCGGGGCCCTCCCACCTTGGGGGCCCGGCGGGGGAGCCATGGGGGGGGATGCTCTTGTTTAACTTCCAGAGCTGACCAGACGTTTTCTTCTCCAAATCGCTCTTGTCCGCGTCTTCTGTCAACAAGTGCTCAGTGGCCCCCTCTTCATTCCTCCCTGGGGTGTGAGTTTTCTACATGTGGGAACTGTCTCCTCCTCTTGACAAAAAAGTTGGTTCCTTAAAATGGATACATGAGGAAATCATATGAGGGAGAGGGCCGAGCAGCGTCTTTAGGAGATGGGCGGGATGATCTGGGGGAAGGCCAGGAGGGTGCTGCGTCGGGGAGTAGAGAGACCCCGTGGTACCCGGGGCAGGGGGCTGGGCCTCCCTGTGCCCCTGGGCTTGGTGGGGGGGCTGGGGAGGGGGGGCGTGTGATTTCAGAGCTGCTGGGATCAGGCACAGCTGGACACTGTGTGGAGTGGGTCTGCAAAGCGTACAGCTGCTTGATTCAGTGTTTTTACATGGCCAAGTCATTTAGATGCCTTCAGACCCCAGATTCTTCTCCCCATAATCAGCTTGCAAATCAGGGCAACTGGATTCTGGGAGGCATTTGGGGGTGACCAGCCCACGGCTCCCATTGGCTGTTCTGGCCTCACTGAACGCCGGTGCCAGTGAGTTTTGTCTCTGTGTCCCCATGCCTCGGGGTCCAGTCCAGAGGTTCCTAGTGTGTCTTACGTGGATTTCTCTGCAGCCACTTCTTGCTGGTTGGGTGAAGGGAGAATGAGGCTTGCGTTGCGATGGTTGGAGAATCTCTAACCCTGTCACCGTCACCATCACCGTGGATGGTGCTGTTGCCTGTGGGTGGGGGAGGGAAAGCAGGGGGAGGAGGCCCAGGCCTGTGGGATATCGTGAGGCTCAGTGGAGGCCGGCCAGTAACTCCCTGGAGTCTGCTGCCTTCACGTGGAAGGCACCGCCCGTGGGAGGTTGTCTTGCCTCACTCCTTCCTCGTCCCTCCCTTCTCCTACCTTCCCCTGCTCACCCAGCCTCCTCCTTCCTCTGCCAAAGACTCAGTTATTTCATTCACCTCAAGCAAAGTAGAGCAGCGTGGAAGTGAGATTAGGGGCCTCTGACTGTTTTACCTTTTCTCCAGTGACCTTGATCAGACCCAGCCTCTGATGCCGATCAAGGCAGCCTGCGCCTCTGCTCTTGGTGATGCGCCATGCCGGGGACGATGCTATTTAATTATGATACTGCTTTGTTATAGGATAACTTTCTCTCAGAAGATGACGGCACTTAAAAGAGGTCATTCTACCCCGTTTACAGAAAGCTGGTGTCGTTCCCCGCACCCCCCAACCTTGGGCCTGTCCAGAAATGGATGTGTCACTCAGCTCTTCTGCTTTCTGTCACCGCCTAGCATAGATGAAGTCACATTGCCTTGGACCGACACGATGGTGTGTGTTGTCAGAGCGACCTTCTCCTGGTTGCTCCAGGCTCTGGGATCAGTGTAGGTGGGGGCAAAGCAACACAAAGTGTGCCTGGTGGTTTTGAGGTTGTGGACCTGAGCTGTGATTCCACCAAACTTCAGATGCTCACTTTAACCCTTGCCTAAGCCCTACTTTCTTTAACACAAAGGGACCGTCTTGAAGGATGCCTTAGGGGTCCTTCTTGGTCCAGATTATCATGGGAGGGAATCCGGAAGGTGCTTGGACCTGGCAGGGGCGGCAGGAAGCGTTCTCATCAGCATGGTGACGTTGCCCCAGTTCCTGGGGGAGGTTGATCTCTATCTGGCTGTTCCTCGGCTGGTGGTTTGGGTGGATTGAAAGGCAGGGGAAGGTCCTTGCAGGTGGCCATGCTGGTTCCTGACCAGTGTGAAGATGGGGAGGCCTTGGCTTTGTCCAGGACGGGTTTAAGGCTTAGGATCATGCAGATGCAGGCTCACACGCCTTCCGGAATTAAGGGTGGGACTTTGTGCGTTCATTTTCATCTTCAAGAGACTCTTCCAAATCTGCAGCTATTACTCGGACACCTGCAGTGAAGACCTGTGTTTTAGTAACATCTGGGGAGTTGTTCTGGTGTGCTTATCTCACTTCAACTTAAGTTTCTGGGACTTGGCCCTTTTCTTCAGCCTCATTCTCACAGGCCGAGTCCGGGCCCCATCCCTTTGTGGCTGAACTCCTGCAGGTTCTGAGGAATCTCCAGTCCACCCATCCTCTGCCTCTAGGCAGCCTCTATCTGGAGATTTCAAAGTCGTGGCCTGCAGGCAAAACCTGGCCTAGAGACGAGTTTTGTTCAGCACCTATGGTATTTTAAAAATAGACATATTTCATCATAAAAATCTGGATTGGAAACTTCTCCTGGAAAAAAAAAATGGGGGGATTTGGTACTTTTCGGACCTTGAGGGCAAAAGCCAGCTAGAGCAGTGACTGCCCCTCTTAGAAAGGACATGTGCTTTTTAGGTCGCCAGGGTGGGTCCCTGTCACAGGTGTACCTTACACCTGGCCAGCTCGCTCACCTATGTTCCCTGTTGGTCCTTGTAGGTATGTGCTTTCTGGGGTCACTCTGTGTACACATTACCACAGAAACTCTATTGCAGTGGTTCTCAAAGGGGCCGATTTTCCCTTCCCCTCGTCCCAGAGGGACATGTGACAATGTCTGGAGACACTTCTGATTATCATAACTTGGGGGGAGATACTACCGGGATCTGGTGGGTGGAGGCCAGGGGTGCGGCGAAGCCTCCTACAGTGAGCAGGACAGCCTCCCACCCCCATAAAGAACTGTTCAGCCCAAGGCATCGGTAGTGCCAAGGTCAAGAGACCCTGCCCTCTTTTCTTCCTCTCGTTCTCCTGATCAGGAGCCTACAGTGGCTCCTTGATACCTGGCATTTTCCACCTGCCTGCGAGGACTTGGGAGCCCTGTGGCCCTGAGCCCAGCCCCTCCCGCTCGGCCCGCTTGCCCCATTCAAGCTCCCAGGGTTGGGGCTGCGCTGCACGGTGCCGCCGCCTCTGGCCTCAGGCTCCTGCCTGCCCTTGACCTTTTGTCCACTTTTTCATCAAATGTTTGAGGACGTCTCCAGTGTTCTGGGTGCTGGCGCCCCTGCGGTGGGGGAAGGGAGCCATCCTTGTCTTCATGGAGCTTATACTCTCTCCGCTCCCTAAGTACACGTAATTAGTAAGAAAAATGCAGTGTTTCAAGAGAGGTTAAATGCTGCGGAGAAAAAGCCGAGCAGGGGAAGAGGGAGTGCCGTGGAGGACAGCGGTTTGCAGGCGAGGAGGACCTCGGGAGGGGACGACGTGAGAGCAGAGGCTGGAGGGGGTAAGTGATGGAGAGAGTTCTGGACGGGGAGAAGCTCCTGCAGAAATCCCGCGTGGAGCGCACCTGGCATGTCTGGGGGGTTGGAAGGAGGCCCACGCGGCTGGAGTGGGTGTGGGAAGGGGACGGGGTACATCCTGTAGGGCCTCGGAGGCCACTGCGAGGCTTTCCCCTCTGCTCTGAGCCGGATGGCCGTTTCGGGGGGATTTGTCCGCAGGAGTGACGTGACCAGGCCGCCACTGGACAGGCTCCCTCTGGCAGCCGTGCTGGGCAGAGGGTGGGAGCACGGAGACCAGAGGGAGATAATTGCAGCCAGCTGGGCAAGAGGCGGCTCTGGCCAGGGCCCTTGCGGCGCAGGGGTGCAAAGTGGTGTGTTAGTGCCCTGTGGCTGCCAGAGTGAAGACTCACAAGCCGAGTGGCTCACAACAGCAGAAGTTTGTTTTTTCACGGTTCTGGAGGCTCCAAGTCTGAGATCAAGGTGTCAGCAGGGCCGTGTGGCCCCTCTGAAGGCTTAGCCAAGGGTCCTTCCTAGCTTCCATTGGATGCCAGCAGTCCTTGGCATTCCTTGGCTGGTAGCTGAGTGCCTCTAATTTCTGCCTCCGTCTTCACATGGCCTTCTTTCCTGTGTGTCCTCTTCCGTTCTGAGGGCACCAGTCATTGGATTTGGGACCCACCCTCATCCAGTATGACCTCTACTTAATCATACCTGCAAAGAGCCGATTTCCAAATAAGGACACATTCTGAGGTTCTGGGTGGACATGAAATTTTGAGGGACACTGTAAGCGGTCACCGTTTGAATGTATGTTGAAGGTGGGGTGTGGGGCAGGAGAGGAGGAGTCAGGGATGCCTTGAGTGACTGGAGGGACGGCTGTGAGCTTGGCCAGGCCCCTCGCCCTGGAGCCGCAAGCTCCACCCGCGGGGTTGCGTCTTTCCTCGTGGCTCTGAGCCCCATCGATGTTTTATTGAGCTACTACATGTGCACTCGGCGTCACTGTTTAGGCCCCTGAGTTAGCCACTCAAGTATTAAACTGTTTAATTCTAAATAAATTCTAAATAGAAGGGAGAAGGTGTCACATCTGTCTGAGGAAAACGGGAAAGGAATTTAAGAGGCTTTATTTTTCAAAGCCCTGGAGCCTGTGTCCATTCCACTAATCCCCACAGTTGTTCTGTAAGGTATGCAGGGTGGGGACAGGTCATCTTTTTTGGAAAAACCGAGAGGCTAAGTGTCTTAAGAGGATCACCTAGCAGTTGGTTCAGATCTGACTTTGAACTCCAGAGGGCAGGCAGGGCATCAAGTGGAAGAGTGTTGGGGGCATGGAGTGGGGGTGGATCGTAGGGAGACGGTCTCTGCTCCCTGCCCCACGCCTCACCCCAGGATGGCTCAGAATCCAGACAGAGGGAGGCCTCAGAACCACCTGAGTGCGTGATGGGGACTCAGCCTCTGAGGGCCTGTATGAGGAAGGGAACCACGAGCTGTACTCCTCTTGAGATGAGCGGGCTTTTCCATGGTTGGCAGAGTGTGTAGAGAAGAAGGACAGATCAAGACGAGCTTCTGGCCAGAAACTGTTTCATGTAGGAACCAGACATGCTGCAGGCAGTGCTCACGATTGGTTTGTTGGCTGGTATACAGGCGACCCTACCAGGAGAATGTCTTGTGCTCTCAAAGGCTCTGGTGTTTGAGAAACCAGGGACTGGATTTGTGCTCTGCTTTCACCTAACTGTGTGACCTTGGGAAAGTTACTTGGACTCCCTGGACCTCGATTTCCTTGTGGGCAAAACAGAATCGGTGCTAGTACCCATCTCACAGGTTGTCAGGAGAATGGAACCAAGTGTGCAGGTAGAATGTTTACCGTAGTTCCTGGTGCATAAAGCTATAGGTGTTAATGGTGCAGTTACACGTCATGCTTTGTAATGTTGTCCCCACTTTTAGCTAGATAGAATAAGAAAGAAAAGGACCAATGACCGTGCCTGTGACTCCCTAACCTAACCCTTAAACTAGTCAGCATTTGAATGGAAAAATGTCTAGCCCATGTAGGACATCGAAGAATCACTGAGTCGAACCGAGCATTGGAGGTCTGAACTGATCAGTGCCACTTGATTTCAGTTTCGATAACTTTATTGCCGAGTTCTGGTTGACAAGTGCTGCCAAAGTCAGCACGGTGGGTCTGGCCTGGGCGGCTGGTTTCTCAGTGGTTTATTCCATGTGTTCTACGTTTCCCACTTCCTGTGTGTTTCAGAAGGTGTTCCATACGGTGAGGCCATTCCTGGCCCTTCCGGGCTGTGTGGGGAATGTTTCTCTTGCCAAATTTAAGATGGAGACCTTTTATTTTGAAACTCCTTGTAAGAAATCAGAACTGTGTCTTTATTTTTTCATAGAACGATAGCAATGTCGGGCCTCTTTATGGTTTCCCTGGGCAATCTAATCTCCCTTTGATCTGATCTGAAATTTGGTCTCGATCACCAGGGAAATGTTCTTCCAATGTCAAGTTTTCGTATGTGGGTCATTATATTTATTTAAACAAACTTTAAAATAAAGTTTCCTGACATCTCTGTAGAGTAATCGGGGTGCTGGTGCCTCTCGTACTGGTGACAGTGGCCTTTCCCACGTTTCTGGGGTGTCCTCTTTCTTTCTCTTATGTGCTCAGCTCTCAGACCAAGAATGTGAAGGGTCCGTGTGAGATGTTGCAGGGTAAAGTGGATTTTGTCTTGCCGTGATGATAAGGAGTGGTGACAGTCAATTCCCATGGAATGTCTGCGGCTCTTTCGCAAGGTTAAAGAGCTCGGTTTCCGACCCAAGCAGAGTTGGAACGTACATTTTTTTTTAAGTGTTTATGCCCCGCCAGGAAGGGCAGACAGCCCGCTCATTTTTCTTACCAGTGGACTAAACAAATAAGCAGTCCCAGTTGTGGGTAGATGGAGGGAGAGATCTTGAAAAGGCTGTAGAGAGAGGGGATGGGGTGGGTGAACCTGAGCATGCTATGAGAACCGGGTGCGGGGGCAGGGGGGCGGGGGCAGAGGAATCTCTCAAGGAACTGGGTCAAGCCTTGGATCCAGCAGTTGCTTCCTGCTAGTAGTGATGACTCACCCTCTCCAGGTTCATGCCCTTTAGAGCAGGAAGGTCTACACAAGGAAAATGTTAACCTGAGGGCGCAGATGCAGGCAGTGTGAGCAGTCGCCCGGGGTCAGTTCAGGTTTGGACAGGAAAGTGCTGTGGCCTCCATGCTGCAGTGAGGCTGGGAGGGGCCCGGCATGGGGGAGGGGGTCTGGGCAGAGGCTTCAGGTGGGCACACTGGTGGGGAAGGGTGTGTGTGTGTTTAGACGTGGTGGGAGGGTGGCAGTGGCCGATCAACCACACAGCTCGTGCACATGCGTGTGCGCACGCGCGCACACACACACACACGTGCTGGTGCTGATTGAAGATTCCAAGGCCCCTCTGGGGCTTAGTGTTGTGCCTGAGGGCCACTTTCCTGGGTCTTTAAAGATCAAGTGGGAGTGAGGCAGACGTTTACCAGCTGCATTGGGCCACTTCCCAAGATCAACTGGCCACAAGATCCTTGCCTCATAGGGATCGCTTTCTAAAGTCACAAGCGGATTGAACCCCAACCCTGACGGGAGACAGGATGAGAAAGTGCCAGATGTATTACTGTTTTGCCCTCATGTCCAGTGACGGTGTTCGGGACTCTTGGGTGACGCATCTGAAGAAATGTAGTTACGAGAGCGTGATCACGTAGAGCGCTAGGTCTCCTGGGTGCGTGTTCCTGGGAAGCTCGGTCAGAGTGTTCGTGGAGCCAGAAACTTGGGCACCAGCAGTGGGGCACAAGCAAAGCTGGATGCTGAGTTAGTTTGGGGTTGGCTTGAGGAGGATAACCTTTGAATGAGAAGAATTGTAGCTTTGGGGATAAAATCATGGCAGAGGAGGATCGGGGAGTTCAGCGCTTAGAATTTACGGAGACTGGCTTCTGTCTTCAAGGGAAAGAGCGCCTTCAGACTGAGAATGTGACAGTACACACCAAGCGAGGGTTGACTTAGCTCAGGAGCCCCTAAAACCTTCAATTAAAGGAAATTCTCATCATTTATTGCCTAAAGTCAACTTTTAAAATAAGATTAAAACTCATGAAAACATAGGTCTTGCCTCCCCAACCCCCTTAAAAAACCCCAGGATTTTCTGGCTAAAATGGGGAAATCCTTCCCAGAAAAGAAGGAAGTAAAAGTAGGGGCAAAAGGAGGGTCCTAAGAACTGGATGGGAGCTCCGTGCTGGCAGCAGGAGTCTTGGCCTGGTGGGCTCACGGACCACCTCATCCGCAGCCCATAGGACAGTCCCTGGCACACCAGAGCCACTCGGATATTTGAGTGCATGGGTGGGCCGCTCCCTAGACAGGCTCCGACTGGGGGATGCTAAGCTGGAAAGGCTCTTTGTGTGGGACCACGATTCCTAGCACCCTGGAATCAAAGAAGTCAGCTACAGATCAGAGAGCCTGAGGGTAGTGTGTTGAACAGAAGAGAAGGCAGTCTTGAGACATGAGGGCAGCCAAGCCATAGGTGGGGAGCCCAGGGAAGCGCAGTGGAGAAAAGTATCAGCAAAGCTTTGGTGGCGTGGCGAGGGGAACCTTTGGGATGGGGACAATTTGGAGCACTTTCAGATATTCCTTCTAAGTATTCCTGTGGCCAATGGAGGATATTTCCTGGGACATCTTCTCATACCCGCCTCCCTGAATAAAAACAAAATCAAGACGCCCACCCACACTCCCGTTACTCCCAGCGTAAAAGAACCCAAACCATGTCTTGAGATCACAGCTAGTTGCCCATCCAGCCTTCGGTATTCCTTTGTCATTTTTAAGGGCGCTTTAAAGCAAAAGAAGTATCCATCTAACTCTCTGGGGAGTTGAAATTGGGTAGGGTCCCAAGTGAGCTCATACTGTAGCGGAGAGATTCCGCCCCAGAGCTATCCTGCCCTCGCCAGGGCGTGATCCCACATCCGTGGGCGGCACAGAGAACATGCTTGGTTCACGTAGAGGTTACAGAGTGGCTGTAAATGGACATTCGTATAGAAGAAGAGGAAATTACTGGAGTCAGAGCTCTGGTGCAAGGGCTTTAAAAGAAGGCCATCAATTAGTCATAAGAGCTAAGGAAGATGGGATTCTATTTCTAGGGCTGGTTTATTTTGAGGGGGGCATCAGAAGAAGCAGTAGATAAAGAAAGAGAAACTGGTCAAGTAGCATAAAGATTTTGAATCTTGGGCCAATTAGACACCAGTTTTCCCAGAATTCACCTTCTCTTGGACTTTGAATATTCGAAGCTGCGTCTTTGTTAAGCAGAGGCTGAATGAGAATCCTTTGTGGAAGACAGGGTGAATTTTTTTTTTTTTTGACTACTTCACCTTGTTTCAAGTAGCTCCTTGTACATGTGCACTGAAATCGCATGTTGAAATCCCACTGAGGAAGCCTAGTTACCCTGACCCTAAACATTATAACACAATACTTCCTTCACGTTACCTGTTAAACAAAAAGGAGATGGGCTAGACTGGGAGAGAGTAAACAACTTGGAGGATTGGGAGAATTAAGTAGTATATGGGTGTGGAGGGTTAAGGGGAAGGAAGGTCTAACTTGTGGTTGAAAGCAAGCCCAGGTAGACTGGAGTAGGAAGACCTTGGTGGGATCCTGCTTTGCAAAGTCAGTGAGAAGAATGTTCTTTGTGTGGAGGCCAAGGTGGATCACAGATGCCTTTCACTGCTCTGCAGTGGGATAGCCTCCACTCCCCACGTGTGGCCGGTCTTTGTGTGTCATGTTCTTCAAGGCGCCAGGCCTCGATTTGGTCAACAGTGGCCTGTACCTGTGTAGTGTGTAAAACCCAGTCCTGGAAAGCTGGCGCCTGAAGAGGTGTTGGGCAGCTGGGGCCGGCCAGCAGCCAGCTTCTGATGTGTTGGCTGCCTGGCACACGCCTCTCAGGTGCTGGCGAGATGGCGAGATCCAGTGGCCCCAGGCTACCACTGAGGTGGGCAGGACGCCGCCACCTTCCCGAGCCTCCCTCCTCTCTTTGTCTTCATGAGCCCAGTGGGCACGGGCCTGGGCTTTCCAAGGCTTCACGCTGGCTGCCTGGCATCAAGGTGGGACTTCAGGCCGGCCCACTTGTGGGATCCGTTGGGCGGGGTTGGCTTGGCCTGGCTTCTGTCCGTTTGATAAAAGGAACTTTGGACCTGGGGATTCTTCCCTGTAGATTTTTTTTTTTTTAGTCCAGTATCTTCTATTAGATAAAATCAAAATATCGTACACATATAGTCTTGTTTTAACTACCGTTTTCCTATTGTTCTCATGGTTTATTGTGGATATTTATGAATCTCAAATACAGTAGGCTAGGATGGGAGTTTTTTCCTTCTAATGCTAAGATGTTCCACCGAGCACTACCCTCAAGTCATAACCCTTGCTTATGGCATCGGGGGCCTTTGGTTCTCATTTTTGGTGATGGAGAAAGAGAGGATTCAGCTGACTCTTCAGGTCCAGAGAGGAAGGTTTTGTGGATCCCAGTGAGGATGACTCATCCTTGAAGTTCAAGGGCATTCTTGGTTCTGTGGGTTTATTGTCACAGTCCCCTTTCTCCAGAAGGGGCGTATTAGTTTCCTATTGATGTCATTGCAAATTATCGGTACTGCAAACTTCATGGCTTAAAACAACATCAGTTGATCGTCTTACTGTCCTGGAGTCCAGAGTCCAAAATCAGTTTCAGTGAGCTGAAGTCAAGGTGTTGGCAAGGCTGGTTTCATCTGGAGGCTCTGAGGAGAGAACCTGTTTCCTTGCATTTTCTAGATTCTGGAAGCTGCCCCTGTCCTTGGCTCACGACCCTTTCCTCACATCACACCACCTGTTGCTTCCATCATCACATCTACTTCAGTCTGACTCTGAACTTCTCCTGCATCCTTGTTATAGGGACCCCTGTTATTACATGCGCCACCCCCATCATCCAGGATGATCTTGATCCCATCTACAAAGTCTTATTTGCCATTTAGGGTAACACATTCACAGGTTCCAGGTATGAGGACAGAGACATCGTTGTTTTTTTTTTGTTGTTGTTGTTGTTTTTTCTGTACGTGGACCTCTCACTGTTGTGGCCTCTCCCGTTGTGGAGCACAGGCTCCGGACGCGCAGGCTCAGCAGCCATGGCTCACGGGCCCAGCCGCTCCGCGGCATGTGGGATCTTCCCGGACCAGGGCACGAACCCGCGTCCCCTGCCTCGGCAGGTGGACTCTCAACCACTGCGCCACCAGGGAAGCCTGGAGAGAGACATCTTGGTGGTGCTATTAGGTGGCCCACCACAGGGGTTCTTGGAGGAGTCGGTGCAGTCAGCAAAGAAGGAAAAGCCGACATGGACCCGGGTGGAGCTAGATGGTAAAGTTTAACCAAGTATCCCTGTGGAAACTGAAGCAAAGGATGCCTGTTCTGGCAAAGGAGGTTCCCTGGGGAATGAGGGGGAGGCTTTGTGGTGAAATTTGTTAGCTTCTCTCCTCGCCAAATAATGTGATATTGTTTTGTTAGATTGCGGTCAGGCGCCAAGGGTAGTATTTGTGAGAGAGTTCATAGAGGGTTCTTGAGGAAGAATCCTAGAGATGCACAATGAAGAGCAGAGGTCAGGGGAGCCCGACAACACTGCGAGGTCAATCGCAGGGTACAGTAGGCAGCGGGGGTGGGTGGGATAGAGGACTCCCACCCGCCTGTGTTTCTTGCACAGCTCCTCAGGCTGGGTGCCTCCCCTACATGAGTGCCAGGTCTGTGGCCTGTCGTTCCTGTGTGCTCGGGTGGTGTGCCTAGTCACTGGACCATGGCTTTCTTGGCAGCCTCAGAAGGAAGCATGTTCATAGAATGGGGACATGTTTCTAGAACCACCATGGATACATTTTCTGCTAGAAGTGATAGTGCAAATGGGGCTTCATTCCCTGGCCAGCCCCTGGTGGTATTAGATTGAACTATGTGGAATTGCTCTTTTTGTATTACATTAGAGTGATTAAATGTCACTGTGGAGGAAGGTGTTAGGTTCTAGGTAAAGATCTTAAAGGAGCAGTTTTGAAACAGGTGTAGGTAATTAGGTGCCCAGATCATGTCATACGTGCCAGGACCTCAAAAACTCGAGGTCAGAATGGTTTCTCTGACATCCCTCTTTTTAATATCCAATTGCCAAGATTGAGAAATAAGTGGCTTCACCCGAGCTCCAAGGAGGACTTACGGGATGGAGGCCAGTTGCTGCCCTAGCACGTGGCCGCCGTCAGACATCTGCCATGGGCTTGGGCCGTGACCCGGTACGGAGGTGGGTGGAGCTGAGATGGTGACACCAATGCATCGTGGGGCTAAACGGGAGTCCAGGGCTCTCCGGCTACTGTTGGTTGTACCTGTTCCACCAGATGGGTGGTGTTGGAGAACTGAGTTCGAGTCCTCAGTCTGCGGTGGCTTCAAAGCGTAGTTGAGAAGACTGCTCCTTCAGGCGCCTCTAGTTTTAAGTGGCGGTGACGTTTGGTTGTAGCTTGAATGTGCCTGATGAGCTAATAGCATGCCTCTCTCTGAAGAGAGTGTTTCAGTCGTGGTGGAAGAGCACACTCCTCAGGCCTAGACAGCAGCAGCTGGCTTCTACTCCTTGATAGAATCTCACCTGGTGCCGCTGGAATTCGTATGAAACACCCAAAAAGGGCAGCCCACCAAATCGAGTTGAAGGGTGTCTTAATTCTCCTCGCATCATCCCAGCATTATTTTGGGGGGTTAGCTTAAACCTTAAAACTCCATCAGGGGGACTTGTGACATTGAAATGCTGTGTGTTAGCCAGAGAGTCTATGACTTGATTTTAATGACTCCTTATTTTGTGTGTGTGCCAGACAGCCTGCCCGTGGAGGGAGTGGTTTCCAAAGACAGACACGGAGTGTTCGGCCAAGTTGAGACTCCTGGCTGCCAGCTCCGTCCTTTTATGAGGTGTCTAGAGTCAGTCCCCCTGAGAGGAGGAGGCTGAGATGAGGTAACCTGGCTCCGCAGGTCAGCAGGGGAGGTCCTGCTTTGAGGCGATGCGCGGGCAGTCTGATAACGCAGCATTTTCGCTTTAATGCATCTTAAATGTGGATTATACTATTAATTACTGCTGGACAAAAAGGGATTCGTGCAGCTGGCCTGCTTTCCCCCCTATGCACTTTTACACTTCCCCTGTGCTCGGAACGGCCAAAGGGCAGTAGGTTTTCCTGTCATCTGTCTTTTGTTTTAGCAGCAATGGCTGCTGAGCCTCCTGTGCTCACCAAGTCAAAAGGGGGTGAATGGGGCACCGTGCAAAGTCCTGAACTCCATTTTGGTACAGGGGTGGTCGATGGAGGTGGGGCTCTTTCCTTCTCTGGAGCTGGGTGTTCTTCACCAGGCTCTGTGGTTGTCTGTCTGGTTGGCTTGTCCTCAGGAGGGAGAGCCTCTTAGCTGTCAGAGGGCCTTGCCCAGTGCTCCCTTCCCACGAGGCTGTGCCTCCATGGGTGCTGTCAGTGGAAGTCCCAAGGTGCTGTGTCCTCTTATGAATTTCTTAAATGGTCCAGGAAAGTATAGAGGATGGCTGTGACTTCTGCTGGCCTCCTCTAGTCCCACTGCCAGGATGGAGATCTTAGTAGCCAGCAATGAGCTCATACCTTGTAATTTGAGACACTCTGAATTCCTAAGTCTTGGTTGTACCATCTTATGCTTGTATAAAATGGTATAGATTTTAAGTGATCTATGATTACATTTTATTTTTTCCCCATATTCAGGCTAGTATACTCATTTTTCATCCATATGGAATGAATTTTTTTTAAATAGATGAGGCATTAAATAACAACATCTCAGTAATAATACTCCCCGGAGTACATAACGTAGTAGTGTTTGCAATTACACACAGTGTAATCTGTTGTGTATGCAGGCGTGTGGGCTTTCTATTTACTGGCATCCTTCATTATATGGTAACATAATATACAGAATTTCCCAGTTGCAGAAATTAGAAAGTGGAAAACAGATTTCTTCAACATAAATTGGAAAACTGAGTTACAGAGTTGGGTTTCTTTTCTTTTCTTTTTTCTTTCTTTTTTTTTTTTTAACTTGGTATTGCAAAGTTTGTGGGAAACGAGTTGACAGTGGCATAATGCTTAAAATCATCACTTAATTGAATTAATTTGGGATTTAAATTCATTTTAAGTAATAAGACTGCAACAACCAAGATGCGCAATATGGGGCATTCCTACCTACAATGGGAAAGCCGTGGTGGGGAGGTCGAGGAAGCTGGGAAGTCTGCTGTCTTCTTGGCTGTACATTCAGGAATTTCAGGTTTCAAAATGGTAGCCTGATTGAAACCTGACTAAACGTTTTTTCTTTCTTTCTTTCTTTCTTTTTTTTTTTTTGGTACTTTCTTTGCCTTGAAGCTCTTAATTCTTCTGAACTTGGAGATTTCAGAATTAGAGATCATTTTTTTTCTCTTCCCTTTTCTAGCCCCAGATGTTTATCATCTTGGAGCCAAGTCTCGCTTAATAAAACCAATCTCTAAATTTCATCAAAGTATGGAAATTTACTTGGTTATATACTTAGTATATCTGGGATGGTTTCATTCCATTTATTGAGAGATGGCTTTGCTTTTTAAATTAATTTTTAAAGAGGCAATACCTGCTCATAATATTTTCAGAAGATACAGAAGAGAGTTCCTTTTCCCTCTCTTCCTGTGCTGCCTGCCCCTCAATCACTCAGTTCCCCAGAATCACCTGCTGTTATATCCCTTCTATAACACATATACTTGGATACAGCCATCACAGCATTATATAAGTAGTTTTGTTTTTTTTTTAACTAAGCATTAAGTGGTGTTTTCTGCTTAAAAGTTTTTTCCCCCTTGCCAGAGTTTCTTCATCTTCTTTCAGAGATGTTTTTATCCTCTGTAGAATACTTAATATTAAAAATACTAATGAAATCCAGTTACTTGAAAATTAAGAAATATTCTCCTGAATCACCTGAGTCAAAGAGGAAGTACTGTTACAGAATCATTAGGAAATACTGAGAACTGTGTATCTAAATGTATGGGTTGTTACCAAAGTTTTATTCAGGGGTGTGTTCATAGCTTTAAATCCTTTCATTATTAAATAAGAGAAAATGAAAATAAATGAATTAAGTATTCAACTTAAAGTTGGAAAGAATAAAACAAGCCTAATAAGATGGAACTTATGACAGTGAATTAAAAAACAGACGAAAACATTGAAGTGATCAATCTAAGAGCTATTTATTTGGGGAAAAGTCAAGGAAATAGACTAAACCACTATAATGTCTAAGAAGAGAGAAAATAAAATAAACTAAAAGTGAGTTGACGTGATAGAAAAAAGGAGTAACAAATTAAAAGTTATATTTGAAATAATTATTTTATAATATAAAAATAAAATATAGTAGCTTAAAATACAGCAACTTTGAAAATCTCAGTTGACATGTCTGTTCTAGATGAATCAGAAGTCTGAGTCTTTAAACTAGGAACTAGGGAAGAAACTAAGCATTAAAAAAAAAAAAAAAACTTCCAAAGAGGGCTCTGGATGCATGCAGTTTAATGGATGAATTCTTTTAAACTTTGGGGGACAAAATAATTAATTGTTCAATAAACTGTTTCAGAATATAGAAAAAGAAATAAAGCATCCCAGTTGGTTTTACAAAGCTAGCACAGCTCTGGGAACCAACATCATTACAAAGATTACACAAAAATAAGGCTGAAGATTGAGCTCAGGCACAAGTATAGATGCAAAAATGCCAACTAAAACAGTCACAGCTTGAATTCCACAGTATTTTAAAAGAATCATGACCACACAGGGTTTATCCCAGAAATGTAAGAGGGGCTTAAGATTAGAATGTCTGTTCTCCAAATACATGGTGTAAGTAGAACAAAGAAGAAAAACGTATATCCAAAAAGGCATTTGGTAGTTCTCTATTCTTATTTCTAGTTTGCTGAGAAATTTTTAAAAAAACTTTGCTACAAAGGGATTGCATTAATTCAGTGAAGAAACCAGCAGCTCCGACAGTTGGAGACTTAATGGTGAACCAAAAGGAAATTGGGGATAAACAAAGATTGCCCATTGTACTCATTTCTTTTTCTTGCCTTATTGCATTGGCCAGGATATACAAACCAAAGTCAAACAATGTTTAAAAAGAAACAATGAAAATTATTTGCAGGTGTTACTGTCTTCCTAAAATAACCCAAGACACATTTACATGGAATTAAGTACAGAGTTCCGTTACAAAGTAAAATTTCAAAAATCATTAGCTTTCTCGTATACCAGGAAAACTCGGTTGGAATATATTAGAGACCACTCAGTGGAATGGAATCAGATAGAAATGTGTCTGGGAAAGGTAGCATTTCAAATAAGTGAGAGGAATTAAAATAATAACAGCTCACATTTTCCAGTACTTCTAAGTGCCAGGTGTTATGTTAAACACTTTTACATGAACTCATCTAATTTTCACAAGAATAGTATGAGTTGGACACTACATATAGTTCCTTTTCATAGATGAGGAAACTGAGGTTCAGAGAGTTGAAGTAGCTTACCCAGTTACGCAGACTTGAACACTGATCTGATTGGCAACAGAACCAGTGGCCTTCATCACTGTGCTTTACTGTCTCTAGTATTATGCAATTATGTAGTAAATAATTATAAGACAGTTAGATAAACAAATAGGGAAAACTTAAACTGGAGCCATTCTTCACAGTGTATGTTACCATACATTCTGCATGAATTAGAGAGGTATAGGTAAAACTTAAATCACAAAAGAGCTGGAAGAAAGTATAGGTGAATATTAATCTGAATATGGGGCAGGGAGGGATATTAGGCCTGACTCTTCTAGTGAAGAAATCATAACGGAAAAGACTGATTTACTACATTTAAAAAAGTTCTTTATGCTGGTCACTAATAGTATATTTAAAGGCATATGACAAACTGGGAAAAGATATTGATGACACATGTAATTGACAAAGTTTGTCCTAAATATCCTTAATATATAAAGAGCTCTTAAAATCAATGATAGAAAAATATAAGAGAAAAATGAGCAGAGGATACAAAATGAGCAAAGAATACAAATGGACAACTTATATAAAGAATGTATTCAGATTGCCCATTTGAAGAACCAAATGATAGCTCATTGGTTTAACTTATTTGTTTACTAGCAAGATTGAGCTTTCTTGGTTTTTTTCAACCAAGATTGTTTTTATAGAGCGAATACCCCGTTATGATGAGGGAGTGGAAAAATCGGTGTGCCCTTTCTGGAGGGTAGTTTGGCAGTGTATGTCAAAAAGCTTTAAAATAAGATTTATTTAAATTTGTAGCTTGTCTCACCATGAATTACTGATTCTTCTTACTCTGTCCTTTCTTTTCTACCATAGCTTATTTTGCCTAATAAAATACTAAATAGTACTATTTAGTATTATTAAAATAACTTTTTAAATTAAACTTAAATAATTTTTAAGTTTATTACCCTTGATTGTCTCCCCCGCTAGAATACAAGCTTCACAAGAAGCAGAGATCTTTGTTTTTTCACAAATTTATCCCTAATGTCTAGAATAGGACTGGTGATCCAGTACCTTCATGCGTCATAAAGAAATCACCAATTGTGCAAGAGGAATTTATAAATAAAGATTTTCATTACAGACATTTATAATACTGAAAAATAGCAACCATCTACATCTCTCACAGGGGATTGATTTAAACTGTGGTGCATCCATATGGCAGATTCTTATGTGGTTCTTTTAAAGCTCCTGTCTCATGGTTAGGAATGTGGGAAAACAGTGATGTTAAATTACATGAAAGGAGGCTGTGTGTACTATAGGACTTCAATTTAATTTAAAAATATGCATAAGGGAGAGATTGAAGGATACCTATAACAATATTAACTTGAGTGGTTACATCCAGGTGGTAGAAGTACAGGCTCCTTTTTTTTTTTTTTAATTGATAATCACCTTTAATGTAAATAGAATAAATGCTCCAACCAAAAGACACAGACTGACTGACTGGATACAAAACAAGACCCGTATATATGCCGTCCACAAGAGGCCCACCCCAGACCCAGGGACACCCACGGACCGAAAGCGAGGGTAATGAAAAATATATTCCATGCAAATGGAAACCAGAAGAAAGCCACAGCAACAATTTTCATATCAGACAAAATAGACTTCAAAATAAAGACTATTGGGCTTTCCTGGTGGCGCAGTGGTTGAGAGTCTGCCTGCCGTTGCAGGAGACAAGGTTTCATGTCCCTGTCCGGGAAGATCCCACATGCTGCAGAGCGGCTGGGCCTGTGAACCATGGCCGCTGAGCCTGCGCGTTCAGAGCCTGTGCTCCACAATGGGAGAGGCCCGCGTACTCTTCCTGACTTCTGGTGGTTGCCAGCAATCCTTGGTTCTCATTGGCTTGTAGACACATCACTCTAATCTTTGCCTCTGAGAAGCCGTTATCCCTGTGTGTGTCCAGGCTCCTTTTAGTAATTGGTTTTCTGAACCCTGAGTGGTGAATATCTGTTACTTTCATAATAAAAAATACGTATGTCTAAAAGTTAGTGAGAATGTAGGATCGCTTGAATTCTACTGGTCTCTGGCTATGTCTAGAAATATTTTGGAGATTATTCAATCTTGCGAATTAGCAAAAGCCTAATTTTTAAAAAGTCAGCAATAATGCTTCACAAAATGTCCGTAGGCTACTCTGTCTTAATTATTTATGATCTTAACTGTAAGTGTCTAGAGTATGTGTTTGTAAAAACAGTGGAAGTCTTAGTGATGTGCAAGCTCGTGGAGTCCTGGAGATGCAAGAACACCTCTGCCTATTCAGCTTTCTTGACTGAAATGTTGCGTTGTCTTCCTGATGTGTCACAGACTTTCAAAGTACACTTAGATTGCACTTCAGTGTGAGCTGAGGATGAGGATTTTCAACTCCTACGTTAACCAAGGGGCAAACGGTCTACCTGTTGTGACCCTTCACTGTGTGGAAGGACCTTGGGGGATATGCATAGGAGAAGCTTCCAGGTTAGAGGGGAAATGTCAAGTGGGGGCCAGCTGCCACAGAATGTTAACAGTGGTGCCAAAAAGAGAAGACCAGGGTTCCTGATGACTTTTCTTAGCCAGCAAATGAGAAGTATGTTCAGTATGTTTGGGCTGAAGTTTCCCAGATCCCTAAGAGTCACATGCTATCTTGGCCAGCATTCGAGTTCCATCTCTGCTGCTTTATGACTGTGAGTCTCAGTTTCTTTATCTGTAAAAGGAGAAGGTCATGTTAGCTCCTCTCTTCTCTGTGCGTTCAGATCTGCATTCTGAAGGAATCCCGTGTCTTTTTACATTAAAGCATGTATTTTAGGTATGTATGTGTCATCTGTGGTGATGGAGGGGCCCAGTGACTATTGTCATTTCCTAGCTCTGTGGGCCCAGAAGTGAGCTTGATAGCTGAAGCTGCGTGGTGAGGGGAAAATGCCTTTCAAGGATCAGTCTAGCCTAAGTGAGAATCCCAGCTCTGCCACATACTGGCCAAAACTTTCTCCTTTTCATTTGTAACATGGAGGATATATTCGTCGTCTACTGCTGCATAACAAATTACCCCTGAACTTAGTGGCTTAAAACAACAAACAGTTATTATCTCACAGGTTCTGTGGCTCAGAAATCTGGGTGTGGCTTAGCCGGACCCTGTGCCTCCAGATCTCTTGTGAGGCAGCCGTGAAAATGTCCACCAGGGCTATACTCTCATCTGAAGGCTTGGCTGGGGAAGGACCTGGGTCTGAGCTCATTAATTTGTTTGTTGACAGGATTCAGTTCCTCGTGGGCTGTTCGACTGGGGGCCTCTATTCTTGTTGGCTAGGGGATGCCCTCAGTTTCTGGCCACATGGGCCTCTCCTTAGAGCAGCACACAACATGGCACTTGGCTTCTGTTAGGGAGAGCATGGAGTGTATGGAAGACAGAAGCTACAGTGTCTCCGTAACCTCATCTTGGAAGTGACCTCTTGGTAGCCTGTTGGTTAGAGGTACGTCACTGTGAACAGCCCACACTGAAGGGGAGGGGGCTACACAAGGCTATGAATACCAGGAGGTGAGATCAGAGGGGCCTGCCCACCAGGAGCTGTAAGGACTAAGAGTGGAGGTGGTCTTTTAAAGTGTCAGGATGTCTTAGGCGCTCAGAGTTAGCTCCTACCCCCATCCCTAACCCTTGTTTAAGAACTGCTTTTCTTAAGGATAGTCTGTGAGGTTGAGTGGAGTAGGTTAAAATGGGGCGGGTAGTCTCATTACACGATCTGATGTCCGTTCACCGTCTTCTTACACTGAAGCCTTGAAGTGTCTGTTGGCCAGTCTGTTAGACCCATGACTCCTCATCCCACGTCTGCTGGTTGTGGCATGTCTAGCGTAATTTGAGAGGGAAGTGAGTGTTTGGCTGATGAAAAGTCCAGTGTGTGTTTCCGTGGCTTAGGCAGCTATTTGGGGGAACGCCCGGGAGCTCTCTGGGAGCCCGTGGGTCAAAACAGAACAGCCCTCCGAGGCTGCCCCTTTTTGTGTCTGAATGCCACCACCTCTGGAGTCGAGGAGGTCTGCCTGGCACCCCCTCTGGGTAAGGGACACTCCAGTGGGTTGAGCTTGGGTGCCAGACATTGCCACAGCCCTAGGAAATGAGTAAGAGAAAAAAATCCAAAGCAGAGACCTCCCCCTAGAACAAGCTGAGCTTTGTGCAGAACAGGCTCCAAATATGAAAAGACCATTGTTCCCGGATGGCTTTTTAATTAATGCTCACCACTCACACCCATCAGCTTGCCAAGAAGAGCCGCCTCCTTCCTTCCTCTCCCCTCGTGCTCGTCCCCTGCTCCTCTTCCCAGGGCCTTGGGGTGGACAGGTTGAGAGATCCTTGGGGGTGGGAGGATGCCAAGAGCAGCGTGGACAGAGAGTGTTCCCCTGTTTCCTCCTGCCTGGCTTAGAGGGGGAGCCCTCCACCTGTTGGAGAGCAGCCCTCTGCGTTTCCAGGTTCAGGAGCCAGGCTCGTCCCCTGGGGGCTCCTGGAACAAGTCCCGGCCTCTGCCATTCCACTCCTTCCTCCCAAGCTTCACGTGCACCTTCTCTTGCCCGAAGCAAGAGCAGCGAGCCAGAAGTGAACTGTTTTTTGTATGTTTCAGTTTTCTCCTGGTGATCCTGCTCTGAGAGCTGAATCTGGATGGATGAGCCTGCAAAGAGCCTTTAGCTTTCTAGTAGTGCTTTCTGGATCAAACCCTCTCCTCCTCTGGATAGGGCGGATGTAAATGCAGGGAAAGGGGCTGATTTGGGAGACGAGAATTCTACCGTCGCACTGCCAATGCCTTAAGGGGCCGATTTGGGAGTTGCTGCGGGGGCAGTGCGTCTGGTGGCTCAGCGGAACCCCCTCCCCACCCTCCGTTCCAGCCCTGGCACTGGGAGGCGTGCTGGCCCAGACCTGACTTGCATTGTGATGAGAATCCACGCAGGCCGGGCGCCCTGTTGGGGCACAGCGCTCAGGACAGATGCGTCACCTCTGAGCTGTGGTACTTGAAGTAGCTCTGTGCTGCTCCTGCACAGATCTGTTACCAAGTTTTCTGGTTAACAGTTGCTGAGAACACGGCCTCAACGTTTTATCTTCTGTGGAAAATTGTCCTTCTGTTTACAGGCAATTCCCAACCTGTGGATTTGTCCCGTGCCTATTTATGCCTTAGGATTCCACAGACATGCCCTCAGTCGATGATTCTGCATAATTTTGTATCTATGGTGTATACACATCTTGTGCAACCAGGGCAGAAATAATTCAGTGTGATCTTGAGTTAGAAGTGGGGTCTGTCCTAGCGCAGAACACATCAACAAGGAACCATCGATGTGGGCACCAAAGAGTTAAATACACGTCACCGGGAAGATGGTGAATTTGCAAGTTACAGGGTTACGAGGATTTTAAATTAGGGAACCCCAGGGGTTTACTTGAATGGTGGACAAGCCCTGGAGAGAAGATCTGATTGACCAGATAAGTTGTACACGATTCCTTGAAAATCTGTTCACTCCAGTCCCAGCCAGCTTAAACTTCTTGACATGTCACCCAAATGTAATTGTAAATGCCGTGGGAAAGAATCTTGAGTAGGGGTGAGTTCTGTGAGGTCTGAGACTGGGAAAAACAAGTATGAATTATTACAGTGAGGCCAGATTAGAGTTCTGTTTTAGGTTCTCATCAGCAGAGGATGGCGATGCTTTTGAGATTCCTGCAGTATGGTAGCCACCAGCCACATGTGACTACTGGGCGCTTGACATGTGGCTGGTCTGCATTGAGCTGTGCTGTAAGTAAACACACACAGGTTCGCAAGGCTTAGTATGAGAACAAGGGGGGAGATAGCTTAGTAACATTTAGATGAATTGCATTGGAAATATTTTATTTTATTTATTTATTTTTGGCTGTACCACACGGCTTGCGGGATCTTAGTTCCCCAACCAGGGATTGAACCCGTGCCCCCTTCAGTGGAATCGCGGAGTCCTAACCACTAGACCGCCGGGGAAGTCCCTGGAAATGATTTTTTAGACATACTGGTATTAAATAAGACATATTTCAGTTAATTTTACCTGTTTGTTTTTTCCCCTTTTTTTAACATTGCTACTAGGAAATTTAAAATTACACATGCAGCTCCCATTTTAGATGAGGGATTTAGATGAAGGATGGCTAAACAAGGGAGACCCAGAGATATGCTGGTTTTGGTTTCAGGTCAGTGAACTTTGGGGAAAGTCAAGTCTGGCTTCAGTTGGGAGTACTGTGACTAATGCCACGGGAGACCATCTGTGTTTGCTTTTGGGGTGAACCCGTCCTAGTCAGAAATTCATTTAGACTGTGTCCTCCTGGCTGTGGTCGGACTGTGAAGGGATAAGGCAGATGCTGTGGCCGGGAGAACGAGTCGCCCCAAGTACCCGGGGAGGCCTGAGTGCCATGAGATGCGCAGAGGCTATGGGCCTTAAGCATGGCAAGCCCTCGGGGAGGTGGGGGAGGAGGATTACTCAGGAGCAGCCCTCCAGGGTACAGAGTGCTTGCTCAGTGGTGAGACCTTTAAGGGAAGACGGCTATTGCTCAAACGAACCTCTGGACCCTCTGAATCCAATCGTTTCAGTTGACACAGGCCCACGGGCAAGACAGCACCAATTAATTCTTCGGTGGTATTAAGATCTTACCCCACAGTCATGGATGGGAGTCCCAGAGCAGTTCCACATACAGCCTGTTTGTGAAGCTGTGCCTTTGTATAAAGCAAAGCTAGATTCCTGTTGGTGATTTCCTTTCTCAGCATGGTTGTGGAGGGTCCCTTCTGGAGCAGGGCCCAACAGTTCTCTTTCTGTAGCACCAGGTCTTGTCCTCCTGCACGGAGGGAGCCCGGGAGGCTTTCTCGCTGACAAGGAATGTCCAGCCTCGCTATTGGCTTTTCCCAGCTGAGGGGTCAAGGGTTCACCATCCCAGTTGTCAGTAGTCATATCTAGAGGGCTCGCAAAACGAGATTGACCTTAAGCTGCTTTTAAGTTTGTCTTTCTTGTGATCCTGCATCCAGAGTACTGGTCAAACCAGTCCGTATCTGGCTGATGATTATCAATAAAGTAAACTTAACTCTGTGGCCAGAAACAGTTTCGAGCATCTGGCAGCTTAGATTTACCCGGTGAAGCTGCTGCCGTAGTGACTGAGGTTTGCATTTCACGGAGGGCAGTGCCTGTACGAGTGAGAAGTCGGGGCCATTTCTGCACAGAGAGGGGGGACCAAAACCCGCAGCCCTCCTGTAGACTCACAGCCAGTTCCGAGTCTTTCACTGGGTTGGTCTCTTTTCATAGAGAGTCGACGGATAGTTGTTCGCATATTGGTGCTTGAGAATGAATGGGTAACCGTGTGGGCTGTCGGTTCCTACCCTTTATTGAGAACCTGTGTGCTGCTGGCTGGTGGTCTGCACACACTGTTTGCAGAAGGTAAAAAGCCACAGTCCCTGCCTGCCAGGAAACCATGTCTAGTTGGACTAATAATTATCCACACAAAGTATTATGTTCAGTTAAGGGCACAGGAGAAGCAGAAGAACCTGTGAATAAATATGCATAGTGAAGAGGAAGGCAAGGATAGCACAGTGCCTCTTGAACAGAAAATTGAGAAATTCCAGAGCCTAGGGCTCTGGTGGCTGGAATAATATCAGTGTTTATTTGCATTTTCAGTTTGCACTGTTCTCAAATGTGCCCATTGACCCTCTTAACAATCTCGGAGGTCCCTTACTCTGACCAAGAAAGACATTCCTGGTATTTGCTGGTGAGCTGCTGAGGCCCCTGTGAAGTTATGTGATTCACCCAAGGTTATGCAGCTCAGGAGCATCAGGACTCCACGTGGGGTTGGGGGCTGATTCTTGTGTTTTTGCTGCACACCACGCCTCATCCCTCGCCTACAGTTTCCGCAGAATTTTGGAGAGCTCCGAAGGCTGACTGGTAGCCTCTGTGTGTTTCACATGAGAGGAATATGGGGGCTGGCCTTGGGGAGAAGAATATGACAGCTGTATTTGTGAGTGCGATCGGAGGGTCAGAAAAGGTGTCCATCAGAGAGGTTTGTGCCAGTGGTTTAATTTCCTTTATTTCAGGACTGGAAGTTATTTAAATTACTTTATAGACTTCCTGTTTCCTTGCAAGAGCTCATTAAGTCCAGGCTGAACTGCGCCTTGCTGTAATGGAGTGCCTGGACCCGCAGTTCCCATTCCGTCCTCTGGGGGCCCCATGTTGGCGAGGACGGGCTGAGGTTGGAGGAGAGTCGGGGCAGCCCAACCCTTTTACTAGACATCCAGTTATGACTTGACTGACATGGGTGGTCTTCCTCAAGGATGAAGAATTACCCGGCACTCTGGACTCTATAGACTACTTTCTGGACTTGTCCATTTCACCATTATGTTATGGAGAAGAGGGAGGCCTGTCTCATCTGGCCATAGGACCTTGCCTCCATTTCTGGTGATTAGATGTGATGTTAGAAGCTGATGTGTGTGCAGTAAGGCTGAGGATTTCCCTGGCGATCAGGAACACGAGGCGGCGTAAGTGTGGATTACCTTAGCGATCTCTCTGTTACTCGATGGAAAAGGGTTTCTGACAGGGATTCCAGAATCGCACTCCAGCTTTTGAACCCTGCTGAAAGGCAACTCTTGAGGAGATGTGTATTTGATTAGATGATTTACCTTTAAACTTGCCAAGAAAATAATTTGAGGTGACCAGGAAACACCCCTTGGCCCTTGTGCATCTATAACTGCTCCATCATGGGGAAAGCTGCCCCTACATTCAGGGCTGAGTTTGTGGGCAGAGTGCTAATCAGGAATTAAAAAACAGGTGTTAGGATGGAGCATAAATGGTGTCAACGTCTAGAAGCTGTCGCCGGCTCCTTTTGTGGACCAGCTGTGATGGAGAGAACCGTGCTGCTTACCTCCATGCACCTGGGGAAAGGTAGGGAAGGTGGAGATGGGATGGGCTGCCACATCCAGGCCTTCCTCGACTCAATGCATTTTATTTCTTGGTTTGAAGTTGTGTTCTGCATTATATATCCTTTTGGTACTCAGTACATACTCCGTTTCAGCAGTTCCAGAAGGTCTATGTGGGAATCCCACACCTGGGAGTTGGGGAGGGGCATCTTTCGTTACTAACAGCCAGACAAGAATCTTTCTAAAAGGGGAGGTAATGCAGCGACTTAAAGGTAACCCGAGTCCGACTTGCATGCCTAAGTGCATGCTGTCTTAAATATTCATTTACGACGTTAAGGTTTGTAATTTCTTCATGAGGCATTTTAAAATAATAAAGATGACCTGGTAGGCAAAATTCACTGGTATTTTCTAAAAGCTTTTGATAAGGTTCCTCATAAAAGATCAAGAGAACAAAACCTCAGTGTGGCGAGAAGTCCTTGTTGTGGATTAAAGAATGGTTAAGTCATAGGGAACAGCAGAATTCTGGAGGAGACCCACTGCTTGGCACGGGGAGGGGTTAATAGAGGGGTGTCTTGAGTCTGTCGCTGGGGTCGGAGTTATTAAGTGTATTAATTGTTTGGAGAAGGAAATGGAGGGGGAATTGGTGCAGTCGGCTGCTGCTACCCTGGTTTTTGTCACTGGTTTCAACTCGGAGAGTCTATACTGCCTTGAATCTACTGGGGGGTGAGGCGGTGCAGGGTCAGAGGAAATGAAGTTTGCGGAAGCCTGTGACGTAACTCAGATCAGCAGAAAGTCTAGTCCACACGGAAGAGCTGCGGTGCCCCGTGAAGTCGCTGCCTCTGCTGAGGAAAGAGGTCCAGGAGTTATCACGGGCAACAGCAGTTCAGTGATGTGGCTTTTTTCGTACAGAGCAGATAGAGGATATGGGGATGGGGTGGAGTTGGAAAATAAAGGGTTTCCTTTATTTTTGTGCTGTCGGGTGTCTTACTGTCCTGGTGTATAGGAAGGAGGGACACTTTTTCAGTCTTTCTGACCATGGTATCTTTTGTGCAGTTAGGTTTCTTTTTAGAGTCACAGTAAGGGCAGTCCGCTGTCCGTGGACATGCTGCCTCTTGAGTTCTCGGTGGGGACTCTGCATGCTACTCTGAAACACGTTACATACGCTTGCAGGCTGCTAGTGGGGTCGGCCCGTTGGACAGGTCTGGTTGAATTACCAAATCTGAGCACATGATCATGCAGAAAACCCTTAGGGCAGGCTACCAGCCTGGCACCTTGAATATTCTTCAGTTTGAGGGGGGGCACCTAAAGATTCTAAGTCTGAGCGGTGCGCTTGTGGGAGTGAGTGCGTGCAAGCCAGCGGTGGAGCTGCCCTGTGCATCCTGCCTTTTTGCATTTCTTTTTGCTGCCTCGTTAAGGCTACTTGCTGTGTTCCTTCTGTGGCTGAAATGAAAGTTTCTTGTGCAGGGCCATTGGCCTCCAGAGCTGGTGCTTTCCTGAATGGGCTCTTCCAGGCAGGCCATGGATTTCTTTCTTCACCCCTCTTCTTTATTTACTGATATCCTTTTGTAGCTGTCTCCTTCCCCGGGCCCCACTTTTAATTAAAACCTGGAAAAGCGCTGGCCTCCCTCAGAAATGTTGCTGAGTCCCTCCTTTTGGCTGTGAGCAGATGCCTCTGTGTGGGTTGGGGTCCCTAGCAGCCCCACACCCCATCCCCTGGGGGAATTTTTGCAGTCTTGGTCCAGCATAGTTAGAAGCTGCAATTACTACTTGGTAGCTAATTACCCGGCCTCACATTAGATCAGTTTACAGAGGGAGCTTGGAGCCTGTCAGCAAAGGTCAGCCTGAGGTCCTCTCACTAAACAGCCCTCTTGTGATAGCTGTACAAGGAAAAAGGCATTAAGGGGGAAGACTGGGGACCAGCTCCAGGCTGCAGGGTCCTTGCTGGGGGGTGGGGGTGGGGGAATGGGAGAGGGAGAAGAGCCATGGCTGACTAAAGGGGTCACGGAGACTGATAACCCTTCTCACAACCTTCCTCAGAGAGCCTGGAGGAAGGTGCAGCCCTTTCATTGAGAGGCTGTGCTTTAGAGAGGGCAAGATAGATACACAGGGGAAACCGGGATGTGCCCGCCGCTGACTTTTTTTTTTTTTTTTTTTTTGCGGTACGCGGGCCTCTCACTGCTGTGGCCTCTCCCATTGCGGAGCACAGGCCCCGGACGCGCAGGCCCAGCGGCCATGGCTCACGGGCCCAGCCGCTCCGCGGCACGCGGGACCCTCCCAGACCGGGGCACGAACCCACGTCCCCTGCATCGGCAGGCGGGCTCTCAACCACTGCGCCACCCGGGAAGCCCCGGCCGCTGACTTTTAATGCTTGACTCTGTTAGAGAGATTGGTTCAGCCACACACAGCCTCTAAGAGGGGAAGTAGGGCCTAAGAGAGAGCTCCCCAAGTGTGGAGTGTCCTTTTTGTTATGTCTTTTTACTACCTGTATTACATTATTTGCTTAGAAATTTTTCTTTTCATGGATTCCCCTATTAAAACCATAAATACCTGCTCTAGCCATCATCCGAAGCAGTGATATCAGAAGAACCACAGGTTTGGGCTAGTTGTATTGGCTCAAATAAACATTAAATAGGTGACGATTCAAATTTAAAATGTTCACCCACGCATCACCTAGCCTATGGCCAGTGGTGCTTGTGGGACACGCTGGAAAATAATGGTGTGAAAGATACCAGTCCAGAAGTGTGAGTGTTTGTTTTCCAGGCCAGCATTGCTTTCTCATGAGATGTGAAACTATGGGTGAGTCTCCCTGCTTCTCTGAACCTTAAAAATGAGGATGCAGTCTCTGTTAGATTTTATGAGAATGAAACAATTTTATGCATACTCTGTGTGTGTGTATAAAGATTAATAACTAAACATATTAAGCATTTACGTGCTAAATACTTAAGTGTCTTATTAATCCTTACAACCATATGGGGCAAATATGATCTCTACACCCATTATAGGTATGATGAACCCAAAGTAGGTTAAGAATTTGCAGCTTTTCAATGGCTCTGTGCTGGAATGCCAGCCCAGGGCATATGCTTGTAGCCTGTTGTATACTATACTGTAGTGTACTATACTGTGTATACGGATTTTTATTTATTTATTTTTTTGTCATTGACCCCCTTCAAGGTGTTAGGTTAGAGCATCTCTGATAGCTGCTTGTGGGGTGTAGCATTAGATAAAAGTCATTTGACGTGAGACGTGGAAAGAATAGAGTGTTCAGCTCCTCATGGGTGGACCTCTAAATTTCCTCAGCAGCTGTGGCACGGTCCTTAGTGCTCCATTCCAGTCGTCTGTTCAGCCCTTCACCGGTTGGGACAGGCCTGGACTTCACCGTAGCTTCCCCGCTTCAAATCAGGGCCAGATCAGTATGCGGTTGGTGGGCACCCGGCAGGCAGGGGTACGATGTGTTACGTTGATAAAGGGCTTGCAGCCCGAGCCCTGGGCTTCGGAGCAGTTTCAGAACTCCGTGTTCAGTCTCACTGCAGGTACGAGGTGTCTCCCCAGCATCAGAGGCTGTGGCACTGCCAGGACCCTGGAGGACACTGTGCCATCCTGACCCTCCGAAATAGTCGAAGGACAGTGGGTGCTGGGAGGTGTCACGTGGGCCCCTCCATCACCTTGAGTGGCACTGCTACCCCCTACACTATTGTGGTCAGGGCCGTGTGCCCCTCTTTGGATTGGCTGAGTCTGAAATGAGCCCCAGCATTTTTAAAAAAATAATTTTATTATTCCTTCTTTTATTTCCAGTCTTTTTAAAAAAGTAATTAATTTATTTTTGGCTGTGTTGGGTGTTCATTGCTGCGCGCAGGCTACTCTTTGTTGTGGTGCACAGGCTTCTCGTTGCGGTGGCTTCTCTTGCTGCGGAACATGGGCTCTAGGCACGCGGGCTTCGGTAGTTGTGGCACGTGGGCTCAGTAGTTGTGGCTTGCGGGCTCTAGAGCTCAGGCTCAGTAGTTGTGGTGCACAGGCTTAGTTGCTCTGCGGCATGTGGGATCTAACTGGAGCAGGAGCCCCAGCATGTTTTGATTTGTATAACAAATGTGCAGAGAGGAAAAGAAACCGGGTATTTTGTAAGTTAGGAAAGTTCTCCTGTCGGAGGGGTATTGAATGGGCTCTGGAAGCTCTGTCAGCCGAAGGTTTGGAGGTGGAACCTAGGCCTCTGCCGCGTGATTCCTCTTCTCTTCCTGGGCCCGGGGAGCCCCCCGGCCTGCATGTGAAACATGCCTTACAAAACTATTTTACTGAACTTCCACCCACTGGGTGCTGACTAACACCACTTCCCCTCATATAACTTCACATTTGTGTAATTAACATATAATTTGATACCTGGAAACTCATGCTGGGTGGAGCTGGAAAGGATTACTCAGCTTTTAGCAATCCAGACTCTTGGTTTATACAGCGCATGTGCTGCGTCCTGGTTCTGCTGTTACTGATGACTTGTTTTGCCAATACCTCGCTATTAATTCTTCCTTCTGTCCTGTGAAGATGAGTGGAAATGATGATACGGTGTGTTTTTTTTTTTAATCTTTTTTTTTTTTTTTTTTTTTGGAAGGAAGACTAGTGACTTTTATTTGCATCTGAGACACGGTCAGAACAAGAAAGTGTTACTGTTGCCTAAGACATGTTGAGGGCAGGTAGAAGGGGTTTTCTGGGCTGCAAGCTTCCATGAGGATCTTAATTATGTCTTCTCTCAGGCCTGTCTACAGCAGCCCCAATTATTCCATGAAGGCCCCACTGAGATCAGAGCAATAGAAAACAACATTCTGGAGATCTCGCTTAACAATTTTTCGTCATTGCTTTTTCTTACAGTACTACAATGAACTACTGATAAAACACTGGTAGCATGAAAATTGGGCCCCAAAGTGCTGCCAACAGACCTTTGGCAGTGGGGAGCCGTGGTCAGCGAGCCGGACCCGTGTGGGTGACTCTTCATTCCCTCCGGCCGGGGTCAGGGGGGCCTTTCCCCCTTCACTTGCGGTGCGAGCAAGGGGATTGGGGCCGGGAGCGCAGGCCTGGCCGAGGGCGGCACCTGAGCCACAGGGCGGGGGGCCGGCAGCCGCTCCCCGAGCGCTCTCCTCGCAGAGGCCATGACTACCAGCGGTGCCAAAAGTGTGCGCCTTGTTCGGAGGGCGGAGGTAAGGGGCCCTGCGCCGCCTCCCGGTGCGTGACGCAACCCTTATCAGGCCCTCCGGGACCCGGGACCCCCGGAGCGCAGGATGCCGGAGCCGCCGAGCTCCCGGGCAGGCAAAGGCCGTCCGTCCTCGCTCACTCTTAATATATATATATATTTTTTTTGCGGTACGCGGGTCTCTCACTGTTGTGGCCTCTCCCGTTGCGGAGCACAGGCTCCGGACGCGCAGGCTCACGGGCCCAGCCGCTCTGCGGCATGTGGGATCTTCCCGGACCGGGGCACGAACCCGCGTCCCTTGCATCGGCAGGCGGACTCTCAACCACTGCGCCACCAGGGAAGCCCTCACTCTTCGTATTTTAACAACAGAAGGGTTGTGGACTGCCTGCTTCTCGAGCAGACATGTTCTTAACTTTCTTTTCCCATCGGCTGGTGGAGTTCAGTGGTGCCATAGTTTTACTTTCCGTTTCTTCGTGAAGGCAGTTCCATCAGTATTTTTAAAAAATGCAGTAAGTAAATATCAGGGAAGAATAAAGATGAAAAATTAGGACGATTTTGCAATTTAAATTTAGAGTGTATGCTGTGGTTATAAGTTTTTTTTGAGAAATTCATGTGGGGCCGGGGGAATCACAGTTCTTGGTATACGTGATACCTGCCTACTGAAAGGTAAAAAGGTTGGGTGAACTCTGACCCAGAGCTGAGAATCAGCATAGTTGAAAGCCAATCAGGATATCTTGAAAATAAATCTGAATGTTCACATGCCTTGAAAGAGGACATTTAGTGCAGCACAGATGGAAAATCATATCTGATGTGAACTCAAAGGAAGGAAAAGAGTGAATCCCTTAAACATCAGTAGTCACAGCTTTCTGATCCAGTGGGTTGAGGAGGATCCAGAGTCCCGGTCCCAGGTGAGCATGGTGTCATCTGTGAGCTGCACGGGAGGTAGGAGTGGGCAGAGTAGCCCGGAGGCTATAGCCATTTGCTCCCTTCCATGCATTGTGCTTGTGAGCCTTTCAGGGTTTGAGAACTTGACTCTGGAAAGCTTCTAAATTTGTTACTAGTGGGTTGATTTATTTTGTTGAGGTCAAATTAGAACTAATGGCCCTGATGGTTTACAGTGCTCCTAAATGGTTCTTAGCACTTAGGCGGGCTTGGCTGGCCATTGTGGGCGGGTTTCCAAGTGTGGACCATATCATTCCGAGGGTGTATTTTTAAATTATTATTATTATTTTTTATTTTTTATTTTTTTAAATTTTTTTTAATTTTTTATTAGTTTCTGCTTTATAACAAAGTGAATCAGTCACACATACACATCTGTTCCCACATCCCTTCCCGAGGGTGTATTTTTTTGTTGAAGTTTTTGTTGAGAGTACAGCTTATGTGTGTGAGTGAGGTTAAAAGGTAACAGCAGAATTAGTCACACTTAATATTCAACTTTCTCTTGGTATCAGATCCAGGGATGTGTTTGTGAACACGGGCCCCATGGGCATTTGGTGTGTGAGCAGGGCATCTAGCTGGGAGTTAGGAGTTGATGACTGTTTGTCCTCTGCCACTTTGCCTAGGAGTGTATCATTCATGAAACTCGGTAATAGGGAAGCCTCAGATTTCCTCCTACCATCTCTGGTTGCCAAGCAGTTCCTGTAAGAGCGGGTAACCAGGTTAAACTAATCTCGGTGCATCCCTTCCAGCCATGCTGTGGTATCTGTGAGTTCATGGCAAGGTCTTTGGCAAGGGGATTATACTGTACATAAAATTGGCTCCAGTCTGCTGATTTCTGTGTGATTGTGAGTAGCGGAGCAGACAGGTGTCTACAGAGGAGCTGCAGGTCTCTACTGGTCCACAGAATTAAACCGTGCATGTGTGCGCACACAGGCAGGCTCCGTGGGCAGTGATCTCCCAGAGCTGCTGGGGGCAGCTGACTCGGGAGAGAATCAGGAGGGTCAGGGCTTCACTGCCTAAGCTGAGGTCGTGGTGCAAGGTCAAGACAGGAGCATTGGTTAACGATTCCTCCATGCTTTGATTAAAAAGAAAGAAGCTGCCTCCAAATCATCTTTCTTTGGCTCATCAACTCTTAGAGCAGTGCCCCTAAGTTGCAAATGTGGTTTTGAAGGCCAAGTCCAGTCAAATTCTGTTAAGGGTAAAATCCTGATGGTCACTATGGACTGAGCCAGCATTATTCAGGGCTGAGTGAGAAATGGGGGCTTCCGTTGCTAATGGAATGGCTCCTGGCTTCTTCTCAAAACTTGGGTTCCTTTTTTTCTTCTTGCACACTCTGAAAACACGCTTTTAGTATATTTGCAAGCTTTGCATCCTGAAGTTACCATACTTATTCTCAGGACCCAGTGAGTTTTCCCTAGAACAGTTGGAAGAGCATTAATGCTCTCTGTGAGATGCTTACTTCTGTTGAGAAACATTTCCACATTCATCTAGTTCATCTTGAAAATAATACTACAGCATGTGAAAATACTATCACAGTCATCATCAACAGTGCTATTAATCCAAAGACTTGGGTCTCAAGGCAGATAGCCATGTTTATAACCAAAGTGTTAATTCCACTGTTAATAAAATGAAGCTGTTGCACTGGGCATGATAGAACTCGAGACATGAGCCCAGTGTAGTAGCCAAAGTCACCCCTGAGTTGTGTTGGCAGAAATGCATTCTAGAATCAGCATTGGACTGTGTTCAGTTAGTTCCATGGCCACCAGGTTCTCCAGAGAAGTTTTAATTACAAACCAAGGTGATGTGGTTTCTTAAATGTGCTGTAACAAATGGATGTTAGCTCAAGTAGCCCTGAGCAGCCCCCTCCATCAATAAAACCCCATAATTATCACATGGCGGGCTCTGAGGAGGAAATCTTACTGCCCTGAGTGTCTAGTCGGCTGTGCTTCCTGCCTCCCTTTCCTGAAGTTGGGGGCAGGGTGAGGGTGTGGAAGGTGAGCCCTTTCCTCAGAGGCCCCTGAGAGTCATGACACACCCAGGACAGGCTCTGGTGCTGTCCCAGGGAGGAGCATGTTCATAGCCTGGGGGTGAGGTCTGCCTTTTGGTGATGGGCCAGGGGTGGAAGTTTGGGGGAGGAGGGGTGGTTAAAATGGAAGATCTTGAAATGGCAAATCTTTATTAGTTTTGTAAACAGCTTTAGGAAGCACTGGGAGCATCTTGCAGGGACCCTACAATTATCATAATAAACAGTTTTATCATCTGCTTGGCAATCAATACTGTGGCTTATGCTGCTTTAGTATCTCAGCAGTATTGATTACCTTAACAACTGTGCTGCGGTCAGCTTCCATTAACCCCTGCTCTGCCGGCAGGGCCTGTGCCTTCCCTGGTTGGATGGAAGACTGTTCTGGTTCCAGCCCAAGCAAGTGCCAGAATTTGAAGGCCGGCCAGGGAGTCAAACACAGCTTTTATCTCAAGGTGCCCAACAGAAGGAAGGGTTTTAAACAGGGAACCTAATGCAACTTTTAAAAGGCATCGTGTGTGTGTGTGTGTGTGTGTGTGTGTGTGTGTGTGTGTGTGTGTGTGTAGACAGTGTATAAAACAATTATAGCAGTGGGGTTTCAACTGTGACTCGGGAATTTGAATGTTAAGAGCTAAAATCCTGATTCCTCCCTGCCTTGGCTATGCCTAGTGGTCCTCTCCACTCCACCCGACCCTTCCCACGATGGAACTGAGGGCTGCAGTACTGACGCCCTTATGTAAGAGGCATTCCTGGGACGCTTCGAGCACTCTGCTTTGTGTACCACATTTTACTTTTAGAGAGAAACGGCTTACTTGGGGACATCTAGTTCTAGGATTCAGGTTCCTCTGGACCAATGAGTGTCTGAAGTGAAATGGTTGATCATAAGATGACAGAATGCTGGAGATGGATTTTGGTGCCACTTTAGATTATGTCACTCTCACTGGCTATCTCCTGTCTCTGGTCTGGTTCAGGTTTACATCTCCCTTTTCTCCTGACGAAACAAGGGCAACAAGGATACTTAGCTCTAGGGAGCAGCTGGGCTGGAGTCCCCAGACCCAGCCTGTAGCTAAGGGTTAGGTAGTGGTAAGTGACAGTCATCCAGACACTTTCAGGACAAGATCTTGGTAGCAGCAGTGGGGGTGATGGTGGTTTGTGTGTGTGTTGACTTTCTATGTCGTTTTTCTCTTGTAACTGCTATATTTTGTTTTGCTTTAAATGAGAAATACGTATATGTGTGTACGCGTATGTATGTGTGTGTATATATTATATATATGTGTGTATGTATATATGTATTCATATATAAAATGAGTATAAATGAAGCTGGGAGGGAGGTGAGCTTGCACACCATATCCAGCAACTTAACCCCTTTGGCCCAATTTTAGTGCAGGCTGTCATAGGGGCCTTTATAGACCAAACAACACAGGTGCTGTTCAACCTGAGTGACATTGACCTCTAGTGAGAAGCCAGCTACTACATCTAGGAGTCAGTTTTAAAAGTTGGTGAGTTTCATGGAGTCGCTGGGGAGTGGGGGAGGAAGAGGTGGTAACAGTTGGACCAGGGGGAGGGCGAATTGCTTTGGCAGCTGTCACCTTCCTGCCCTTCTCGCCAGGCTGCAGCCTCTGGCTTCCTTATCCCTCACGGTTACCCAAGAGGATCCAGGAATGGAAGTTTATCAGATGGGGAGGAGGCCAGTAGGTATGTGATGAAGGCAAGGGCTGCGGACTGAGCTTGGAGAAGTGTAGGTAGGTATAGACAAGAGGGTTGCAGGTGTATGGGATTCCGGGTCATGAGATTCAAGTCCCAAGCAGAAAAGAGTCCATATAAGAGAGGGTCAGGTAGCCAGACCATAGAGTCTGGGCAGCAAGATGTAAGGCTGTAGACTCTGTCTGGTGAGGCCCAGGGTAGTAACAGCAAGACATGTCTGCAGTATCCAGCCACAGGCTTGATGAGCAGGGCTGAGCCCACAGATGGCAGTCAGTAGATAGGCCTGTGCAGGTGAGAGAATGGCCCCAGTGAGTAGTGGTGGGAGTGGTCCTCTTGACGTAGTTGAAGAGTCTACCCAGGGCCATAGCTTAAGCAAGCTTTCCCTCCTGACCCCATCCTACCAGGTCACCCTCTCTCCAATTGGGATGTCAAGGGATCCCCATCACTGTCTTGTATTCTGGACCCACCCACTTCTGTCCTCAATCTCTCTTTGCCCAGACTACCTTGGTTGCACAAGTTGGAAAGTTTTATTTTAAAGCATAATGCTCTTCCTAAAATGTCAGATCAGTTAGGCTTAGAGGGTGGGCAGTGGTTAAGTTGACCAAAGTTTCACTACTTTCCATTATGATAGGGACTGTAGCTCAAAGGGCTCCGCTGTGACGGAGGCAGAGGGTAGACCAGATGGCCCTTACCTACAGAATAAGCAACATTCATGATGGGGATGAAACCCCCGTTTTTCGTTTTATGTAGATTTGTGCACTTTGATTGGGTTATAATGCAGTAATACTGTGGCCCAAGTCACCCTTTGCATTACCCCACTGGTCTTAACTCGAGCTCTGCGTTGACACTAGCTCTTCTAAGTTCGACCTCATTCATGAGGAGCCCCCAGATGTTGACAGCTTTTTACTTTGCTCTTTTCACAAATAGCTTTTTGAGCCATGTGGTCAGCCTTTCGGGCAGTAATATCGTCTATGTGGTGGAGAATGTTTTAGAGGGAGTCACGTTCTGTGTAAAATTTTAAGACTTAATGTCTTGCATCAAGGTTCTTGGCTGTGTGGAGCAACCCAGTATTTGGTGTTATTTATAACTCTGCTTTTTAGGTGTGAGCAGAGCAGTGAAATATCTTTTTTTGGGTCTTTGGTGCACTCAGATTTCTTTCTCATTTAGAAGATGAAATGTGATCTTTGAAGGGTTTGGAAAGACGATTCTTTTTCAGGAAGTGATGCCTTCATAGAGAAAAGAACACTGGAGTAGAAACTGGAGAATGGATCCTGGTTCCTGATTTGCTACTAACCAGCTGGTGACCTTGGGAAAGAATGACTCATAGTAGCTGCTCTAATGTTTTAGAATCTTTTTAAGCCTGTAGAATCTGAATTATGGCTCCTAGTCTGTCTACTTAACAAGACAAGATTGTTGGTGGTCAAATGAGAAATGAATATAAGAGTGTTTGAAAATGTATAAACCACCATATAAATCAAAGAAGCATTGTTACTTGTTCCTGGGGAAGTTGGTGCTGGGTGTGACTATTTTCTTGGTCAAATGCTAATGCTACTATGAAAAAGTTCTTTGCAAAGAGTATTTCCCAGGAAGCTGTAGCATGGTGATGGATGTGTGTGGGCCCACATATGGCAAGAAGCCCACTTATCATTGGGTCATCCTCCTTGAAGATGAGCGCAAGAGAACCAGTCCAGTGGGAACCAGCTCAGTTCAGACTTTACAAAGCAATTAAGGTGACTTATATAAAACATTCATACTGAGATGAAAGACAATGAGCTCAAAAACAATGGTTGGTAAACATTGCCTTATTTTGTAAATTCACTGGAAGTGTTTAAAATTACTTTTTATCCCGCTAAATCAACCAGTGGAGGCTTTTAACTTATCAGTGGATGTGTTTTTCTTAATCAGAGTTTGACTCCATGCTTTCAATCAAGCTCTCATGTAATCTTAGGCTGGTACATTGGGCTCATTTTTGCCCAGTAATGATAGTGATAGTTGCCATGTATAAACGTGTCAGGAACTGTGCCCAGAGCATGAGGCATATCGTGTCTTCGTGTATCAGTGGCAGGGTGGTGCCTTGTACCTTCTAAGGGTAGGAGTAAGGGTGGGGTCAGCAAACGGTGAGCTTTGAACAAGATTCAGGGGGAGCCGGGGCCTAAAGTACTTCTTTGGAAGTCCTTTAGCTCTTCTAAAGAAAGAACAATTCCTATTTCCTTGAAAAAAGGCTTAGCTTGCCATGAATATGTCAACTCAAGGCTGAGACGCTTGGCTCCGGCCAGTGCAGTTCTTTTTTCACAAGGTGCTTCTGAACTGGGTAAAGACAGAACTTCCTTTTTTAAAAGAAAAAAAAAAAGTGTATCATATAAACGAGAAAATAATATGATGAGCCCCATCACTTAGACTTGACAACAATTCACTTTTTGTTGGATTTGTTTAATCTTATTGTTCACTGGCTTTGATTTTAGAGCTCGTGAAAGATATCATGATGCTTCATTATTTTCTTAGGTGATAATAATATTATGTCAACATAACAAAATTAACACATTCTTAACATCATCAAATCCCAAATTGCTGTTCAAACTTACCTGATTGTCCCCAGAATGGCTTTTTACAGTTGGTTTGTTAGAATGGGTATCCAAACGAGGTCTGCCTAGTACATTTAGGTGTTTGGTTCTTAGGTCTCTTAATCTAATTCAGCCCCCTCGCCCCCAGCTGTAGCCTCCATATGTGCCCCCAAAACCAGCCCATGGATTTTGAAGGATGATGGGGAGTAGCTACGTGTGGTAGAAAGGGCACTGTCAGTGTGGGGTAGAGGTACCCAGGTCCTATTTCTAGCTGTGCCACTGACCAGCTATCTGACCTTGGATAAACCACCAACACTCTCTGGGGTCATTATTCTTGTCCATCAAAGGAGGCAGTGAGACTGAATGGCCTGAAACCGAAGCCTTCTTATTATGACCTCCTCGAAGGTACTGCTTGCTACCTAGTCCTTATCCCAATTTTTGTAATTGAGAAATTGTTGATGCTAAATAATCCTGAGCGGTGGGCTTGTTGTTCTTTTTCTCTTGGACACTGTGAATAGTGTACCTTAAACAAGGCTATTCTGTTTTCCTTCTGAACTTTCAGAAAGCTTAGAGCCACATTTATGGCTCAGTGTGTTGGTTATTGTTGTATGCATTTTAAGCTTCATTTTTGGCTCGAAGTTTGCTCCACTGTTGTTTTTTGTTTCTTCTCTTGCCCTGGCCTCAATTTATGCTATCATGCTGTATTGTGTATTCTTGTAAGCAGTGTGAATAAATGACTGTGTGCTGGGTATTCTCATGTGACTCCGACCTCTCTGCAAGCTCATTCACCCAGGGTCCCTGTCTTATGTAGTCTCTGCTTTGTAGAGCCACAGCTTAGGTGCTCTATGAAAACTTACTGATAGATTTTGATTTGACATATTGTCCTCACTTACGCATTTCCATTTTTTTTTTCCATTTTCGTGGTGAACAGTTGTTTGGAACAGTATTAATTTTGTGAGTGTGGCCTGGTCCTTCTCTGATTCATGTTTTATATGGCAGAATGGCCAAAGGAGGAGGTCTGGTGAGCCACCTGGCTGATGATTGTTTTGGTTTTGTTTTTGTTTTGGGTAGAACTTGTCTTTTTGAGTAGCCCCTTGCTGTTTTTTTTCCCTTGGTGAGTGAAGCAGTATTTGCTGGGCAAACAGTTGGGGGAGGGGGTGTTAACTGCTAAAACAGTAGCCATTCTACGCATTCTGAAGAGTTCACCTCTGGTTCCAGCCTTGGACGCAAGGATCGCTGTTGTTGAGATGTGTAGGGTGACAGAGGTGGATGTATCAGTCAGTCGTCTGCTCTACCTGGAAAAAAGCAGACTAGGCCATCAGCTGTGCGTCATCCTAAGCCTCACGCGTGAGTGGGCGAGTTCTCTCGTTGGCTCTCACGCAGCCTGCCTTTGCTGTCAGGGAGGCTGTGCTAACTCTCAGTAAGTCATTGGTCCCAACTGGCTCTCTCCCTTACCTCCCAGGACCTCTGCTTCCTTGATTGTCCAGGAGAGAGAAGGCTGTTCCTCCAGCAGCATTAGGGGAGGGTCTGAGTCTGTGCTTGTTGAGCCCCTGGCACACAGTAGGCGCTCAATAAATACATGGTAAGTGCCTTCAGGAGCATCTCTACGAGTGGTTGGGAGACATGTTTACAACGATTGCTAGTGGCCTCCTCTTTTCTTGTTTGTGACACTTGGAAAGGGAGCCGTTAAGCATTGGTTTTGAGGGGCTGTGGGGTGCGGTTTTGAGGGCTCCTCTTCTGGGTCCCTGGATTTCTCTCTCATCCGCAGAGAACTGCGGTGCCCTTGTTGGTTGAAGGAGTCCTGCCCATGTTCCCCTCCCAGCCAGACACCCTCTCAGGCCAGTAGCGCGGCCTTGATGCTTTCATTCCCACGTGGAGGAGGTCGCTTCTGAGCCTCTGCTCTGTGCAGACCTAGTCCAGAGGAAGGCAAGACCCCTGGGGGGGTCCTGGGTGTGGCGAGGAAGTTGAGGCTCATGGCTTGCAAGTTTTCTTCTAATGGAATTTCCCATCACTTACTGCCCTGCTGATTTCTGATCAATGAAAATGAAATTGCATCACCTCCTCAGAGGCTCCACGTATGCCTGCTGCTTCCAGCTGTGTCAGTTCCGGTAAAATAATCTCATCAGGCGTGAGAGAGGGTAATAGGAAATAAAAATAAAAACCCACAATTAGCCAGAGGGCTTGCAGCTGAGTAACACTTTCCATCCCGGAGGCAGAAGGGCTGGGGAGTGAATGTTTAGGAAAGATTCCCTTAAAAAAAAAAAAAAAAAGGAAAATTCTCGGTCTTTTTCTTCTCCCTTCTTTTTCCCTCCTTGCCCTGAACTCTCTCCCCGGCCCTTTGGGTGGGGATGGTTTAAGACTGTGCGCATGTTTTCCCTGCCCTTTGTGTGAGGTCAGTAGAATTGCTCTGTGATGGGCACACATGAGGGTGGCTTTTGCTTTTCTCTCTCCCCACCTGCCCCACCCCAGACAGACACCAAAGGAAATACAGAAATTTCAGCTTCTTCCACTGACCTGTGATAGGAAAGCACATGGTTGGTGGGGGGACAACTCGAAGCTGAGTTACAGTTGGTAAACAGGCTTCTCAGAGCTGGTTCATTTTAATTCCTAGACTTTAGGCATCAATTATCAGCCCGTCAAGAACCAGACCCCCCCCCCGCCCCGCCCCGCGTTATTCCCTGGAACTTTCAGGACCATGTCGTGAACACGAGGCTCTGTCGGAGGGCGATGTTTGGTTGTGTTGGAAGCTGGAGTGTGGGGACAGGCCGGCTCCAGCACCTCCGGATAGGGCTGGGGGAGGGTGAACGCTGCCTCTGAAATATTCGGCTACTTCTGTGTGTGTGTGTGTGGAGCCTCTCAGGTCACTGGCTCCAGCCTAAAGAGGAACTGAGGCTAGAGACACCAGGGTGGGGGATGCTCAGGGCGGGTGAGGATGAGGGAACCTGTTGGATCACCTGAGACGAGCCAGTAGAAGTGAAATCGCACATGTCTTGTCAACTTGACAACGTCCAAGGAGAAGAAATACTTAGGTGAAGGCCGGTTCAGTGGTTCTGGCATTTTTTCATAAGTTATTTGGGGGACAGCCTGCCTTCATCCTGAGCCATCAGGAAATGGTCCATCTCAAACATGGATCCCTGACTCCCATGCAGGTTGAAGGTGAGACCCTTGAGAGGGGTGAGCACGGCTGGGGGTCGTGGTAGGGGTGGACCCAGGTGTGAGTACTGTGGTGTCCCCAGCACCATAGGGGCTCAGGGTAGTGGCACAACTTGCCAAGCCATGCGTTGCGGTAGTTGAGCCATGTTTCTAAATGCAGTGGACATCAGAGGTCCTCACTGGCCACATCTGATTAATAGAAGGACAGATTCTGGCCTTAGAGCACGAAGGCTCTGGAATGGGGGCAGTGGTAACCTGGATAACTGTGGTGATACCGTGAATCCAGGTGCACGTGAAGTTCTGTGTCTCTTCCTGCTGGCACCCTGCCCTGGGTGGTCGCCGCCGTCCAGGTTCTTATTTTGCGTGTCTGAACTCTAATGAGAGCAAGCTAGTAGGAGTCAGTATTGATAGGAGGGCTGCTGTGTATATTGTAGGCACTCAATGAACATCTGTTGTGTGAATGGATAAAAATCATTAGAGCAGCCGGTGAGGTTTTGGCTAAGCATGATTCACAGGAATTTAAAGCTAAGACCAATGGGGCCAGAACCCCAGCAGCCTCTTTATTATTGTGGCCTAAGAAATTGGCCCCGTTAACCGGCCAGGTTGGATTCCCCCAATCTCAGTGTGGCTTAACGCTGCGATCTTTCGGAGCCGCAGAAACAGTTTCCGCCAGCTTGCTCTCGTTCTGGTGCTGTCCAGGATTAGGGCTGCAGGCTGCAAGTTTTGGTGGGAAGAACCGAATTGCAGGGGTGAGAGGAGAGAGGGTGCCACTTCAGAAGGACGCTGAAGTTCTCGATGTTAACGTACATTTTTCATTTTGTGTGAAAATGATGTTTGTGTGTTTGCACCAATACGTTTCTCTTCTCTGATCTTAGACACTTAGCACAGGGTCTTGATCTACATTGATCACTTTTTATGACTTGAACTGGCAATTCCCCTCCCCCCCCCGCCAGGGATCAGATCTAACCAGGGTGTTCAGGAAGCCATTAAGGAAAAATATGTAACCACACTCATTCCCAAACTCAATTGTTCGGTCTTAGCAGTGCTTGGATAAGAGACTTTCAAGCATAATTAATTCAAGTCCTATTTAACGTGGCCTTGGTGGTTCTTCACAGCAGCTATTGACCCAAAAGCAGCATTTGGAGCAGCAAGAGGAGAAAGACCACCGGGGCCATTTGTGCTGAGTTTGTGAGGGTGTCATTGTTACCCTCAGTCACTTGGTACTTCGGGTGGCTTCTGGAGGGTTGAGGAAGTGCAAACACTTGGATCCTTACACTTGAAGAAGAAATTTTCTTTTGTTGTTTTGCCTAATTCCCAGGACCACTCTTTGAAGTGGCCAGTGGTAAATATATCTCAATCTGTTTTTCTTGATTAAAAGTAACGGTGCAAAGAATCGGCTTCCTAGTTGCCACGTGGGATGGAGAAGGGGCTGTGAAGAGTAGGACACGTAATTAAGTTTCACTCCCCGCACGTCTGCAACCCGCACACCCACCCACCCAACACCTAGTTGGCTTTTTAAGCTTTGGAATTTGGAAGTCCTTCAAACACACTCAGAGGGCGAACAGAATCTGTACCCTCTTTAGTCCGGCTTGAAGTCCTCCAAGGTCACCATGACTGCTGTTCCACTTTGCCATGAGGAAGGGAACTGAAATGTAAAATGACTCCTTAGGCCTCTAGGATTTAAGGACTACCCAACAGGAAGTGTGCTTCTCAAACCTCCAGTTGAGTAAAATGAAGCTGTTGGGGAGGAAATTCTGTGATGGAATTGCCATCTACAGTGTACTTTCCAACTAGGGAGCTAGGGAGATGCTGGCTGCCCAGCACCTAGAGGGTATCAGCCAAGGCGCCCCCTTCCTGGGCCCTGGGGAGGACCCCGCGCGCTGGCTCTCCATCCCCCTTGGTGCACTTGCCAACGGCTGGGCTGCACAGCCTCCATTCCCGCTTTATTTAATGGTGCCTGTTGCTCCCTGCTGCTTGAAAAGCTGTTTATGCAAACGAGCCAGGGAAGATCTGAAGACCTCGCTGTGCCTGCACTGGTGAGAGGCCCTGTGTGTGTGTGTTGCCCCATTAATGAGCCTTCGAAGGGCAACCCTTGTTTGTCTTGTCATGGTGCCAACTCCGGAGCCTCGTGCCAGAGTGCGCTGCTGATGGCGAGCCCGCCATGCGGCATTCTTCCGGCCGGGAGGAAAACACACTTCTTTTTCAGAGAGTCATTTTGGAGATGCGTGCTGAGGGAGACTTTCCTTCCCCAAGGCCACCTCTCCCCTCACCCTTCCCAGGCTTCCCGATCATCCCTGAACGACAGGTGGCAGAGTTGGCAGAGAGCAGGAGTTCCTCTATCTGGGAAGGTTGGATGGGGTTTCCCAGGTGCTGCCACAGGACCAGAGAAAAGCAACTAACAGGTTATTCATTTGTTCTTGCCTAGATCAGATCTATACAAAAGAAAGCTTAAGGCCCGTGGCTGCTTCTACCTGCATCCTGGAAATAGCGAGTGCAAACAAAGAATCTGCTCAACTGAGTTTCTCTTGGGTCTGTGCAGCTTGAACCCCCGCAGTTTCTCCTGCTATTCAAATTAAATCTTCTGCTGACCAAGAACTACTTCATAAGAACCTAACCTAACCCTAGTGAGCCTAGCGCCGATAGCTCTTTCCATGAGGCAGAAACCTTGTCCATACCTGATTCCCCTCACTCTCCCCTTGAAACCCAGAATTATATTTAGGGACTTGCTTGGCTTCCTGGATTTCTGTTTCGTTGACTGTCTATTTAAGATGGCTGGAATGAGGGCCGCCTCTGTAGACTTCAGAGCTTTCAGATATTTGGAATGGGAAATAATAAATCACAGAATACTGAGCTACTCAGGTGTCATACCTGAGCCTCAGAATTAGGATGAATGGGTCTTGGGTGATCAATTATATGTAACGTTCAGATCAACACGCTCCCACTAATGTGATTTAAGACGTATCCTAGAAAGAGAGAATGCTCTTTCTAATCAAGCTAATCATGTTTTAATTAAGTTAAAACTCAATCAAGTTTTTTATCCATCCTACATGCTTCGCACTGGGCTAGGAGATGAACAGAATTATAAGCTGATGTTTGCCTTCAAGCAGCTTATTGTCCATTTGTAGAGATAAAAGTAACCAAGCTGAAGCAAGGAGGGAATGTTTTAGTGTCAGTGTGGTGGTGATTACTGTCGGAGTTCAGAGAGGAGAGGGTTTTGTGGGTTTAAGTGACAGGAGGGGGGTTCATTGCCTCCGTGGAACTGGAGCTTGTGCTTCTTAAAGGACGTCCAAGGTTTGGAGAAATGTTGAGGAAGAGAGAGAACGTCCACAGGGCCTGGGGCTGCGGAAACAGAGGAGCGAATGTGGTGATGGGGAGGAGACCGTGCTGTTGGGGAAGCGAGAGAGCTGATTGATCGATCGTGTGGTGGCCGATTTTAGAGCGTTTTAAAACCAGGCTGGAGAGCATCAGTTTGAATATGCGCATCAGCTGTCTCTTGCATGGGACAGGCACTGGGAGAATATGACTGCGGGAAGGCTAGAGTGATCTTCCCTTTCTGTTTTCTGGAATCAAAGATGGTACCGAGAGTTCCATCTGGGGAGCCCAGGGCGTCCAGTGAGGGGCAGTTCCGCTTGGACATGTCGAGCCGCGCTGAGTGTGGGGTGATGGAAGGCTAGCCGCTTGCAGACATCTTGCAGTCAGCTGAAAGTATGAGATGCATATTCAAGCGATAAGTCAGGAATGGAAATTTTTGTTTGGGGAGTCAACTCATAATTTCAGTAATTGAAACCACAGAAGTAGTTAAGGTAGTTGAGGTACAGAGATAAGAGCAGAGAGCCAAGGGGGAAGAAAGAATGATGGTGGTTAAATACTACAGAACAGAGGAGAGGCTTCTGGGGGTTAATGTGGGAATTTTATCAAATAACTGGAAAAGTGCATCCATGGCGGGCTGAAGGGATGGGAAGAGGGTAGGCAGGGTAGAGGTTGGAGAGGTAGGAGGAGAGCCAGAAAACCATGTCAGAGAAGTGAAGGGGGGAGAAGGTTTCAAGGGGACAGTCAGCAGTTTTGAATGCAGGGGAGATTGAAGAGTATGAGAGGAAAAGAGGAACAACTGTTGGTTACCCCAAGAAGGGCATTGGTGACCTTGGAGAGAGAAGGCCGCATCTTGGAGGCATGGGGCCTTCTGACCCCACTGAAGCAGTGTCCAGCGCCCCCTCCAGAGAGCCTGAGCCTGTATTCTGGGGTGGGGCCCGGTGTCTGTGTGTATCTTCGCTCAGCTCTGTGCTTGGGTGTGCTGCACAGCAAAGCTTGAGAACTGTTGATGTGAGGCGGTCTAGCTCCCGCTACGCACACAGAGCTGGCTTTAGAAGATGAGAGTCAGGGAAGTGAAGCCGTGGGCACAGTCCACTCGCTTAAAGGAGTTGAGATCCAAGGGAAGGACGGAGCAGCATTGTGTGCCTGGCGGTGTGAGTGGTCAGGCTTCCATTCAAGAGCTCATGCGGGTGTGGAATACGGTGGCCAGTCAAGTGGGAGGGTTGGCCAGTAAAACCCTGTGAAGCCCTCTTATTAATCATCATGGAAAGGGCAACACACCCCTGCCGTAGAAGTAACAGGCAATTAACAGAAGAAATAGAAATTGCCAATAAGTATCTGCAGATGGGTTCTCTCTTACTAGCAAAAAATTTATATTAAAATGAGATGCCATTTCTTGCCTGCCAAATTTACATTTTTTTAACAAAATAATACCCACTATTGATGAGGGTGCAGGAAAATTGAGGCTCGTGTGCCAATGAGCATGAGTTGGAAAGGCTTTCCTAGAGGGCCATTTGGCCTATGCCGGGGAGCCTTGAAATATTCGCAGTTTTTGAGCCAGCAGTTACACTTCCAGAAATACGTCCTAAGAAAATAGAGATGGAATGTTATGGGTGAAAGCCTAGGTTTTAAAGTAGGAAGGAAGGCTTACCTGCTTTCAAAGGCTGACTTAGGTAGTATGTGACTTGTATGAGGTATTTAACCCTCTGACCCTCAATTTCCTCATCTGTAAAATGGGCTGTTGGAAGGATCAAATGAAATGATGTCTATTTAAAAAGTGCTTAGAACCATGCCTGGCCCTACTAAGAGGGTAGTAATAGAGCTGCTACTTATTTTTATTATTGTGTTATTATATATGCACAAAGATTTATGAGAGTTGATTGCAGCATTAACAGCAAAATATTGGGGATTGCCTAAATGTCCAGTAATAGAGCTTAGTGAAATTATGCTATGTCCACAGGATGCAGTATGTGTGCACCCATTAATTCTAACTTACGAAGAATGTTTCATGACATGGGAACAGTTTAATGCCTAAATTAAATTAAAGGGGCAGTCTACTTAAGGAGCAGTGTGATCTGAGGTTGGTAAAGATGTGTTAACTATCGATACATAGAAGGAAAAAAACCTCAAAATTTTCTACCTCCCAGTGGCTCTCTGGCTGGTGGGATTATAGGTGATTTTTATTTCAGCTATTGAGCTTTTCTGCACATACCCCCAAATTTTTAAAATACCAAGTTCATACTCCTTTAGTAAGAGGAAATTATTTAAAATAAGTCTAACATCATGAGATGCCAGAGTGAAACTGTAACGGGCCAGATGGTACATTTTACATCATTTCCTAGCTTTTGCTCCACAGCCCAGGAGGAAAAACAGAGAGATCAGAAATGGGATCTTTTAAGAGGGTTTTTTAGGAAATCAGAGATGAAAAGTTTTAGGTGCTAGCAAAAGAAGGCACTGAAGTAGTACACTCAGTGGGGAAGGTATCCAGTTCAGCAGGGAAAGCACTTGAGGATGGAGGGGCTGAGGTGCGCACCTGTCAGGTAGGAGGGGCAGTTGATGCAAGAGGGAAGTTAAAGGGGCTGCATTTGGTGGAAGGAGGGGCTGCTTCACATCTGGGAGCTGGGGGGGATCCATGTGTTACGGTGCATAAATCCAGGTCAGGAGAGAACCATTCAGGCCAGAGATGGACGAAGGATGCTGGCCTGTAGTCCTCAGGATATGGTAGAGAGGTCTCAGGGTAGACACTGAAGTAAGTACCTAAGTGTTGGGATAGCTGGTTAAACTGCCCCCAATCCTTTTTTTTTTTTTTATGAAAAACGCAGAGAATTAAGTAATAGCTGAGTCATTTCACTTTTTATTACTGTATTCATGGGTTTGGTTGTTTTTGAACTGTGAGTGTGTCCATGTGTATAGTAACAAATTCTCTTCCCCTAAATACCAGCTCATCTCTCCCAGCACCCACAGCCTGGGCTGCTAGACCTGGCTCTGCTTATGATCTCACGACTCCTTCCTCTTCCCCTCCACGAGTCCACTGGAGCCAGAACAATCACGGTAGTTGTGGATTCCCTGCAGAATGGACTGAGCTAGCAGTTTTCACTTCCAGGCTGATTTATGTTCACGCTGGAAAGAGCACAGATGCACTTATTAGCAAACACGAAGCCCAGGGCCTGGACAATTCTCTGGGCCTTCCGGGCACTGGTCCTCCTGCAACACAAGAGACCTGTTCCAGCATGTGTGTGTTTTCCGACCTCGCCATAGTAACAGAATAATTCTTAAGGCTACTGGGAAATTGCTACCAAGAGGATGGAATCTCACCTATTTATGGTTTAACACTTACTGACTTACACGCAGCAGCAATATACAAATACAGTTATTGTATAAAGCACAGAATGGAATTGGATGTGGTTCTTCAGTGGCTTCCAAGCTAAACAGATGAGGGTATTATTTCTTTGCCCCTTGAATGAGGTTTCTACTTATCTCAGAATCTAGGTTGCCCTTGGCTTTTTTTTTTTTTTTTTTTTTTTTTTTTGAGGCCAAGGGGATAGTTTATTCATTGTTGTGTATTTCGCTAATGTGTTTCAGTCTAGATTAAGCAATGCCCACCCTCTGTAGGTTGCTGGGGTTCTTTTCTGTGGTGGCTGCCCCTGCCATTATATTTAGAATTGCTTTTCACCAAGTTAGGGAAATCTGTCCTGAATCAGGATCATGGGTGTCTTAGTAAATATCTTACAGTGTGTGTTACTTGAAATTCCGCCTGACTTAGAATGGCCGTTTGTCTCCTCCAACCAGGGGGCTCTATCTAGGACCTCTCGGCTGAAGGAAGGGAAGACCAGTTTTCTCTGTCTGCACCTCCCCGTCCAGCCTCGCAGCCTCCCTCCTTTCATGAAGCTGTGCCAGGAATGGATTTCAAATGAAGATAAGGGTAGGGAATCAGGCTGGGTTGGCTGTTCATAGGTATTTTGGGAGGTTCAACATGTAGAATTCCTGCACTGGACAATTTCTTTTTTCTTTTTCTTTTGATATAATATCAGAGGTACAAGAAAGTTATAATAATAGGACAAAGAATTCTAACATACTTTTCCTCCAGACCCCCCCCACCCAAGTTAGCATTTTCTAAGTTCTATTTGTATGTTTGTATTTATGCAGGTCTGTACAGACACACACTCTCACACGTTTTTTTCTAAGCAGTTTGAAAATCAAGACGTCATGCCCCTTCACCTCTAAATGTATCAGTGTCTATGTCTTAAAAGCAAAGATATTCTCTTATATAACCATACTGCAGTTATCAAAATTAGGAAATGAACATTCATCTACTACTATTACCCAATCTACAGATCTTTATCAGATTTTGCAAGTTGTCCCAATTGTACCCTTTATAGGGAAAGAGAACCCAGATTCTTTGTTATGTTCATTGGTCACATCTCTTTAGTCCCCTTTAATCTGTCTTTCTGCCTCCTGACTGACATTTCTGAAGAGCCTAGGACGTGTTTTTTTTAATAGATCTATTTTTTTTTAATTTATTTATGGCTGCGTTGGGTCTTTGGTGCTGCGCGTGGGCTTTCTCTAGTTGTGGCGAGCGGGGGCTACTCTTCGTGCTTCTCATTGCGTTGACTTCCCTTGTTGCAGAGCACGGGCTCTAGGTGTGCGGGCTTCAGTAGTTGTGGCATGCGGGCTCAGTAGGAGCCCTAGGACATTTTGTAGACTGTCCCCAGTTTGGATTTGCCTGATGCTCCCTCCATGATTAGACTCAGGTTTTGCATTTTTGGCGGGCATGTCAGGGAAGGGATGTTGTGTTCTTCTCAGTGTATCCTCTCAGGAGGCACAGGGTGGCTATATGTCTCATTCCTGGTGATCCTAACTTTGATCCCATGGTGAAGGAAGGTGATGTCTGCCAGGTTTCTCCACTGTAAAGTTACTGTTTCTTCTTCTGTAGTTAGTAAGTGTCTTGTGGGGAGATACTTTGAGACTGTGAAATATTCTGTAACTACTCAAACTTTCATCCACCGGTTTTAGTATCCATTGATTCTTTCTGGAATGGGTTATTATGATGATGGTTACCAAATGGTGTTTTTCTAAATCCGTAATTCCCTCTGCATTTGTTAGTTGGATTTCCAACCTAAGCAAGAACTCTCCCTTCTCCCACTTTTTTTAAAATTTATAAAAGTATGGAATCATGGATTCTTATGTTATATATTGGGTTATAGTTCTTTACCCTCATGTAACTTTCTTGCTCAAATTGTCCCAGGTTCAGGCCGTGAGAGCCTCTGCAACCTGCTCCTGGGTTCTTTGGTCACACTCTCTTCATTCTTAGAGCACTTCCTTAGGTTCTGGCTCTGAAAGATGCTCCACGCTCATCCTGCACTTTCCCTGCCCCAGCCCAAGAACCAGCCAGTTCTACAAGGAGACCTGGTTCCATTTAGAGGAGAATGGTTACCCACACACTTCTTCAACTAAGAGGAAAAGAAAGAATGTGTACAGGGATCATCTTTTTTTTTTCCTCTCTCAGAGTGTTATCATTTCTCCTAATGCCTTAATTTTCCCCACGGTTTTTTTAAGCATCTATTACATCTTGGATGTGGACAGTACAGAGATGAACGAGACATGGAACCTACTCTCAAGCTGCTTTCAGCCTAGTGGCAGAAACAGACCAGTCAACATATAATTACAGCAGTGCGATAACCCCAGAGTTGCAGTGTGTCGCCATATGCAAAACACTGTGGGATCACCGAGGAGGAGGTTAAAGCTGATAAAGCTGACTGAGCAACCGATGGATCACTAGGAATGAATAGAATCTTCGCATTTCAAAGGACCCAAGAGGCCGCCTGATGGAACCTCCGGCCATGGCAAAATGTCTTTTTTCTCCATTCATGAAACCAGTCAACATTCCATTTGGGAGCTTTAATAATCTAGAGAAAGATTTTCATTTATATTGAGTTGAACTCTAATTTTTTTTTTTTATAAATTCCCCCTCATTACTCCTAGTTAAACCCTGAAGCTAAGTAGAAGACGTGGAACTAATCCTCAGTGTACGTGGCAGGCGGGCCTTCGCATGGCTGAGGATAGTTGTTTTGCCCTGCAATGGGGACCTCTCTTTTCTTTGCTCTTGAGCTGATCATGGTCAAGCCATTCAGTGTCAGTACCCCTCTTATGAGATTTCCCCATGTGGCTCATAACATTCTTCATGCAGGCAGAGAAAATGATGAGGCTGTGATCCTGCTGAGTTTGAACAGGTAGAGGTACCCCCTGTAGCCCAGAGGCCACATTTATGTTTTTGGTCACCATGTCAGCTTTGGGCTGCCACTGAATTTGTAGTGAAGTAACACCTCCAGGGTTTCTTTGCATGAACTACTGTTAATCCAAGTCTCTTCCGTTCTCTGTTGGTTTTACTGCTTGCCTGAACTGAAATACAAGGCTTCCTATTTATCCTTTCAAAATTTCATCTTGTTCATTTCAGCCTGTTACCGAGAGTTTTTTTTTTAAGTCCTGATTCCACTAATTAGCATATTAGTTAGTCCTCTCGACTTTATTTACTTTGCAAATTGGTGTATGTGCTTGGTCTTGTCTGCCCCTCAGGTTGTAGATTTTTTTTTTTTTTTTTTTTTTTTTTCTTTTTGGCGGTATGCGGGCCTCTCACTGCTGTGGCCTCTCCCGCTGCGGAGCACAGGCTCCGGACGCGCAGGCCCAGCGGCCATGGCTCACGGGCCCAGCCGCTCCGCGGCATATGGGATCCTCCCAGACCGGGGCACGAACCCGTATCCCCTGCATCGGCAGGCGGACTCTCAACCACTGCGCCACCAGGGAGGCCCAGGTTGTAGATTTAAGTGAAGGGAACCAGGGATAAGGCAGGAATTAAGGCATGTCCCCAGGCACATTGACCTTTGAGTGGGTACTGTATATCCTCCCCACCCCCGCCATGCTGCGTGGCATGCAGCATCTTACCCCAACCAGGGATCGAACCTCGTGCCCCCTGTAGTGGGAGCGCAGAGTCTTAACCACTGGACTACCAGGAATTCCATGTGGGTACTTTAGGTAACGGCATCCTCCAGCTTTAAAATCAGGCAGACTTTATTATTTGAAAGACATTTTGCTACCCTAGATACAAAGAAGTGATAAACTTTGGGATACGTTATTAAAATCAAAAAGTACCCTCTACTGCATTTCTCAGATCATTGAATCTAAGTGAAGCTGCTTTCCAGTTTATTTTATGTGAATTTTCTTACTGAACCTACAGCTAATTGCTAATTCCTCAGGACTTTTTTCTCCCCAGATGCTATTCAGCAACTGTCGACTCTGTTCTAAAACTGTGAGGAACTTGCAGTATATAATCTATAACATATCCTTTTAAATCTAATATATATATTTATATTTACTTTATCCAAAATGATGATACACATCACTCCTTCCCCTTCTCTTGTTTTTTATTACTTCTGAGTGCTTTTTCACATTTAACATTGTATTTATTTGTTTGCAGTCTTTTCCCCACAAGAATGTAAGCTGAGACCTGTCTATTGTTGATTCTCTAGCATCAGGCACATAATAGGTGTGCAGTAGATGTTCAGTTAATGAATGAATGAATGAATACATTTCTAGATTTATAGTTTCTGGAATCTGCCTTTTTTTTTCTTAAAAGAAGTCAGGATAATGGGCCTACCATACAGTTCTTTGCAATAGCCAAGAACTTTTATTCCCTTCTTTCCTGTATGAAGATATCCAAGTAAGAGAGTCCATTTTGAACTCTCCTCCCCCACCACTCCCAAGCAAAAAAAAAAAAAAAAAAAGGGGCGTGTGTATGAACTGGCAGTGTTCCATTACAGAGCAGTCCTGATAGCCCATGATCTTAGAACAGTCCCTGGTACCTAAAGATTGAATGTGAACGTCAGATGTTCTGAAGTTCTTGAGAAACAGACACTACAGAAAAACATAGTAGAGTGGCAAAGAACACAGACTCCACAGCCAGACTACGGTTTTGTCATTTAGGCTGCATAGCTTGAGCAACCTCAGTTTTCCCTTCTTCAAAATGGAGATAAAAATAGCACCCATCTCACTCAGGACTTCTCTGGTGGTCCAGTTTGGTTAAGACTTTGCTTTCCAATGCAGGGGGTGCAGGTTCAATCCCTGGTCGGGGAGCTAAGATCACACATGCCTCACAGCCAAAAAGCCAAAACATAAAACAGAAGCAATATTGTAACAAATTCCATAAAGACTAACAATGGCCCACATCAAAAAAAAAAAAATTAAAAAGCACCCATCTCATGGAATGGTATGAGCATTGAGGTGGCGTTGAACCCACAGGCCTTACCATGATGCCACACACAGGAAGTGATGACTTCCCTTAAGATGATTTTCATTTTAAAAAGCCTTGGGAAATAAAGGCACGAAGGAGGAAATGAAGTAGCCCATAATCTCATCCCCTAGCAATTACCGCTGTAAAATTTTTTGATATAAATCTCATGTATTTCCATATGCAGACCTATATAGGCTTTGTTCACTCAGCATCCTGTGATCATTTTCCCACGCCCATAACTAGTTTCTTTTAAAAATGCTATTTTTTAACATCCTATGGAATGCTATGCACTGTCATTTATTTAGAGTACCTTGTTTCGCCAGATTATTTCCATCTTTTTTTTTCTGTTATGAACACTGTGATGAATAATCTTATATCTCTATGCATATCTTGGATTGTTTCCTGGAATGGGGGAATTGCTGAGTCAAAGGGCATGTGCATTTTTGAGGCTTTTGATACCCAGTGCCAAATCGCGGTGCTCATCGAATCCCCCTCCAGCAGACCAGGGAGACCCCGGGAGCCCTCCGGTTTACTTCTCTCTGGTGATGCTGCATGGGTTATTCACGAGGCGGGGGTGGGCAACAGTTTCTCGCTGTCTCTGCTCTCTCCTTGCTTTTTTCTTCCCCTTTGTTTCCTTTCTTGGTTTTCTGCCAAACTGCCTCTTGTGAAAGGACCGCCTAATTAACCCTGTGCTAATTAACAATTTAAAATTACACAGTGCAACCGTTCATGTTTAATTCTCCAGGAGCTGGCGCATCAGTGGAGCCCCCTCCCCTTCCAAGTAACTGCACCTCCCTCCCCAGCTCCCCTGTAACTTGCGTGGAGCCCAGTTCTGTCTCCTTAAGGGAGTGGGATAAAGCTGTCACATCACATCTTCTCAGTTGAAAGAGGGAGATGGCGGGGGGGGGGGGGGGGCGGGGCGGGGGCGTGGCGCCCAGGATAACAGGGTGGAGTTTTATAATTTTAAACCGTCTTTGAAATATAAAGACTGATATTGGCAAAGATGCAGGGACTTTACAGGTAGGTTCCAAGGAAGCTATAACTTGTGAGAGGAGGAAGAGCAGGGGGCCCCCTCTCGATGAAGATGTTAGAACTTTTCTGTGCGAGATGACTTCTCACAGGGCAGAGGGAGGCGCTCAGCAGAGAGTGCGAGGCTAGATCCCCCCCCCCCCCGTATCTTCCCTTTAACTCTCTTACTGGGGAGGTGTGCTCAGTTGAAATCCAACTGAATTCTTAACACCACACACACACAAAAACCCCTTGCTGAGTACAACACCGGTGGTCATGAGTAGAGCACGTCTGTGTTTAAAGGGGATTTTGGGGTGTAAGTGGCTGGAGGGAAGCAGGCTGCAGGAGGGGTTGCAGGTTTGTGCTGTGTGTGCTGGCCCTGGAGGTACTGGCGGAGGTGGGGGGCGGGGCAGAGCCGCGTGTATGGGGGCTGTGAGAGCACCGGGACCCACTGGATTCCCAGGCTGCCCTCCGTAACTGAAGATCATTGATTTTACGGGAAACCGTGTTTACAGACAGAGTGCCGATCGACCTGCTGAGTTGACTTCTGCCTCCTTAAGTAAGAACTATCTTTTTCTTATTGACTGGCTGATAAACAGAGTGAAAGGAGCTGCCGGCCAGGTAGGAGAGTGGTAGAGGGCCTGAGGTCCTGGAGCTGAAGAATGGGGCAGGGCTAAGAGATTTCTTCATCTCTGTGCTCTGGTCCCCTCTTGTCCACCCCCACCCCTGCGCTTCCCAGGGGTGAGCCCAAGACTGACCCACTGCCTGGTTACCTAGCAGTGCAGGCCCCAGGCATGGAGGAGCTGGAGGTCTGGTGAAACTGTTGTAAAATAGAGAGTGTCTCACTCAAGCTTTAATAATGCACATCCCCTGGGCATTTGTATTAAAAATGCAGATTCTGATCTGAGAGTCTGCGCTTCTCACAGGCTCACTGGTGAGCTCACTGGCCCTGAACCACACGTGACTTAGCAGAGTTGTAAGAGCTTCTGATTGCCCTGGCCAGCAAGCATTGAAAGGAAGCCCAGAACTGGTGCCTGAGGTCCAGAGTGGGATCCTTCTTTCCCACCAGCATCTCAGTGGGCTGTTGCCCCTGCAAATGAGTGGTCCCCCATGTGTCCCCTCTCATGGGGCTAGCGTCACCACGATGGGCACATCTGTCTTTGCCTATAAGGTCACCTTTTCTTGACACCTTTTGCTGAGGAATAGAAAACAAAGTTCAGTGAGTTTTTAGAAGTCCCGATCCCTTAGCTGGATGATTTGTGGAGGAGGAAGAAGAGGGCAGAGCGGGAAGAGCCCACCAGTTAACGGGTAAATGCTCGCAGGTTTCTTGGCCCAGTCCAGGCTGGAGAAGAGATTGGCTTTGCTGTCGATACACAAGTCCCTGGTGAAGCATCAAAGCTGTTCTCCTTTATCAATCGTGGCCTCCCCTTCCCACATGTTCCTGTAACTTACCAAGCATTTATGACATTGATCTTACGATTCGGGCTGTTAACCCTCCCGCCCCTTCAGGCCTGCCAACCTTTTTGGCCTGAGCTGTCAATCAGATGTCATCCAGCCAATTATGTGCATCCTTAGGAAGAGCCACCCTGGATTCTCACCTGTATTCCAACTGAGCCTTATGAGGAAGTCTCATGGCATTTGCTGTTTGGTTTGGTGTGGTTATCTTTGTTTAAAGTCAATATGTCTTTTCTAAGGCACACGGAACCTTGTTGTAATGGAGCTTGAGATTACATGCTGAGAGGTGGTGTGTGTTTGCGTGTGTGTTTTAAACAAAACGTGACACGTTCTTCCAGAAAGTTGCTTCTCCTGAGACTTCTGGTGAACCTGCCTTCCCCGTCTTTTCCCGAGGGGGAGCTATTGGCTAGTGTGCCGTCGAGAATCAAGCAATGAAAAAAGAGTGGGAAGATGGGGGTCGGTGGGGAGGGAGACCAAAGCCAGCCAAAACCTTCATCCACTGTGTGTGAATGAGATGGTGGGTGGAGAAGCAGCCAAGTGTTCTCCTGGAAGGAGGTGTGGCGGGAGGGTGGCCTGGGATTTGCAGCGAATGCTCAGAGCCCTGCGAGGCGCTGAGTTGCCTCTTGGAGCGGGGCCGGACGGAGGAAATACTCCTGTGATGTTGTTGCCACAGGAGCAGAGCGGTGGCGGGTGATCTGATGTCTCCCTCCCCAGGGACGCGAGGTCTCAGAGGGCAAATTCAGCTTAGTGGCACTTTGGAGTCGGAAACGGAAAAGCCCCAGGGCTGAAGGACAGCTGCTTTGGGTAGCGACTAATAACTAAGAGGCAGGTGTGGAATGGGGGCTGGCGGAGCCCAGCTGCCATCTCGGCTCGCCGCGAAGATCCTTGACAGCAGAAACCACCCAGCCAGTGGTGAACGGGCTCATCCAGACAGGGCGAGATCCTCTCTGCTGGTGGGGGAGTCGGCCCGTTGAGAGTCTGGGCGGTTCTTCTTAGAAACATCAAGCTCACGTTTTGCACCTACATATTTTGAGTCTGAAACCAGCTGAGTCACAAGCAAGGGTGTTCTGTGGGTTGTAGGGAGGGGATGGGAATTGGGAGATCCGCCTTTCTCAGCGCCCAGATGGCACTGGCCTCATTTTTAGATTTAGGCCCTCAGTTTTACTGCTTGTAAAATGGGACGATGTTTCCCAGACTTGGAGAGGATGAATGCAGCCGTGGGCCCTTTTGGGGGCTTCGCAGAGCTTGTCCAGGCCTGCACGCTTGCCCTTCAGCCCTGTAGTCCTCCACACTTTTCTGTGAACTTCTCAAACTAGAAATCTGGTCAGTAAGAGCAGCGGCACAACTTCGCCTCTAAATCAAATGGCGTGTCCCCTCCCAGATTCATGGTCCTTCCTCGAGGGCTGCAAAGTCTTCCTCCTCCTGTCTGTCCGTCCCCGGCGTCCCCCTGGCCCCCAGGCAGTGCGGGCAGCCGGCGTGGCCTTGTGCTGCCATCTGTGTGCGGCGGGGCCGCTGTTCTGTGTCCTCGGCGGGGCCTGGAGAGTTGATGCGGTCCTCGTCCTCCCCTGTGGCTCGTCGCCCGGCCCCGACTCTGATGCTGTGCTTGCAAAGAACCCAGATTCGAACCGGTCTCCAGGGGTAGAGCTGCCAACATTCCGAAGACAAAGAGGGATTCTCCTGATGCCCCTTTCCCCGCACCTCCACCCCCGCTCCTGCCACGCAACCTGGCCGTGACACCCAGGGGCACCGCCCACCCTCTGCGCCTCGATGGGGTGGGGCGACGGCCGGGGTCCCCACTGCCCTGCGGTCTCTGTTGTGGGTGTGGACAGAAACCTGTTAGAGCGCTCTGTGTGGGACCTTAGCCTCGGCCCTCCTAACCTCTTTCCTTTCTCTCTCTCTTTCCCCTCTCTCCCTCCTCTCCCCCTTGCCTCCGCCCTTCAGGTCCGATCCGTACTGGGTGCAATGAAAGCTCCACGCAGGCCTTACCATGGAAGGCTGTGACTCGCCTGTCGTCTCGGGGAAGGACAATGGGTGCGGTATCCCTCAGCACCAGCAATGGACTGAACTCAACAGCACCCACCTCCCCGACAAACCCAGTAGCATGGAGCAGTCCACAAGCGAGAACCACGGGCCCCTGGACGGCCTGAGGGCCCCCTTCAATGAGCGCCTCGCGGAGAGCACCGTCCCGGCCGGCCCCGCTGCCGAGCCCGCCGGCAAGGAGGTCAGCTGCAACGAGTGCTCGGCCTCCTTCGCCAGCCTCCAGACCTACATGGAGCATCACTGCCCCGGCGCGCGCCCCCCGCCGCCCCTGAGGGAGGAGAGCGGGAGCGACAGCAGTGAGGAGGGGGACGAGGAGAGTGACGTGGAGAACCTGGCCGGGGAGATCGTGTACCAGCCGGACGGCTCGGCGTACATTGTCGAGAGCCTGAGCCAGCTGACCCCGGGCGGGGGCGTGGGTGTGGGCGGCAGCGGGCCCCTCCCGTCGCTCTTCCTGAACTCTCTCCCCGCCTCAGCGGGCAAGCCGGGGGACCCTTCCTGCGCTGCGCCCGTCTACCCACAGATCATCAACACTTTCCACATAGCCTCATCCTTCGGGAAATGGTTTGAGGGCCCAGACCAGGCTTTCCCGAATACCTCAGCCCTGACGGGGCTCAGCCCTGTCCTGCACAGCTTCCGCGTGTTTGACGTGCGACACAAAAGCAACAAGGATTACCTGAACAGTGACGGCTCTGCCAAAAGCTCCTGCGTATCCAAAGATGTTCCCAACAATGTGGACCTGTCCAGATTTGATGGCTTCGTGCTCTACGGCAAGAGGAAGCCCATCCTGATGTGTTTCTTGTGCAAACTCTCCTTCGGGTACGTCCGTTCGTTTGTGACCCATGCGGTGCACGACCATCGAATGACCCTGAGTGAAGATGAGCGGAAACTTCTTAGCAATAAGAACATCTCCGCTATCATCCAAGGGATCGGCAAAGACAAGGAACCCCTTGTAAGTTTTCTGGAACCAAAAAACAAAAACTTTCAACTCCCTTTAGTTTCCACCGCTAACCTCATAGGCCCCGGACACAGTTTTTATGGTAAATTTAGTGGCATTCGAATGGAAGGGGAGGAGGCTCTCCCAGCCGGCCCTGCCGCTGGCCCCGAGCAGCCCCAGGCTGGTATCTTGACCCCCAGCACCCTCTTGAACCTTGGCGGGCTCACCAGCTCGGTCCTGAAGACCCCCATTACCTCAGTCCCCCTGGGGCCTCTGGCCTCCAGTCCTACCAAATCCTCAGAGGGCAAGGACTCTGGGGCAGCAGAAGGAGAGAAGCAAGAAGTGGGCGATCCGGATTGCTTCTCCGAGAAAGCAGAGCCGGCCGAGGAGGAGGCCGAAGAGGAGGAGGACGAGGACGAGGACGAGGAGGTGGAGGACGAGGAAGACGAGGAGGACGAGGAGGACGAGGACGAGGGTTGCAAAGGACTCTTTCCAAGCGAGTTGGACGAGGAGCTGGAGGACAGGCCCCCCGAGGAGTCTGGGGCCGCAGCAGGTAGTAGCAGCAAAAAGGACCTTGCTCTCTCAAACCAAAGCATTTCTAACTCCCCCTTAATGCCTAGTGTGCTCCAGACCCTGTCGAGGGGCGCAGCTTCTACTAGTTCTAATTCCGCTTCTTCCTTTGTTGTCTTTGATGGTGCGAACAGGAGGAATCGTTTAAGCTTTAACAGTGAGGGCGTCAGGGCCAACGTGGCAGAGGGCGGCAGGAGGCTGGACTTTGCTGATGAAAGTGCCAATAAAGACAATGCCACAGCACCAGAACCAAATGAAAGCACAGAGGGGGACGATGGGGGCTTCGTCCCCCATCACCAGCATGCTGGCTCCCTCTGCGAGCTTGGGGTGGGGGAGTGCCCCTCAGGGAGTGGCGTGGAGTGCCCCAAATGCGACACGGTCCTGGGTTCCTCCCGCTCGCTGGGCGGTCACATGACTATGATGCATTCTCGCAACTCGTGCAAGACACTCAAGTGCCCCAAGTGCAACTGGCACTACAAGTACCAGCAGACGCTGGAGGCGCACATGAAGGAGAAGCACCCGGAGCCGGGGGGCTCCTGCGTCTACTGCAAGAGCGGGCAGCCCCACCCTCGGCTGGCCCGAGGCGAGAGCTACACGTGTGGTTACAAGCCTTTCCGCTGTGAGGTGTGTAACTACTCCACAACTACCAAAGGCAACCTCAGCATTCACATGCAGTCCGACAAGCATCTCAACAACATGCAGAACCTGCAGAACGGAGGGGGCGAGCAGGTCTTCAGCCACACGGCTGGGGCGGCGGCGGCGGCTGCGGCGGCGGCGGCCGCCGCGGCCAGTATCGGCAGCTCCTGTGGGGCCCCCTCGCCCACCAAACCAAAAACCAAACCCACCTGGCGGTGCGAGGTGTGCGATTACGAGACCAACGTGGCCAGGAACCTCCGCATCCACATGACGAGCGAGAAGCACATGCACAACATGATGCTGCTGCAGCAGAACATGACCCAGATCCAACATAACCGCCACCTGGGCCTCGGCAGCCTGCCCTCGCCCGCTGAGGCTGAGCTCTACCAGTACTACCTGGCCCAGAACATGAACCTGCCCAACCTGAAGGTGGACAGCGCAGCCCCAGACGCCCAGTTCGTGATGGGCGGATTCCAGCTGGATCCCGCCGGGCCCATGGCCGCCATGACGCCCGCTCTAGGTGAGGCTTGACTCCATGTGTGTCTGTTCTGAGGATGGGAGTTAAACCAGGGGAAGCTGCAAGTGGGCCGAGATCGTGTTGACCTGGTGGATTCTGTCGAGTCCTGTGGATTTGGGGGATCTTTATTTTCTTGAGAGTTGTTTTGTGCTCAACTTGAGCGTCCAGCCCCCACGTCTTTTTCTCAAGAATCCCTTGAACTCTCTGTGAGCCTGTGGAAGATGGTTTGCGTTCAACAGAGACGTGATTACCCTCCGGCTCCACGGGCCGGGATTCAAATTTAAGTGTTTCCTCTAGCTGTTTGGCTTCAGGTCAACTTTCCCTTCTGTTCCCATTCCCCCTTTCTCTCTTTCCCTTTCTTTATTGGAAAAATTGCCACAGTTCCCCCTAAACTTTGGGGTTCCATTAAATATTTATTGAAATGTACAGGAAACGGTAGCTGGTGTTTTAAATAGGGACAGTCGTCGCCGGCAGAGGAACTGGAAACCGTAGTGTGCCTTATTTAAATAAGCCAAGGCTGGTTCTGAGCTGACTGGGAGCCACCCAGATACGTTTCTCAAAGCTCTCCAGTGTTTTCCCCAGGACCTTGATGAAAGAGACGGGTTCTTTCTCTTTCTTACTTTGCATGAGTTGCCAGTGATCAGTATAGTTGGGAATTAGATGACCCTGGGGCACCGTGAGGAGTGGTGTGATAGATGAGAGGTGACTAAATTCTAAAATTGTAAATTAAAGACAGCCCGGTTTTAATATCAGATCCCGGTTAACGGAGACTTTGTTGCCATGGAGAACATGGCTCCATGTTAGAAGACATGGGTTGGCTGTTTTACCATTGGCTTAATAGAGTAGAACGGGACCAAGAGGATGGGATATGAATGCCAAAAGCCATGACTCTTTTTCTGTTTAATTTTTTAAAAAGTTTTTTATTGGAGTATATTTGATTTACAGTGTTGTGTTAGTTACAGGTGTACAGCAAAGTGAATCAGTTGTACATATACGTATGTTCACTCTTTTTTTTTTAAGATTCTTTTCCCATTGACAGAGTATTGAGTAGAGTTCCCTGTGCTATATACTAGGTCTTTATTAGTTATCTATTTTATATATAGTAGTGTGTATATGTCAATCCCAATCTCCCAGTTTATCCCCCCCCCACACCCCCTGGTAACTGTAAGTTTGTTGTCTACATCCGTGACTCTACTTCTGTTTTGTAAATAAGTTCATTTGTACCTTTTTCTTAGATTCCACATATAGGCGATACCATCTGATATTTGTCTTTCTGTGTCTGACTCACTTCACTCAGTATGACAATCTCTAGGTCCATCCATGTTGCTGCAGAAGCCATGACTCTTTACATACAAAGAATCATGACCATTTCTGGGGGAGAGCTTCTATAGCAAGAAAATGTACAAACCAGTTTCGTGAGGACCAGTGTGATGGTTGGGCCCCTCCTGCCCCAACTGCGCGAGCCTCGGACACGCACTGCCTGGTCTTCGTTCCCTGGTCCCGCTAACCTCTTGAGACCAGCAGTGATGTCCTGAATGAAACAGGATACCCTTCCTGACATGGGAGTGAGTTGTTCTCGGCAACAAAGCGTGAGCAAGTGCCTTTATCCTAGGATGGCTTAGGTTCATGCCAGAGGGCTAAACCTCCCCAGTAAGCACATCTTTATTTGGTGGTGTTGCAGTGCTAATTGCTGCTGATGAGTTATATTTCACAGCATTTAATTTGTTGTTCCTACCATGCATTTAAATTTGAATCCTTGCTACTTTAATCTTGTTTTCTGTTTTGGAACATTGACCTGTTGATCTTTTCTTACCAAACAATTTGAAGATGTTTTACCCACTGGTTAATTAATCATCATGGATGCATAGGGATCAGTCATCTTATTCGTCCCCAGAGTGAACCACAGGGGATGCACACCTGGGAGTGGCATCAGTACTCGAAGACTTGTCACTTTTTAAAGCCTGTGGCAATTGGGGTTTTCTCGTCTAGAGATTTAAAATCTTGGGGAGGCAGATCTTGGAGTAAATCAAAGATAATGTAAGTGGAATGAAGACACAGAAAATGGATGGGTTCATACTGGGTCACAATGAAGACTTTTTAATTACCTTGAAAACCAGTAATTCTGACTAAGGCTTAAATTGAGTGGTAGAGAAATGGTTTGCTTTTAACACCTGCTGTCTGTGAGTCTGCGAGGCATCATGCATTCCGGGCAGGTGGCAGATGCACATACATAGAGGATCCAGACTATTTCTTAAAGAGAATAGAGTAATAGAGTGCTTCCTTCTGAAGACCTTATCCAGGTAGCCAAGGAGGGCCCTGAATTTCCAGTGTCGCTGCTTGTTAGCCGAGGTGAGTCTCTGGAGACCTCCTGTGCTTGCCTTAAGCCACAAGAGCCATCGAGGTGGAGTGAGGGTGACAAATACTTTATGCCGGAAGCCGGTGTGGGTATGATAGAACGTTTCTACTTGGACCCACGACCTCTGTAGAAGCCAGCGTATGCAAATGAAAAGAGTGTAACTTTCAGCTCTGTCTGCAGCTCAACTGATTCTTCCTTAGGCCATTTATGAGAAGTCTGTGGGCGTTATTAGGTATTCCTGGGCTCTACAGAGGGGAGGTAGTGTTTGTGAACTACACTCTTGCTTACACAGTTAATGTTCTTATACTGCCTTTGACAGAAACTTCTCCTTCCTGTTATCAGACAGATGCTGATCTGGGGATGCTTTCTTCCTAGAGGCCTTCAGGAAAAAGTTCGGCACCCTCTGTCTGGTCTGGTTGAATTTGCCTCCATTTGTAGACCAGATATTAGGCTTGAGGCCAGATGAACATCCTTCCAGACATTCCTTTGGACTACAGTTGAGCACAGCACTGAAAAATGGGTAGCTTGCCAAGGCGTCTACATGTTTCCTGAATAGCCAGCCAGCCACAGGACACCTACATGAGCTTTAAGGGCTCCTCTGATTCTGCTTTTGGGTTTTTTTGGGTTTTTTTGCTTTTTTTTGGTGGTACGCAGGCCTCTCACTGTTGTGGCCTCTCGCGTTGCGGAGCACAGGCTCCGGACGTGCAGGCTCAGCGGCCACGGCTCACGGGCCCAGCCGCTCCGCGGCACGTGGGATCCTCCCGGACCGGGGCACAAACCCGTGTCCCCTGCATTGGCATGCGGACTCCCAACCACTGAGCCACCAGGGAAGCCCTGATTCTGCTTTTGATTGTAGAAGGTGTCTTTTAATCCCTCTGCCTCTCTGAGGGTGTGCTCGTGGGCGGGACTCAGGTGCCAGGGTGTCACCTTCCAGCCTTAAAGTCAGGTGTGTGGGGAGATGGGGCCCAGTCCTCTCTAAGACCATCTGTCTGGCATGATTCAAGAGTAGGCACCGGCTAAGTTCTCAATGTGGGCGCTCTCCTCCCACCTGCCTGTGAATTGGGTGAGGTTCCTCTATTTCTCGGGGGCTGAATTAGTTCCTTGCAGCCCTATGGATTTGTAGGATTCCAAGCCCTAGGGCTGTTTCTCCAGGGTATAGTTCTCAAGGGTGTTCTGGCTTGCCTGTCGCCCACATTTCACTGCTTCTCTGCTTCTGTCTTTGATTTGCATTTCATTTTAAGAGCTTGGGATGGCAACAGGGACCTATTTCCTCTGCGTGTTCCGAGGACTTCTCATTTTCACTCAGGCATCCAGCAAGTGCCAGCTGAATTTCTCTTTAGAGCAATATTGATGTGCTGAGGTTAAATTTAAAAAGCGAAAAAGATCTGATGCTTCAGGTGGTTGGCATCAGAAACAAATATGTGTTTGCTCCTTGTCTTACCCTCCGGGCAGTTGCTGCTTTCACTGAACACCGCATATGTGTCATGGATGCTGCCTGGCCTTTGTCCCCATCAAGGGATGGAGCTTTTAGGCTTTTTTTCCCCTATCTCTTTTTCTCTCTTGTCCTAAAAAGAATGTCACAGTTATGGCTCCTCTCACCAGGGGAGGTGGCAAGAGAGAAGACAAGCAGAAAGCTTCCCCCGTCTTCTGACATGCGTGCGCAAAAGATTTCTGTGTCTTTCTAGACTGTCCACAGGCTTCAGTTGCAGCCACTCTGCTCGGTCAAGCCTGTACTGAGCTGCTCGCTCGAAGTGCCTTGTGTAGCATAAATAAGAAAATCTTTTTTTTTAATAATAACGTCTTTTCCTTGATTAGCCACTAACTTGGATTCTAATCAGTCATTAAAAAAAAAATAACCTCAGCCCAACCACATGTAGAAGGTCAAGTTTAAATATCAGTTGGGGAGTGACAGGGGCGGACGTAATAGCTCAAGCGTGTGTATGTTTAGGGGAGAGGCAAAAAACAGAAGCTGAAGCTCAGCATTCTGCTCGACTGTTCGCTTCGAGGTAATGGAGGGAAGGCTGCTCTTTCCAGGCCTTTCCCGTGGTATAAATAAGAGCTCAGAGTATTAATTTACGCTGGTGAATGAGAGCCGGTCCCTGGTTTACGCAGGGCAGTGATGGACTGAAAAAGAGCAGGGGGGTGAAGAGGGAGGAACACAGCTTTCTCAGGCCCTTTTTTTCAGGGCTGTGAGCGAACCTTTGCGTTTCACTGTCCATCTTGATCCAACTTCCCAAACCTGTAACATTTTGGCTGCTTTTTACCTCGTCTGGCACATCAGACCTTTGAGCCTCTGAGCAGGGGCCTGTGTACCCTCTAGAGGTTCAACAAGGAGAAGACTGGACCCTTGTCCTAAAGAGGCTACATCCTGATGGGGACACCGGCCAACATGTGGCTCTGTATGTGGCTGAAATACGCCAAAGGAGAATGTGCCGTGTCCCATAGTAGACCTACATGCCACGCAGTGCAGGGGGCTCATGGAAAGGAAATGATCGTACTTTTGGGAAGGTGTGGGAGGAGCCAGCACCATTGCCAGGCAGGTAGGCTCTTGACCAGTGGGGTGTGACGAGGAATAGGGAGATCATTCCCGAAATCTAAGGTTTAGAGCCGTGCTGTCCAATACAATAGCCACTAACCTAAATGTAAATGAATTAAAAAAAAATAACTAAAAATTCAATTCTTCAGTTATACCTTAGCCATATTTCAATTGTCCAGTAGCCACACGTGACTAGTGGTTTCCACATTGGACAGTGCAGATACAAAATGTTTCCATCTTCGCAGAAAGTTCCTGTTAGATAACACTGCTTGAGGTAAATTCTGGGCCCACTTCTGATTCACCACGAAGGCGTGCTGTCTTAGAATGCAGCTATAACTCATTTCCAACATTTCAGGGACGGGAGTTTCAGGTTCTGTTATGTCCAGTGAATGATGCTTTTATTTCTGTCTTTTCTTGGGTCTGAGTGAGAAGCTGAATTGAAATATTCAAGAGATTAAGTGGTTCCTACGTTCTTCTAGGCGTTCTTTTCCAAAAGAAGAAACAAACATACAGCCTTCCACACACTTCAGAATGTCCATAGGAAAGATGCGAACACATCAAGTTGATTTTTGTTGTAGTTTTTCCCAGTTAGTAGCACCTTGCAGTGCTTGAAGTGGGATCGTTTTTCTGCTGGAACCTGGGTGGAGGGTGGCGGAGGGCTGGCGGTGCCTCAGTTAGGGCTGCCGCTGTGAGCCTGGCCTCTGACTCTCTGCCCCTCTCCTTCCCTGCAGTGGGCGGTGAGATCCCCCTAGACATGCGGCTCGGGGGCGGGCAGCTGGTGTCAGAGGAGCTGATGAACCTGGGCGAGAGCTTCATCCAGACCAACGACCCGTCGCTGAAGCTCTTCCAGTGTGCCGTCTGCAACAAGTTCACCACGGACACCCTGGATCTGCTGGGGCTGCACATGAACGTGGAGCGCAGCCTCCCTGAGGACGAGTGGAAGGCCGTGATGGGGGACTCGTACCAGTGTAAGCTCTGCCGCTACAACACCCAGCTCAAGGCCAACTTCCAGCTGCACTGCAAGACAGACAAGCACGTGCAGAAGTACCAGCTGGTGGCCCACATCAAGGAGGGCGGCAAAGCCAACGAGTGGCGGCTCAAGTGCGTGGCCATCGGCAACCCTGTCCACCTCAAGTGCAACGCCTGCGACTATTACACCAATAGCTTGGAGAAGCTGCGGCTGCACACGGTCAACTCCAGGCACGAGGCCAGCCTGAAGCTGTACAAGGTAAGACTCAGGCTGTCTCTGGAAGGGAGTGGATTGGATCCCTGGGTGACGGGGAGGGCTGGTGGCTGGCTGGCTGGCGCCCTGGCGTTGGGAGGGGAGCTGGCCACCTGGTGGTGGGCTACAGCTGGGAACTGCAGGGTCTGTGTGTGGGGTGCCTCGTTTGGGGAGCAGGTTGTGTTTCCAGCAGCCCTATACTGTACATTGTTTCCTTGACCCTCCCACTGTCTCTAGAACTGACTCTTTTCCTACCTCACGTTTGCCATTTCCCTAGTTCTGGCTTTGCCTTTGTTCTCCTGTGTTTCCCCTCTCTCCTGCAGGCTTTCTGTTCTCCTTTTCCATCTGGTTATTCCCCCTTTTTTAGTCTCTTCTCCCCGATGCCCCCCGGGGTTCTTTGTTTATTTCTTCATTCGTTTGTTCATTCATTCATTTATTCAACAGGTACACATTAATCCCCAACCACGTACCAGGCCCTGTTCTGGGCCCACATCCATGCACAAGGTAGACAAAACGCCCCTGCCCTCCTAGAGCTTCCGTTCTTTCTGGGGGCGGGGGGGATGGATGATGAACACAATGGATACATTAGACGGTGGGCTAGAAGGTAGTAAATGCTATGGGGAAGCATAGGGTCAGGTGAGGGGCCCCTTTGTGCTTTGTCGCTCTGCTTCCCGTGTTCTGTGCCTCCTTCCTCTTCCTCATGTTTAAGTTTTCCTTCTTCCTGCCGGGCTCCTCCCGTCCTCTTCCTCTTACTCTGTTCTCCCCGCTTCTTCCTTCCCTCTCATCCCTCCTTCCTCACCCCTCCCTGCCCCCTCCATTCTTTCTCTCAGTCCGCAGACGGTAACAAGGAGGAGGTGCTCGGCTACTGTAAATAGTCCTTTCACTGGCATGGCAGAATTGCTCCAGACGCTTCTATTGATTTTCACTGGACTTAAAGCCTCACCTTTTTCTCTAATCATCTCATAATGGCTTTAGTATGAACAATCAGGTACAAATCGCCATAAATCTGCCCAGCCTCCCTCCACGTCCCTTCCACGCCCTCTCCCTCTCCCTCCGTTTCCCTCCCTTTTATTGTCAGTCTCCCTTCTTTCCTTTCACACCGGTTCCCACGTCTTTGGGCCAGCGAGTGCCAGGTTTCTCCTGACCCTGAGCTAGTTTCATCCCCTTTCTGCTTGTGGTGATTTTAAATGGAGACTCCAAGAAAGGAAGACTCTCCTCCTCTCACCGTATCGGCCTCTGCCGAGATTGATAAGTGTGATTCATTTTACCGTTGCTCGTTCTCAGCTCGTCAAGAGACCCGTGTAACATGGATGAGAGACCATTTTAGGGAAAGGAGGAGAAAGCAGGCATGAGGTAGTGGGGATAGAATGTTCTGGAATTGACTGCTGACTCCGGCACGGATGGGCTCAAGCGTTGCAGAGAGGAGGGTCTGGGCACCAGTCACCCCCACCCCTTGCCCTCTGTGAGCAGGACCCTCCTTGGATGGCTTCACCGTGTGCCACCCTCCTCGCCGTCGGTTTAAATCGGAGGTTTTCATTGGCCACAGGGTGGTGCCGGTGTGGTCAGGAAAACCTGATGGAGAAACCGGTGGAAAAAAGAGTTTCTAAAGGACCCAGCTGAGTGCAATTAGTACAAAGGACCCGGTGTGGCCCTGGAAGGTCGTATGCAGCTTTGATGGGGGTTGTTTAGAGGTGGCACGAAGCTGGCCTCTTCCATCTGAGGAAAAACATTGCCTTTTAGATTATAAAATGTGTGGGGTGGTGATTAACTCTTCATGCTGTGGCCTCCAGTAAGAGTGGACCAGCCCTTGGATTTGCTCCTGAAGGGCCTGGAACCTGGAGGATTCGCTAAGTACATACCTTTTTGGTCCCCGGACCTTGTGCACTGGTCACACCTAGAGGGTCGGGCTGTGGTGGTTTCCAGGGCAGATGTGAGGGAAGCAGTTTGAGTGTTTCCGTCTGTGCTTTGCTGAACTAGCTCTGGATGCTCATCCTCTGCCTTAGTTTCCTCATTATATATATATACATATATTTGTGTGTGTTTTTGAAGATGCAGGAAACTCCTGCTCCAAAAAGGCAGCATAGTAGAAGCATAAGTACTGGGATGCAGGGTAGAATGTGGGAACCAGTGCTTAGAGGGGCGGTGCCCAGGCAGTGCGTTTGGCGGGCACATCATAGGGGTGACCTCCACCCACATTCGGGGCCGAATCCCCCGTGTCAGGAGCCGAAGGTCATCAGTCTGGTCTCATCGGGTAACGAGTGTCCCCATGACTCTGCTGTGGGGGTGGGGAGTTCTCCCACCCACTCCTGGATGTGACCCAGAAACTTAGCATCTCAGTGCCTGCCCCGGGCCTTTCTGTCCTACAGCGTGGCTGAGATAAACTCCTCTTCCCCCCGAGGGGGGTCCCTCTCACAGGGTCTTGTGAGTCCTCGGATTTGGGGTGGGGCTTGGAGGTGTTTGAGAGTCAGTTTTTCTCTAGGCCCTGGTGTGGCCTGTGGTAAATGGAGATTGATTGCATGTTATTTTTCCTCTTGCTAATGTAATCCATTAGCCCAGCACATGCATAATCAGTTTAGAGCACAGTTAACTGGTTATAATCGAGTTCTTTACTGTCTGCTAGAGAAACAGCTCCAGATGCTGCTGACCCGGGAGGGCGCCCGGCTTCTCACACACGGCCCTCCGCACTAACCCCTCCCCCAAGGCCGACCCTGACCCCCGCCCCGCCCCGCTCCCACGCCACCCACCCCATCTTGGTCCCCTGGCAAATTACTCACGATCGGTCGGCGAGAGACACACACTTGCTTTCTGTCGCATCTGCTCAAGTGGTCGTGATGCATCTGACTTGCTCGTCGGTCTCCCAGCCTCGCTTTGCCCTCCTCTTCCTCTGACATGCTGAAGAAGACGGCAGCGGTCTCGGGAGGTGCAAGCACAAGTGCGGCTTCCCCGTCTGCCCTTGGACCACACACTGGTCCAGAGGCATTTCTCTTGGTGTCATAAATCCTGGCACGAACGTTGCTGGATTAGGACTGAGCTGTCTGAAAGCATAAGATAATTCCTAATCTGGACACAAGAGAGGGTTGGGCTAATCTGCAAAAAGGAGAAACTGGCGATACTCTCTCTTGGCTGCCTGGAATTGTCTAGCTTGGCTTATTGTGTGAGAGCGATTTTTTTTTTTTCTTTTTTTTTTTTTTTTTGCGGTACGCGGGCCTCTCCCTGTTGTGGCCTCTCCCGTTGCGGAGCACAGGCTCCGGACGTGCAGGCTCAGCGGCCATGGCTCACGGGCCCAGCCGCTCCACGGCACGGGAGATCCTCCTGGACCGGGGCACAAACCCGCGCCCCCTGCACCGGCAGGCGGAACCCCAACCACTGCGCCACCAGGGAAGCCCAAGAGCAATTTTTAAATCGAGATGAACGTTCATTGAATTCTCCCTCCCTGCCTCCTGGAAGTGAAGGAAAGTGGGGGTCAGCTGGGGAGCCCCAGGCATCAGATGGAAGCTGTTTCCTTTTTTCTTTGCTCCCAGGTTACTTTTCTGAAGTGCTCGTGATTAAATTCCTTGAGTCTCTTTTTTGGGTCTTAAATACCAGTGGCTCTGGTCCAGCCCCCAGTGGTCGTATGTCCAGACCCTCACAGCTGCCGTTATGGGCACTGTGATAGATTGACACAGAGACACAGTGGGAAGGCCAGGGGCCCCAGTCAGGCTTAGAGGCTGAGCTCTTGGTTTTTTGCCTACAGTGATTCATCTGAGCCAGAATGGAAGTGTGTTGTGGGAAAGATACTTGTCTCTCATTAGGGCTTGAGCTCCAGCACGGGAATTCCTCACCTTACTGCTTTCCCACATAGATGTTTCACTCTTCTCCTAGAGGACCTGCTCCCAGGCCCCAGTCTCCCACTCCTTCCCTGCACAGAGATGCAGGGTGTTCTTGCTTGTCTTAAATAGGGGGGCAGCAGGTACTGCTAGCGACTGCCCTCCCATCTCCTCCGTGCTAGCGCAGATCCTGAGTCAGTTTGTGGGTTCAGAGCTAGTGGGAGCTCTTCTGTGTTTATCTGGACTTGCCTGCTTTATGGCTTCCCTGGTGAGCTCTCTGAAATTTGTAGTGTTTTCCGCTTGGGGGAGGAGGGTGCAGAAAGGGCAGTTGGAGATCAGTGCACACCTGCCAACTATTAGAATCTGTTGTTCACTTTGATGTTTTTCTTCACCTGAGAGTCATTGGGATGGAAATCCATCAACTTGAGCAGAGAGATTAAGACCCCACCAGAATCTATTACTCAAACGGTTCCCAGCTGAGTTTTCTTTGATTGGGCCCAGCCCAAAAGTTTCATATTAATCTTGAATTATACTCAAAGAAGGTTGTCTACCACTGGGTTGGGTCTGGGCCCCATGTGAGCTGCATCGGGCCAGCTAGGCAAACGGAGGAGGAGATGCCAGATCTATTCGGTTTCAAGTAGGAGGTAGAGTGTGGCACCAACTGACTGAACAATACTCACCCAAATTCTCCACATAGTGGGCTTTGATGCTTGCCATCCTGTTGGGATTACTCGAGGTAGAATGAAGGAAGAAACCGTCTGTCAGACTCTGCATTACTTTAGCATCCACCTTCTCAGTTCCTTCCCTGACGGGGTTCACTCTCCCAGCAGGGCAGTAAATTCACCATAGGATGGATGGACAGATTGGAAGATGTACAAGTCAGACAGAGGTTTGCTTTGCAATTTGCATTCTTCATGCTTCTTTATGGGGGCACGGGGTGGGGGGGTCTTAGGCACACATCTGCATGCTTCATGCCCACAGATAGTGACCGGCGGCCTTTGTCTTGCTTGGAAAGCAAAAAGCTGTCCCTCTTCCCTCCTCCCTCCTCCCTCCCCCCTCCCTCCTCCCTCCCCCCTCTCCCTCCCCCTCCTCCCTCCTCCCTCCTCCCTCCTCATCCTCTCCACCCTGATGTGGCTCCATGTTTGAAGCCCTGGTACAGGTGCCATCTGGTTTCCATCGTCACTCTGGAACCAGTTTCCTCAAACCTTGCTTTCTCATTAGGTCGACTATTTTTTTTAAGTGCATACTTATGCCTTCTTCTCTCCATACCTTGGTGCTTTCAACCAAAAATGAAAGGCAGGGAATGTTTTCCTGTGGTTGATTTAGAAGGTGTGAAGGGCCAGATGTTTTGGTAAATTTGATCACGTTTCGCCTTCATGCCCTCCATCTACCGGAGCATCTGGGGGTCTGAAGTTCATTTCCCTCACTTGATGGCTAGGCTCGCGGGATGGGGGGCTTCTGGGGCTGGGCTGGGAGACTGCATGCACATGGGCCCCATGGTCACCACTGGCGAGCCCGGTGGGGGGCTCTGGCGGTGTTTCTGGCCACATGATAACTTCGTGGGGACTCTAGGAAGGTTGAAAAATCAAATCTTTTTTGGAGGCAGGGCTCGTGTTGGGACAGATTTAATCCTTCACTGCTGTATGAATGATGGCCAACGTATGCTATAGGAGCGTGTGGTCAACGTGTGGCCAGTGGGTGCAGTGTGAAAGGTGGGCACCTCGGTGCAGTCTTGCCCTCCCTGCAAAACTCTCCCACCCACCTTCACCTGAATTCTTCTAGTGGGTGTCATTTCATTCAACACATTCATTCCGCTGATGGGCTTTAAGCACAGGCTTTGCCTAGATCCCTCTGGCTACTGGTGACCTTCACGTCAAGAAGGTTGGGTCGTTGTTACCTTTTGGCTCCACGCTTTAGATACCAAATAATGGAATTGAAATCTTATTAGATGCGCCTGTTTTTTTAAAAGTCCAGTAGTAAATATGCTACCTGTTGAAAAACCAGTTTCATAACCATTAACCATAACACTTTCCCCTTTTTTCCAAATGCTTTGAGTATTTTTATTTTCTCTCTTTTTTCCCCTGCATCCTTTTTTGTGGATGGTAAAGAACTGCCCAGACCCCTTTAGATTATTATTGTATTCTTAATTATTTCTTCAAGACTGGCATCCCATGTTTACCTCAAGTGTAAGCTAATAATAAAATATGGATTCCTTATTTTTATGGTAGAAATTATTAGTATGAGTAATGTGTGTTCACTGTAGAAAATTTGAAAAATCCAGGGAAGTATAAGAGAAAATAATCATCAGCCTAAACCCCATCATATGACAACATATTTTTATTCCTTTCTTTTTGCATATAACAAGATGCATACGTCATCTTACAAAATTGGAATTATGCTGCATGTATACAGTACTGTACCTCAGCCCTTATATCTTTAAGTATTTTTCAGTACTTTTTTAACTGGAAGTCCTTTTTCTACTCTCCAGCTCTGCTCTCCAGCAGCAAATCACTGTTATTTAGATTATCTCCTTTTGGTTTTTTTTTTCCTATGCTTATACTGATAGAAATAATGTGTGCATGTGTGTACACATACATACTGTTCACGTAAGACATCTTTATAGACACATGCTATGCTTTTGCCTTGCTTTTCTCATATAACCTTTTATCCTGAAAATCATTTCAGGTTATTACATATTGATCTAGCTCACTCTTTTTAGTGGCTACATAGTTTTCCATTTATTGACCAGGTCCCCACTGATGTACATTTATGTTATCTGCAGTTTTGATCTTACAGACAATGAGGTGTAGGAAACAGCTGTGTTCATACATCTCTCTGCACTTGAGCTCTTCCAAGAAGTGGGCCTGCTGGGTTCCAGGGTGTCATGCCTGTAGATAGAGTACTTTCTAATGGCCCTTCAGAAAGAAGACCCTGTCAGAATATTATTCACATTGTTAAGAACATTTTAAATATTATTAAGTTTTAAGTATTTTAACTATTTTAAACATTTCAAGTTTTATTAAGAACATTTTATCCCCTCCCTATATTAGGTGATGCTCAAACCCCTGCATGGTGACCGACACTACGTTATTTTTTTTTGTTTTTATCAGGTTGGCAAATTTGTTCCAATGTGGGTCTCTTTAATTGTTAGATAGGGTGAACTTTTTTCATGCATTTATTGGCTGTTTGAATTTTTTCCTTTTAATATTTTATTTATTTATTTATTTATTTTTGGCTGCATTGGGTCGTCGTTGCTGTGTGTAGGCTTTCTCTAGTTGAGGCACGCGAGGGCTACTCTTCGTTGTGGTGCGTGGGCTTCTCATTGCAGTGGCTTCTCTTGTTGCAGAGCACGGGCTCTAGGCGCATGGGCTCAGTAGTTGTGGCTCGTGGGCTGTAGAGTGCAGGCTCAGTAGTTGTGGTGCACGGGCTTAGTTGCTCCACGGCATGTGGGATCTTCCTGGACCAGGGCTCGAACCCATGTTCCCTGCATTGGCAGGCGGATTCTTAACCACTGAGCCACCAGGGAAGTCCTAAATTTTTTTTTAAAATAAATTTATTTATTTATTTTTGGCTGCGTTGGGTCTTCATTGCTGCGGGTGGGCTTTCTCTAGTTCCAGCGAGCAGGGGCTACGCTTTGTTACGGTGCACGGGCTTCTCATTGTGGTGGCTTCTCCTGTTGCAGAGCACGGGCTCTAGGCACGTGGGCTCGGTAGTTGTGGCGAACAGGCCTAGTTGCTCCATGGCATGTGGAATCCTCCCGGACCAGGGCTCAAACCCGTGTCCCCTGCATTGGCAGGCGATTCTCAACCACTGTGCCACCAGGGAAGCCCATCCTGAATTTTTAAAGAATATTTTTTTATTTGGCTGCTCCGGATGTTAGTTGTGGCACGTGGGATCTTCGTTGCGGCACGTGGGATCTTCGTTGCGGCATGTGGGATCTAGTTCCCTGACCAGGGATCTAACCTGGGCCCCTTGCATTGGGAGCCCGGAGTCTTAACTGCTGGACCACCAGCTAAGTCCCTTGGCTGTTTGAATTTCTTTAGCGGCTTTCCTTTTCATAGCCTTTGCCCTGTTCTCATTCATTCATTCAGTTCATTCATTCATTTTGGGGATTTGGTCTTTTTTCTGATTGGTTTGCAAGAGCTCTTGGTTTATCAGGGCCAATGGTCCCTACTGTGCTGTGGGTGCTGCAGACATTTCTCCGAGTCTTTTATTCATCTTTCACTTAGCTTATGATGTGCTTCAGCCTACAGGAACTGTTTCGTTTGTATGTTGTCCAGTCTGCATGTCTGTTTCTTTATCCTTCTAACTTTTCTCTTTTTCCAGGGAGGCTCTCTCTCGCTGCTAATGTTATAAAATAATAACAGTAATAGCTAGCTCCTATACGACACTTATTGCAAGCAGGGACTATCTGTCATACCTGCTTTACAGGATTAATTGATTTACTCTTCTCTTAACCCACCTGTTTTCAAATGGGGGAACCCGAGGCAGAGGGTGTTACAAGTCACCAGCTAGTGAGTGTTGTTGGAGTGGGTCTTCAGACCCAGGCAGGTGGGCACCACGTGACTGATAGTTTCTTCAATACTTTCTCCCCCTGTTTAAGACTTTAATTTATGAGGAATGTATTTTGTATATGGTACATTGTAGGACTCTGTGTGTTGTGTGATTTAGGACCATGTTTTCTTTCAAATTGGGTGGTTGGTTGTCCAACAGATTCTTAAATAGCCATTCTTTCCTTGCTTATGTGAAAAGCCCTGTGTATCATCCCCTGTCTGTAGATCTTACAGAGTACCTCCCGAGTACTTCGCAGATTTGGGTCAGTCCACGCATATTTCCAGAGTATTGCTTGTCGAAAGCACTGAGACGCAAGAAGAGGGAACACACAGGCTGTTCTCTTTTCCAGGCATGTAAAGCCCTGTGGATGAGATTTCTTCCTCTCTCCTTTTCCTCTTCCTCTCTGGTGCATTCCCCAGGGTGAAATTTCTTGGATTAATTACCTTCATCTCCAGGAGAGAAGGGGGCTTGAGAGAGGGACCAAATTTTTTATTGTTTCTTAATGGAGACAGTGGGTCTCACCTCTTTCTTTCTTTCTTTTTTCTTTTTTTTTTTTTTTTATAAATAAGACAGAGAACAAATACTGCAAGTCTGAGAATTTCCCTTTTCTGACGTTCTTACTTGTATAGCGGGGGATAGTGTGGCTGTGTCTGCTTATTTCCAGGAGGAGCTGTTTTTAGCTACTGGTGACAAGTCTCCTTTTGGATTCCAGAGAAGGTGTGCCGTGGCCCCGACTCAGGCTGAGGAGCGGGGTGGTCTAATTTCAGAAAATCTAGTAACTACCGCTTTGTCGAAATACTTGAAACCCTACCACGTCCACTCTCCGCCGCCCCACAAATCCTTCAGCTCAAAGCCCTGGGCCTTCTTGGGAGAGAAAAATCTCCAAGTATCCATCCCCTCCAGCCCAGCCCCATGGAGAGGAATAAGCCCTACTACTTGTGGAGTTCTTTGCACGAATGCCACCTGCCGTCTTAGGGTGGTCTGTAACCCTAAGAATTTTGCTGCAAATATTCCATTGCCTCCACATTCCAGAATAATCCTGTGTGTTACAGCTGCTCCAGGTAAACCCCGTCTGGAGGAAAGCGGTGCCAGCTAGCAGGGGGCAAAGACCTAAACCCAATTTTGAGTCCTTTCAACTTGCTCAGGACTTGGACTAAAAGGACAAATTTGCATACATTTAGTCCCAACAGGTGTTTCTGGTTTTTTGTTTTGAAAGGGAAATTGTAAGGGAACAATTAAGCATTGTCAGGAACATTGTCAGAAGGCAAGAGATTTTAAAGAATTACATAATACACCTGAACCATAGTCTTTATTCCTTTTTCAACATAACTTGAAACTCTAAATGCTATTTAGGTGTAGGGTGGGAAAGGCTGTTGCTATGAAAACCCTTTCGGTAGCACTAACTGAGTCATTTAATACTTTAATATTTAATAAAATTAGGTTTCCAGCACTTTTTTTTTTTTTAAGCAACCAGGTTGTAGGGTGAACGTTAAAAATGTTAAAGACAAAAAAAATCTATTGCTCACAGAGATGTTGGAGGTTATTGAAACCAGCAACATCAGGCTGGTGACCCTGTGGAGGACTGAAAATCCCACAGCAGGGACCTCAGGGTCAAGTTGCCAAATTTAGCAAATAAAACTGTGAAATACCCAGTCAAATGTAAATTTCAGACAGACAACAAATAATTTTTTGTTATAAGTATGTACCATAAAATATAATTATATTTACTTATCTGAAATTCACATTTACCTGGGCATCCTGTGTTTTCTCTGGTAACTCTTCCTCTGGATGATGAAGAAATTCTTTCCTAGTGTCCTACCAACTGGCCCGGTGGGAGCGTAAAGAGACATAAGTGGCTTCCTTGTTAGTAAAGCCTCTGTTTTTTTTTTTGTTTTTTTTTTTTTTAATGGGTCCCAACAAAAGAGGAAAATTACAAAGGCCTGTAGTGATGATTTCCAATTTTTGTTATTTATAGAAAACTCATATCAGATTTTCACATTTTCTACATTAAATAAATTGCTTTTCCTATAATGAAATCTGAAATTTTCTCCAGAGCTCTTTGTTAAGATTTGCTTTTCAATAATTTTTTCATTATTTTCTTTTATTTGAAGTGCTTTCATGTTGCACAGCGAGACGGACGGCAGGATGCCCAGTTCAGTTCGTTGCAGTCTTGCCAGAGGCTTCCACTGTCCTTGCTCACGCTTGGCTCCTTGGGCCTCTTTCTGCACTGGTATTTGTATGTGAGTGGTAGAAATTCACAGCCCTTGAGCATCGGCTGTTGTCGATGGCACAGCTGTGCCCTTCCACAGGTAGGACTCTCCGAGGAGATGCTGAAAGTGGGTTTGAATCAGGACTAATCATCAAGAATGATTAAGGAACCTTCTCTAGGGTCTGTATCCTCACTTTGTAAGAGGCAAACTAGTGAGAAGGTTAGAAATGTTTATCTACTGATAGTATTTGATTTGTAACATGTTAATTAGCAGGGCAGGTTCCCAGTTCCAGGACGAGGGCCTCCAAAGCATATCTGGTCTCTTAGGTCAACAGTTTTAACCACCATTTCGTTTGCTGGGTCAGCCTGTGCGTTGGAATCGCGGGGAGAATTTCTTATGTCCTTGCTGTCTCTGTTGAGTCTTTCTCTTTCTCTCTCTGACCACAGGCTCCTTCTTGAGGATTGTTGGGCCCTTGTAGCTGCTTCTGAGCCAACCTCTGGACTTCCCTGGGTGATGTATCATACCAGGTTGTCCTTCTTTTCCTACAGAAGACAGGGCCCTGGGGCCCCTGGTTCTGGGATAGGAGTGTCCCTGCACCTGTCACCTTGATTTGCTCTCCTGCTGCTGGTTTGGACCCCAGCCCTTAGGACACCATTCCCTGCTTTGGTCTATGGGACACCAATAAATGGAAAGGGGATTCCTCCCTCTGGGTCAACAACATTTATTGTGTCTGATTTTGTGCTAAGCCCTGAAGTAGGATTTTTGACTCGGGCTAGTAAATCTTGTAACATGTCACTTAAAAACATCTTTTGTGTAGGGAACTCATAGTGAGTGGCCTGCGCTGGGAGTGTGTTTCACCTCCAATGTCTGTGCTCTGTGATAGGGACCCCAGTCCCTGCATCTGTCTGTTTGCCTTTCACGTTGCTCTTGCTCCTGAATCTTCGTCCTTTTGGAAGAGTGCCCAGGGAGACGTGAGCAGACACCAGGTGTAGTTCTGAGTTAGGAGAAAATCACTTTCCAGAAACCTGTGGCACACAAGTCCTACCTGTGTGGGGCTGGAACTTTTTTCTCGTCTACCCTTACTTCCTTTCTCTCTTCTTCCAGCCAGAAAGCTGGAAGGATCCCACAACCAACCACAGCCTTGCTGGTACCTGCCCTCCTGTGACACGTAAGGAGGGCAGAATCCTGAATGACCTCAAGGCTTTTCCAGCAGGATTCTGGCCCCCTTGACTGTTGGAGGAGCACCGGTGTCCGGGCTGGGGGTTGGTCTTGTGGTCTTGCGCACACATGTGGATCGTACTCAGTTCCTTTTTTTGGCTTTTATGTTCATGTATCTTAGGGCCTTTGGGACAGTGGGAGCAATAATGTCGGGATTTGGTGTTTGCTTCCGGGTTCCCTTTGGCCCTTGCGAGGGAGGGCTGGGTCCCTGCGGAGAACCTGCAGATGAGATGTGGATGGGACGTGGAGAGGCTTTGATTTTATTTACGGCAGAGACTGTCCTGGTGGCATGACCCCGTCTCTCTTTAGAACATGTTTTGCTGATTTAAAATAGGACTCATTTGAGTTCCTGACTCTGTGAACCTTTGAGTATCGTGGGCCAGGAAGCTTCTCTGAGCAGCATCACATGTTTCTCCTGCACTCCGCATATGTGTCGGTGGGAGATAAAGGGTCACCCCAAATGGTCACCCCCATGCCGGGGTGGTTTTCAGGGTAATCTTCCCACCTCTGCTCGGCCTTCCCATTTCTGTATTTCCCTTCTCCCACCAGCTCTCTCGCTTTCTAAAATCATTAAAGATAGATGGAGCCTGGGGAGCATTCCTAGGTTCTTCCAGTCAGCCAAGCCAGGAGGCGTGGGTCCCGGGACCGTGATTTCCTCAGTGTCCTAGACATGAGTCAGTGAGTGTGACTCTGCAGCCAGCTGTGGTTTAGGAAGCGCCGTGGGGAGCGATTTGGCTGGAGGCATCTGCTTGTGTGTGTTTCTTTCACTTCTGGTTCTCAGATTAGGATCCAAGCATTTTTCATTATTATTATTTTTTTGTCCAGTCTGGGTTTCTATTAGTGATGGCCACAGCTGCCAGTGTGGGAAGACCAAACCATTTCTCCAGGGACAAGAGTTCTGTAAAGTAGTCTAGTCTCGTCGTGTCCAACTTTGAATCCATATCCCACCTCTCCATCTCCATCATCTCGCTGCGATCGTTTGCATTTCTGGGCCTTCGCCACTTTGAGTTTATCCAGAGTTCAGGCTCGGGGCATCTGTGGGTTTGGTCTGAGGCGGCGAGTTCTTGAGTCGTTCTTCCTCTCTGACTTTTTCCTCTGATGTTCTAGCACCCAGAGGACCCCAGAAGTCACCGAGACACTCCTTCTGCATTCTCAGTGCCTCCCACAAACACCGTCACATGCTTTTCTCCTTTGCCTGGTCTGGTCTTTATTCCTCTTGGTACATGGCATTTGGAATAAAATCTCACCTGGGGAGGTCTCAGACAGCAGAGACAAAGCCCAGCTCCACTGAGGGGAGACTAATCACACAGCTAATTAACCCAACAGATGTCACTGTAAATGCTCGTTTCTTCGTAATTCGGATCTACATCGCCGAGATCGGCTTTGGGCCCCACTGGAAATGTCCCTTTTATCAGACTTTAAGGAATAGCATATTTCCGGCCTCGCCTTTGTGCTCTTGTGACACATCCCTGGTTTTCCAGAAAGCTCTCCCCAACTACAGCAGCCACAGATGGTGTCTCTGCCCTGAGTGCATGTCACACCGTTTGCCACCAGGCTTGTCTCTTGTCTCCTGTTGTTAGTTTGTTTCTCCAACTGGTTTGTAAACCTCTTCAGAACGTCAGCTGCCTTAACCAGTGTTTTTCTCTTGAGAATGCACCATGACACAAGACAAGCAGACACCCAGAGATGGTCACCAGTTTCTTTCCCTCTTCTTCCTTGTCTTTCCTGCAAGCAAGTTGGTTTGTGATGAATGCAGCTGAGGAGTGTTTGAAAGGGACCATTTTGATATCAGATGGTGAAGAAGCATAGAACACCTGTGATTTGGTTAGTGAAATCGAAAAACTCACAGATGGAACAACCAAAGGGTTCTTGGAGGTGGGAGAGGGGTGTCAGGAAGCAGGAGGGAGGTGGTGATTTTGTTCCCTCCCTGCTCAGTGATATGAGCGGAACAGACAGGATGCAAGGCTCTGCTTTCTGCAGGCGGCCTGGGGGCGCTGTGCGCCATCGCTGGTGGTCCTGGGCCGCAGGCTGGCAGCCTGTGCTTGCAGAAGCTGCCTAGTTCCTAATAGGGGTGTTGCCACCCGCCCAAGGCCGTAATGACTGAGTTTTGTTTGCTAACGTCCCCTTGGCCTCCCTCGGTCATGCCCGCCTGTGAGTAAAGTCACAGTGTCCACTCCTGGCTTCTGTGACACCAGTCTTCTGGTTTGTCTTGTCCCTCTCTGGCCCATCTCCTTGGTCCCCTTGCTGGCTTCTGTTATTCACAGTAAATGCTAGAGTCCCCAGGGCTTGGCTCAGGCCTTCTTCTTTTTTTCTGTTTGTAATTCTCCCTAAGTGTCATGTTCAGCTTTTAAACAACATCTCCCTTCTGGTGACACTGCAATCACGGTCTTGAAGCCTGGGCTCTCCTTTTATCTGCCTCTGTACTGGCCCTTCTGCTGAATGTCTGACAGTTGACTCTTCAGACTCAGCATGGCCTGAAGAGAAGTCTTGCTGACCATGTAACTCCCAAGCCCCTTTCTCCCCTGGGCTCCCTTGGTCAGGGCCAGGCCAGTCTACCATTTGCTCAAGACTGACAGCTGGGAGTTACCGTGGCCACCTCCTTCTTTCACTCCCCTGCAGCCAAATCATCACTACGTCCTGCTGACCCCACCTTCAAAATATGTTTCTCCCACCTTCCCCGTCGTCTCCCACTGTGTCAGCTCTCTCCTGGCCGCTACTCTTGTCCCTTACAATCTACTCTCCATGCAGTGATTTCATGAAGAGGAAAATCAGGTCATCTCACTCCCCTGCGAAGACCCAACAGTGGCTTTCCATCCCACTTAAAATAGAAGCCAACCTTTCTACCCTGGCTAGCAAACCTCCTTGTGACCTGGACTCCACCCACCATACCAACCTCATCTTATAACACCCCCACCCGTTCCCATGACACTTCAGCCGCACTGGCCTTCTTACTGTTCCTTCAACGGGCCAAGCTGGTACCTCCTGCTGGGCCTTTGCACTTGGGGTTCCACTGTCTGGAATGTGCTTCCTTGACCTCGACATCCAGCTCTAGTCCTCAGAGAGGCTTCTCCTGACCACCCACTCTCAACTAGTTACTGAGAGTAGCTCCATCTGAGTTTACTTCTCTACACTGACAGTTACTATCTATTTTTCTTATTCGTTCATTTATTTGTCTACCAAAAGATCGGCTACCTTGGTGGTCTTATTCATGGCTATATCCCTGGCATTTAGAACAGTGTCTGACACCAGCTCAGTAAATACTTATTGAATGACAAAAGTACTAGCAGAACGTGTCCATGGTTTCTCCTCCGCTCTAGGATCTAGTATAGCAGTGTAGTCTGAACACTTGGCTTTACATAATTGAGAGTCCAGAAGCACATGTCAGAGTAAACTGGATGTCATGTGTGGACCAGAGCTTTCCAGAGCTGTTTATAACCATGTTATTTACCATCAATTTTGTGCAGCTTTTTTCTGTATTGAGCCACTGAGAAACAGTCCTGGGACTATTGTGCAGCCTGTGTCCAAGTATTTTGAAAATTCCCACATACAGCTGGCCTTGGCTTTGTGTCCCTAAATTCTACCAGCCAAAATCACACCTCTTTTCACTCAGCAGTCATAGAGATCGATGCTGAGGTAGAAAAAGTGATGGCACTTTCCTCCTGCTTCATATTATAGTCTATTTTTATAGTGGTCTTTCTCCTCTACTCAATTACAAGACCCTTTACAGCAGGATTTGTTTATTCTTATCCAACTGTGTATCCTGCCCAGTCCTGCAGGTATTAGATAGTCAGTCAGTCAGTGTCAATTGAAGATTTGATTCCAAAGACAAAAATCTTAAATACAGAAACTTAAAGATTAGGTTCAGTCCTGAAAAGCCAACTCCTTCTGTTTTCTTAGAATCTGCTCTGTTCACTCTCCAACTCTTTGTGTCTAAATGATGCTGGTTAGCCCCATATCTGGTTTTCTCCAGGAGAACCACGTGGCAGAATGTGTTCCCAGTAAGAGAGGAGCTCCAATCTCCTTCTCTCCTCCTGCCCCACGTTCAAGCTGCACATCTTTGAACACCTTTTTTTTTTTTTTAAATAAATTTATTTGTTTATTTATTTATTTTTGGCTGTGTTGGGTCTTCCTTTCTGTGGGAGGGCTTTCTCTAGTTGTGGCAAGCAGGGGCCACTCTTCATTGCAGTGCGCAGGCCTCTCACTATCGCGGCCTCTCTTGTTGCGGAGCACAGGCTCCGGACGCGCAGGCTCAGTAGCTGTGGCTCACGGGCCTAGTTGCTCCGTGACATGTGGGATCCTCCCAGACCAGAGCTCGAACCCACATCCCCTGCATTAGCAGGCAGATTCTCAACCACTGCGCCACCAGGGAAGCCCTGAACACCTTTAAGGAGCAGGATAACGTGTACTGGCCTCTTTAGGGCTGTGGTCTTAAACTTTGTAAACTTTGTTGACTAGAATACAAAAAGAGATACATTTTAATTGGTGACCCAGCACGTACATGTAGAGAGATATTTTATATCTAGCTGAAACAAAAGTTTTACAAAATCATTTTATCCTTACTACATGTGCTGCATTCTGATACTTTCTTTTCTATTCTATTCCTTTTTTTTTTTTTAAACACAAATGCTGGTTGTATTCATGGCATTGATTTTAATGATTCACTAATGCAATGACTCTCTACCCAGGGAGGAGGGGCCTGCCTGGCCCAACCCTCAGAGATTCTGATTTCCCAGACTGTGGGTTTCTAATAGCTCCAGGTTCAGAACCACTGCACTGAAGGATCAAGAACTGCAGTTTGAAAAACATTGTCATGCAGGATACAAAGAAGAGTTGATCGGTGCTGGCAGATGTGTACACCAAAGTTATCCAAGTCTGGAAGGAGTTAGAGGGAGAGAGAAATCACAGCCAATTGGTTAGATCAGAACAGACCTCCTGGAAGGAGGGAAGCTGGAGTTTGTTTGGGCAAGCTTTGAAGAGGGAATGATCACATAGACGGGCAAGCTGGACAGAGGACAAAGGCAGATTCATCTCTTCTACATACTAAACCCGAGGCCGTAATTCTAAACTGATTTTTGTAACTAGTGCTTCCTTTCATGCACTGTGGTGGTCACTATAACTTCTCAGAAAAAATCACTGTGAGCCAAACATTTCATACTAGTAACACACTGGAATTGGGGCCTCTTCAGTATTGTATTAGTAAGGAAGTCTGCTCCAATAATCTGTTAAAATAATAAAAAATATTTTTAAAAAGTACCCCATAAACAAATATTGAACTATAGTTAACACCATGTGTGCTAAAGTATATGCGGGGGCCGGGGCAGGGGTGTAAAGTGTATTTGTCTGCATTTGACTTTGAAATGCATCAAAAATGGAAGCTTCACTGATAAATGGATAAAAGGATATTAAATTTATATATATATAGCAAACTAATATATATACACACATACATATATATGTACATATACATATACAAACTAATATATATACACATACAGACTAATGTGTGTGTGTATATATATATATATACAGCAAAGTATTAGTTTTAGCATCTGGGTGATAGGTAAGTGTCTACTATACGATTTTTTTCAACTCTTCTCTATTACTGAAAATTTTCATAATATAACATGAGTGTAGAATACTAAAACCTGACGGTTAGGTGGTATTTCTACTCTGAAGTCCACACGTGGAAGCTGCAGGTTCACTGTGAGGTCTCTTCTCCACCCGCACTGTCCTTCCCTCTGCCTTCCCACGCAGATGTTCTGTTGTGTCTCTGAAGGTAGGGCTCAGATATTTCTCTCTTTTTCAGGCAAGCACATATATTTTGCTGGAGGCAGAAACCCTCCCCAACTGAGAGGTCTCAAACCACTGCAGGAGAGACAGTGCGAATTGAACAGGCTCTTGGTCATTCCAGAAGTTTCAGATGCTCTCTAGATGCCAGGCGCTAGAAAACTTCAAGATAGGCTGCCCATGTGTCTTAGGGGAAAGCCAGGTAGCTCTCGGGGTTTTGAAGAGAGAGAGGCTTCCTGGTGTCAGGCTGCCTGGGTTTGAATCTTAGCTCCTGCCCTTCCCAGACGTGTGGCTCTGGACGTGAAACGTAATCCCTCTGTGTTCTTCCACTGTGAAACGGGCTCCTGAAACGACCTGCCTGGTGGGACCATTGAGCGGGTTAAATGTGATCCTCCCTGGGACGTGCCTGCAGTGCGGTCGGCACACGGCACGAAACAACTTGCTCTTCTCTAACAGTGCCTCTTTCCTGCGTTAGATTTTCCGTTGTCTTACGTAGACCACATAATTGAAGTTACTTTATAATTTGCTTTTCATTTGTGTTCAAGTTTTGAACTCAAGTTTTGAACTCAAGTTCAAGTTTTGAACTTGGCACGCTTTTTGTTTAGGGGACAGAAAGGCTGGTGGGGTGTTTTTGGTTTGCAGGAGGGAGAAGGAATTTCCCTTGAGAGATGTGACCAATGTGTAGTGAAGACTTTGGGCAAGTAATTTAACCTCGGGCAGTCGGCTGTGGTCCCATCGGAGGAATGAGGGGCTGGGAGGGACCACTGAGTTCCCTTTCAACACTAAGAGTGTGTGTCTGCAGGATTTTTTTTTTTTTAAAGGAATACATCAGTCTCTTCTGTGTAATGCAGCGAGAAGTGATCTAGTGAAGTACTGAGGAAAGTTAGAAAGTGATCCAAGTCCAGCTCTATTTTGGCTACTCCTTTGACTCCTTCTCTGAGGCGTGCCTAATAGGTCTTCAGCTGTGAGAGGAAAGAGCAGAGAAGTTACTTTGACCAACATAATTTTATAATGTTGTCCTGCCTAACCTGGGGGACCTTGGGGACTTCAGAATTTGATTTTTTTAAGCAGGCCTACGCCGCAAGCCCCAGTACACCCTTATTTCCCTTGCGTGACCGAAACTAGGTGCAAGTAAGAATTGAGGCTTGGAAACTGGTTCAGAGTACACGGCACACTCAGAACTGTAGTCTCTGTTTTTCCCCTTCCCTTATATACATTATTTTCTGATTAAAGCTAATGCAGATGCACTCTAAAGAAATTATAATCCAGAAATGCACAGCATGGAGGGCAAAGATTGAAAAGTGAAGGTTGCATTCTAGTTTAACGGGAATGTATTTGGCTTTGGCGTCTCTTTAATGTCTTGTATTTGTGCCTGTTTACGTTTGGTAACCTTGGCAATACCACAGACTATCGTAAAGGGGGAACAGCCTCTGAACACAAATGAAGTATTAGCCAGAGCTGCAAAGCTGCCTTACCCACCTTGCCTAAGTGAGTTCATTTATGTTGAAAACCACAGTGTTGGTGGCATGGATGGCTTAACATTGCCTTAGGACTCTTCTTTCAGTGTTTACATTCACTGTAGCGAACACCTGCAGTCAAGTACGTAAAACGTTTCCATGGCAACTGTTTGTTATCCATTAATTTACAATATTCCAAAATTTTTCTTCAGCTGAAACTTTTTTTTCTTTAAACTGTGCATTCCTCCTCTTCCTTTATTTGTACATTGGAAGTTAATCTCCTTGGCTACTCAAGTTATGGATGTTTTCTCCCTACCCCACCTCTTTTGAAAGCTGATTTTTTTGGTTTTATGAACTAAATGGCTAAACCTGGGATCTCTGATTACAGCTCTGAGTCAGTAAGTGGGAAGAGAGGCCTCCCTCCTCGATTTGAAAGAAACAAGACTTAATGTGAAACAATCTTTAACATCTGAAACGATGTGCAAAGTATGTGCAACAGAAAAATCTCACCAAGTTCATTGCCTGCCTGATGATTAGATCAGCATGAGCGGATCTGGCAAGTATACTTGGGAAACAGAGCAGCTTTTTGTCATTTGAATGGTGAATTTAATGGCTACTCTTGAGGGCTGCGTTGGGGCAATGTACGTTTCACGCTGGTGTCCAGAGGCCTGTAAGGAATGTATCCACTGCTGAGGTTTGGAAACACCTACGAAATGAAATGCAAATCAACGGCAGTAACATGCTAAGGTTGCAAATTTGGACACAAATGAGGAAATGCAAAAGGAAGTTTTGCATAGCAACACTCACTTCACATGTGATTATTACCACTATGATATTCTAATACGCAGGATGTGGGGCATCATCATGCCACACAATTATTACTCCTTGGGTGAAATTTTACATTTTATAACTATCGTATGCGAGTCTTTTGCATTTCTCACACGCTTGGATGTAGGTAATGATTCTGTCATTTATCTTCAGTATAACCATAACCTTCCTTATTTTGGAAGCGTACAGGCATTATCTTTGTTTTCTTCCCTAGTAGGTACTATGGACATTTCTAAATGTTATCGACACTGAGCGGTTTTTCCCAGTTGACAGTGGCAGGTGAAGGCAAACGCTAGTTTGGTTTTCTTGCTGGAGAGCTTGAGTTACTGTTGTCTTCCTAGCTATTTCAGTTTTGAAGCGTGTCCTGGTCATTTTGGGCATTAGGACTTTTGCACCTTGTGTCCTGGTACTTTTGGGTGTTAGGACTTATGTTGGCTTCCAGATATACTTTGGACTTAGAAAGCCTGTCTGTAAGAGTAGATCACACAGAGTTCATTACCCTCCCCGCCCCCCCCAATTTAAAAAATAAATTTACTTTTGTTTTTCTTTGTTTTCCTCCAATTCTAAATAGTTTGGCAAAGATTTTTTTTTTTTTTTCTTTTTGCGGTACGCGGGCCTCTCACTGCTGTGGCCTCTCCCGTTGCGGAGCACAGGCTCAGCGGCCATGGCTCATGGACCCAGCCGCCCCGCGGCATGTGGGATCCTCCCGGACCGGGGCACGAACCCGCGTCCCCTGCATCGGCAGGCGGACTCTCAACCACTGCGCCACCAGGGAAGCCCAGGCAAAGATTTTTAAGAAGAATCTTGAAGGAGTGCTTTATCAGAGACCACTCCTCTCTCATGGAATAATATAAAGAGTGGACAGGAAGCTGTGTCTGTAAGGGGAGTAGGTGTGAAGTATGTTATATAATATATATGTGTATATATATATTTTAAGTGACGCTTTCTTTTCCTCTTCTGCCCCTTTTCACGTTGGGGGTCTCGGAGCCCAGCGCATCCCTGTGACTGCGGTTGATTCAGCGTAATTGATGCGCTCTCATTTCCCACAGCTGATGAGGATTATATCAGCTTGGTTTAACAGTCTCATTTTCTGCTCCCAGTGCACACTTGTTTTAATGTGTTTCAGCTAATGAGGTAGAAGAGAGAACGAGGTGTTACTGTTTATACACAGACAGTGAGCTTGTGTGGAGAGCCCTGCTACAGCCCACGTGGCCCTGGGCGTCCTCGGGGGCGGGTCCCACAGAGCGAAGCCACCTTTTTGGAACATGTTTTTTTTTTTTTGTGGCTAAAGATAATGATCATTAGCCATAAGCTTTGCCAGATAGTCTTCTTCTTCTTTTTTTTTTTTTTTTTTTTTGCAGTACGTGGGCCTCTCACTGTCGTGGCCTCTCCCGTTGCGGAGCACAGGCTCCGGACGCACAGGCTCAGCAGCCATGGCTCACGGGCCCAGCCGCTCTGTGGCATGTGGGATCTTCCTGGACCGGGGCACGAACCCGTGTCCCCTGCATCGGCAGGTGGAATCTCAAACCACTGCGCCACCAGGAAAGCCCCAGATAGTCTTCTTAATACTTCTCTCTTCTCGGTGTGTCTCTCGTGTGTCATGATGAGAAGTTAAAAGGTGTCTCAGAGCTCAGGGTGCAGTCAAGGGCATTGATCAACCCCCCCGCCCCCCGCCAAAAAGCTTCGTTAAACTCCAAGTTCCATCCCCCAGCCCCAGGCCCCTAGGTGGACCCTTCCCCACTAACAGTCAGTTCATTTGAAGTAACTCAAGTGAGACCATTTTCAGAAGTCCAGGAGCAATCGTACCTGTGAGTGGGGAATGCTGAGAGTCTGAAATAGGCACTAAGAGTTTGTATTTTATGAGCTGTGGGTCAGAACAGTGTTATTGGTAGGGGTGGTGGAAGAGGTGGAAGAAACGTCCAGGGTGAGGTTCTGTGAGCGGGGGTCTGGGCTGGGTCATGACTTGGCTCTTGCTTCTTCGGGAGGTGGGGCACCGCAGGTTGGAGGCTGGTGTAATCGAGGTACAGATGCTGCCGCCCTCCCTCCCTCCCTCCCTCACCCGCTTCTTCAAGCTGCTTGGTGAGCAGGTTGCTGCCTCAGGGCAGCCAGGAAACCGAGGCTGCTGGGCCTTTTGCATGCATTCAGATCTCCAGCTTCTGGACACGTGGGAAATAAAGGGGGTGTGAAGGGGGCGGGGGCACAGCAGAGGGGACCTTTCCCTCTTTGGGACCACCCTGAGCCACTTTGTGGAAGGACACACTCTCGTGCCTCCGACGCCCTCTCCTGCCATGTTTCACTGAAGTCCTTTCCTTTCCCTCTCTCTCTCTCAACGTGGAGCGCCCTAAATGGTTAAACCTGTCCCCTGGCCTTGGCGTGGTGCCAGCCCCATGGGGTGCTGCGCCGGCTCGAGGCCCCCAGCACATCCCGGCTTCCCGAAGGCACAGCAGCCGTGGGTTTCAGCAGGAATTAAACAATTACTAAGTCTTAGTCCTCCCCACCTTCCGTGGATTGACTCTATAAATTGTCAGCCTGTTGACATTTTAATGCGAATTATGTCATGTGGTATCCCCTTTGATTTCGACATGCCTCAGTTTGTAAATACATGAGCCACTGAAAGGCTTGTGGTTAGTGTACACTCCGGAGGCCTCGGGGTTTTTGGTGGGGGAGAGAGCGCTGCGGAGCGCGCGGTGCTGGGAGTGTGCCTGGCGTGGAAAGCCTTTCACAGCTACCCCGGGCAGCTTGGAGGGCAGGCAGGCGGGCTGTGCACGGGCCCTGCTGGGAGCCCCAGCGCCACGCTGCTGGCCTTCCGGAGCACCAGGAAGGCCACCACTGCCTTTGGTACCAAATCACAGGGTATTTCTGTCGGATGCATTGATGGCTGAGCGTCTCCCCACAGTGCAGCTCTGTTCCTCCTTTTGTGAACCGTGTCACCCCTCCCCACCCCCAGCACCTGGAGAACTGACTCATTCTAGATAAGAGAGCAAACCAGGAGGGCAAGGGAGCATTACCCGCAGCAGGTGTTTCCCTGGAGAAATGGTTCCACAAGGCTTTTTAAGGAAATGATTGATGCAGATTGAGAAGTTGAGGAAGAAGAAAGGTAAGGAGGATTAAGATGTAGACAGGAAAGAGGAAGACTCGCCATTTGTGCGGGAAAGGAATGGAAGATTCTGAATGTTCAGCTCCCAAACGTGAAACTAAGGGAAGAAACATTGAAGTGGATTTTAAGAGGCGATTTTCCAGTGAGAACAGTCCAGAAACCCTGTGCTAGGACTCTGCTCCAGCTCACTGTTCTTTTTTTTTTTTTTTTTTTTTTTTTTTTGCGGTACGCGGGCCTCTCACTGTTGTGGCCTCTCCCGTTGCGGAGCACAGGCTCCAGACGCGCAGGCCCAGCGGCCCAGCCGCTCCGCGGCATGTGGGATCTTCCTGGACCAGGGCACGAACCCGGGTCCCCTGCATCGGCAGGCGGACTCTCAACCACGGCGCCACCAGGGAAGCCCTGGCTCACTGTTCTTAACACCCTATTTTCCAGCTTCTGATCTCTCCTTATTTGAGACTTTCCTTTAAAATTAATAAGCCTGGAGGAGCTGACTCCTTGGCGATGCCTTGTCTGTAGAATGTCAGTGCTCAGAAAAATTAGAATTAGCCATTTTGAGATGGGATGTGTTGTGCCTGGAGGTGGTTGGCCGGGATGACATCATCGATAGGCCCTAAGGATGGACCAGAAGTAGGAACGTTGGTTTCTGCTTTGTCCACAAGGGGTATGAAATCATTCCTCCTCTGAATCCAGCAACTGCTGGGCCTGCTGTCTGTGTTGCATTTTGGCTGACTTACAAATATATCATGGGATCTTTAATGGCCATGGGTGGTCGGGACCTATTTCCCACGTGCTGAGTAATTCCAGTTTCATGTGTGAATAATGCCCATATTAAAGCAGTTTGAGCTACACATAATCTGAAAAGGAAGAAGGGACCCAAATTCCTGTTGATCACAGACACTTGCAGCTCATTGATTTCTCCAGTAACTTCCATGAGGGCTGGGAAAAGTTTTTTTTTTTTGAGGGATTCTAGATCTTAATTCATTTTTCAAAAGTTGTAATACAAACAAGTGTTTGGAAAGTGTGGTTGCTGCCGAGATCCCTTCTTCTGCCGCCTCCATGGATTTATCTGGCTTTTATTACTTGGGGAAGGAAGTGAGTAAGAGGGTGGGATGGAGTGACAGAGACAGGAAGAGGGAGTGCGTGCGTGTGTGTGTGTGTGTGTGTGTGTGTATGTATGTGTATGAGAGAGAGAGAGAAAGAGACTGCTTAGGAGCACTGTTTAGTTGGTTATCATGAGAAATTATACTTGGTCCCTGTCCAACATCTAGTTAGAGTTTAGCTGTAAGGGTATATGTGAAGTAAAATGACAAGACATTATAAGCATCATGGTCCATAAGAACATTACTCCTTGCTAATCAAAAAGTTCCAGTTGGGCTTCCCTGGTGGCACAGTGGTTGAGAGTCCGCCTGCCGGTGCAGGGGACGCGGGTTTGTGCCCCAGTCTGGGAGGATCCCACATGCCGCGGAGCAGCTGGGCCTGTGAGCCATGGCCTCTGAGCCTGCACGTCTGGAGCCTGTGTCCGCAACGGGAGAGGCCATAACAGTGAGGGGCCCGCGTACCACCAAAAAAAAAAAAAAAAAAAAGTTGCAATTGATGTTTTTTCCAAATTAAAAAAAACAACAACAGAGTCTTCCAGCCTTTAAAATGAGCCCTGTGCTTTGTGAAAAGATCATAAAATGTTGCTTGCAGCAGGTACATAGGTCTTGGTTACCTGCCTCCTCTATATTGTAGTCAACTGTTTATATGGTAACAGTTGGAAACATGCTTTCAGACACGAATTTAGGGCCCATTTCAATAACCTGACATGTATTCTGTAGCTTGCTTGGGAGTGGGAGCCTGTGTGTCTTTTCATTTCATTCTTGTTTTCCAGAAGATGTAAAACTTGTGATCCCTGCCCGCCCTTGGCTGGTGCCCATTCCAGCCCCCTAGAAAACTGGTCTGGGATGGATTGGGCCACAAGGTGACAGGTGGTTTCTCAGCCTGTAAATGAGAAGAATCCTGGGTGATGGTAGAGTTGCAGGTGAGGGTATCAGTGAATTTGCTTTGGCTCCTTTCTTCCTTCTCCCTCAGTTTTAGTTCTTCAACAATCAAGGCAACTCAGGGTGTTGCAGAAGGTAGTAGAAGGACCCAGGAAGGGGGTAAGAGTTGTGGGCTGTATTTTGGCACAGGTGGGGACTGGCGTCCTCAGAACCTCCATCCTTCACCAGTACTGTGTGTCCTCGACATTGGCACTGTGGTTGGAGCTGTTCAGTCTGACCTGTGACATGCTCATACCCCATGAAATTTTCTGACACCCCTGGGCTCTAGAACTCTCTTGCCCTTTACAGAGTTAGGGGCCCCGAGATTTTTTTTTTTTTAATATTTATTTTATTTATTTTCTTTTATTTATTTATTTCCTTTTGGCTGTGTTGGGTCTTAGTTGCAGCACGTGGGATCTTCGTTGAGGCATGCGGGATCTTTCGTTGTGGTGTGCGGGTTCTTTGTTGCAGTGCGGGGGCTCCAGAGCGCGTGGGCTCTGTAGTTTGCGGCACGCAGGCTCTCTCGTTGAGGCGTGCGAGCTCAGCAGTTGTGGCTTGCGGGCTTAGTTGCCCCGCGGCATGTGAGATATTAGTTCCCTAACCAGGGCTCGAACCCGTGTCCCCTGCATTGGAAGGTGGATTCTTTAACACTGGACCGCCGGGAAGTCTCCTGAGATTCTTTTTTTGGCCTTTTTTTTTTTTTTTTTAAGTCTAGCTAGCTAGCTGAAGGAATAATTGATGAGTAAAAATGCACGGGACTTGGCAGTGGCCAAGCTGAACTCGGAGCTGCATTGATGGTGGCCGAGGCTTGCTCAGAAGGAAGAAGCCGGCCAGCCGCTGGGCAGCCGGGGAAAATGGGCAGCGACTGACCCATTTCTATAGCACAGCAATGGCTTTGTGTTCACTCCACATTCCAGCTTGTCCCAGCCCCACAGGTTATTTGCATAGCACACAAACAGCGGATTGTACAATGCATACAGGTATCGCCAGCATTGGCAATGGACCACGAACATGAATGGGATCTGTGTGTCCCTGTTGTAAGACCTTCCCAAACCACCCCCGCTACTTCCTGGACAGAGTTCAGACTTGCTGCGGGGTGGGGGGGAGGGCGGTACCCGACCCAGCTGCGTTCTCACTTCTGAAAATGCATTTATAGGAAGGGTAGGAGGAGATGGGATTAAAATCCTGCAGGAAAGAAGTACCCCAAGGAAGAAAGCCCAGGAGGTTAGTTTAATAAGAAGAGAAAAAAAAGAGGGACGTTCGAGGGAGGCGGGGGATGAATGAGAGAGTGAATGAGAAGGGTTTCTGACAATTAACTAATTCTCCTTGCTCTAACCCATGACAGAATTAATCACACATTAACACACTGACAGCAAAATTGATGTCATATGCAAATTAATAGTGCAGGCTTGGCATTCAACAGCCTGTTGGCTTTTTAAGGCTGGCATTGTAGTTACACCCTCTGGCTGCAGCCCACAGGCTGCTGCATCGGTGCCCACCCCACCCCCCCATTCTATCTGAGAATACCCAGTGCGACTTTGGTGGAACCGAAGCGACATCCCCTCCGCTGACTTGAAACAACTTATGGCCGTTGCAACTGTTTGCTTCTCGTGGAGGGAACAGAGTCAGGAATAAAACAAGTGCTGGTTAGGAGCTCTTGGTTCTTACCTCCACCATAGTTTTCCCGGCAGTGACTACCCTTGCAGGAAAGCAGAGGTAATTTTCTTGAAACACTCCTAGGAAGCTACTGTCGTGTTGCTCTGGAGATGCCTTCATATGAGACACCTTGGGTTGGAGAGTTGAGTTTAGAGCCCGGTCAAATCTAAAGTCATTCTATCAACAGTTTTTTGTTATGAGCTGCAAAGTGAAGATCGTCTTATGTGGCTTCCAAGAGGTTTAACCTATTGAAACCAACTCTAAAAGAGAAAATGGGAGCCTCTCAATGTTACAAAATAAATAACCAGCCAGAAGAAGGAACAGTCTGTTTCAGAACGTTCTGATGGCTGAACTTGAGTGCCTGGGGCAAGTGGGATCCAGCCCTGTTAGCGCTGATGACTAACCCACTTGTGAATTCGCCATCTGGGATAATTATTATTTTGACACTTAATGAGTAATAGCATCGTGAAGCAGGCGTTATATGGAACATAAAGACATGATCCTGCCTGGGAGGCATTCCAGAAAGGACGGAGGCAATTCAAACCAGGATAAAAACAGTCAACTGTTTATGTTGATTTCGAATGAGTATTGGCATTTTCTTAGTGGTGCTGATTTCCTTAGGTTTTTCATTAGCTCCCACTTCATCTACTACCAGGGAGAAGGGACTTGAGATTGATGAGGTCAGGACAGAGATCTGAGAAGCAGTGTTGCTGGCTGTGGGATAGTGTTAACTCCTGGGTGTGCTGGTGCTTCTTTTCATTGCGTGTCTAAAACAGCCCGAGGCTGACTGCCCGGCCTAAATCAGGGCCATAGAAATGGGGACCCTAGAAAAATCATTGACATAATACTTTATTTTATAAATGAAGTGAGGAGTTTGCCTGTTTCAAGGATACAGTATATCCCTTCTATCCCTGATACCCAGATGGATGGATAGATAATGGATGCCAGTTACATACATGTATGTAACATATAAATAGATATACATATAAATACACACACATATGTGTATATATTTGCTGTAATGTTTATGTATGATATAGTGCCTTAGATACTCCTAATTTCATCATCCTTACCGTGTCTTTACCATATATGGGCTTAATACTCATACCTGAGGGGCTTGGTATGGACAGAGCAGGAAGCTGGATTGGGGAGTGGGATTCTGGTTTGTTCCTAGCTCTGGCATGTACCAGCCTCGGACCCTGCCTGGGTACCTTAATAGCATCTGTAAAATGGACCTGTTTGCCTCCCAGAGTTACTAGGATTGGATATTCTGGTAGATGTGAAGGAGTTTCAAAAACAGTACAGCACGTAGCAATTGAAAGCAAATTTCTTATGATTAATATCTGATCACACAAGATAAGTTCATAGATGAAAACCAGTTAATGGAAAAGCACCTGGAGTAACAGTGTGCTACGGCCGTATGCGCCATGAAGTGTGCTCGGCTGCACCCACGCTTACCTGGCACTAGCTTTTACTCCAGTCCCTTTGTTGAAGGTGACGACCTGACGGCCCTCCTTGCTGTGACTCCAAGGCTGGCCTAGATGTTGGCCCTTTCCTATACGTGCTGTAGAGTTAGGCTAAGTCCTCATGTCAGTCATCACTCCTCCCACTTGGCTTTCGTTGGCATAATGGGTTGAGTAGAATGTGGTGAACTTAGGCTGGTAGAGAAGGAACGGTTGGAAGTACACAAAGGGAAGGTCCTATGTCTGGAACAGGTGGGCCCGAGCTGGTGCCACGGTTGGGAGATGAGGGGGAACTAAGCCTGTTTAGCAGAGGGTGATGCCAAAGGGAACGGGCTTGTCAACTTAACTACAGAGGGAAGAATTGGGGTGCAAAGAGAAGAGTCAAAGACGTGGGTGCCTTGGATATCACTGCCTGGGATTAAAGTTCTCAGGACAGTGGGGTGTGCCCTTCTGGTGATCACACCCCTGAAATGTGGAAAGGAAGTCTGCTGTTTCTATCCCACGGTGGCAGGGTGTGAAGTCGCTGGTGTGAATGTGCTCTGCAGATGCTGCAGGGCCAAGGAGAAGGAAGTGAGACCTCCTCCGTAGCTGCTACCCCAAATGCCTTTCGGTGGAGCTTGGTTTGGGGGCTAGCTGCCAGGGGCCCTGGGTCCTGACATGCCTAACTGGGAGCTGGGCCTGCTTCAGTTTTGCATCTGTGCCTGTGGCCATTTTAATTTTTCCCTGGATGCTGCCTGCTGCCTGCAAGGGTTGCTAGGAAACCGGCAGAGGCCTATCTTCTTCCTTAGGACAAGGCCCTACCAGCTTCCCAGGGCCTGGAACCGGCATGAATCACAAGCACACAAGAGCCAATCTAGATACACTGGCTTCTCTCTGCCTTGGCCCTTTTCTTCAAGACGCCTTGCCTCCTTTTGGCACATGGTGGCCACTTGCAGCATGGTAGCATTCAGGGGAAGCCACGCCACGTCAGCTGTCTCTGTCATGCCTGTCACATTGGTATTCAGATGCCTTGATCAGGGGGTGAGGGTAGTCCTAAATCCAAACGACGGTGAGATTCCCTCTGGTGATTTTTCTAAGGCCTTTCTCAGGTCACACCTGAGCAGCCCAAACCCCCTCAGCTCTCTGTCCCCCTCTGTCTACTGCCCCATGGTCTCTTGGAAGAGCCCCCTGTATCTCCTGCTTCTCCAGCAATGCCTCGTGCCTTCTGAAGGAAAGAGAAGCTGGATGCGTTTGGGCCATGGAGTCCTGGAGGGAAGTAACCGGTCTCATTTCTGTTATGGGCTCGTCCAAGTCGCTAGAAGCCGCATCTCCTGGAGGCTCTGCTGGTTGTTGCCCTGTTACCTTCCTGTGTCGGAGCCCGGTGCTGGGTGGGGGGAGTAGGAGAGGGCCGGGCATGTACTTCAGAACTGGGCTCTGGAGTGAAGAGACAAAGAATGCCCGTGCGTCCTGCAAGGAGGTTTTCTTCTGATCTTTGTTGGATTTGCTTTAAAACTTAAGAAAGTTGTTTTCTTCCATTTGGGGAAACTGCTCTGCAGGTTCCACACAGACTGGCAGTTTTCCCCTTAAATGTGTATCATCTTCCTAATTGTGAGGGAATCCAGGGGCCAGTGTGTCCTGTTGGTGAGCATGTAGTTTAGTGTGATTTTCTGCCGATGTGTATCCAAATGTAAAGTGGCCTTAGTCTCTTATGAGGCACTCTGACTTATGGTCGTTGATATGTTTGAAATGCTCCTCATTACAGCATTGTTTAATTCAAGTGTTTTTTTCTTTTTTTTTTCTTTTTAAGTTGGTAAACTGGTCATTTGGACTGCATAAAATCATTACTGCAAGTTCTTGCTGTGCATTACTATGCAGCTGTTAAAAATGATGGTGCATATGTATCTTTTAGTTGGAAAGATGGTCTCAACATAGTATAAAAATGTTACATATATAGATTATTCCATTTATGTGAAATTGTGATGTATTCTGCATATAGATTAGAGATGGTCAAGATGGATATTGGCCAGAAATGTTCATCTTAGTGACAGAATTTGGTGATTTTTGCTTCTTCTGTTTCTTTCAATATTGCCTTAAAAAAGAAAAGACATTTCTTAAAAACCTATTAAAGATCTCACCTTTCCAAAGGTTTCTGAACCTGATTGTGCATCAGAATCAGCTGGTGAATCCTTTAAAGCACAGTTTCTGGAGTTTTGCCTATGAGTTTGACTCTGAGACTGGGCTGGGGAAATACAAGGGATCTATGTTTCTGACAAGCTCCTGGTCCTTGAAGGGCATTGAGGAAGTACTGACCCTGATGAAGGAATATCCTCTAGAAATACCTCTAACCAGTAGTCGTCGAGTTCTCAGAGTGTTTCCACTTTCTTTACATACAGGAGTCTAGGGGCACCCCGAATTGTTAGAATCCTTTCTGTTGAGATACTGTCTACTTTGTGGCCTGCAAGGGTAGAGACAGTTGTTTCTTGTTCCACTCCCAAAAGAGCATCTTCCTGCTGATGTTACTCATTGTAGAACGTAAATGATAACTGTGTGCATTTTGTAACAGGCTGCTTTAAACTTTGCCATGTGTGCTTCTTTGATACCCCTAAATATTTCTCTGTCACTTGATTTTTCGTAGCTGCACAGGGCAACCCGGCGTGAAGGTGCTGTAGTTTATTTAGCTTTGTGCTCCCACCTCTTTTTGTCACTTGTCCCTGTGTGTGTCCCTTTTCCATTCAACTGAGTACACATCTCTGGTGTTTCTAATTTTTCCTATGAAATGGTTTCCAAGGTTCTTATCATCCCTGTCACCTGCCTCTGACGTGTTTGCCTGTGGATGCGTCTCCTGGGTGACGATGCTTATTGTGGGATGTGGTCTTCTTGGTTGAGCCTCACTGGTTGGTTACAGAGTCTTTCTCCTTCCTTGATACGGACACCGAATCATTAACTTTCTGTTCTTTTATTAAGAAACCAAATCAAACCCTAGGCTTCCATGGAACTTGTGGTCCCCTGAAATGAGCAGGGTTTTTGTTTTCATGGAGTTGACAGTTAAACCAGGCCTCTCTGTCCCCTAAACCTGAGGACAGGACTTGACATTTATTGCTGTTTTCTTTCATCCTGTTGATTGTGTTGTCTCAGTGCTGGCCACCGTCCCATGTGTATAATATCTGGAAATGTGACTGTAAAGTTGTCCTCTTTCTGTGTATATATATTTTTTCATTTATTTATTTTTATTTTTTATTTTTGAGTTCAAAAGTATTTCTTGTCTATTGTTTTTTTTTTAAAAAAAAACTTCTAGAAATGCAGAGAAGCACAGAAGAGAAAATCATCCCTAATCTCACCACCCAAAGATGGTTTTAATTTTAAACATTTTGGCATATGTAATTTTAGCCTTTTCTGTACAGATGGGATATTATTATTTTTTAGAATTTGAACGATGCTATATTTTGTAACTGGCTTTTAACTTAACGATGTTTGATTTTTTTTTGATGTCACTAAATATGTTTATACTACATGATAATAACTGCACAGTGCACCGCTGTATGAAGATGCCGTGATTTATTTAGCTGTCCCTCACTTAACATTCATGTTGTTTCCAGTATTTTACTATTACAAATAATATTTTGGTAAATATATCATGTAAATAAACAAATTAGAAGAGCTCTTTCTGTATAAAAACTGCTAAACACGTGCTCATTCTCTGTTACAGTTTCATCTGTCCATTTATCATTATCTTTTACTGTTTATGTGTTTTGAGATTACCAAGTCACAAATTTTTATGTAGTGAAGTCTTTTCATTTCTGCTTCCTTCCCCTTTGTTAAGCTTAGAAATCCCTTTCCCCTGCCAAGATCATGTTCACTTATGTTCGCTGTTAGTTCTTCTATGGTTTCATGTTTTGACACTAAACTCCGTAATCCATCTGGAGTTTATTTTGGTATATGTTGTGAGGCAAGGGTCCCTCCATGTTTATTTTTTTCTCAATTAGTTATCCTCCCCAGCCCCACTTACTAAGCAACCCACCCATCCTTTCCTGCAGCGCTTACACATGCCACCATATCACACACTAAATTCTTATTTGGATTCGTTCCTACACTTTCTTTTGTTTCATTAATTTGCCTTAACTGGGGCCCATACAGGAGTGTTTTAATTACTTTAGTTTCGTACTGCCTAGTATTTAAGTATTATGATTCTCATCAGTCATCTTTTTAAAGTGTTTTAAATTTCACCTGTTTATTGTTCTCTATGACTTTTAGACTCATGGTTGTGGGGCTTTTTTTTTTTTTTTAAATTTTATTTATTTATGGCTGTCTTGGGTCTTCGTTTCTGTGCGAGGGCTTTCTCTAGTTGTGGCAAGCGGGGTCCACTCTTCATCGCGGTGCGCGGGCCTCTCACCATCGCGGCCTCTCTTGTTGCGGAGCACAGTGTGGGGCTTTTTTTGATAGGCAGGACTTCTGTCTCTATTCGCACCTTTCTGGAACTGTTAGACAAGAGAGGTCCAGTGACATCATTGTGGTCTCCTGTAGACATTTTCCTCCAGGTGGACTTTCATTCAGGATCAGTGTCCTTTCAGCCACCTTCATGTCCTTTCAGTATGGTAAGAGACACCCTACCACACTAGAATCAGATCCTCCTGTTTCCAGATTATTCACAAGGATATCATGAGAGACGAAATCAGATGTCATTAATCTCTAATAATCTGCTGATCCACCAGTTCAGTATTAGTAATAAGAGCAGTAGTGGTATTATTTGGGGGTTAAGTAAAGGGGAGAGTTAAGGAAAGAAAGATATTAGCCTCTTGTTCTGCACTTGGTGAACGTATGTTTATTTTTAAAATTTTTTATTTTTTAAATTTCTTTTTCATTTTTTTCTTTTCTTTTCTTTCTTTTTTTTTTTTTTTTTTTTGTGGTACGCGGGCCTCTCACTGTTGTGGCCTCTCCCGTTGCGGAGCACAGCCTCCGGACTTGCAGGCCCAGCGGCCACGGCTCATGGGCCCAGCCGCTCTGCGGCATGTGGGATCTTCCCGGACTGGGGCACGAACCCGTGTCCCCTGCATCGGCAGGTAGACTCTCAACCACTGTGCCACCAGGGAAGCCCAATTTATTTTTTTAACTTTTTATTTTATATTGGAGTATAGCCGATTAACAATGTTGTGATAGTTTCAGGTGCACAGCAAAGCGACTCAGCCGTACATATACACGTGTCCGTTCTCCCCCCAGCCTCCCCTCCCATCCAGGCTGCCACGTAACATTGAGCAGAGTTCCCTGTGCTGTACAGTAGGACCTTGTCGGTTATCCTTTTTAAATATAGCCGTGTGTACACGTCAGTCCCAAACTCCCTAACTGTCCCTTCCCTCCACCTTCCCCCACCGGGAACCATAAGATCATTCTCTAAGTCTGTGAGTCCATTTCTGTTTTGTAAATACAGTTGATCGTATGTTTACTTCTAGCGATTCATTACTTTTCTAGGCGCTTACAAATATCTGCTTAAGTGATTTTAGGTTTTTGCCACACATCATGCTCCAGTCCATAGGTTTCAGGTTTTGGTGCCATGAAAAATTGGGAAATGTGCCCCTCTTGAATATTATTTTATTGTTTCCGACTGAGGTAAAACCTTGAAATGCATGAGAAAGAATACATTGAAATGTTATGCAGTTACCTCTAGGGTGGTTGGTGATGAATGTTTTTTTTCTTTTTTGAACAGCCCTGAGAACTGTGCCTGGCACATAGTAAGCATTCAGTTATCCGCTGTTAGCAGCAGTCCTCTGCATTTGTTTTATTTATTTATTTATTTGGTTGCACCAGGTCTCAGTTGCAGCGGGTGGGCTCCTTAGTTGCAGCTTGCCAGCTCCTTAGTTGTGGCACGTGAGATCTAGTTCCTTGACCAGGGGCGGAACCCAGGCCCCCTGCATTGGAAGCGTGGAGTCTTATCCACTGCACCACCAGGGAAGTCCCAGCACTTCTCCGCATTTAATAAAATATGTCTGTGCGCTTTTGAAATGCACACTGAGACTCCGTCTTGAGAGGAGGTGTTTCTGTTTTCCTCTTAAGATCTAACTCAATGGATGCGTTTAAACAGAGGCCGACTGCGCTGAGCTGGGAAACTTACATGGAGACAAGCACCAAAGGCTGTACCTTCTGTTCCCTGTTCTATAATTCTAGGTATTGACAGAAGACCTGCTCTCTGTCCACTTGTGAGATGGGATCGGGGTGGTGTTAGAATTGACATAGTTCTGTATTAGTAGCATTTTAAAGGCAAATTTTTGCAGGTGAAACAATTGGAGAACAGTACAAGCAAGAGTTAAATGGAGGAGAAATGAACGGGATATTTAGAGAAGACAGTGGTGTGGAGCAGGCATCCAGGAAAGGGACATTTATTGCTCCCTGCTTGATTCTTCGTCGCTTTTCTCTGTGGCGAAGGATAATGGTAAAGATCAGTGTGGGAACTGAGTAATGTGGGGAAGGCGGCAGCTGTCCACACGTTCCTGGTTCCTTTCTTGTTTTTCTAGAAACAGCTCATTTCCTTGTTTCTTTTTGATGTCAGTATATCAAAGAGTTAATGGTTGGGATTAAACAAGCCCACATTGCAGATCGGGCAGGTCGTGGGCCAAGTGTCTTCCCCCATCTGGGTGGTTGGTCTCTTTCTGTCTTATATCCTCTCTCTCTCCCCAGCCAGACAGACTTGCTCCAGCCTTGACCTCTGTGCTCTGTTGCTGACTCCAGAAGTGTCTTCTGAGGGTGTTACAGTGAACCCTCAGAAGCGTAGGAATAGTCATTGTTATTGGGGGAGACAGTTCCAAGCTGGTCTCTGTGACACATGGGCTGGGATATCAGTAAGCATTGTGGTCCATGGATTTTGAGCATCTTTTATGCCCCTGGACGGAGAGGTCCTTTGACGAGCTCAGGTATCCTGTATTCCCTGCCTCTCTCTAAAGGTAAAGGAGGACTGTCTTCTGTTGAAACCCTGCCCCCACCCCCCTCCCCAGAGCATCTTGGTTTTGTTGGGCCTACTTAGCCCTGCAGTGTTGATCCTAGGAATGCCACTGTGGGTGTGCTTCTCTCCAGAGAAGCCTCTGTCCCATTTGGGTCTTTTTTTAAAAAAAATTCATTCATTGATTCAGTTATTTATTTTTGGCTGCATTGGGTCTTCGTTGTTGCACACGGGCTTTCTCTAGTTGCGGCGAGCGGGGGCTGCGGTGTGCGTGTTTCTCATTGCGATGGCTTCTCTTATTGCGGAAAACAGGCTCTAGGTGCGCGGGCTTCAGTTGCTGTGGCACGCGGGCTCAGTAGTTGTGGCACACAGACTTAGTTGCTCTGTGGCATCTGGGGTCTTCCCGGACCAGGGCTCGAGCCCATGTCCCCTGCATTGGGAGGTGGATTCTTAACCACTACACGACCAGGGAAGTCCCCATTTGGGTCTTGACATCTTGCCCCAAGTCACTCTTCTCCATGAATTACACTTTGCTGCTGCATTGGACTGTCCTGAAATTTGAGAGTTGTATACTGAGAAGCAGGATCCCAGAGAGCTCTCTAGACAGCATGAGGTCTAGAGCCAGGAGGGCAGAGTTCGAATCCTGCCCCACATTTAATAACTGTGTTAACGGAGCAAGCAATTGACCCACTTTGTGCCACGTTTCCCCACGTGTAATTGGGAGTCGATCAGTCTAATGTTGCAGCCTCACTTTCTTCAGGCTGTTCTGAGGATTAAATGAGTTAATATATCTAAGTGGGCAGGACGCTGCCTGGCATAGAGTGAGGGCTCTGCAGTTGTGGACATTTGTTCATCTATGTTGTTGACAATCCATGTATTGAAAACAAAGACGACAACTCTGACCTTCTAGACAGACATCTTCCTTAGATACTTCTGTTTGCATTGAAGAGAAGGTGATCTCTTTTAAGGGATATTTTAATCTTATTTAACAGCATAGTAACCAGAAGGTGGAGCTTCATTCCCCTCCTCTTGACTGTGGGCTGGACTTAGCGACTCACTTCTGGTGAATCAAGTATGAAAAGGGAAAGAAAGTAACTTGCCAGTGGAGGAGCCTGGCAGGATCACCTTCTCTGAGCGATGAAGGTTAACCTGACCAGTGATTAGTCATGTTGATGTCATGTCCTCCCCCGCCCCCACCCCCACCATGCGATGCAGTAACCTCAATCAAATCTTGAGAAAACATCTGACAAATCAAAATTGAGGGATGCTCTACAGACACCTGACCAGCACTCTTCAAAAGTGACGAGGTCACCAAAGACGAAGGAACTGGCACAGATTGGAGATTAACATCTAAACTCTGTGTGGGATCCTGCTTTGGAACCTGGCACAGAAAAAGGGCGTGAGTGGCAAAACGATGTAAATACATAAAGTCTATTCTTCAGTAACAGTATTGTACCAACGTCTTTTTCTTGGTTTTGACAAATGTCCTGGATGTTAAGACGCCAGATGTTAACAGCAGGGGAAGCCGGGTGAGGACACGTGGGAACTCTGTACTATCCTGCTCTTTTGTCCATCTAACATTATTTCAAACTAAGAAGTTTTTTTTTAAAAAACAACTAAATAACGTATCCTACGTGCTTGTTTGAAAGATGAGTCATCAGTTTTAAAGAATGTGAAGTTAAAGTGGAAGGCCCTTCCCCGCCTCCTGTTCTCTGTGGCCACGCCTCTCAAGGGCAGCAACTGTGAACAGTTGGTGTTCCTCCCAGACCTCCTTCTAAGGGCACGTAAACGTTTGTATTAAACATCGTAAAAAGCCTTCTTTTACTCCTATTCTGCTTGTATGCCTTAGACGTTGCAAACCTTTTTCATTTTAGTACATCAGTTTTCCAGATTCCTTTTTGGACACATTTTGGCTCTTCCATAAGACTTATTTAAAGCGGTGTTTGTTTAGCCAGCGCTTAATTTTATTTTCCACTCAGACTTCTAACCCATCCAGGTCCCTTTTATATTGCCTCTGCCCTTGCCAGTCTTACGAAAGCCTCCCAAATTAGCATCATCGGAGAATTTAATTAACTTGCTGTTTACTAACCCTCTCCTTTCAAGATAATTAATGAGGATGTGAAGTGACACTGGGTCCAACAGTGCTCCCGGTGGCACCTACCCGTGCGGGCCCCGCGGGGTGGCCATCTCCCTCTTGTTTACTTTTAGCTGCGTGGCCACACTAGGTGCAGGTACAGACGGCAAATGTTTGCTCAAAACCAGGCTTTCCTGCCTCACCTTTTATCCACCAGTTTTTCTACCTTGTTAATTAAAAAAAGCCTCATTTTACTTAGAATGGAATGCTTATTTTGTGTGTGTGTTATTCCCTAGACAAGAGTCTACATTACTAGGCTTGAAATTAAACTAGCTGAGAGAGTCAAGTGTTACAGTTCCCTTTTGTTTCTGTGAAGGTGCCAGCATAGCATCTCCCTGCCCCCAACTTTCTCTTTAATCCAGGAAGGAAGAGGAGGTTATCCTCCACCTAGAATTCAGTGCTGTCCTTGGAACCTTCCAAGACAATGGAAGTGTTCTATATGTTCTCTCACGTGGTAGCCACTAGCCACGTGTGGCTATGAGCACTTGAAATGTGGCCTGTGTGGCTGAGGAATGGAACTTTAAATTTTGTTGAAATTAATTCAAATGTGTGTCATCACAAGCGGCTAATGGCTACCATATTGGACCACCACCCTTTGATCTGCCTGGGGTTATCTATGGCAGGTCTGAAATTCCTGGCAGTTTCTGTAGCCTCCAAGCAGCTTTTTTCTCTGACAGAGAAGGTAAACTGATATCTCCATCACATTCGGCAAGCCGTGATTAGGAAGGTAAGTTTTCCGAGGGAAAAAGATGTTACTTTCTAAATCCAAATGTAAATGACTTGGATTATCCGTGTCACTGAGCACTTCATTCATGCAGTTAATTGAGAATTGACAGTGTCCTTTTCCCTCAATTACTTCCTGATAGTTCCATGTGTTACAATGGGAGGAACATGGAGCTGTTTTTAAATAGCTATGTTAATGTCCTCATTAATTTTACCTTTTCCTACCAATTAACAAATATTAACTCCTGTGGCAGAACTAAGTTGGCTTCCCTCACGAAGCCACATTCATCCTGAACACCCTTATCGCCCGAGCGTGGTGTAGCTCAGCTTTTCGCCTTCGGTTTTGTGGTCTGCCGCTCCAGCAGAGGCGCTGGTTTTCAGGGGGGTCTTTGCACTGGGTTATTCACAGTGTAGCACAGTGTGGCGTCACCAACGCCAATCCAGGATGAGAAGACCCGGGGTCGACTTGCGTGGCCCCCCCACTCACAAGCCCCATTCTCTTTTACACATGGCACAGCCCAGTGGAGACCAACCCAGGTGCCCACGGGGGCCGTGCAGGCATCATACATGGGTGCTAGTGCTGGTTGGACAGCACCTGCCCCATCTTATCCAGATAATTGTAAAACAGAGTCTGAAAATCTCAGTTGCATGGGAAAGTCACAGATTTTAAAGTGTTAGTCATGAATCAAGAATTTTTTAAAACTCCAAGAATTTTGCAGCTCATACCCACAGTCGCCCCAGTTGCTGCCAGTTTGTCATCTTCGACTTAACTCTCTCGTCTGTCCACAAGACAGTGAAGAAAGGCATCTGTATCCCCTTAATTTCACAAGGTAGTTGTGAGAATCAGTTGAACTAAAGAAGGACCAAACCCTTTGAAGTCTCTATAGGGCTATATGAACATAGATGGTGTTATTGAGAGAATGTTTAAATATTTTATTTCTCTAAATCCAGACTTCTTGATTACTCATTGGATGTCAAAATCATTGCTGGCATTCTCCTTTTACGAGATGCTTAGGAAAGAGAAGCGTGGTGTGCAGGATGATACACAGGCACCATTATGACCTAATTTTTCACCTTTTCGTTTTGCTGCCTGGCTCTTTTTTTTGTGTGTTTCACGGGCCTCTCACTGTTGTGGCCTCTCCCGTTGCGGAGCACAGGCTCTGGACGCACAGGCCAAGCGGCCATGGCTCACGGGCCCAGCCGCTCCGTGGCATGTGGGATCTTCCCAGACCGGGGCACAAACCCATGGCCCCTGCATCGGCAGGCGGACTCTCAACCACTGCGCCACCAGGGAAGCCCCCTGGCTCTTTAAACATGGATTATTTTCATCTGCTAGAGGGCGCAGAGGACACCTGCATTTTTATTGTCATTAGTAATTCCGTCATTAGGTTGGTTAAAAGTTAAATCAGTTACAGGTATTGTTTAGTTCTGAGTAAATGTATAACCTTAACTCTCACTCATGCGGCATTGTTCTCGGTGGTTATAGACTGAGATGTGGAACGTGAGAACGGGTACTGCCAACTACAGAGCATGTTTACATGCAAGTTCTTACGTTCAAACGCCTGAAAACAAGGATGAAGCTTAACTGTTCTGGAGTGATTTCATAATTCCGAGTTAAATGGTACTTGAATTACTATTGACCTTCACTTTGAAACAGTTTACTTTTATAACAAGTTTGCATGTCTGGCTCTTACTGAGTTTTGACAAGTTGGAAGGAACTTATTTTTATTAACAAAGTGTGTGTGTGTGTGTGTGTGTGTGTGTGTGTGTGTGTGTTTTCTCCCCTCTTCACTGATATTCTGAATGATTGGGTAAATTTTTCTCCAAGTTTTACATCAGGGGTTAGCACATGGCTACTAGATGGTAAAAATCCAGCCAGTTATTTGCTTTTATAAATAAAGTTTTATTGGAACACAGTCCATCATTGCTTTTGTGCTCTGGTGGCAGGGTTAGGCAGTGGTGACAGAGACCAGATGGCCCTCAGCCTAAAATATTTGCTGTCCAGATATCTAGAGAAAAAGTTGGCCGACAGCTGGTCTAGATGGTAGAAATATGTCTTAAGAGGTTGTATTTTTATGAATTCTGGGAAAATTGTGGACTCAGAAATTATTCTCGCCCCAATCCACCCTTAAAAATGCAGTTGTCAGCTCTGTCGGCCGTGGTGTATTTCTGTGATCTTAAGAAGTTGCTTATCGGGATGCAATGACCCTGGTTTCATGGTAACTAAACCTGCATCAGCTTCCTGCTAATGCACTGCTAGTCATTTTGTTCAGTAGACTGAGTAGCTTTCAGTGTTTCTATGGGAAGGACACTGCTCATTAACGGATATGTTCAGCCTTCAGTTTAGCTAAAATCTGAATGCTTTCTCAACCTGAAACAGCGGGCATTATTCTAAATGTTAAGTAATGTAGCTCTCCACAAAGACAGAGCGCTTCCCGGTCCTTACAGGCTGTGCGCCATCGTCATTCCTCACCGAAATGCTGTGAAGTAGGTTCTTCGTGTTGCCATCCAGATTTTATCACTGAAGCGGGAAAGGGTGACTTGCTGAAGGTCACATAATAACAAAGCCCACTGGCAATTCGTGTCATCTCGTGAGTCATGTTGGCGCTGGGGAATGCAGCTGGCACCAGTGGGACTCACACCCAGGGGCCAGCCAGTCCTCCTAACCGGTTTCTCCCCGGCAGAACCGATGATTTCATTAGCGAGGTAAGTGGACGGGTGATCCAGTAATTAATTCGTCGTTGTCTAGGCTTAGGACCCCAATGAAATCAGATGGTGGGGAAGGCTTGCTGAGTCTTCAGGTGCCCCCTCCAACCGATTCTCATCACCCAACGTTTTTTCTTTTAATTCTGCCTGACCATTTATGAAGCACATTCACATTGATTTACTCTCTGGATCCTCACGGCCCCGCATCGTGTGGCAACCTTATTCCACGTTACACTTGAGGAGGGAGCGCGGTGTCAGAGCCCCCTCTCCGTGCGTGGCTCCCAGCTCCTAAGCCTGTGTTCTGGCTGCGGAATGACCTGACTGCTGTGCGCCCAGTACGGGGACACACGGTCCCTGCCTTCGGGAGCCTTCCAGTCTCTTGGGGAACATGCCACGTACGTAAAGCTGATAACCGTCGCTCAGGGTTTCGGACGTGCTGTGAGATGGAGGCTTTGAGTTCAGAGGAGAAAGAATCACCGTGGACAGAAATAGGGGCGGAGACGTGATGCCCAGAAAGGGAAGTATGCACGGGAGGGAGTGGCGTGACCCAGTATCACACACACGCGCACACACACACGCCCGCGTGTGGCGCACACGCACACAGACCCGCACATGCGCCCGAGAAGCCACTGAGGGACTGAGTCAGTAGACAGCAGAGCTGGCTGGAGATGGGTGTGGTGCCATGGAGGAGAGGGTGAGAATATGCTCTAGTGGAGGACCTTTCTCACCTACGGAGAATGGCGGAAACAATGTTTAGAGAAGATTTATAGTCTCTCTCGTTGTGAAGGAAACAGGAAGCAGGAATGTGGATAGACCAACGGGAAATGAATGAGTCCAAAGGTGGAAGAAAGGCCGCCGTAAAAATATGTGTCACCAGAAACCGGACTGGCTGTTGGTTCCTCTGGCCTCATGTTATGATAGAGTAATCTGGAAAGGTCATTGAAAATTTTGTATTTTAATACTCTGAGCCTTTAAAGCACCTGCTAAAAAAAAGTATCTATATTCTGTATGAGTCACCTCCTGGATTTGAGATTCCACAAAGATGCCACCTAACAAATTGAGGTGTGAATGAGTGGCCATATCCTAATACTGTAGCTCCAGGAAGCAACTGCAGGCCGGTTTGTGTCCAAATGTCACCGTGCCCCAGTCACACAGTCCCTACTAACATGCACAGTGCATGCCAGAGCATCCTGGTGCCCCAGGGCTGGCAGGGTCACAGCCATCCTCTCCCTAGTCCTGCCTTTCTCCAACATCCTCTAGCCCCGCCTTAAACCCCATCATGCTGCTCAAAGAAATTTCCCCAGTTTCCAGTCTTATAGATGCAGTTTTCTGAAACTTGGATTTCACTGAGGAAGGTCCCTCGCGGTTCTCCAGCAGGTTTTGTAAACCATCTGTCTGTCCAGGATGAAACTGTGCCTCCAGCAGGTCTTCTACTGTGGGTCCTTCCCACCTCACAGTGGTTCTTGGACCTGCTGGACCAGAGTGAACTTGGATGAAAATGGGGAAAGGATGTGTTGGTCAGTGTGGGCTGGTTGATGAAAACCCTCCATGTATTTCACCATTTAAAAATACGGTTAAAAAAATATATCACACTGACTGCCCTCACAGCCACATTCTGTTGGGAGGTTGAGAGCAGAACTGGGAGATGGCATCTCTGGACCAAGTTGCTTGGAAGGCCCTGGGGAGGGTCTGTCGTAAGTGGGACCCGCTAGTCAGCAGGCTGGCAAGCCCAGAGGTTGAGCATAAACTGGAAGGGGGGAGGGGGGCACAGCTAAGCGTTCAGCTTCTGAGCCCATGTGGAGAACGGTTCCTTCCTCGCAGGTCCTGGAACTTGAAAATTGATGAAAGTGTAAGACGTAACCAGTTCCTTGGGGTCCAGATAGCAGCAGTTCTCAGCATGGAGGAGGACAGGAAACTCGGGAAGAAGATAAAGATGTATGTGTGTGTTTAAAGAAAGAAAGAAAAAACAAAGTCCTTATCCTGATTCTTCAAATCTGGAGACAGTCCGGCTGCTCTGTCGTGCATTTTGGGGTGCTCACTCGGCCACCTCCTTCCAGATGTCTCAGCACCGTCACCTCACTCTGTTGTCTCTCGTAGGATCTTACGTTTAGAACGAAGCTCTATACTAAGTTGTTTTTATCTACAGAGGCGCGCGGTGGACACTTGTGAACTCATCCTCGGAGTTCTCATGGCCGAGTTACTCCCCCTGAGAGGCGTCTGCGCCATGTGCTCTCTACCCGCGTCTTCTGTGATCATCTAGATGTTCTAGCTGTTTCTCAGTATCTCCAAGTCTCGCAGTCATTTGTCAGTTGAATAGTAAAAGAGCTCTCGTAAAAGAGGATAGTGATATTAAACCCATGTAAGTACAGCAAGGGGTGTAGACGAAATGGAGGGTAGAATGACAGTGACCGACTAAGCTGGCCTCTGGCTGGGAGGCATTTGGCTGACTTGGAGGGACGACAGCCCTTTTGTGATCCATGTACTGAAATAATGAAGTCACTAAACACAGCCATTTATAGTCAGTATTTCCTGCCCAAAACCCTTATTTAAACGAGCAGCGTATATTAGCAAACATATTTATTCCCTCAGCCACAGCGTCCCATCTGGGTCATCAAGGACTGCAGAGCCCCGTGTGGAAGTCCAGGGAAGCATTTCCTGAAAAGAATGACTCATGGTGGCCTTGTGTGGGGTCACCTGTGCTCTGACATCCCAGAGGCGAGGAGATGGGGTTCTGGCTCAGGTGTGATGGGGAAAGATTTCAGGCCGAGGTGCTATCTGCCTGCTCCGGTGGCTGTGCAGCCTTTTAGCAGGTGGACAGGGTGTTGGGGAGAGTTTCCAAGCAGGAGAGGCGCCGGGACCAGAAGGAGGAGGGTTGGTGGATGAGGGTGGCAACTGCCAGCCGTCGAGTTGTGTGTGGGGTGTGGCGTGGAGTGGAGGATTGAAATCTGAGATGGAGGAAGGGAATTGGACTCGATTAGCTAGGTCTTGAGTGGCCAGCTGAAGACTGAGAGCCACAGTGGAGCATTAGAGGAGACTGTTTAGACTTTCAGCCGGCCATCTTTCAGTACCTGCTGTGGGTTGGGAGCTCTGCCCAGTACCGGGATAGAAAGTTCTCCCCACCTGTGAGCTGCTGTGCACAGTGTGGCGGAGGAGCCGTGGTTTGAAACACAGTGAGATGAGGACAGTATGGACAGTGCTCCTGGCGGTTTGCCGGCCCAGAGGAGGGAGAGGTGGAGCTGGGGGCTGGGAAGGGCTTCGGAGAAGGAGTGGCTGGGAGCTGGGACTTTGCACAAAGGAGGGATCTGCTCTCTCTAGCTGTATATTTATTTTCTTTTATTCTGTTCATCCACATACCTTTAAAAAGACTGTTATTCTCATTTTATTTACTTCATTCACAGTATGAAATGGTTAACTTTTGAAATTCAGTAGTGTGACCCACTCTGTGATCTTTTCCAGCTAATAAAATGGAGTTTTCAGATGGGTCTCATTCCTTTGGTTTCATTATTCCCAGAGGTCTTGCATTCTGGAGCAGATGGGTGGTGGGCCCTGATCCAAACCTCAGGGAAAATAGAGGTTTTATAGATATATCTTGGGCACTGAACTGTTTCTAATCCAGAAAGGACCAACTTGCTAACTTACTCATCCTCTAAGATGGTGGTTGTCAAATGAGCTTGCATCGGAAGCATCAAATGAGCTCGGCCTGCACCCTCGAGGCTCCCGTAGACCTGGACAGGGTCTGAAGGCTTCCTAGGAAGCTGTTGGTCCAGGGGCCACACTTTGGGAACCCCTGCTGTATCTAAGCCATGCAGTCACTGGGAAAAGGCACTGCTGTATTCTTGGTGGGAATGTTCCTTTACATGGCCCTTTCTTAAGGACTCCCCCAGTGGGCTGTCTTCTTAGCCAGTCACAGCAGGAACAAGGGTGCAGACACACAGTGCCCTCCAAGGGAGAAAAGATGGCTCTCCAGACTCCCCAGGAGCCCTCCAGGTTATCCTCGTGGGAATTCAAACTCCTGCAGAGCCTGTGCCAATTGCAAAGATGCTGGGACAGGTGAAGTGGGATTCTAGACTCTTTTTTTTTTTTAATTACTTTTTTTATCTTTGGATGCATTGGGTCTTCGTTGCTGCGCACAGGCTTTCTCTAGTTGGGGCGAGCAGGGGCTACTCTTCGTTGAGGAGTGCGGGCTCTAGGTGGGTGGGCTCAGTAGTTGTGGCTTACGGGCTCCAGAGCTCAGGCTCAGTAGTTGTGGAGCACGGGCTTAGTTGCTCTGTAGCATGTGGGATCTTCCCAGGCCGGGGCTCGAACCCGTGTCCCCTGCATTGGCAGGCGGATTCTTAACCACTGTGCCACCAGGAAAGCCCTGGGATTCTAAACTCTTGACTTTCCTCCTCCTTGTCTGTGAGGGCTCACCCATTCTCAGGACCAAAACTCGATCTCAAAAACTGACATCGCCTGTGAAGAGTAGCAGATTTGTTCTTGTCTGGCTTCAGTCCGTGGCCCCCCATTGTGGCTGTCAGGAATCAAGATTCAGCCTGGTCTCCCTTCTCTCCTTCTGTGAGAGGCCCCTCTTGTAGTCTGGAAATGGGGTGGAGGGGATGAGGACCCTAATAGTGACAGCTCATGGGAAACGGGCAGACACCAGCTCAACGGGTGCTCCCATGCTTTGAGCTCACACCCATTGGAATGATTAATTGATGTCCTCCACTCTGCTGGACAGTTAAGGAAAGCAGGAGAAGGAGGGAAAAGTCTTCAGTTGGACCTAATTTGGCACCATATTGTTTTCTGTTAATCTATTTTGTTTTCTGTCCGTCTGTCCCCAGGGACGGGTGCCTTGCTGCTTGCTGAAGCATGCATAACTAATGTCCTCATTAAGGGCTGATCTGTTTATCAGGGCCATGCAAGGAAGCCAGCCTGCCAAACCTAGGTGCAAGCAGGGGGCTGTTACCTCCCTCTGGGCCTTAGCCCCACCTCATTAAGCTGGTCCGCGCTATTGATTGGGAGCCTGTGTTTGGAAGAGTCTTACTTACTCCATGCATTATCTTGACAGATTGATCAGACCTGATTGAGAACCTCTTAAAGGAACGAACAGCTGTAATGGGAAAGTTGGACTCTGTCATCCGTTAGGATGATTCTGGGAGCAAGAAGAACAAGTCTGACATCTTGGAGCAATTGTATTTACAATTAACATGGCTGAAAACGATTGCCTCTATTGATCCCCCCTTCCTGCAATTACAGCCCCATTGTTTACATTCCAGCACTTCAGTTATAAAAAGGAAATTCAATAATTATTGCATTATTTAAAGTTAAAGTGCCACAGAGTTTGCTGGCTACGCTTGCTGGTTGATTTAACGTTCAGTAAAATCCATGCTGAGCTCTCCATCTTGAGGCCGAACAATATCGGCTTTTAATGAGACTTAAAAAGGGGGGGAAGGAGAGCAAAACCTAGTGTACAGGGTGTTTGTCTGGGTTATTTATTGGGGGGGGCAGTGGAAACCTGAAAGCAGGGCAGAGAAACTAGCCGTGTCATCTTTCGCAAAACTGTGTCCCCTCTCACCACGTGGCCGTCCACTCTGCAGCCAGCCATCTCCTGGTCTCTCGGCTCCACTTCCTCAAAGAAGCATTTTTCTCTTTCCGCTCTCTCGGTCCCTTGTCCCCCTCCCACGAGTGTAACTTATCTTCCTCAACCTTCAACAAAATCCACATAATTTAAGGAGAAAGGGTGAAATGTCTTAGCAGCCAGAATGAGCGACATCAAAGGCATTTGTTTAGAGGGAATTTTTCTCTCGTGCCTGGTCACTTCCCCATTTTCTGTTTCAAGGGAAAAAATGAAATAAAAATTAAGCCCCCGGGCTTCCCTGGTAGTGCAGTGGTTGAGAGTCCGCCTGCCGATGCAGGGGAGACGGGTTCGTGCCCCGGTCCGGGAAGATCCCACATGCGGTGGAGCGGCTGGGCCCGTGAGCCATGGCTGCTGAGCCTGCGTGTCCGGAGCCTGTGCTCCGCAACAGGAGAGGCCACAACAGTGAGAGGCCCGCGTACCGCAAAAAAAAAAAAAAAAAAAATTAAGCCCCTCTTATGAGGAAGAAATCAGCCCTGTGCGTGCTCACTGCCCCCTGCCCATCTCATGCTGGCGGCCTGTGTTCTTCTCTCATAATGAAGGTGATGAGGGTATTTGTCAGCAGATCATGGGAGCTCAAGAGAAGCCTCCAGGTTTGAACACCAAATTCATGCTCTCAGCAGCAGCAGCTAGAAAGTTCAAGAGCGTGGGAGGAATTTTAAAGACCGTTTTATTTTTCTCATATTTGGTGGAAGCTCTCCCGTGGGCTCGGTTCCAGCAAGACATGTGGACAGGTGCGCTCAGCAGGATGCAGGGCTTGCAAGGAAAAAGTGATGCCTCACACCTCGCCATCAAGAGTCATGCTTTCAGCCACAGCCGCACGAAATTTTAGACTGCAGGTGTGAAAGGGGAGAGGAAGATGAATAGAGCCAGTTCCGACTTTTATGGAGTATCTGGAGCAGGCCAGTAGCAGGCAGCTGCTTCCGAGTGACTTTTCATTAAAGGGGTAAATTCTTGTGTGCAGGCATTGCATGATTTATCGAGTGCAGTTTGCTAGAATCTGAAATACTCTTTGGGAAAAGGCGGGCAGTTCTGAAACGTTAGGCCTTGGAAAATTTCCTTTTTATAGGGAAATGTCTCCATGTATTCTGACTTAGGTCTCTGTTCTGTGGCAGTTGCTGTCCAAAGCAGCTGTTCTCAGAGTGTGAGCCCAGACGAGGAGTGTCAGCATCCTGCCAGGAAGATTGTTAGAAGTGCAAATTCTCCATCCTTACCCCAGACCCGGTGAATCAGAAACCCCTGGGGTGGGCCCGACACTCTGCGGCATGACACACCCCCCAGGTGCTTCTGATGCACGCTCCAGTTAGAGGACCGCTGAGCTGGAACACATCTGCATCATTAACCACCAAGCCCATGATGGTGTACCTGCCAATCAGAGGTGAGGAAGCAAAATCTGGTCTCAAGGTAGAGAGATGATGCCTGTGCCAGATATTCAGGTAGTCCTTCACACCTTCTGAGTGATCTTCACATTTGTTTGCTCATGTGGTTTTTAAAATTGCCTCCAAGGAAGACAGGGCAAGTATAAACATCTGTATTTTACAGATGAAGTAATGCACCTGTTTTGACCACCAGACAAGTATGTTTTTCCTGCTGTGTTGACTGTCATGGGGTTGGAGATACAAATAAGCAAATCCTTCAGAGCGGATTTGGGGAATCAGCGCCCTGTCTGCAGCCTTTTCAGCAAAGTTCTCCTTTCCTGGTTCTCGCCTGGGATGTTGGCAGATGTGGTAAAAGAGCGAGGGTTCTGATTTTCATTATATATTGACACCTCATGGGCAGAGAGATCCAGAGAGAACTGATGGGGTTCTGTGGCCAGGACACGGACCTGGGGTGTGATCCTGGTGCTGCCTGCACCAGCTGCACGACTTGGGCAAGGGACTTAAAATAAAATTTCAGCACCTCTTGTAAGGAAGAAGTCGGGCCTGTGTGTGTGCAGTTTCCCCTCTATTTTATAATTTCTGTACATCGCAGTTTCTTTATTGTCAACAAGGGATTCTTCTTTGGCCCTGGGGCGTGGTGTGGGGTGGTGGTTCCCAGGGAGGGGGCAGGATCGATTGGTCATAGGAGGGAAATGTCAGATAGGTAAATTCAGTAGACATTCATTTCTATTCCTAATCCCAAAAGCTTAACTAGTTTGAAAGATAATGGTAGTAATAATAATAGCCTTGTTGATTATGAAGGCACACCATACATCAGGCACTTTGTACAAGTTATCCCATTGACCTCTCCCAGCGGTGCTATGAGGGGGTTCTGTTATTGTTCCAACATTGCAGATGAGGCAACTGAGGCCCACCCCGTGTGTGAAATTTGCTGAAGGTAGCACAGAGGGAGGGTTTTCCCTGGCCTGCCTTAATCCAGAGTTCACCTTAAACCACCATTATGACAACAGTGTGACATGGAGTTGAATGAGGACCAGCTTGAGTAGCATATATATGGCGGCCTTTGTTTTGTGTGGGGACATACCCCTGGGAGAGCTGGAAAGTAGCGTAAGGGAAGAAGCACATCTTAATGAACTGTTACCAGTGCCCTTAGTGGAGGGCTGATCTTCAGATCCAGGGAGCTTTGGGTAGTTCCTGGAGGAGAGTCAGTTTGATGTGAGCCTTGTGGGACCTGCTTGATTGTTTTCCCTGCCACATACCTCCGTTGGCTTCCGAGTTTATGTAGATGCTCATTTGACTGTCGTGGAAATTAGCCCTTATTTTGCTTGAGACCTCAGGCTCCGATGAGCCCTTTCCTTAGGGAAGACTCCTACACACCTTATCAGCTTCCTCTCTATGTATAGCTATGCCACACTCCTTTCTGGAGTTTTCCCTGCAGAGGGAAATGAAATCTGTTAGGGATGGCATCAACATTCTACAAGAGTCCATGCTTGGATTTTTCTAGAAAAGATTTCAAAGCCAAGGCTGATACAACCTATAGATTGCAGATTTATGCTTATTTTTTTTTTTTAGAATTTACTATACTTCTCTCAAGGAACATTCTTCTTGAGACTTTTGAATGAGGAAATATCATTCATGCAAGCGAAGAGATGCAGGGTTAGAAAGTCTTGACTCTGGCCTTGGAGCTCGGATGCTGAGAGCGAACAGTCATGGCTTGTTCCAGGGCGTGAGGAGACTGGCCTAGAAACGGGAAAATAGGTCAGAGCAACGCAAATGGATTGATCTAAGGGAATATTTTTACTTCCTTTCACGTTCTCTTGTAAATGGTGGTTGGGGCTTATATCTTACGCTGTCTGCTGGGCTCCTGCAGTGAAATAGGACTAAATTAACAGGTGCCGAGGATGAGGGCATGAGTGGGTGAAAAGCCAACATGAAACAGAGAATACATATATATTTAGGTTGACCTTCCGGAAGCTTTCCTAAGAATGCGACATTAAATTTGGAACTGTAACACAACCCCTGATTAAAAAAATTAACCACCCCCATTCTGGATTGCATTACACCTGAAACAATTTCTTTTTTAGGCATTCAAAGTGAATACCCGGGTCTGGGGAGTCTCGTGTTCCAGAATGCACCCCATGGTCATTGCAGTGTAGGTGGACAGCTGTGGACCTGGCCTCCAGCCCTGGGTTCCAGTCGTGTTTCTTCCATGCTCTGTGGGACCTTGGGGGCAAGGGGTCACATGACTTCTTGGAGCTTTGGGTTTCTCCCAAGGACGGGCCAAACGCTGCCCACGTCGGGGTGTCATGAGAAAATTAAATGTGTGAAGGTGCTTCCTCAGGAGTAAATGCCATGCACGGGTATGATGGTGAACTAACACCTGCTTACTTCTTCCTTATTTCATCTTACTGGGTAATTAGCACATTCACTCTGGACCCTCATCTTCCTGTTTCTTCTCACTGGAAGTGTTGGTGAGACTTTCATGGTCCTCACCCCAAGCCCCGGGCTTGCTGTGGTTAAGTTTTTTCCCTCCAGAGGCCTGATGCCACAGCAGCCTGTTCCATTGGGGACCTCTGTTTTGTGGATTGAGAGACTCTCCTGCCTGCCTGTGCCGGGTTGCACTTCCGAGCACCACAGGTGTGTCAGGGGCTGTTTTGGACGCCCACCGTGGGGCTTCTTCTCTGTGATGCAGGAGGTGTCTGGTCTGCCACTTGCCCGGAGGGAGGCCTGGGAGCTGCTTTACCCCATCAGGGAGCTCCAGTGTTTACTTTGCCCTCTGAGTACAGATGCGTTGCATCCATGGGAGAATGTGGTGACGGGGTGGGCATTCGTGTGTTCATTGTAACAGTTATTATTCCCCGAGGAACCTTCATTTGTGAATCGTGTGTTTTCATCTGTGAGTGTGCGTGTGTGTGTGTGTCAGAGTGTACTTTGTCCATTTCTCCTTTAAAGGGGAGGCTTTGACAAAACCTGATCAATATTTTGCATTCCATGCATGAAGAACCAGATGTTAGAAGTTTCCTATTGTTGAGGGGGAGGGAGCCGGGGCCCCTCCAGATTTATAGAAATCGATGTCCTCTGACAGAACTTGGTTAGTTTTCCTGGGAAACAAGTAACAGGAACACATTTTTTTGATTTTCACGATGAATTATTTTCTAACAAGAGCCCTCTTTTCGTCTCTTTGACTTTCATTCGTTGGCCAGGGTGGACGAGCCCAACATGTCAGTGGGGTGGGATCCCACAAATAACGCGGGCTGGCTCCTTTCCTTTCTTTTTAAATTATTAATTTGCTTTTTGCACTCGGCCTCACGTGCCAGGCCTATTATTCAAGGCGCCTCTTGTTGTACTGAGGTCTTTTCTTTTCCAAGTTCTTCCCTCGGAACCAGACCCAGAAGGGAAGACGTGGGACATTGGATGTTTCCGTGTCAGGCGCACAGGAAGTGTCGCCTGCCAGCTAAACCAGGACAGGACGAGCATTTTAAATGATAAATGCTCTGACAGGATCAGACAGATGGACAGGAAAGGGTCCCTGACCAGTGCGAGGGAGCCCCGCTCGCTCATTTCCAGCACAGGTGCTGCCCACCTAGTGTGTGTGAATCCAGCTCCTACTCGACTGCTGTGAGGGCAGTCTGTTTCCTGCTGCACGGTGGTCAGTTGGAGAAGTTGGAGTTTGTTGGGCTCTTTCTCTGTTTCCATTTATGAGTCACACTGGATACTTATTCCCTTCTTGTGGGTCCTTGTACTTCTCTGAGCTTTCAGGAAATAAATCCTCTTGCCACGTGTAGACGTTTCTTTTGGTGGAAACAACGGTACACTTGCAGTTCATATAACCCAGTGTTTTGCAGGCACTTTAAAAAACAGCCAGTGAGATTGGGGGAAAACAAGGAAACCCTGGGTGGTTCAGTGTTCAAGGTTATAGGAGAGGCTGGCTGAACCGAGTGAGTTTGGCTGGACCTCGGTTGCCAGTCTTCTTTAGCTGGGTAGATCTCCCTTTCTTGATTTACTAGTTGGTCCTGCTTCTTCATTATTCATTGGTGGGTAGATGTTGATTTTTCTTGAGTGAGCCAGTGATTTTCACCGGTCCAGCTGGAGGGTGTATTCTCACAATGGTATTCACACTAAAGGGGTGCCCTCCTTATATCCCTTGGCCTGACTGCCAAGTCACCGCCATCACCGCCTTATTACCTGCAGGGTCATGCCCTAGAGTAGGGCATAGTCTCTGTACGTGTGTGTGTGTGTGTGTGTGTGTGTGTGTGTGTGTTTACATAGTGTCTCATGTGTTGTAGATGCTTAGAATTGAACCAAAACCAAACCCTGCCTGATGGGCTCAGTGGCCAGTTTTCTTTGGGTCCACGTGTAGCACACTAACCACACTTGAAGTTATTGTTCCGTTTTCTTTTTTCAACTGTACACCTGACCCGACAGAGGTGAGCAGTTAAGGATCTTGAGCACAGAGTAAAGAAATAAATGGAAAAAGCCAAACAAGACCTGGGTCCTCCTTCCCGAGGATGGGCAACCTCTGAGAGGGGGAGAGTGTTGGGGGAGTCCAGTACCTGCGTGGGAGGAGAATTTCCTGCCTGCAGAGGAGAGCAAGAACTCTGAAAGGAGGCAGGCAGCTCCTCCGCTGAGTCTTCCACTGGGATTTGTGCCTTGGTGGATTCTCCATATATTACAGTGAATTTAATTAAATACATTGTGATCCCAACTGACGGTATTCTAATTAGCTGGGACAGGAAAAATCATTCTCCCTCTTTCTCCAAATGAAAACATCTACTCTCTTCTGCAGGGAAAGCATGTCTCTGGCTGACTGGCTTGCCCCGTAGAGTCCTCATCGGCCTCTGCAGCCCCATCCCCTCCTGCTGCATCTTATTAGGCAGGTTCCAAGGGTGGAATTCTGGGGATGGGCCAGGGCATCTTGGGAGGGAGAGGGTGCCTGGCCAACAAGGTTAGGGCGTTGACCCACTCAAGGCCTGGGAAATGACCAGATGGTGTGGAGAAGGTCACAGAAGTCAGGACCTAGGACCCTGCTGCTCGCTTTGGGCCCCCGTTTGCCGGAGATTGGACAGCCTGAGAATGACCGAGCTTACGAGATGGGGTGACAACAGGAGCTGTCACACGCAGGTAGACCTCAAGAGACTCCAGTTGTGAGTGGAAGTTTGGGTTGGGTATAACCTTTATAAGCAGGTGTTTCCTAGGATGGAGAAATAGTTGGTTCTGGATCTTTGTGTGTATGTCTTGGAGAGTGAACTTGGAGTGCAAAAGCAAGCTTGGAATTTTGAATTACGCTTCTGTGCAAGTCTCTGAGAGAGGACCCTGAATGTTCCCTGCACTGGGATCAGTGGGAAAGGCCGTGGCTCTGTTTTCCGCATTTCCTTTTATTCTTTTCTCTACCATTTGTAGCATGTAACCATTTCCCTTCCAAAATTGTTCTCACACGGCAGACAGAAGAATTCCTGGTGGCGGTAGAGATTGCCACTGACCGCCATGGGTCAAGTGTAGTGGTTTGGGGACATCATCCTTATACAGTTATTTTTTAAACAAGAGTCTCCAGTATCATGTTTATTTTAGTTCAGGATTTTTACAGCCCTGTCACCCAGGAACCCATGGATTTGAGGACAAAATACATCTGACATCTGACAACTCCCATCCAACACTTTTTGGCCATGTTATCCTCTCTTCTGGCTCAGAGACTAGAAACCCCAGCTGTTTGGAAAAGAACCCTCACATCCATATTAAAATTTTATGTTTAAGATTCAGAGCTTTAGTGCAAGGAAGTCCTGTTTCATGGGAAAGTAATGAGAATTGGGGGTTAGGGCTTTAATGGTACTTGCTCTGATTTCATAGTTTATGATACCACCAAAACTCCTCGACAGAACTTACTGCTTTAGATGCCATGGGTATTTTCCCTGTTATCTTTCATTCAGTCAGTTTTTGTTGAAACTTTAATAAATGTCATTCTTTTGGTCTTAGTGATCCAAGGCAGCAGTTTCTGGCTCCTGTACAAGTTTCCTGTTCCTCAATCCCAAGCCAAACTCTTGCTCCCAGGAATATCCTGGTGCAGTTTTTGGCTTTCGGGGGCCCCTGTGGAGAAGTCGGGGAGAAGGAACATGGACAAGCTCATCATTTTCCTTTCCACCTAGCCCATCAGACTCTCCTTCTTCCCAGGGTTGCAGCCTCCAGAAAACATTGCTTTGGTGCTTTCCATACTCCTGAAATCCTCTGTAAGGAGCCTTATGTCAGAGGCAGCAAATTGAAGATAAACGATTTAAAAAAAAATCAGCTCAAACTTATTTCAAGAAAAGTAGCTTTATATTTTCAGTTGTTATAATTTTTTTTTTTTTTTTGCGGGATGCGGGCCTCTCACTGTTGTGGCCTCTCCCGCTGCGGAGCACAGGCTCTGGACGCGCAGGCTCAGTGGCCATGGCTCACGGGCCCAGCCGCTCCGCGGCATGTGGGATCTTCCCGGACCGGGGCACGAACTCGTGTCCCCTGCATCGGCAGGTGAACTCTCAACCACTGCGCCACCAGGGAAGCCCAGTTGTTATAATTTGACAGTTAACACTGAGCTTGCTAGTTCTTCAAACTCCTTCTGGTTGTGAGTGTTCTAGGACAGCTATTACGGGGTCGGGGCAGGCAGGGAGGGTATTGCTTTGTTCCAAGGCTCTGCGCTTGAATGTGTTAAATCACCCATTTCGAGACAGAAGGGATTGTTCTCTCTTGGTACCGGTGAAGCCCTTCACTCTGTTATCTGCAAGTTGGCCCCAGAGCAAAAGTGATTATAGTAGTGTAGTTTTTCCTCAGCACTCTATTGTTGCATTCATATTTCCTCTTCCAACGAGGTCCAAACGTGCTTCTGGGATGTTCACACTTTTTCCGTGAACATAGGATGTGTGCGTGTGAGCACATGAGCCTCAGAGCCATGTCATCCAATAGGAAGTGCTGCTAGGGCCACTCTAGTATTCTCAGTATGAGGCAGAGTGCAGGACATTCTGACTGCTGTGCTTTCTGAGTGTCTCACCGTATAATGTGGACAAGAAAGATATCCAGGCAGGACCAGAAACAGTTACCAGGCATGGGCATCAGATAGAACAAGTGTGGTCAGAAATGAGAGGGGCCGGACAAAGAAGTTCCGAGGCATTTATCGTGTACTCTGTGTAGTCCCTTGGGCCAGGCTCTGGGGACTAGAGGTGGGGATGAGGGTGAGGAGAAAGTGGGAAGGACAGGTGGAAACATGAGCCCATAAAATACATTATCTGAATTTCCTCCTCCAGAAGGATGCTGGGGGATGTGAGACCCAGCTTCTAGTTCTCTCTCCCACTAACTAGCTGGGTTACCTTGGGTCAACCACTTAAACTTTTTGGAATTGTTTCTCCTGCTTTATGTGCACCCAATAGAAAAGTTCCCTCTTCCCCTAAAATGAATCATTTGAAATGAAGGAGGCGGCCTTCCTATACCAGGAGCATGTCAGTTCCCTAATTGCTAATAAAAAGGGTCCATAGCTTTCAGCATATTCTCAAAGAGGCCCCGAAAGGATGTGAACGTTGTGCTTGGATAATCTTTAAGTCTCCTCCTAAATGCAGAAGTCTGGGGTCTGCTAACTGCTTCCATGGCCTCCACTGCCTTGTGCCCAGGGCTTTATTCCTGTGTGTGCCTGCTTTCTGCCAGCTCTGGGGCTTCTGTGTTCTGAAATCAGAGTACTGTGTTGACACAAACACAACACCGAGTGTAATTTTGACCATCTGAGCACTAAGCCAAATGTCCTTGAGATGTTGACAGGGAAACTAGTCTGGAGAAATTTATTTTTGTGTCTTTTTCTTTTTAATCCTGGGGAAAACCTAATTTTGGGTTCTCCTAATAGTCTGCAGTTCTAAATACAAAAACTTGAGTCATCCTTCTTGTGAAATAGCCTAACAGCAGCTTTGGCTCTGTGTTACTGACCTAAGATTCTGTACAGGTAAGGTGACTATGTGGGCCATCCCCTAAAACAGGGGCTGGTCACTTTTTCCGTAAGGGGCCAGATAATAAGATTTTAGGCTTTGCAGGCCAAACAGTCTCTATTGCAACTATGGAACTCTGGTGTTGAGAGAGCAGCCATAGACAATACACAGATTAACAGATGTGGCTGTGTTCCCATAAAACCCTGTTTACAGAAATAGGCAGCAGGGTGGATTTGGCCTGTGGGCCATAGCTTGCCGACCCCTGTTCTAAATAAAGCAGGATGCTTTGGAGAGTGGAAGGAGGAACCTTTAATTATTGTGCCAGGAAAACCAGTTTTATACTGGGAGGGTCGGATCCGTCAGCGTTTTCAGCACTCTGACATGTGTGAGGGAGACGGGAACGAGGGTCAGCTTGCTCCCTGTCCTCACAGAGCTGCTGGGGAAGGACCCGCTGGGAAAACCAAGCAACCCCCATAAGGGATCCTCGGGCTGCTGCCAGGGCATGGTGGGCTTGGAGTGGCTTACCTGAGGCGTGTCCCTCTCTTTCGCCCCTGTAGCACCTGCAGCAGCACGAGAGCGGCGTGGAGGGCGAGAGCTGCTACTACCACTGCGTCCTGTGCAACTACTCCACCAAGGCCAAGCTCAACCTCATCCAGCACGTGCGCTCCATGAAGCATCAGCGCGGCGAGAGCCTGCGCAAGCTGCAGCGGCTGCAGAAGGGCCTTCCAGAGGAGGATGACGACCTGGGGCAGATCTTCACCATCCGCAGGTGCCCCTCCACTGACCCCGGTGAGTGGTCTCATGGGCATGGGAGGCCCGGGGCTGCCCGGGCAGTGGCCTCCCGAGGGCTGCGGCTTGGTGCAGCTGGCCCTCACGTCCGTTACCACCCTCACAGCTGACCATTGTGTTCTGAAGGGACATGCAGGGATTGTTGCTTTTCCCATTTTTTAAAGGAACTTAGCACCACACTTTTCTTCAGATGTCACAAGCCGCTGCCCAGGGAGCAAGCCAACAGACCGCGTTTTGTCCCCTCTCCCCACGTTCTTCTGAGGTGCGCTCTAGATTCAGTTTTTTGGTTCAGATCGACATGAAGCAAACGCTAAACTATGTCTTGCTCGGTATTGAGAATGGGCAGTGTGTGACCTCGAGTCTGGTCTGTAAGAATGAACTTCAAAGAAGATCGAAACATGTGTTTGTTATAAACATTGCGATTGTATTTGAGAACGACCCAGTTGTTCCTGGCTCGGTGCTGGCTGTTACTTCACAAAGAGGGTGGAGACCTTCCAGGGGAGCTAACCCCGTGCTTCCGCCTCCCACCCTGTCCTCTCACCCGCCGCCCCCTTCTCCTTCCTTCCCTATGTGACTCACACTCCCACCGGGACCTCACTCAGTAGAATCTCCCCTCTCTCTTATTTTTTCAGCCTTCCAGTCCCTTTCTCTCTGGTTGGGAGCACAGGACAGTCACCTGTCACTTTAAAAACCATTTATGGTTAAAGCCCTCCCTTAATCCTGTGTTCCACTCTCTCTCTCCAACAGCATCTTCAGATTCTTGAAAGAACGCTCTGTGTTGGTCCATCTCCTGTTCACACATCAGCCTATCATAGCCCGTTTCCTCCCGTCATCAAACCATCCTTGAGAAGGTCACCACTGACTTCGGATTTTCTGAGCCCAGTGTCTGCGTGCTGAGCCTTTTTCTTTCTGTGGTCTTTGAAATTGCTTCCCATGCCCTTCGGGAAGCTCCCTTCCCTAGACGTGTTTCTCTCTTGTCCTCCTGCTGCTCTGGACTGTCCTCCACGCCACCCCCCACGCCCACACCCCCGCCCCACACCCCGGCTCGTGGCCCTCAGGCTGCCCTACGTGCCGTCATCACCTGGGCACTAGGCCTGGCCCTCGGCTCCCAGCCTCTTGAAACTTTGTCTCCTGGTGTTGGCAAGTGCCCTTCAGACAGCTTCCTGGACCTCTCACGGGTGCCACCTCATACTCGCTGGGCTCACAACTTCCCCTGCAGACCTCTTTCTCCTTCCGATGGCGTGCTGTTGAATGACCTAGCCGGGCTGCAGACTCAGGCCTTTTGGTCTCTCCATCGCCTGCTGCATCTTCTCGGCCTCTCACGTGTCGTGGCCATGTGGGGACTTTATCCTAATGTTATCATACACTTTTTTATGAAGTTTTTAAAGGCAAAAAGTTATATAAACCTTACTGTGAAAAATGGCATAGCCCCCGCCAGTCCCATTCCCCAGAGCACCGCCTTTCAAGTTTAATTGTTCCTTTTGTTACTTATTTCCATATTTCTTAACAAGCTTCTACTACTATTTCTTGATTAAAAAGAAATTTTTTTGGTAAGTTGTAGACATTATCTATTGGCTTTCTACTCCAGAAGATGGGGATTTTGCTGGTGTGCCATTGTGCAAGCTGACACACTCATACCACTCACACTCATACCCTCCCATTATCCGTACACACTCTCTCATACACACACACACACAGACACGGTACCCACATACCCCGGCCCCCTACACACTCAATCTTCCCCTCCCTTCATCTTCCATTATGATTAAATAATAATTTGGGGGCATATTAATATTCAGTGTTTTCATTATTCTGACTCTATAAATATTAATCACAGCTGAGCCATGTAGAGTTTTATAATTTCATTTACCTTCTTGTACAACTTTTTTGTTTTCCCTGGTTTTCTAGGTACCTACCATAATTCATGGCTAACTCTCTGCCAGAGTAGATATGTTCTCATCTCCGAAGGCTCTGCTGTATCAGTTTATCTGTTGGCTTCATCTCCTCCTGGAGACATCCCTCCCGAGCCCTTATGGACCCCTCTGCCTATGGCTCTTGTCTCCATCACCTGGCTGTAGCTTTGCTCCCTTTTGCCATATAAATGAAACCGGATTCTTCTCTGATGGGATATACCAAAATTCGAGAATGCTTCCCCCCTGCTAGAGTAGGATTATCACAGAGGAGGGGCCAGTCCTCCCAGCAGTCAGTCTGAATTGTTGCTTTGGGAAGGTACTGTGTGGGTACCAGGATGATTTTTGTCGCCTCCAGGTCACTGCAAGACTGACTGTGCCTTCCCACGTGTATTGTAAATGCCTCTTTGGGTTAAAGTTCAGTCTTAATCTCTGGGGCTTGTGCTTCGTGTCTGACCCCATGGCTCTGCATGTGAGCCAGGGACGGGGCCCAGCACCCACAGACATGCCAGTGCCATCTGGCTGTGGGAATCCCTGCTCCCCACTGGGGCATTTTGGCCTGTTTGAGCCTGCCATTCCCCATTATTCTGCTATTAAGTCATTTCACAGGATTCTCCTTCCTCTGCCAATATACTCAGACCTATTTATTTCAGGGTTTAAATTTTTTTTTTTTTTTGCGAGCTCTGCACACATCATTGTTTCAATCTTCCGCTAAAAGCTGGTCCCTTTCGCCCCTCAATTCTTTCTTTCACTCTGCTCAGAATTCCCTTTTTATTAATGAGGTGCCCCAAACTAAATAGTGTACAGCTGCCATTTCACCCGGGGTCTATGGACTGGAACAAACAGTTCCCTGTTTTATAATGTAATGCTTCTATTTATGCAGCCGCTCTGGAATTGCTTTCTTACACCATTGCCTTCTGGGTTTCTCTCATTTAGTGCGTATTAGGGGTTTTTTTTTTCCCTCCTCCTGAAGTGTATGAGCAACTTTAGTCTAGATGATAGACTTCCTTTCTGTATTTCTAAACCCTTTTGTATTGTCTTTGGCCTGGAGTCATGTTTTTGCGCTGCACCCACCTCCCTCCCAACCCTGCGCCCCTCCCACTCATACGCTCTAGCTACGTTTATTTATACGCTTTACTAATGACAAAAGGGACAAATTATTAGATAATACTCATATTGCGTTAACAGTGACTCGGTTCCGTTTCAGAAACTCCTGTAAGATCACGCATCTTAAAATATACCCTTTTCCCTCCCGCCGGGAATTGACTCTTAAAAACTTCTTGGAAGAGCGTCTTCAAGAAAAGGGACATTGTGGGCCTAGTAGAATTAAGACATTGAAGGTCATCAGCTTCAAGTTTTGTAAACGCAGACTTGATAAAATACAGGCATACCTCGTTTCACTGTGCTCCACATGCTTCATTCTTTTACAAATAGAAGATTTGTGGCTGCCCTGCATGGAGCAAGTCTGTGGGCCCCATTCTTCCAACAGCATTTGCTCACTTTGTGTCTCTGTGTCACATTTTGGTAATTCTCGCAATATTTTAAACCCTCCACCAGCGAAAAATATTACGAACCCCTGAAGGCTCAGATGATGGTTCACATTTTCTAGCAATAAAGTATTTTTTAATTAAGGTATGTACATTTTTTAGACATAATGCTGTTGAACACTTACTAGACTACAGTATAGTGTAAATGTAACTTTTATACACCCTGAGAAACCACAAAATTCGTGTGATTCGCTGTATTGTAATACTCGATTTATCGCAATGCTCTGGAGCCGAACCTGCAGTATCTCTGAGGTATGCCTGTATTCCCAGTTTTCTCCTCTGGAACGTAAGGATTGGGACACTGATCTTCAGCTGGAAACATCATTCATGTAGCATAAGGCGGCCTCAGGGAATCTTTGGGCACCTTTCGGGAGCCCTGCCTGTTCTGACTCTAAGCTGCGTATAAACGGTGGCGCTGTCTAGGGTTTTCGTTCCTGGTATTCTGTCATCATCTGGTTAAACGATGGTGTTCTCTCTCCTTTCCTTCCTTTTCTTTCCTCCTCTCTTGTCCACGTACCAGAAAGTTTTACACAAAAGCCATCAGAAATAACTTCCTTTCCTTCTCTGAGCCCAGGACCTCAGACCCCAGTCTCCTGTCGCCTTCTGCAGGTGGCAGGGCTTCCCTTGCTGAGGCTGATGGAGTGGACTCTACCATGGATTCTTCCCAGTGGGTGACAGAAATATCACTTCTTCAAATCTTACTTGTTAACTTAAGCCCACGTGTTTTCCAATCAGTCAGGCTTAGCACGTCGCCTGCCAGCCCACACGGAAGTGTGGAGAAGGAGAAATTGTGAAGGTCTCCTCTGCCTTTCACAACTTTGTGGCAGTGGCCAGGATTTACACCCACCATGGGCCCTCTAACCCCTTGAGAGGCCTCATGACCAGACGTAAAGCATCTAGGTCCTGCCCTGTCTTGATTGCTGACCATGTGCTAATAAGTAGTCCACGCTCCCCTACACGGTCCTGCTTGTGGTCAAGCTTCACCCTTACATCAATGGGCGGGCTGAGTCCTGTATTATATTGTCTTTAACCGAGTGTGATGGTCTTTGTCCATGCTACAGACATACATGCGCACACACACGCATGCACACACACACACACGCACACACACACACGGCCTTCCCATTAAAAAAAAATGTCTTGGAATTATACATCTCAGAGAAAAGGAAGTAACCAAACTAGATGAGGTTCACTGCATCCCCGCATTTTTTGTGTGTGACCTGGTCTTTCAGTTTGTGGCTTGAGTGTCTTTTCTGCAAAGAGCAAGTGTTCTCCTGACTTTGTTGGGACTTAGCCTTTCCGTTTCATCCCCACACACAGATAAAGGAAGAGAAAGCCCGTTGTTGTGGCCGCACCCTGGGTTATATCTCCCAGTTGCTGGCTTCGGCTGTTTGCTTCCCATAGTTGACCAGAAGCTCTTGAAAGATGGAAAGCTCTCGTAGGTGGATCATGTGTAGGATCAGCTTCCCTGTTTGCTTATTAAAAAGGCATTTCTGGCTCCCGGGTGAAACTGTAGTTAATTTCACTCTATCAGTGCCCTGGGCTTCCAGAAGACAAGAGGTGCTTTGTGTTTCTGGCCTCAGCCTTCCTCTCCTTTTCCTCCTCCTGTTTCTCTTACCCTCGCCTTAACTACTTCTTTCACGGAGATGTCAACCTCCGAACATTGCACAGAAGTAATTTAGTGATTCTTCATTGAGCACCTACTGTGTGCAAGGCTTCGAGTTGGGGGCACAGCTGTTGCTCTCCCCTCAGCTCTTGTTGTGGATACACTGCATAATATGCCAGCCCAGGCATCCGGGGCAACTGGACGGTGGCTCAGTTTACAGAGGGCGCGCTCATTCAGAGTTTAGGGGAATATTTTGCTTGGAGCGGAAGACGGCGGCCTCCTTCACTGACACATCTTTGGCGCTCAAGGTAGTGAATTCCTGGGGTCAGGGAGGCAGACACAGCTGGCCAAGTGATGATGTGGTTTTGGTGACAACCTTTACTGGAACACTCACCGGCTTCACTTGATGGGTTATGTTTTTAAACCAACTTCCAGGGAGTTCTGCTTAACTTGTACAGTTTAAGAGAATAAGAAAATGTACTGTTTTCCAATTTCTCATTTGTTTTTGTTTTGATTTTTCAAAATTGGCATAAGGCTGCCCTCTGCATATGAAGTGCATTTTTTTGGTAAATGGCTAAATTATATGCAATTTCAGTGTAATTATTCTTATAGCACTAAAATATGTTGTGGCCAGTTCTGCAGTTCCGAAGCACTGTTTTCATAAAACCAGCACAGTTATGCTCTTTCCTTTTTCCTTTTGACTGTGTGTCTTGTCCATGGGGTTTGGGAAAAAGCAGGGATAAAGTATTTCTAACTAGAAAAGTTAAATGTAAAAAGATCGTCAGGACAAATTGGGGTGGCTGAAAATTTAAGCACTCATGGAGGAGTAGAGAAAATATGACTTTATCTGTTTTAAATCCATTCCCTGATGAAGGACTATTGGGATAAGGATTGTGAATTTCAGTGTGCTTTTTTAGAAAACTGCTTTTCAGTGCAAGGATAAAGGGACATCATTATGTATCGACATGAAAAGAGAATATAATATTGTTAAATGAAAAATGGGGTTTACAGAATAGGGTATAGTTTGACTCTAATTTTTTTTTAAAGCTTTTAAACTAACCATCCTAAGCATAGTTTGTAATTGGCATTTCTGGCTGTTTCATGGGTGGGACCTAATAGAGTGTCAGGCACGTGACAAGAGCTCAAATGGTGGTGGAGCTCATTGACAGAGGTATTAGCAGAATTGCTCACAAGAAACCAGGGGGTGAACCTTGGTTGTCTTTTGTTCATGGAGATAGTTTTCCGTTTGCCGATATAAAGTATACATAGTTTGATTACTGTCTGATTTGCTTGCATTTTGCACCTACATGAAGAGGACAGGAGTACTTCTTAGGGTGTATACTGTCTTGTTTTTTTGTTGCAACACAGTTCCTGATTTGCCTTAATTAGTCCTCTAACAATCTACAAAGGTCAGCGCCAATTGCCTGTTCATTTACATTTGTAATTGTGATGGCTTCTGATTACATATTCCTTGTCTTAGTCCTTCCTCTAAGTAGATGCTAGTGTGTCCTCCCCTCCTCCCACACATGTGTGTGCATGCCTAGGCGTGCATGTGCACACACACACACAGACACCCACACCCCAGGCCAGTGTAGAAGCTAAGGATCTGTCTCTTCATACAAAACAGCTTTGTAGTGATGGCACTGTCTTTCCTGGAACATCAGAGTCTGTTATGAAGAGGCATCTTGGAGGGGCTGTTGCTTCTAAGCTAGGAATATAATGAAGCCAGAGTCAGGGAAATTACGTGGATACCAGGCCAGAAGTCCAAGAGCCATTATCTAGGAGCTTTCTTGAACTGGGTAATTAAGGACAATTAAAGATTTCTGCTTGCTCTCTGCAAAGTATGCTAATGATCTGGTGTGTTGGAAGGTGGACATGTGCAGAGTGCTGGTTCACTGCTGTCCCGTGCTCCTGGTCTGGAGGGGTCCCTCTGGAGAAGATGTGACATCACCGGGATAGTCCTTGGGCAGTGGGTCCAGGGTCTATGACCTCCCACCTACTCTGTTTCCCTTCTGTCTTCTCCAGAAGAGACGAGCGTCTGCACCAAGACATTCCACCTTTTAGAAATTATCTGAGATCTGGCTGCAGTAGCCTGAGTTGCAATGATTATCATTTATTCGCCCTTTGATATTCTGGATCCACCATTTACTAGTTGCTTTATTTTCATGGGAGGTTCAAAGCTGTTGAGGTTTTTTGGGTTTTTTTCAGTATATAGCCCTGGAGCATACATTGCCTATATATTGGGCTGTATGTATGGCTAGACATTGCCTGCCCGGTTAGCCCTGTCCTCATTTGGGGGCTCTAGTTGTCTTGCATGCTGTCCCCTTCGGTAGGTAGTGGTGTGTGCCCTTATCGCCACCCTGCACTGCCCACTCTGAGAGGTAGCAACACTGTGGCTGCTCCCTTCCAGGGAGGGTGATACCAAGGGGCACAGCAAAAAGATAAAAGAAAAAAAGGCGCCTGCTGATCGTAACTGGAATTAGGAGAGACTGGGGGTCCTTTTGGAGGGGGGATATTGAGGGTGGGCATTAGGGGTCTCCTGTTTAGGGTTGTGAGCATGTCAGAGAGCCCAGAAACACAGGGATCCCCAAGGGAGACAGAGAATGTCATGACACACCAAGTATCACTTCAGTGAAACTTTTCTGCCAAGTCACCTTTGCAAGGGGTATCCAAGGAGCTTGAAAGTTTGCATCTTGACAGATGAACATAAGTAGCTAGCCAGTGAGTCGGTGTTTGCACTGGGTTGGGGTTAGGGTTGTGCACCTGGATTCCACGTGGGTTGGGGATGGAGGTAGCGGGATGGAGCGGTCATCATCTGCTGTCCCCACCACGTGGGCAGATCCTCATCCCAGCCTCTGCACTTCACACCTCCTGTGTTGCCCAAATGTAATTTTTCAAGAGAAAGGAAGATTTGTACTTGTTTTGCCTTTAGGAATGTCTAAAGAATCCATTTCTTGGGCTAGTTATATTAAACTTGTTCCTGACCTTGGCAGGGGGCCAGGGAAATAGAACATGCATCTGTCTCTTTGCTTACAGAAATAGCTCAAAGCCTTCTTCTCAGAGTTACAGATGTTAAGGAAGAAGCCCCTTCAAACTGTGACCCAATTAGGAGAATTATAGTCCCACATGATTTTTTCAAACACTGACTAGCAGTGGGAAGTTTTCTGGCCTCCCAAATCAGAATAAGCGCTGTCCAGAGTCCCCTGGTCGTTGGGTTCCTAGATCCCCTGAGAGCAGCAAGGAAGCTTCTCCAGATTCTGTCTGCCCGTTCTGCACGGCAGCCACAAGCCCCCTGTGGCTATTTAAGTTTAAATTAATTAAGGTTAAATAAACATTTAAAATTCAGTCTCTCTTGTCATACTAGCCAAATTTCAAGTGCTTCTTAGTCACATGTGGTTCATGGCTACCTTGGTGGACAGAACAGATTTCTAGAACCGTTCAGAAGGTTCTGACGGACAGCGCTGGCCGGCTGTGAGGGCGCATGGCACACTTACCCTGGCTCTGGGTTCCTCACTGGGATCCTGCAGGTCCAGGCTGGGTTTGGGCTGCATTTTCCATAAAACTCTTTGGCTTCCGTTTTAAAGAATATGGTGCCTACCTGCCACCTGCTTTCTGCCAGGCTGCGTAGGGTGTGTTCTTTATTGCTTTCCCATTTCTCTTTTTGCTTTTTTTTTCCCCTCAGTTTTTCTCAGTATGGGAGAAATATGTTTTCAAATAGGCATTTACTTTTGGTTTTGCCACTTTAGCCTAATCCATTAGCAGTTCTGAGGGAGTTGGGAAGGACTTTGTAAAGATGTATCCTTCAGAGTGGTTGTTAAAGGGCTTTTTATAGTTTTATACCTCAAGACTATATCTTGAGACCTTTTGTGTGTTTGTTAATAAAAAGAGCTATTTATTGCTTTTAAAAGATCCTTGACTTCTGCTCTAATTAGAATATTAAAAGTTGGACAGTATGTGATTTTTCTTGGAACAGGCCTGTCTGTTGTTTTAACTCAGTTTTATCCAGATCTGTTGTCCTCTCATGAAGACACAAAAAGAATCTATGTGCTTTTCTCTCACCATTTTCCTTGGCTTAACATCCTCTGCTTAGGACAGAGTTTGTCCTTTCAGACTGCCTTAGTTTGCTTAGAGCTGCCATAACAAAATACCGTAGGCCGAGTGCCTTAAACAGCAGAACTTAGTTTACTCACAGTTCTGGAGGCTGGAAGTCCAAGGTGTTGGCAGGTTTTGTTTCTCCTGAGGCCACTTTCCTTGGCATACAGATGGCTGCTTCTCTCCTTCCATGGCCTTTGCTCTGTGCTCAGCCCTGTGTCTCTCTGTGTGTCATAATGTCCTCTTCTTATAAGGACATCAATCGGGGTGAGCCCTAATCCAGTCTAACACTCACTTCTAACTTAATCACTGCCTTAAAGGTCTTTCTCCAAATACAGTCACATCTGAGGTGTTGGGGGTTAGAGCTTCAACGTATGAATTTGGGGAACACATTTCAGCCCGTAACATTGACTCTCTGACATCTGAGGCCAGTGTCTTCTTTCTTCTTCTGTGGTCCTTTTGGATGTGGAAGGAGGGCAGGAGGTGGAGGTGGGCGCAGAGGCGGAGGGCAGTGGAGAGACCCTGCACGTAGCCCTCCCGCAGCGTTATCAGGACCTGCTGGCCCCTCCGTAGCTTCCTGCTCCCAGCCCTTGGTCCTCGATGAGGGCCTTGGCCTGTGAAGAAACAGAGCAAGCTTCTTGGCAGGGGACTCCAGAGGGGTCCCCTTGTTAGGTCAGGAAAGAGGTCAGAGCACTGTGCCCACTGAGCTCGTTGAACCAGGAGTCTCTTCTCACCTGTCCTGACACAGCCTCTGCTCAAACCTTCCACTGATGAGCCCCAAGGGCACAGCCAGCCCCATGTAGGGATAGTCTCGTGCCTGTGCAACCTGGCAGTCTGCGCCTCGGGACAACTGCCCTTGTCGAGGGTTCTCCAGTAGGCTGTCATGTAGGAGGCTCTTGTGGGAGGGTCTGTAGCAGGAGCGACTCTTCTCTGTTACCCACTGGTGCTTTCAAGGACAAGCACAACTCCCTGTGGATTTGTGGATGGTGTTTAGTGGCCCTGTTTGGTTTTTGTCCTGGCTGGAGGAAGTGCCCACCCCTGCCCCCTGGACCGTGCCACCTTCTACGACCTGCTTTGGTAGAGAATTCTATACGGTGTCTGTTGGTTGGGCTTCCATCCAAAGCAGTTTTTTGGTTGCCGGAAGTACCTGAAGGCCTCTGCCGCCATGTGGTTTGTACCTTATCTGTGTCAAATCCTCCAGGATAAAGGCCCCGGTGTGTGAGTTTTCACCCTTTTCATTTAGGGCCCACCCCTCATGTGTGTCCATAGGGCAGGTGCATCCTCTTCCCCAACCCTCGTCTTTCCCAGATGCGAATCTGGGATGCAGTTTTCGCGGCCGACCTCCAGAAGGGCCTTCCTCTGCAAGAGTGTAAAGCAGGGCATGTTCACTGCTTCTCGGCCATCGTAGGTCTCATGTCTCCAGGTTCCCCCTGTCCCAGACCGTTTGTGCTCAGTGCCACGTGTGACTGGTAGCTGCCGTATCAGACAGACAGTGCAGACAGAGGCAAGAATGTCCTTCGGGAAGTTCTCATGGATGGTGCTGCTCTAGACAGAGGCTCAGGGCAGGGCTCATCCCGTTGTGTCTTGCCTCCTTCCTGTGGGCTGACAAGCTCATCCAAGGGATGAGCAGCGCTTTGCCCCAGGGACAGGGTTCTTCATATCCAGAAAGGAATATAATCCACTGCCGGATCCTCTCAGGGTAGACATGAAGAAACCCATCAGACAGGTGAGAGAAGGGGCGGCGGTTATTTGTGACTCTCCAGCCAGCAGAGTGTAAGCCTCGGTTTTCCCCGAGAACTGGAAATGCTTTGCACGGTTTTCCTAATATTCAAAACCCTTTTGTGATTTTCTTGTGTGAGTCAATCCAAGAAGGACTGAGGAACCGCACAAATTGGAGAGGGCAGCCCTGCCCTGGTGGGCTTGGGCGGGAGTCTGTACCGGGAACTGTGTGAGGCTCTTAGGTGATGAGGGTGTGGCCCGGCCATCGGCCAGGTGAGCTGTGTCCGCCCCAGACATTTTCATGCTGGTTTTGTAGTAGATGTGAGCTGGAATTTGGGTTGGTGGGTCTTGAATTATTAACAAAGCAATGAAGTCTGTGTAGGCAGTTAAATTTAGAACAAAATCAAAATTGGGGGCCATGATTTTTGAAAAAGGGAGGGAAAGAAGGTATAAGGAGAATGGGCAAGTGCTGAAGAGTTTGGAAATGAAGAGGCAAAGATGAGGCACACGTAGGGAAAAGACAGGATCTGACTTGCCTTGCTTCTTTTATTTTTTTTTAATTTTTATTTATTTATTTATTTATTATAATAAATTTATTTTATTTATTTATCTTTGGCTGCGTTGGGTCTTTGTTGCTGCATGCATACTCTCTCTAGTTGTGGCGAGTGGGGGCTACTCTTTGTTGCGGTGCGCAGGCTTCTCATAGTGGTGGCTTCTCTTGTTGCAGAGCATGGGCTGTAGGCGTGTGGGCTTCAGTAGTTGTGGTACATGGGCTTAATTGCTCCACGGCATGTGGGATCTTCCTGGACCAGGGCTTGAACCCGTGTTCCCTGCGTTGGCAGGAGGATTCTTAACCACTGCGCCACCAGGGAAGTCCGCCTTGTTTCTTTTAGAAGAGAACCACGACAGGGGAAGAAGCGACTGGTTTGAGTCCAGAAGTGGAGCTCTTTAATCCTGCACGCATGGGCGTGTCCTTAGTGTGGCCACATGCCACTCTAGGCTCTGGGAAAGCCGCCTGCAGAGAGGGAATGCAAAGTCTGGACTTTACCCTCTAGTAAGGGGGAGACAGACAGCAGATAAACAAGTAGAGGATGTCAGGTGTGCAAGGTGCTATAAATATAGAGCCAGGCAGGGCAGGATGTTATATAAGGCGCTCCGGGGAGGTGACATCGGAGCTGAGCGGGAGCGGCCCTGGCAGAGGGCCCAGCGAGTGCACAGCCCCTCGGCTGGTTGGAGGAGCAGCAGGGAAGGCGGGCAGAGGGTTGGCAGGCCGGGAGCTGTGGTCCAAGCAGCCCGGTCCTGTGGACCCTGGCAGGATGCAGGGAGATTTGGAATTTGCTCCCATCAAGATGGGAAAGGTCAAAGCAGGAGAGTGACAGTGCGACTTCCACTGTTCAGGTTACCATGGAAACTGAACTTGCATGTCCACTGTCGTACAGATGTGAATTGTCTCCCTCCCCATCGCCCCCAAGTAAAGGAGCCCCTCAGGCAGGGAGGAGAGGGGGCACCACAGGGTGCAGTCTCTGCAGGATGCTTGTGAGCCAGGATGACCGCAAGTAGAAGGGGCTACGTTGACCTTGAACTGCTTAGAAGCCACTTTCTGGGATCAGCGTAGCTCTTTGGAGTTCTCTGGTTTAGCCCAGGGGTCAGCGGTTTTTTCATAAAACAAAACCATTTCTGATGAGTCATCACGCAAGTGTGAAGCACGGGACAGACTCGTGTCCTTTAGACTCGAGGATGAGCTGTCTCTACTACAACGTAAACACCATATGTGAAGAATGAGAAGCTGGCTGTGGTCAGGGTATGTGTTAGGATGACTGGAGCGAAGTAACGACCTTCCACCTCCTCCTGCCCTCCACCTTCTGACGGGCGTTCACATTCCACACAGCATCTTGGCGTGTCAGAGGGTGATGTGTATTTCCTGGACAGGAATTCCGTTTCACTACTTAGTATCATAATCCAGAAAGTGCTCAGTGCCCTAACACCTGTGTTCTCTTGGTGTCCCTGGTGCTGCGTGTCCAGAGGTCATTATCCCGTTCCGGGAGGCTGATGACCCCGCTCTGACTTGCATGTCTAGCCAGCCTTTGACAGACAGGCCTGATCTAATTCTGCAGCCATTTTTTCTCTCCGTGGACATGTGTCCAGACCCCAGGCAGATCTGAAGGCTTCCTTAGAACCCATAAGACCAGGAAGATTTGTGCCCTACTATACTGTTTTTTCTGGGCTTTGCTTTAATCAGGAATGCAGACTGGGGTGTGTGTGTATGCATGTGTGTATTTCCAGTAGATGGTGTGCAGGTGCAGGGCCTTCATTCCCGTCTATGAGTCAGTATTACACGGCTAAGTAAATTTAAAATGGGAAATAGTGATTCTTTTTCAATAACGGGGGTCGCTCCTCCCTGCTCGCGGTCCTGGTCCCTTTGGGATTGTCAGGCTCGCGTTGAAAGGGCCCTGGAGGGAAGGATGTTGGTATATATCACGGATATTTGGAAAGAATGTTTCAGCCACACCTGGCTGCCGTGTGTGAGGACAAATCTAATTTATTTTAAAAATTTGGCCACAGGCAGCCTTTTCTGTCTGTTTCTTTTGGGCAGGGAGGTGGGGACCGGGATGGAAGAGCAGCAGCAAGCTGTGGTTTGCATTTGTTTTCTTCCAGATTTGACCAGCCAGCAGAAGAGAGATTATCTCTAACGGATATGAAAGGTTTAATCATTTTAATTTTGTTTTTATTAAAGTTTATCGTAACTTTTCCCCCCAACGTCCCCTGGTAGAACAGAGGGGAGAGAAGAGGAGGTAATATAAATATACACAAACCCCCAAGCACTTGGTTAATAAACTCTCTAAGGGGAGTGCCCACGTGGGGAGGAAGTAGCTGGATGGCTGGGGACAGTGGGCTGACTGGGGCATGCCGTGACAACCCTGAAACGTGGCTGGCATCTCCTAAGCTTCCCGGCCCCCTCCAGCAGACACTTGCCATGGGGAGCTCTTGGTGTTCATTAAAGAGAGAGAGGAAGCTTCAACTCTTGTCTTACTTTATCATGGTTCTCAAATGGACTGGATCCCCAAGCCATTTCTAGCTATAAAGAAGCCTAAATTTATAGAGAATAATAGAATTTGCTTAGATTCATCTACCCCTTATCATAACAATGAAATGTATGAACCTGGATATTCTGAAGACTTACTTTAGGTCAAAATCCCTGAGGTGTTGTGTGTGTTTTATGAAACAGCAAAGTTGGGATAAAAATAGTCTTTAGTTTTTGGGGTAGGAAAGCTGTCCTATATACATGATGGTGAAACAGAGCAGGTAGGATCCTAGAGGAACGGGACTGTGGGCTCCTTTTCCGTTTAGGGCAATAAAAGAAGCTTGTTTCAAAGTGAATTGTCCCAAATCACCTGGGTGTGTGGACTGGAGTCTCCCCTGGCCTCAGCTCAGTCTTCCCTCTCCTCCGTGGCTGGAAAACCCCATGGAGGCATGGCTGTTTGGAATCCCATCACCTAGACCAGGTGGGGTGTTGCATGGCCTGGGAATGATGAAATTGTGTTCACGCCTGTGTTCTCATTGAGGCTGGAAATTGGACTTGCACACTTCAGCCATTTTTTAAAGCAGTGGGATGAAAACATTGTCATCTCCTTAAACCTGACTTAAGCAGCTAGCTCACTTAACCTTCATACATACCAGTCTTGAAGTTCTGAGATATGTTCAGGCTTTATAGTACTTTCTCTGTCATTGTTGGGTGGGGGTGGGGGGTCATCAGTAGAGAAGCAGCTTTCCTAGTGGCAGCTGAGACTCCAGTTCCTCGAATCAAGCAGAAACTGTACTGAGGAGGGTTCGACCCAGCCGCTAGCGTGAGTGAATGGCCTGGCCCCTGGCAGGCTGTGTGGGCGGTCACATGCTCCATATGGGTTCCCTTGGGGTCTGGGGGCTTCCATGAGGAGCTGTGTTGGGTGGAAGGCTTCCCAAACCAAGTCTGTCTCCTGAGAAGGAAAGCCAGAGCCAGAGGCTGTCCCAGGTTTGCAGGCACCTGTTGTGCCCAGCAGGCTGTGTCCAGGCAGGAGAGTGTACCAGTGACAGCGCAGCAGTGTGTCACTTTGGAATTGTCTTATGAGAGTGACTTGAACCCGTGAGGGCCAGCTTTCTTGGTCACTGTCAGCTGGGGTTGTGTGAACAGTAGAAATGCACAAACGCAGGCCCATGTCATTCTCTGCAGGCTCTTACCCACAGTTTAGGCAGCCCTCCATGAGAGGAGGGAGACCTGGCTATCCCACAGAATTTCTAGTTTGTATGTGAGGTCTTAGTCCCATATTTTCAAAGCTGTGTAGACTATGAAGACAGTAGAAGGTGGGGAAACAAAAATACATCTCTTCTTTTATCTCGCAGCATTCATCTGTGAGTTGCTGAGGCACCCCAAGAGTGCTTGCATGAATTAGGGGCTCCATTTTCCCTCACATAAGCAGACTTGGGAGGAGAGCAGTCAAGTGCAGGAGTGCAGGCCGCACAGGGTCAGCAGGGACCCTGCTTCCTTCCATCTTTCCACACAGCTGTCCTCATCGTCTCAGGATGGCCACTCCATCTGTGCTCCGGGCGGGGGGAAGCGGGAAGGGGAAAGCACAGGCACCACCTGAATTCGCTTCTTCAAAGAGCTTTCCCCAAAGCATCACCCACTTACTTCCTCCTGCATCTCATTGGCTGGAACTTGGTCACATGACACTCTCTGGGCACAGAAGAAACTGGGAGATGCAGATTTTAACTGGGGGGTATTGCCGCCCCGAATAAAAGGAGTGCTGTGTCACAAGGAAGAGCAGTTATTAGGAAGGCAGGTAGGAGCCTCTGCCGCACATCTTTTAAAAGATAAGGAGGGGATTAAGTCAACTGTGTTATGAAAATGTGGTGGAAATCTGGGTAGCCATTAGGAATAATGTTCTTGATTAATATTTAAGGATATCGAAGAAAGTTCAATAGACAGGGAAGCAAGACCCCAAATCATATATAATTGTCCTAGTTTCCTTTAAAGTATATATAAATATATTGAGATGTTATCACTGATTATGGGCGATTTTTACTTCCTTCACACTTTTTGTATTTTCAAGATTTTCAACAGTAGGCACTTATTGCTTTTATGATCAGGGGGAAAAAACGCAAACCTTAAGTGTAAGGAATAGAGAACTTGGTAATTACTATCTCGTATATGAAATATACTTTATGGAAAAAACAAAATGAGTAATAAAGGGGAAAATCTATAAACCTGTAGTGATAATGGAATGATGATGAGTAACTATAGTGCTATGGATTCGTCAAGAACAAATCCCATCATACTAATAAGATAAAAGGAAATAACGTATGTCAGTTCTCATTGCAAAGGGAAGTTGTATTGTGCAAATGCAAACTTATATTCTGGAGGCTTTAAATGTACTTCAGAAACATTCACCGTCCTCTCCAAGCATCGTTTCAAGGTGACTCAGGGGCCATTCTTTCCCCCATTTTTACTCTGGAAATACTGGGGCGTGTTGAGCTTTGCAGTTGTTTAAGCCCCTGTTAGTGTAAACACTAGTTTCTGTGGAAAAGTATGAAAGAATAGGAGAAATGACCCCTGCCTATTGTCTTTCGGGAGGATTTCACACACACACACACAGACACACACACGATTAACACAGTTCAAGATGATCCATGGTAATCACTAGATAGTAGGGCAGGGCAGTTGAAGATCCTGGGCCTTCTGAGGTGTGAGGAATTCTTGGGTTGAATGACTAGGGAAGTTCCAAGAAACAAGCGAATCCGTTCCTGGTAGAGTAAGATTCTCGGCGTTCTGGGCGAGTTCAGGAGTTTGGTCGGGGACCAGGGAGCCAGGCCATTCAGGCAGACAAAGGACCCTGGGCAGGGACCACCAGCTGTAGACCCATTTCCTTCCATCATTTGTATCTAGCTTCCTCCGCTCTCCCCTCCGCCACGCCAATCTGCCCCTTTGAGAGGCAGATAGGATTGCAAGTGTGAATATCACAGGTGTATTAAAAACAAATACATCAAAACTACTGTCTTTTCCATAACCTCCTTATCAGATTCTGAGCCTAAAGAGAAATGTTTACATGTGTTGAACCCTGACTAAAAGAAAGACTAATAAGCAGGGGTAATATATTGATTTCTGGGCTATATGTGTTGAGGGGAACTGCAAATGCTGGTGAAAGTTTTGTTTTTATTTAACATTTTCATTAGTAACTTGAAAACAAATAGTAAATGAAATTTGCATACAATCTAAAATATTTATGCAGTAATGTGTGTAATTGCCAATACTTAAGAACACAAAAATATATATAATTGGACTAGAGATGTTAGGAATCTTACTGTATTTTATTTTCAGTTTGTAGGTTTGTTTCATCTATGGTTGTTCAGCAGTTAGTTGTGATTTTGGTGTTTTTGTGAGAGGGGGTGAGCTCACGTCCTTCTACTCTGCCATCTTGTCTCCACCTCTCAATTTGTACTTTTAAAATGTTTTTATTTTGATGTAATTGCAGACTTACAGAAAAGTAAAGAATAAAAAGAATTCCCGTATATCTTTACCCAGAATCCCCAAATGTTAACATTTTAGCACATTTGCTTTCTCAAGCTCTCTCGCTCTCTCACACACACTTACTGTCTACATACCTATGTAGGATACACACACACACACACACATGCACACACGGAGGTATACACATTTTTATTTTTTCTGCCCATTTCAGACATGGTGCCATTTGATCTCCAAATATGTTAGTGTGTATTTCCTAAGAACAAGGACATTATCTTACATAACCACAGAAAAATGGTCAAAATCAAAAAATTAACATTGATACAAAACTACTAGGTAATCTACAGATCTTCTTCAAATTTTCCCAGTTATACCATTTATATGAAGAAAATCCCAGATCACAAGTTGTATTTGGATGTCCATCTCTTTTTCTAGAACAGTTTCTCATTCTTTCCTTTGGCTTTTCAGCCTCAACATATTTGATGAGTATAGGTTAGTTAATCTGTAGAGTGTCCTTCAATTTGAGTGTGTCTGATGTTTCCTTATGATTAGAATCAGGCTTTTCATTTTGGTAGAAATCCCCAAAAAGTGATGTTGTTCTTCCTAGTACATTGTATCCGAAGGGACCTGGTATTGATTTGTTTCTTTATTGGTGATGTCAACTTTGATCAGTTAGATATGGTGACAGATAGTGATTACTTGGTTATGTTAGTGAAGACTCAGTAGTTATCCATTGTAAAGTCACGATTTTCCCCTTTGTAACTAGTGAGAATCTAGTGGAAGGATACATTGAGTATATTCAACAAGGAATTGAATTTTTAAATGGGATTATTTGGAAAAATGTATGGTAATAAAAAATCAATAGGTAGAAATATTTGGCAAAAAGAAAGAAGTATAGTCATTAAAGTTGATTTTTAAAGCTTATGTATTATTTACCAGTTTCTAGAGGATTAAGTAATTTGACAATCCAGAATTTTGAAAGAGGGAAAAGAATTTTCAAAAATGCCCCTGATGGTAGAGTGAATGAGGAACACTGAAAGGAACCAAAGAAGTGGTTCTGGTATAAGAAGGAAGATAAACGTCAGCTTGGCCAGAGCCTGAATAGCAGCGGGGTCTTAGGAATGTGCAAGTTGGGACTAGGGTAAATCTCAATTCATTTCTAATTCCATTAGTTTTGGAAAACAAGCACCTCTTGATCTCGTCGGTGTGCTCGGGTGTAAGTGGGTCTCTGGTTGTGGCAATCTCCAGCAGGATGGGTCGGTAGCCGAGTGCAGAGCGCAGAAGGGAACGTGGGGCTTCTGGTGTGCATCCTGCTGTGCGGTGTGTCTGGTTCCCTCCTCCGGTCCTGCAGTACTGTAACGTAAGCCCTAGTGAGGGCATTGGATGAGCTTTCCTTTCCTCTCTGCTAAATCGAATACAGTTCTCTGTCCTTGTTCCTTTACTCTCCGTCTTCTCCCCTGTCTCTGAGGGGCACAGGGGAGAAGGCCCCTCTTTGCCCTGGGACGTCTCGGAAGGCACAGCCTCCTTCCTCTTACTGGCTCTGGTGGAAATACGGCCTCCTCATTTTTCTTCTTCTTGCATCAAATTGTGGTCAGCTGTTTCTCCTGTCCATTCTTAGAATTCCTGCCTCAAGCTTACCTGTCTTCCTTTCTGGAGGGGATTATTCCTCCCTTCATCTTCAAGGCTGTACAGACAGTAGGGCCCTGTCTCCCCGACTCCTTAGGTGAACAGAGGTCTAGTGAGCCCTTGGTGGAGCAAAGGAGATGGAGAAGCCGAAGGGGAATGGGACATGCTCTGTGCCCAAGGGGGCTCACTGTCTAACAGGAAAAGATTCCTAAAAAGACCACTGACATGGACTCGGAACACTGCTGATATGCCAACGTGTAAAGGGCATGGGACGTTCTCCGTGGCCAGTGCGTGGAGTGTGAGCCGGTGGAGAGGGTGAAAGCAATTCCCCAGGGGGACTGGGGCGACCCATGTTGTCCATGAGAAAGGGGGTTTGGACTTCCCTCTCAGAACCGGGAACCATGAGATGCTTGTACTTAGCAGAGTCATGTGACCTCACCCTGTCTTAGGGAAGCAATACTGGCTCCTGGGTGGGAGATGGAAGGGTTTGAAGGTGAAGCTCATGTGAGGTGACAGGAGGATCTGCGCTAATGGAATTGCGAGGGCGGACGGTGGTACGAGTGAGGTACTTGCTTCTGTTTAGGCGGTTCCATCTGGGAGACATGGAGAGAAAGCAGCTAAGGGTGATTGTATGGTGTCTGGCATGGGGCCCTAGGCGGGTGCTGGCGCTATAAGTAGGAGAGAGCAAATCAAGATGGAGGTGTGGGTAGGAAGGGAAGTTATCGTTGAAAGCACTTCACCGGCCTCATCTCCCAGTTTTCTTAAAGAATATAATGCTTAATCCGTACCACAGAGTCTTACACCTAATTATAATTACGTACTGTTTATTTAGCTCGTATCGTTCGAAAAGATTTGACAGCCTTGTCTGGCTGATTATTTAATATCTGCTGACTGTTCATCCCTAAAATTGTAAATCTCTGTGGAGCAGGGACCGTGTCTTAGGCTGCGTGCATGGCACCCGGTCCGGGATCTGTGCCGCTGGCGAGCAGCTCAGCCAGTGTCCTCTTGCTGGATCCCTCTGGGTCCTGTGGTCACCTCTGAGCCTTCCCTGCCCCTCACACTTAGTCTGCTGTGTCCCCACTGCTGCTGTCTTTTTCCTGCGTCTCTAAACGTTCACCCCCTTGCGATCTTTAGTGAGAACTCGCCAGATGAACCACCTGAGCAGGTTTGTGCGCTGACTGGGGGCACCATCACAAGAGGAAAGCTGCCACCTTGAGAAAAAAGCGCCTGGTCACGGACAACATCATTTCCCTTTCGTTTCTGTGAAAGATCATACTCTCCCTGGGTCCGCTGCTTTTCACCTTGGCTAGAAATTTGACAGGAAATGACTACATGCGCAAAAACAGATGGTCCATCCCAAACAAATGTGGATTACAGGTTTAAACTGCTATCAGCAACAAATGGAGGAAGAGTTGAGCTGCCTGCTCATTGGCTCCAAGGGGGCCCTAGCTCACAGCAGCAGGAGAGTGCTGCTCCTACGGCCCTCAGAGCTGGGCGTGTTTTGTCTTCCGAAAGGTTTTCCGCGTGTCTCTCCATCCTCTGGATAGAAGGGGGACACACTCGAGGGCCAGGACATGTCTTCCGACTCAGGGGGACCCAGAACGCGCCTCTCTCGTTTGATAAAGGGCACCTTTCCTTTGTTCTCTTATCTGGGTGATGCTATTCTCGACTTTCCCCGACCCTGCTTAAGAAGTTCTGGTTTTTCTAAATTTAGTGAAACTGCTCAGGGTTATCACAGAACATGCTACCCTGCTGTCATTCGCTGTGTGGAGTACAACTAAGGGCGTGCTTTTCTCAGCAGAGTCACAGATGACAGGTTTCCGGAACACTTAGGGTTGGGGCTAAGGATGCCGACCGGATAGTCGTATGCTGGGTTAGTGAGACTTGACACCAGACCCTCCAAACTAAGGAAAGCAAGACGTGCTTACTATTTGTAAAATTGCAATGTGTGTATGAGGGGTTGGGAAATCCCACAGCCTATAAGGATGAGACTTCCCCCTCCCCAAAGACAATGGCGATTCATATTCTGCAGAACTTCCTTCCAGAAAGACTATAATTTAGGGAATCTGGATATTTAATGTTTGTCCTGTCATCCCCAGGTCATTTTCTGACTTCAGGGAGAGCTGGGCTTCAGGTCGGCGGGTCTGTGCTTGTATCAATGATGCAGACAGGGAGGAGGGGACTGGGGGGGGGTTCCACGAAGAAAGGTCGATCTTGTACACTGAACGTTTCCAAGAGCTGAAATCGCTTTGAAGAACCTCTGGGTTAGAGTGAAAAAGCCCCGTGGATGTGCTCAGACCTTCTGCTGTGACCCAGCGCCCACCTCCTCTGCTTCTGCATCTCCTCAACTCCAAGGAAACATCTAGGTTCTCTTCCTTTCTCTTGCAGCAAACCTTGGGGGACTTTAGGATCAGACCCGGTTTCGAGACCTTTTAAAAATCACATGGTAGTTTAGATCCCGGCTTTTCTTGACTTTGATCAAGTTACATAGTCCAGGGATTCTTGACCTTTCCAGGTAATCTGATACACGAAATGGGCCCTCACCCCCCAAAAAATGCATGGATACAAAAAATCCCGCGTGTTTACTTCAGGGACCCCAATAGCACACCTCTAAAGCATCAGTTCTTTTATCTGTAAAAGGGGCACTCGGGCACAATTTGGGGTCTGTCTCAGTAATTCTCATATGACAGTTAAGTGAGAGAAGATACATAAAAGTTTCGTCCTTAACATGAAGTCTGGCGCAGAGCTGATGAACATTCTTTCTGTCCCTCATTCACTCTCACTCTCCTTCTCTCTCCCCCAAACGGCTGTGCCTTGGCCTACAGTACATTTGCCAAGGGAGCAAAGTTAGTCTCATTTCATTTGGGGATCATTTGTTAGGATAGAGCCCTGCCAGATTTTCATTTTTTTCTGTCCACAATGATTTCTTTGTTCCTTTCTTTCTCCCTCCTCTTAGGGCATCTCATGGCCGGAAGCGTCGCATTATCTTTTTGGTCTGCAGCTTTCACACACCCATTTCTTCCCTGTAGGAGGGGGTTGAGCTCGGAGAAGCTCCGTGTCTCTTTCTTCCACTCACGTTGTTCTGGAGTCATGCAGAATCTACATGGTGGTATTTCCTTTACCCTCGAGGGCAGTGGAAGCCCTGCTCCACATTTCATGCTTCAAACAAGCATGAATGGCATAACTATGACCTTGACCCGCAGGGCACACGGCTCCACCAAGGGATGGAGATACCCAGGCCATTGGTAGAATTGGGAAGAGCTGGCCCTGGCGGTGGGAACACTCGTTTGTTATGGGTGGGAGGTGACCCTGACCTCAACTGTAGCGTCTGGATATTTCCAAAAAGCTTGCTGTGTGGATGACCGATGGCTTTCATTCTTGAATCAGAATCTGATTTAGGCCACGATTGTTGGAACTAGTAGACTTAATGGACACCACCAATGTGACTCAGTGACACTGGAGCCATTTGCGAGGTCAGTCATCCACCTGACGTGATCAGACTTCCCCGTAGGTTGCCTAGTATGCAGTCTGTCACACACTCCTGTCCTCATAGAGCTTCCTGTTTCAAGGAGTGAAAGACAGAAAACTAGACAGAAACTAGTTACATCTCTTCTTGTGCCAAATTTTTAAAACACATGGACTTTCGCGTTCTTGCATCTTTTGTCCCTCGGTGACTTCACTTTTTTCAGACAGGATTTTTCTCTGATGTGATCTTCCAGTCCCAGACTCTGGTTTGCAGGGAAGCATGTGGGGCTTCCTCACGGGTGTCAAGTTGTTCTCTTGCTTTCGTGAGACTGAAATTCCTGAAGTGTAAGGATCCACTGGTGTAAGGAAATGTGTATGTGAGTAGGGAATGGTCTTGTTTTACAGACTCAGAGGACTAACCTGAGATCCCACTTGGGACCCGTTCTCTCGTCTGGAGCCGCAGGGGTGCCCGCGTGGCCATGCTTGTGCTCAGCCACAGTGAGGGGGCCTGTCTGCGTCTGAGTTGCTGCCTGCCCTCGTCCTGGGGCTTACGCTCACTTTGCTCTGTTACTGATGTGAGTGTTTCCACCACATGCTTAGAGGAAAGACCTACCGTCCCTTTACCTTTGCTGCTATTACTCTTTATAGAGAGATTTAAATATGGAGAAGGGGGAGGTGCTGTAGGACAAACGGTCTGTGACAAGACAGCCCTGTAGCTGTAGGGACCAGTAGGTACCAAGGCACTTCCAGAAGAGCCATGTAGATGTTCACAGCACAGGGGACGTAGGTGTCTGCCAGCCGGACGTGGGTTTGCGTCGTTTGAATGGGAAAGTGAAGAGAAGCTGTACACTGGCTAGTTGCTGTTGGCCAGGTAAGGAGAAGGTGAAGAAAAGTGGTGAAAGCGGGGTTTGTAACTTGGGAAAACACTGCGAGGCTGTAAAGGCAACTTGAGAGATGTCAGAGGAACAACCAGGCTTGGGTAAAGATCTGAAAAGCAAGGGTGACTGAGGGTTTAGCCAAAGGCTGTCCTACGGGGGCAGGGAGACCCACAAGGTGGCAGCTCCAAAGGTGACTTAAAAGTTTATAAATTATGAAGGAGGCGGAAAGGGACAAGTTTTTAATATTGATTAAGTGATGAAAAGGGAAAACAAGAGTGAACCTTGCAAGTTTTTTTTTTATAGTTTTTAAATATGTGGATTTGCAGCTTCCCACAGGAAAACGGGGACATTCAAACTAGTACCTGATGAGTTAGGAAGGGCTGTCTGAGCACTATCCCAGCCCCACCTTAGGGGCCTCTCTTCGGACGGGCTCCATGTCTCCCCCCCTCCAGCTCTAAACAGAAGGTAGATTTTCTGGATGGGAATCTGAATCTCTTAAAAATAATGGACAACGAGCCCAGTATTATTTGTCTAAGTAGGGAAGGCTGAGAGGGAGGGCTGAGTCTGAAGAGGAGAGGAATGCCGCGCTTCGCTGCAGCAGAACAGGGCTCTTCCCTTGCCCTGCAAGCAGTCGCAGACATCCATCACATGGAAGAGGCGGGCACGTAAGAACTCTTGGCCCGTCAGAGCCCCCAGGTTTGGGCCTTTGAAATAAGCTTCTCTCCTCCTTGTCTGTGTTGTTATATGTCCCCCATTTCTGTACACGGGCCTGTGAACCTCTTGTCTGGGAGCAGGTACCACCTCTGGGGTTGGGTCCTCCTGAAATAAGCTCTCCTGACTTCAGGACCATGAACAAGCAGCAGCCAGACAGATGTGTTCTTATGTCCCTGACCGGAAGTGGCCATAATCAAACTGTCCCTGACCAGTGTCCTGCGGGTTCTTGTGTGGCCGGGCAACTCTTTGTAGACTGCAGAATGGTGTCGGTAAAACTCCCTCCTGCCCTGGACTCCGCCTGTGTTCTCATGAAGGTGGGGAGCTTCAGCCTGTGGTCTTGTCTGCTGTAATTCACGTGAAGTTAAAGCTATATTTTAACTTCCCTCTGTGTCTATATTTCCCTCAATGGGAGACAGAAAAAAGTGGGGCCTTGTTGATGGACCAGCAGATTTCCAAAGATTCCCACCACAACTGTAGAAGGGAAGTTGCAGGAAGACAGCTGAGGTGGTGATGGGCGGTGGGCTTTCGTCTCATGCCCCCATGTGGCCTCACTGAGCCGATGATGGTTGTCATGGAAACCCACACCCACAGACAGGCCTTTGCCCCATTTCCACCCACAAGGAATGGAATGCAGAGAACTCTCCTGCCTTCTGGACGTGGAGGGAATGGCTGAGTTGGTGAGAGGGAGAAACAGAGTATTGGTCCAACTGTTTATTCATCTGAGTTGGATATTTCTAGGGAGAGTAAGTCAGCATCATCTTTTTGGTAGAAATGCCTTTCTGTGGATTGCTTTTTTTTTTCTTAAAGCAACCTTAAGGTGCAAGTTAGTTCTCTTTTTGGATACCTGAAGTTATATTGCCTGGTTGGAGGCATCCAGTCAACACGTGGAGGGCTTGCAGGGGTGCAGGTAGAAGCCAGCGGGGAGAGCACGTGGGGGTAGCCTGGGAATGACCCCGAGTGGCCAGCCTTGCCTGTCTACCAGTGAGGTGGTCTCTTGAGCCGAGCGTGAGAAGCAGGCAGAGGCCGAAGCAGAGCTGGGCGTAGCTTTCTAGATGAGCTCCCTGAAACTGCCCTGTTGGGATTGGCCTGCAGCTGAGCAGGAGGCCCATCCAGCTTTCTGGAAGGGGAGCCAGCCATGCTTGCCGGTCAGGGACCACGCTGCCCGTGCCTCTGCCCTCCACCTCGCCCAGGTTGCAGCAGCTGGTGCCTAAACGGGGCGGCGTGTCCACGTCTCTCCTTTCCTGTGCACAAATTGGAAACGACTAACCTTGCCATATTTAGCGCAGCACTAACGGCCACTCGCCTCCAAGGGGTAATCACGCAGGCATAAATTCGGAAAGTTGCTAAGCTATGAGCAGTCTTATGAGCATTAAAAGTGTCCTCTTTGCCAGAAAGGTCATTCATGACTTGGCTGCCCTGCTGATGTACAGTCAGTGATATTGATTGATTCATGTATAAAAGCACCAGATCCATTTGCTTCTATGAAAGCGAATAAAGTGCAGTTGACTCTCTCTCTATTTTCACCTCATCCTTTTGTTTGAAGGACATTTTTCCCCCTTCTCGTTTGGCCGGCTAGGTTTGAGGGGGTTACAGAAAGCCAGTTTCTGCCAAGTAATGTGTTCACAAAGGGAACATTGATTCACATCAGTGTCGCTTGAATTACCCTTAAAGGTTTGCCAAGGAGTTGCTCTTATATTAACCTTCTGTTCGCGAAGGAAGAAATAAATAAATAAGTCATAAAGTGAAGTTCGTTGCTTTGGATTTAGTTTTGGAACTATTCTAAAATAATTTCTTCCGTGGCTGATTGGGTTGAAGGACTTTGCCCAGAAAGTTCCCTGTTCGTTTTTGGGGTACAGGCTGGGCTGGGAATAAAGGGAAGCGAGCGCCCCCCCCCCCGCCTGAGCCCTACTGGGCACCAGATCAGGGAACAGAGGCAGAATTTAATTCCAGGGTAGAGATTAGTTCTGATTGGCTGCCTTGCATTCAGGCTGAAGCGCTGTGGTCCCCTTCCTTGCCGTCCTAGGCAGTTCACACAATCAGGTGGTGGAAACAGCAAGAAAGACCTTCCTTTGTCTGGAGAATGAAGGATTCTGGAAGGCGACGTGGCTTCTCAGCTTTGACGGAATGAGTTAGTTACCCAGTCTTGAGAGTCATCCTAAATTTCCTCGTTCTTTACAAACCTAACAGGGCAGTAGCCTAAAGCTGGGGAAAAAGAACTCCTCAGCTTTTTGTTTTAACCTCAAATTAAGTGTGGTTAGTTACAGTTGTTGTTGTTTTAATTTTTCCATTATGCAGGCAGTCTGTAGACTTTCCTGTTCTTGAAAAACCAAAATGGTGTTGGTGGATTCTGAAACCCAGAACGTATTGATTCCCCTGTAATTCGGTGAGCCTTGGGTATTACATGGGGTAGAGCGTTTTGCCAATAATGGGCTCTGTTACTAAGGCTTCTTTCAATGACTTGATGAGAAAGGCCTGGAAGATAGCCCCGCACTGGGCACATCTGAGGACATCCATCAGTGTCAGCTGACTGGCCATCTCGGATTCTTCAGCATTTGACATAACCATTTTCAGAGCTGGAAGCATTTCCAAACAGTGTTTCAAGGAGGCTGGGAAGCCAGGGGAAGGTGGAATTCTGGAACATTGGCTGCACTGAGCTCCCGGGGAGGTGCGGTCTGAGGCATGGCCTGCAGGTGCCAGTGTGGAGTTCCCGTATCAGCTGCTCCGGCAGGGCGTGAACACTGGTCAGTCTGCACGTCTGTTCTTCTAAGCCAGGCCCCATGCAGTTGGCGAAATCTCCCTTACCAGCCCCAAGCTGTTCATTCACAGGGCCCGGCAGAAGGTGGCCACCTTCTTTCTCTCAAGGCTCCTGCAGATGCTGGAAGAACTAGTTTTAGGTTAGTTCGCGCAGCTCTTGACCTTGGAGAGTGTTGATGGCTGGGAGCCACAGAGGACTTTTCTCTGGGCTTAGGGAGCATCGGCACCTCAGTCTTCCCTGGGAATCTGGGCCCTGGGACCCATATGCACCTTCCCTCTTCCCTGGGCAGCCACGACCCCGTAGTGTAAAAGCGGCGGGTGAAAAAGTAGATTGCTGTTTTTCCCCTCCCAGAAGTGGTTTGGGAGTTTGAAGGTTTCTAAGCCCCTGAGAATCCCTCCTAGGTAAAAGGAGCCCCCGGGTGAGCTAGCTGCACCTGGCCTGTGCTTTGGTAGAGAGGCGCTTCTTCACTTGGGGGCACCGGAAGGCCCCCATGGCGCCCCCCCAGGCACTTTGAGTGATCTCACCCGTTCAGCCGGGGTCGTCCAGGGCATGAGACCTGATGGCTGATGGCTTGCGGTCCGTCCGCCCAGCGCAGATGCTCGTGTCAGTCTCACCGGCTTCTTCGTTCTAGAGCGAAGCAGGGAACCACAGGCAGACAGGTCCAGGGTCTAGCTTTATAGTCACACGTACACTGTGTCAAGAGTTTCTTCCCCTTCATAACAGCCGGAGCTCTAAATGCTTGTTGCCAAGCTAACGCCACGACACTGGGGAAGTGTTGGCCCATGTGGGGAGCCACACTAACTTTATGTAATTGTTTAATTAAAACCTTGGTTTTCTAATTGCAGCCTAAACACAAGTGCCTTTTGTTAATGAAAGGCAACCTCCGTGCTTGGTGCTTTTGTGCACAGCGTTTCTTCCCCCCGCCTCCACTTTTTTTTCCAACTTGAAAATCGCCAGTTAAGTTCCCACCGTGGGGAGCTGGCACGTGGCGTTTCTCGGCACTGGGGGAGATGTTCCACAGTTCCTTTTGTCAGTCCTCGTCAGCATCTTATCTCGGCCGTGGTTGCCTTTCTGATTTCATATTGCTGTGAATCAAATTGGAAAGCCCCTTCACCTGCTGGAATAATCAGAAAGCCAGAGAGAAAAACCACCAAGTTTCTGTGGCGTAAGCATTATTTTCCGTTTTCCTGGTGCAGGAGTTGAAACAGATACATTTTCGTGTTTGCTCTTTAGAGGAGAAACCTTCCCTTGATTTCCAGATGAATCTTGGCACCTTCCCCCCACCGCTGAGGTGATAGGAGCTGGCTCAGAGGATATACTGAGAATGAATCCATTTTCTTTCCTCTATCTCTGCAGAATAAATTAGAATTTGCCTGATTTAATAAAATGGCTTCATCTCCCTGCCGTCTTCGCCATCTCCAGAGTATTCCTTCTGCAGTGGCCTGCTCTTCTATAATGGATCTCAGCGCCGTATCTCCTTATTACAGGATAGTGGTTTCATATGTAATGCTTTCCCTTGCACTCTCACGCAGGCACCGTGTCACACATGTGTGCACACGCCAGCTTTGGGGGATCCTGATGGCTAAAGATGCAGAAATTTGTCAACAGACCTCATCTTCCCCATTGTCAGGCGTGATGGTTTATAATTGATGTAGAGGTCGGTGCAATTTGTCGTCCGTCTGCCATTAACCCAGCCTCCTGGAGTTGATGTGACCACAATGTAGAATGTATTTTGGGGGCAAGAGAGAGAGGTTGAAGATGGAGGTTTGCAGCATAAATCTTCTCACTCTGACCCAGCCCTTTCTCTCTATTTTTTTTTTTTTTTTTTTTGCGGTACGCGGGCCTCTCACTGTTGTGGCCTCTCCCGTTGCGGAGCACAGGCTCCGGAGGCGCAGGCTCAGCAGCCATGGCTCACGGGCCCAGCCGCTCCGCGGCATGTGGGATCTTCCCGGACCGGGGCACGAACCCGCGTCCCCTGCATCGGCAGGCGGACTCTCAACCACTGCGCCACCAGGGAAGCCCCCTTTCTCTATTTAATTGGAACATGTTTATCTCTGTGTATGGTGGAGTACTTTGCTATCTCCCTGTTGCTCTCAGATGGACTGATGGAAGTTTGTTGTTGGAATTGGGGATGGTTTTTCCATTTGGACCTCCCCCTACCCCTTAAATCTGTGTTTTAATTTCTATTTCCTAGGCTGATTTTTTTTTTTTCTTTCCTTTCCATTCTGACACTAATTATGCCAGCCGCACTGGGAGCCTTCACTGCTGGGAGGTACCCAGCTAAGTGTTAAGAAGGGTTTTAAAAACAGGCTGAACTCTTTCTTAATGAGGCTCAATCGGGCTCTCCTCCGGGTGGTTTTGTTTTGCTGATCTGTCAGTTTTTCAAGGATTTAATTGCACTTTTTTTCGTATTAGTCTTTGAAATTGGCCTATACCATCTTGCTATAAAATAACATTTTTTTTTTAAAGCAAAAAGTTAGTAGCCTTTGTTTCCCCCCTTTTATTGTTGCTGGGAATTTTACTTTGTCACTTGCATCTCTCAGGACCATCTTCTGCCAGTCACTCTGGGGAGCCAGCAGTAGTGAAGAGAGGCCCACAGAGGCCACGGAGCCTGATCTCCAGGCCTCACAGGCAACTTCCCCATTTCTTCGGCTTCTGTCTTTGGGACTTTGATAAATGCAGCTCAGCTTATGTCCCCGCTTCTGGGTCTGCTCTGGGTCAGGGACTGGAAGAGGCACAACTGCTGTTTCTTTAGGCCCGGAAGTGACAGATCCCATCCAGTGGTGCCAGGCCATCTAAACAGCATCTTGAGTCTTCAACCATGGGAGGTGGAGGAAAGAAAGAGTCCAAAAGACAGAAGGCAGGAGTCTCCAGGCAGGGGAGGGGGAGAGAAGCAAGGCCGTAGCCTTTCTGCTATTATCTTTATGGCATAGAAAAACATGCTTGAAGCAATCAGCATGAAATTCTTAATTGCTTCACTTACTTCTGCTCTCCTCATGGGACAGATTGTGCAAATGCCGGAGCTGCCAGGACCCTCATGTTAGCAGCAGTCCCTGCTGCACACACTATTTTTAACTAGTGCTTTGTTTTGCAAAGATGCACAGAGCTTTTTCCTTCTTTCTTTTTTTTCCTTCCCAAGGATGCTAATAAACAGCAGAGGCAATAAAGAGCTGCTCCAGCCACCCTGACAGCAGCTACACTTATTAGGCTGCATGCCTAGCTCTTTCTCCCTGCCACCCTGCCTTCTGCTTCCTCTCTCTGGATTTCTTCTTTCCCTCCCATTTGGTCTGAGTTTTGGCTTAAAAAAATTTTTTTTTTTAAATTTTTGCTTCTGAATTTATCCTGTGAACAAACCAATCTCCCTTTCCCCCTTACCACTCTCCTGAATCTGATTTGCATCCCTCTACTCTTCTCTCTTCTGATGTGTATCTTCCTCTTTGAGATTTCCAGTCCCCTCTCATGAGGATGTAAAATCCAAGAACCAGATCTCAGAGATTTCAAAATAAAATAAAAGTAAACTCTGCTTAAAAAACACTTTAGCAGGAAAGCCAGGCTAATTGTAAATCAATGGGTCTTAAAATGCAGCATCGATCTCCAGTTAGAAGTTTGAAGGGGAAAGCAGTAATTACTGCACCAGAAGGTAGTTTTTCCTCTTAGTAAGTTCTGGGCAGAAAGAAGGCTCATTAGGGCAGCACTTTGGAATCTGAGTAATTAGTTTAAAAAGTACTTTTGTGGTGTTATTCCCTTGGCTAGAAATTATTGGAGTCTTCACAGATTTATAGCTCAATTCTGATAAGATTTGATTTATTATTGTGTTTGGTGTGGAAGAACCTTGATACAAAATCACCCAGGTGAAGATTCAGGAAAGTGTAGATCAGAGCCTTGGGAACGAAGAGGCTTTTTGGAGTAGGTGGGGCTTGATTCTTTCAAGATTCCGGCTGTTCACTGAGAGTATTGAATGTGGCCAACGTGGGACCCTAACGTGGGAGCCCAGTTAGACCAGTCTTGGCCAACCTTGCTGTCCCTCAGGTGAGCAAGCAGAAACCTTAGTAAAGAGAGGTGGTTTTCTTGTCAGAATGCATGTTGGCATGAAGGTTCAGTGACCAGGTGGGGCATAACACAGCCATCCTCTGTCACCCAAGGCAGATCTGCTGGAGGGTAAGTTCCATGAGGGCAGGAATGTCTTCTTGTCCAGTTGGATCCACAATGTCTGGGACTTAGTAGGTGCAAACTAATGGATATGTTTCATGACTTGGCAAATAACTAAATGAACAGACAAGTCTTCTTCTCTTAGAGAGAGAGCTCCTAAGCCCTTGTCTTTGTGGGGGGGAAACGGCCACGGAAGCTTCTTTCTGGTTAGGTTATCAGCTGCCTCTTTGAGCAGGTCACTCTTGCAGACCAAGCAAATGGCCCTTTCTTAAAGGGACTGGGTTTTTGCTTCCATGGAAGGTCATCAAGAGGTCATTCTGCTCCCTTATGTTTTTATTGTAAAGAAAATACACGACACAAAACGGTACTTTTACGTCAACTGTGATCTTACACCGAGGCGTAGCTCGCTCCATTTTGCCGCAGTATCTTTCTCCTGCCAGGGTGGTATGACTAGTGGGTTAAATGTACATCAGAGTGCGTTATCAACTCAGAACTGTGAGTTTTTTTTTTTTTTTTTTTTTTGCGGTATGTGGGCCTCTCACTGTTGTGGCCTCTCCCGTTGCGGAGCACAGGCTCCGGACGCGCAGGCTCAACGGCCATGGCTCACGGGCCCAGCCGCTCTGCGGCATGTGGGATCTTCCCAGACCGGGGCACGAACCCGTGTCCCCTGCATCGGCAGGCGGACTCTCAACCACTGCGCCACCAGGGAAGCCCAGAGCTGTGAGTTTTTAAATTCTTACTAGGAACTTCAAGTTTTCCACATTCTTTCCCAGAGAGGTTCTCTGGAGAGGGCCCTCCACTGTTGATCTAGTATTATATGTAAGATGGAACAGTGGTTTGTAAACTTTTATTAGTGGAGCCCCCTTTCTTAAAAAATGAAAACTAATTTGAACCCACTAAATAATGGTTTTTAAAAAAGCTTTATAGCTATAGTTATTTTAGGAGTTTAGATTTGTAATATTTGTGTATCAAAAAAAAACAAGAATAAAGCAGAGCTGATCAACATTTTGATCAAAATTAAGAGTTATGGAAGGTAGTTAAATAGTCTGGACTAAGCTTCTGTTTTGTTTATGTAGTTTGTTTTGGTTCCATTGTTTTACAAATCTTCATTCATGTGGAGGAGTAGTTCCAAATGGTAACAGTTTTCAGCAGTGTGCCTGGTAATCTAAATGGCAGAAGTTGTTTTACTCGGAGGTCTACACAAAAACTAGTTAACTTAGCCACACAAGTTAATGCCCTGGCCTCCAGTGTGTTAAATTTTGGCATATATCACATTTGAGTATGTTTATTATTACAGTGTTTAATAATAACCAGTAGATTTTTTGATAATGGCCATTCTGGCCAGTGTGAGGTGGTAGTTTTGATTTGCATTTCTCTAATAATTAGTGATGTTGAGCATCTTTTCTTGTGCCTCTTGGCCATCTGTATGTCTTCTTTGGTGAAATGTCTATTTAGGTCTTCCGCCCTTTTTTTTTTTTTTTTTTGCAGTACGCGGGCCTCTCACTGCTGTGGCCTCTCCCGTTGCGGAGCACAGGCTCTGGACGCGCAGGCTCAGCGGCCATGGCTCACGGGCCCAGCCGCTCCGTGGCACGTGGGATCCTCCCAGACCGGGGCACGAACCCGTATCCCCTGCATTGTCAGGTGGACTCTCAACCACTGCGCCACCAGGAAGCCCTTCCACCCATTTTTTTATTGGGTTGTTGGTTTTTTTGATATTGAGCAGGACAGGAGTAGAAACGCAGATGTAGAGAATGAACGTGTGGACACGGCGGGGAAGGGGAGGATAGGATGAATTGCGAGATTAGGTTTGACCTAAATACACTACCATGTGTAAAATAGATAGCTAGTGGGAACCTGCCGTATAGCACAGGGAGCTCGGCTTGGTGCTCTGTGATGACCTGGATGGGTGGGATTGGGGGGAGGGGAGGGAGGTCCAAGAGGGAGGGGATACATGTATACATATAGCTGGTTCACTTCACTGTACAGCAGAGACTAACACACCATTGCAAAGCAATTATACTCCGATAAAAAAATAAATAAGAACCAGTAGCTTAATCACCAAGTTAAAATGGAGCTAGATTCAGAATTTGCAGATCCCCTGCAGCATCGTGGGGCTCCCAGAGAACAGTTCAGGCACCATTGCACTACAGGACATCATCTCCCCTAGAAGTACACTGGGACTGTTGCCATTGGAAGGGCCTAAGGCTGTTCTTGCTGAAAAAAAATCACTGTGGTGTGGAACAGCTGATAACGGGTCCCTCGTCTGGGTGTCTCCCTGTCACTTGAATCAGATGACTGCTGCCACGTAGAATGCAGCCTTCTGTTCCACGGGAAGAGTGGCATTCCAGGTGGAAGAGGTCTCGGCCTTTGCTCTGCAGCCTCGTGCCCCTCCTCTCTCTGCTCTCTGTCAGTCTCCATCCTGAGAGGGTGTCGCCCGGCTGGGGCATCTGTCTCTGGCCCCTGCCTTGGTCTGTTCAGGACTCGCCTCTGTCCTGTGAGCATGGAAGAACTGCTGGTCCACGTGGAAAAATGTCACTTTATGTTTATAAATGAGAGGAGATATTTCTACTGTTTATGCTAGAAGCCCCGAGCCATGCTTTCAGACTCTGAGAATTATGTCCCTCAGTGTGGCCTCGCTGGCCTCCTGTGCTCTGTCACTGCTCTACCCAAAGCTGCTTTCTTCCTCACCCCCCCTTCTGCTTTTCACCACTTCTTGTAGCTTGTACCCTCTCTCCCTGAGTTAAATGTTTGTGCTTGCAAAGCTTATTAATAGCACTAGCACCGCTGAGTGGAGTAGTGATTTGCTTCCCCTTTTTAATTTAATTTTGGCTTTCAGAAACCAATCTGGAAGAATATTTCAAGCTGCTCCCTTTTGAGGCGAACTCCAGTTAATCCTTTTAAAGCACATCTTGGGGGGTCAGGTGTCCCCCATGTACTCTCCCAAAGCCATAGGCACGTCAGCTCATCCCCTTTGAAGTGGCGTAAATGCCCCGGTGGTCACTAGTCATCGGTGAGGTCCAGCTCTAAATCCATGGCTCTGTGGATCCACCTGACACCCCTATCCCTGAGCCTTTTCTAAAACAACCCACCTAAAGACATGTTGCTGCCCAGGGAAATTTTTTTCCCCACCTGTGACTTGACAGTGATTCTAGTGCTGTTCAGAGGATTTATTGAGCACATTTCAGCAAACATCAGAATGCCACTTGTGTGTGTAAATTTGCTGGTGGTGATGGTGGGGCAGTGGCTCCTATGTCACAAGCCCTTTCTGTACTGGAGCTTGGGATTTAAGATGCGCAGGCAGTGGTTTCATACAGAGTCCGTCCGTTGGAGGCACTGAGTGAGGTGGATGCTGTTAGGTGTGGTCGGCAGGTGTGATTGTGGCCCGGGGGTCTGGGGAGGCTTCCCCAGGTGTGCTGAGGGCGGATGACGGTGGTAAAGTCTTCAGGCTGGTCCCATCATTGCCTGGAGTATTGTGCAGTGTCCAGCCTGGAGACCTCATCACCTCTATCATCAGTGCCTAGTCTAGAAACTTCTCCTGATTCCTGCAGTCCTCCTGTTTGCTGTGACAGCCCCCAGCCCCTCACACCTGTCCTTCTAGCTTATGTATCCTGACGGAGAGCAGCACTTTTGTCACCAGAGAACATGGAAAGGTGATTTTTGAATGAAAGTGGAGGCGGGGGGTAGGTGTGATTATTTTGTTTGTTTGTTGTCTTGATAGCTGAGCCCCAAGTGGCAGAGAGACGACCTGAAGGGGAGTTGAGAACCAGGAACTCTGAGTGAAGGGGTGCCTGGCGTGGCTTTGTCTCCTATCTCTGAAGAGCCTGGGGAGCGGACGGCAGCCGCTGGCCAGGAATTGATTGCATTAATTGATATGCCAATAAGAGAGCTTGTTACGTCCGCCATTGGTTAGGAGGCCAGCTAACAAGCCTGCTGATCAATGGCACCAATAAAGGTTTCCTCCATTAATGAGCAACGTGGTAATTAATGTCACCCGTAAGCCAGCAGCCTGGCTGGCTACCGGAAGTGGCCGGGCAGCCACCCCACTCGGGGCGGAGTTGGGCCTTCAAGCAGCATCATGGGCTGTGAGAGAGCCTCAGACTCTGGAGGGTTTATTCCAAGTGGAGCAAAGAAGGAGAGCCTGGAGCGTTCAGAGCCCTGGCTGAGGAGGCCGATGGAGTCCTGGCTGGGCCCCAGGCTGCAGTGCGGCTGTGCCCGCCTCGTCCCCCATACCTGCTGGGAGGAGAGCGGGACGCACTTTTCTCTTCCAGCCCCTTTGGCTGCAGAGCTTTCCCACGCGAGTCTCTCGGGGCTCTTAGGGGTGTGATGGAATGACTGAGTCCCCGGGTCACTCCGGTCCCAGCTGGGCACGCTCTCCCCAGGGACAGCCCCCATCAGTGGCTCACACGCACTGCCCTGAGCCCCTGGAGGGTGGGCCGTGGCCTCTTCTGGGAACCGTGAACAAGCGGTGAAGCAACTAACATCCCCCCCACCCTGCCCCAGCCCCCTGCCTCCGTGTTTCACCAGGAAGAAACATTTTGCTAGAGGAAAGAAAGAAAGGAGAAACAGATGATTTGAAGCCGTGCCTTTTTCCTTCCCCCTGGTTTTTTGAAATGACATCAGTGGGTTGTTTGCCAAGCATAACCTGGCAGCCTGGCGGCTCTGCCTGACTGCCTGAGATTTCTGGGGACCGTGCGGCTCGCCAGCTCCAGCCGTGGCAGCATGCCAAGGTGACGTTCAGTGACTAAGCAGAAACGAGGGAGAGGGAGAGAGGGAGGAAGAAGGTATGTGCGGTTGGGGAGCTGGGGGAGAGAGTGGTCCCGGGGCTGGGTGTGGCGTGGGGAGACGTGGAGGCATGTCCGGGTCATCCGAGCAAGAGGGCGGGCATCGGGGACGCATTGGCGGGCCAGGGAGCGTCCCTGTGGCACCGGGTGGGGGTAGGGAAGCGGGGGGGGGGGGTGCAGGGCAGCAGCCACAGATTCAGCCTTGTTGGTGGCCAAAGGGGTCTGACCTGGGAGGGAACCGAATAAGCCGAAGCGAAGGTGACAGCCCCGAGGGCCTGGAGCTGTTGAGAAGGAGGCTTAGAGAAGCTTTTATCAGCATCAGGCCCAATACTCCTCAGCGGAGTTTCCTTTGCATTGTTAGGTATTGACCCTCAGAGACCCCTTGTGGGTTCCCTAATTGAAAATTAATACTAGATCAATGCCATGGGCAATTTGCATATTGATCATAAACAACTTTGAAGGCACCAAGTGTGTGCGGCAGATCAATAGGGCTCCTGAATAGGCTGCAGAGGGAGCACCTCTTAGTACAATGCTCTCCGAGAAAGGTTAATGATTTGGGAAGTTCCTAACGGCTCCGCGCAGGGAACGGCCCCCGCACCGCACAGCCTCAGCCAGAGCAGTCAGTGCGGGGCCCGAGCCGCCCCCCGCAGCTGCCCGTCCCCAGCAGAGGGGAGGTGGCTGAGCTGCTGTGAGACAAGGGCTGGCCCTGAGTGTTTTTGTAGTTGCCTTTTTTGGTGGTGGATGAAGTCTTGGGGCAGTTTATTCTGGGAAGTGTACTGTGAAAGGCCGCAGCCAAGTTAAGGCTCCAGTAATTATTCTGGCCCCTTCCCCAAAACACAGTTCTCCCGGTGACTTGAATGGAGTGAAATGAGGACAGGGCAACAGCTCCCTTTACCCAGCCTCCTCCTCAGGCTTCCCATTACTGGAATCCCGAGCTCGTGTTCTCTTTAAGCTGTGATGGGTTTGGCCCCGTTCTGCATCCTGTTCCATTCACCTCCCAGTTTCTGGCTTTGGGCTCCTGGCCCATCACTCACCCTCCCCTGCTGTGTGCCTTCATGTCCTGCTCTGGCGTCAGGTCTTGCCTTTCTGGTCCATTCCCAGGTGCTCCCGTGGATCCCCAGCAGGCCTGGAAGGTGCTCCTCCAGGTGGCCCCCTTCACCTGCCCCCTGTTCGCTTCTTTTGTTTTCCTCCCTTTCTCCCTCTGGCCCAGATCGGCTCCTCTTGTCTCCCGGCCATAGAAGCAGTGTGTGGACCAGCTACCCTGTAGTTGCTCTGGATTCCCCCGCTAATGTTTACAACAAAGCCCAGAACACTTGAGAGCCTGACCACTGATGCTGTCTTCATGCTCCCAGGGTACCTTGAGATGGCTGGTCTGGGGATCGGGGCCAAAGGCAGCCTGAAGAGACAGGTGATGCCTGGCTACCTGGCTCCAGCCCCGACAGTGGAGGGGGGTGGTGCCGGCGGTGGTCGCTAGGGGGAGACACCTCTTAGGTAGTGGTGAGTAGAGTTGACTTTTTTCCGCAACAGCACAGCTGCCCGCACCCCCCGCCACCCAAATTCATCTTGTCCTAAGAAGAGCTAGGGTTATAATAGCAGCCCTGTCAAGGTCACATTGCTTTAGATGGTTACTAAGTTTGCAAAGTGTGTTGAAATTCATTGGTGTGAAAGGGCAGTGCGGTTTCGGAGAAGGGACCTGCGGAATGGCTGGTGGATGAATTTCCAGGTTGGAGCTGCAGCCCTTCTGCGCCATGAGTCCTTCACCCCGTCCTGGCGCTGTCCCTCCCCCTTCACAGGGAGGTGCTTTGGACCATGGTGGTCTGGTAGGTGCTTCTGGTGTATGGCTGTCAAGCCTGTCCACATGCTACGGCATCAAAGGATGGTCCATGTTCCCTTTCTCCTCTTGGCATTTCGTCACCTCGAGGTCAGCTCCTCCCCACCCGCCAGTAAAGGGAAAGGCTCAGGGAGATTTTATCTGTCTCTGCATTTATATATTACTTGTGCACATACTTAGAGAAATATGGTAGCCTTTCCCCTGGAAGCGCTTCTAGGGCAGCTGTGCAAGCTGTGTAGGTTGTCCCCACATGCACAGCCCCCTGCTCTGCTGGAGGAGTTGAGCGAGGACCCAGGCCACCCCAGGTCTGACCTGACAAACAGGGCGGCAAGTCCGGGGCTATATCTGCCCAGAGGGTGGGGTGAGGAAGGGGAGCCCTTGTTCCGATTTTCACACAAGTCCCTACAGGTTAGCAGCGCCTCTGGCCCAAGGATGGCAGATAAGGCCTGCAGGAACTTGCCCCCAAGACCCAGCAGAGCGCATCTCTGAGCCCCTCCCCCCTCTGCGCTTGCTATTCTTCCAGCAGCCCAGCCTGCCCCCCTCCTTGGGCCATTGCGCTTGCTGTTCCTCTTAGCCTGGAAGGCCTCTTGTGCTCACACCCTCACTTCTTTCAGGTCTGGGTTTGAGTGTCTCCCTCTCTGAACTTCCTCTATGAAACAACCCCTGGGATTCCTTTTGTCCCTGATCTCTTATCCTCCCTCATCAGTGTCTCATAATATGTCCGCTTGTCTAGTTGCTTTTTGTCTGTCTTGTCCCCCACCTTCTGCCTACCCCTCCCCCTGGAGAGCAGGGACTCTTCCTGTCCTGTTCACAGCTGTATTCAGTGCCCAGGCTAGGTGCTCCACGGATGTGCGAGGGGCGGGTGAGTGCACGGACGGCACAAGCGGAAGTGTAGCTTCTCCAGGGGAGCCCACGATGGCAGCTCTAAAGGGAGCCAGTTAAGAGCACGGGCCTTGGCATCACTCCTGTGGCCTTTGCCAGTACTTTAACCTCTCTGAGCCTCAGTTTCCTCATCTGTGAAATGAGAGTAATAATAGTATCTGCTTCAGTTGAGTGATGACTGTGCTACTACCATTATGATTATCATTCGATAATAATGACTTAAGCAGATGGAGGCTTTCAAGGTGCCTGTTGTTGGTTTTCACGATGAGGTTCTTTGCAGTGAAGGATTTTGCCCAGGCAGGAGAAGAGGAAGGTAGCCGGTATTTTTGTGCTGATCGGTCCCACTTTGCTAGTCCCTTCCTTCTTCTCTTTCCAATCAGGGCACTTGTGATTATGTCAAAGAAAATGTCATGCAGGCCGAAAGCTCCTGGGGCAGGATGGGGGTGACCTGACGTGGAATGTGGGAGCACACGGAGGTGGCGGTGGGGTGGAGGGTCGGGAGAGGCTGGAGAGCCCCTGTCAGCTCGATTCTGGGCCGGGTGTGGCTGCAGCCCCGCCAGCCCAGCGGGCAGGTGCCGGGCCGTCCCCGTGCATGTGATTACTTCATTACGGGTAGCCTTTCATTGGCTTGGCTGCACTGTGCTGATGAACTGAGACTGGGGACAAGAGCACATAATTGCGGGAAATAAATTCCCATCACAGGCCTGGCTGCAGCCAGAAGTGTGTCCACATGTGTGTGTGTGTGTGTCTGTGTGTATGTGTGTATGCAGGTGGGTGGCCAGGTGTTCATGTTCTTCCCTGAGTGCACCTCCCCTGCCTTCCTTCCCTACCAGAACCTCCTGGGCACTGGCTGCAGGCCCAGTGAGCAGCATCCTTCCAGACCCGCCTCTGTTTCCCCTGCTTGGAGCCTCTTGCATTCCGCAGCGCAGTCTTTTCATCACCCTGAGGGACGGGAACCTGCTGGGGGCTGGGGGTGGTGCACCTGTTCACACACCTGTTCTTTCTCTTGTTCAGTCCATCTCCTTTCGTCTGTTTGTTTGTTCACCTTCCGTCCTGTCTGCGCCCTCTGCTTGGATCTCCATGAAGACGGAGCAGGGGGAGCTCTGGTGCTGCCCTTCGTAATTGAAATCGCATTTCATTCATCTGGGAAATGAGGCAGAGGAGGGGGTGGAGCCGTCTTCCACCGGCAGCTGACTGTACACGAGGCCAGGCTTGAAGACACCAGCTCCAGGAATACATAGCACGATCTTCAGAAAGAATTTAGGAACCAAAGCCATTTGCATAAAACTAAACTGAAAACTACATAACCAGCCACATGATTTTAACCACCACACACACACACACACACACGCACAAAGTCCTACTGTAATGCATTTTCTCAGTACCAGGAAATTAGTGGCTCAGGTCACCAGAGCATCTGAAGCTGGTCATTACTAATCAGTTGTTTACAGCAAAGAGATTTTTTCTTCTCCTCCAGTGTTTTCTGGGCCTTAAAAGACATTTCCTGGAATCCTGACTGAAGTCAGTGTGTGCAGTGGGCTGGTGATTCACATAATGGCTGGCCTGGGGTGGCAGGTTGCCTCAGTTACAAAGAAGCATGGGTGGCATGAAGGCAGAGCGGAGAGAAATGGAGAGCCCTCACTTGACACCCTCTGACCTCAGCCGGGGGAGCTGAATGCTGGAGAGCTGGGACTGAAATTGCAGTCACTTTAGATTATTTGGAGTGAGGAAAGGCAGGGAAAAAAGGGTCTGTTGACTACAGGAAGCTGAATTCTTCCTCTGCTGAAAAGCTTATTAATGGAAGGGGAAAAAGCAATTACTTGGCTTTTGCTAGTTCTCTGTGGCAGGGATTCAGGGCTGCAGCAGCCCCTTGGACCTCACCCTGGATCCAGAATATCTCTAATGGGCACCACCCCAAGCCATTTGGAGGCAGTACTTCTGGGATCCCCCCTCTTCCAGAAAGAGTATGGAGGCAGGGGGAGGAGAGAGAGAGGGAGAGAAGGAGAGGGAGAGGGAGAGAGGCAGGCTTGTCCTGTCTTTAACATGATGGTTTTCCTTTGGGTACCACGTTGCCACTGGCAGGAAGTTAACAGGGTGCTGTTTGCTTAGAAGCATGCATATCTGTGTTCTTAGGGGCTGGTTTTTGGTTCATTTTGGTTTGGGTGAGGCCATTTTTATCCATGCTGTGCCTTTTGTCTCAAAATATATAAAGCAAAACTAGAAGTTGCTTTGAACAACTATGGTACCACTATTAGAATCCATTTGCCTCAATATCACAGCTTTAATTGAGGAAGATTCCTGAGGAGCCAGCGTCCAGGGAGCAGGGTGCCAGGCCTCACCTTTCAGTGCTTGTCTGGCTGCATGAGCGTCACCATGACCGCCTGTTCCCTCCATGGCTGGTGCCCCTCGGCCGCCTTTTTAGACCCTCCTTGGGGCTGTCTCACTGTGTGGTCTTGGAGCCCTTCCCTTCTCCAGGCCCTGGTCTCCTAGTTTGTAGAATTGAGGTGCTTCGGCTCCGCCAAATCTCTCAAAATAAAGGCAGATCCCTCTGATGACCAGGTTGCTGCAAACAGCCATTATTTCTCTTTCCTAAATCTGTTTTACTCGTGTTCATGCTTTCATGCCTTCTCCTTGTCTGGACTACCCTACCTATTTTATATTTTATATATTTACCTTTATATCATTTTAGAATTTCTAAAGCACACAAATTTTTGATTTCACTACCTTAATTGTATGAAGTTAAATTTTATACACCTCGATTTTTTAGTCCATTGACCCATTTTTGTCTCCGTTCTTCAACTTCTTTTTCTTTAAGGCCCAGTTTCTGTCATTTCGTTTCTCCTAGAACAATTTCTGTTCTTTCCAACCTGTCACCAAAGTTTTTTAGTAGTTGAGTCAGTTCATAGACTAACTTTTTTCAAAAATTGAATTTTTTCTGCCATAATATGTATTTAAGATACACTCTTACCTAGGGTTTTTTTTTTTTTTTTTGGAAAGTATCTCATTGGTTACTGTCTAAATCCTCCTCTTTATTCCGCCTTCTCTTCCTCCTTTTTAAAAAAAATTTATTTATTTTATTTATTTTTGGCTGTGTTGGGTCTTCGTTGCTGCGCATGGGCTTTCTCTAGTTGCGGCGAGCGGGGGCGACTCTGTTGCGGTGCGCAGGCTTCTCATTGCAGTGGCTTCTCTTGTTGCGGAGCACCGGCTCTAGGCGCGCGGGCTTCAGTAGTTGTGGCTCGTGGGCTCTAGAGCGCAGGCTCAGTAGTTGTGGCGCATGGGCTTAGTTGTTACGCGGTCTGAGGGCTTCTTCCTGGACCAGGGCTCGAACCCATGTCCCCTGCATTGGCAGGCGGATTCTTAACCACTGTGCCACCAGGGAAGCCCTCTTCCTCCTTTTTATGTTTAAAGATGTTGCTCCGTAAGTGAGGAATCATTCACTTTTCTTCCTAATCATTGGATGATCTAATCTTTAATATTGCATTGCATTTTGGCTGCTTTTCATTCACACCTTTGGCTTATTTGACTGCTTTTCTTGCTATAAATATTGGTCTTACAAAATGAAGCAAAAATTTTTGCTTGGTGAGGGTTCCTTTCCTTATTTGCTCTACTTAGGGTCCATATTCACTTAGAAAAAATTGTCCACTTTTGAAAGTTTGAGGAGGATTCTAACTTAGGGATTTCCCTGTGAGAGGTTTCTGGTACTTTCCTCAGTTGCAGTGTGCACACAGAAGAACTTAAACCTCCAAAATTGTTTCTTTAAAATGTAAATGTGGGCTACAAACCTGTATATCTCCCTTATTCCTACCTGTCCCAAGAACCAACTCTTTGTCACAGAATCGCGCTTTCTGCCCAGATCCTTGATGACTTTCTCATTTCATGGCAACATTTTCTTTCTCTTTGGTTTCATGTTTTAGTTGTTTACAAATGTTCCCACCACTAAAGAGAATGGGTGTGAGTCTAGAATTTAAGTTCTTTGTTTGCCTTGATGATTGTGACTGTGGTTTTTTTGGGGTTTTTTTTTTTTTTTTTGCCTTGAGATATATTGCAGGATAAACTTGGGGGTGTGTAATGGATGCTTTGCTTTTCAAAGGATACCAGGCTGTTCTTAGGTCTAAGAAATACCTTATGGGAGGAAAAGCTGAATAGATGCTTACAGGGTCTTAAGACCGAGACTGAAATACAGTTAGTAGCTCTGGCAGATTTGAGGATGGGCTGCTGTAGCTAAAATCATTGTGAGAGGGCAGGTGTGGGGGTGGGGAGGGGTGGCATCATTTTGTTAAACCGTAGAAAAGGACCATTTTATTGTACAGGATCCAAATTTTTAAAATATAGTCTTTATATTCAACCATTGGCATAACTTTGGAAGTTTCTAAAAAGGAGGAAGGGGATCCAAGAATTTTCTTTCTCCCTTTGGGCACAAAAGAGCTATACAAGGTGCATGTTAAAAATGACCACAATTTAGCAATTCCATCTGCTTTTTCTCCCATTAATGCAGGAAAGCTCTTGAACATATAAGCCTTTGGATTTTCTCTTTACCTCAGCTTCCTGCTTCACTTTCTCTGCAGTTTCTTAGGAAATGTCGACTAAAACATGTTGCTTCTGCTGCCCGGTTGTTTCAGACGGAAGCGCATTTGGGGACTTGATGGTTTTGGGCACTGGCCCAGTTTTTGACTCTCCACGTGAAGGTGCATCCTTCAGTGTCTTGGGTGTGACCGTAAGTGCTTGAGTCAGAGGCAGGTTCTTTGCCGCTTGTACTAGGTGGTGAACACGTGGTAGTCACCTGCCACCACCAGGTTCATGTGCATTTCTAGCGCTGCATTCTGGATGTGTGAGGCTGTTAACGTTTGCGGTGACCTTTGTGTAGCTTGGGTCTGGCCAAGGGAGGGCAGGGTTAGCCAGTGCTTTTCTGGGTACAGCATTGCCTGAAGTCAGCCTGATGTCTGTTTCCCAGATTTGGTTTGGAAAGTGTAAGCCTTTGTTTGTGCTTTGTTTTTATGAATCAGCTGGTTTTACCAGCTGTGCATATAAGTCGCCTATGATCATGCAGAATGAAGCTCATTGGCAGTCAGCCCCTCACACTGCGGTCCATGGATGGGAGTAGACTAATATTTCTGCATGCATCCTGTGCTTCACAGGGCAAAGCTCTTTTCTTAATAGGCTAGAGACCCTTTGGACGGTGTGGGCATCAGTGAGGCCACAGAGGGGCTGGAAACTCGAGTGCCTCATTTGTGTGTCATGTGACTCAAACCCCTGGTGTCACGGTTTTATCTTTCTCTGTTGAGTGCTATTCGTTTGGCGAAATGTTTACCTGTTACAAAATGTTTACCTGTTTCTCTTTCAGTTTGCTTTTTTGCACGTCCTGTCCCCAAATATTCCATCTTTCCCTTCGGTGCTGTCATATTTTGTCTCCCCCGCATTGTAACACCTCGGGTCTGCACGGCCACCCCCTCCCCCGCTCCTCGCTATCATTCCCGTATAGATTGCGTCCGTCAGCATTGGTGTTCCCGTTACCAGAGCCCTCCCACAAGGTTTCACTTATATCCATTAGGTTCTAATCACCATCATCTAATATCACTTCTGGTACATCCTGTTCATTTCCCATACACCTTCATTTGTATATAGATGCTTAAGTACACTTATAGGCCTGCCTTGACTTTTTTTTTACCTATGTATTTCCAACATTTTCCAAGTAAAAATAAATAAATTAGGGAACACATCATAGATTTTGTTTTGTTTTGTTTTGCATTAAGCATAAGATCTCTCTCTGACAAGCCCAGTCAGTTTTGACTCAGAAGGTGATACCAGCCTTCTTTAATGGAAACTGTTAATTTTTTTAATTTACAGTTTTTCTATCACTCATGTGTGTTTATCTCTCGTCTTCTCCCCTCTAACCATGGAAGCCTGGCAGTGTTTATTTCATACCGGGTGTTATGGAAAGATGGATGCTTGTAAGGACTGCTCAGTCCTCACACCTGGAATGTTAAAAAGCTTTCAGGCAGATCTGTTGGGTTGAAAAACGTCCCTTTCTGTAGAGGAGGGGGAATGAGGGGGGAAGTGGTACCCCACCAGAGAGGCTTCCCTTCGTCACCCCCATGTGGTCATGACCCCCCAGTTCTGACTGTACATCCAGACGCCTTAGATGATGCTTTCAAATCCACAAAACGGTTTATTCTGATGAGCAGGCTTATGAGGCCATTCTTCCTCCATCAAGACCCTCCTTCTGCTTGCCCTGGCTTTTCTCGCCTTTGCCCATCAAATATCTGCCCTTAAGACGTTACCATTTACTCTCTGCCCTCTTCCATTCTTTCTCAGTAGCACACTGAGTTAGAATCAGTACTTTTCTCCATGACTTTGTTTTTAACGGATGGGGGAGTGGGGAACCACCCTTCTTGGTTTCAAGGACCTTCTATTTTGCTCGCCTCTTCTTTCCAGAACATTCCAGTTTGGTGTGAGGTTAAACTGTGCAAAATACTGTTTGAAAGAAAGGAGAAAAAGAGAAAAGGACTTGTCAAAATGCATTTGTTAGATCACGTTTTAAATGAAGTACAATTGAAGGTAGTTTCTGTCCAAAGAAAGGAAAACCCCCTGCAAATCCGCTGAGCTCCCAGAGAGCGCACCTCCTTTGTCGTCGCCCTGACATTGAAGTGTAATTTTTCATGGTTATTTGGACTGGAAAATGGGGGGGGGAAGGGGAGAGATGGGCCTGCGATTATTTCCCATAAATGACAACACAATCACATCACGCTCCGCTACAAACATGCTCGGGGAATTTGCCTCTTCGACATTTCATGTGTGGAAGTAGCAGCAGCAATCACGGCTTTGTAGAATCCAAGGGACTTAATCCCCGCTGAACCCAGTGTTCTTCAGATTCTTGGGACAGAGCTGGATTTCTGGTTTAATGTGGATTCTGAAACCATTTCAGGGCTTGGGTTTGTATTTTACAAACTGGAACTCACATCTTTCAGTTATTTAAAAAAAAAAAAAAAATCTTCCCGGGAATAGCCACCGGGCGAGTCAGCGACACATTTCACTCCGTTGTGCTTTGTCACCGCACGTTGGCTTTCATCCTTTCTGCACTTCTGCAGGGGGCAACCCAGGTGCTTTTGCTGAGAACACAGATAAATGGAACCGTTTGCAATACCGGCTCTAGGTGTTTCCTCCCTTTTTCTCCTCTCGTGACCCCACCCACCCCCTTAATTCTAGCGCGGTTTTGACAAGCTGTTCAAATGACCCAGTGGCTTTGCCCGGAAGAGGAGAAACGGCACACAGGAGGACAGCTCAGAGCGGGGCCGTTTTCTCCTGGAGGCCCAGGCGGGCTGTGGACCCACAGAGCGCGCTCTCGTGCCCACGCTCACGGTAGAGGTGAGGCTGGGCGGCAGGCAGATGCAGAGGCTCTCCCAGGCGTGCCTCCTTGTCCTCTCTTTCTCTGGCAGGGCTGCGCACACCGGCTGCAGCTTCCCAGGCCCCCTCAGGCTGCACAAGCCCCATTTTTCTTGTTTCTATCAACAGTGGCAAGATCTTCAAATATACAAAAGCGTAAATGGTCTCTATTCTCCAATTAGTCATTTTAATAATACCCGGCCTTGCCTTCAGAGTGTTGATTCTTTTAGCCTGGCGCCAAAGCCAGGGGCAGTGGGATGGGGGTGGGAGAGAGGGGCAGTGGGATGGGGGTGGGAGAGAGGGGCAGGGCGGGCACGAGGGGCCGCTTCCCCCTCCCCCTCCCCCCCCCCCCGGCTTTCCTGGCTTTGCCCCGTGTGCCTGCAGAGCCTTCACCCCGGCCCCGTGCCAGCGAGGCTGGCGGGCCTCCACCGCCTCGCACGCTCTGACCAGAAACTCCAGGCATGGCGGCCCCAGGTGTATTCGGTAAATGAACACCTAGTGGTGAAAAGAATTCTTGTGGTAAAATGATCACTGAAGGGATCCACGTGAAAAAAGAACATGTCAGTGGAGGGTGGGAGTGGGTCTGATCTTTTCCAAGTCCCCTGTTCCTCTCCCGCACATCCTCTTGCCTCTCAGAGGACTGAAATTCTTTATACATGACATCTTCAAGAGGGCAGTTGTGTTCAAAACAGCTGGTTAGCACTTTGGTCACATTTAAAAACCAAAAAAACATCCCCTGGTGTGGGGAGATCCCTGTGGGGCTACCAGGCTAACCCCTGGCTGTTCACTCCAGCTGGTGAAGAGTCCCCAGCAGGACGGCCTGGCCTGGTGGAGAGCTTAGACGGGTGAGGACGTGGGGAACGCCGAACAAGGGCGACCTGGAGGGGGAGACCCACCTCTGCCGGTCCCGTGCTCTGTGCCCCAGACCTGTGGGAGGGCTTGGAGAGGCCGGGCAGGCAGGAGTGCAGGAGGTCAGAGTGCCTTTCGTCCACCTGGAGAGCATACTTTTCACCCAATGCCTTGGACTCTGTTAGTGCACTGGAGTTCTCATGTCTGCTGGGGAAGAAATGGCATCTTATCCTGAGAAGGTAGGAGAATATTACACTTCTGATGCACAAAGCAGTGCCCCAGCCTCGGAGCCCCTGCCTGCCCCACCTTCCTGCCCTCACCCTGCACCCCTGCAAGGATTCCTGCCGGGACTGTGATAGTTGTATCTCATAGCGTTCCGCTCACCAGTGTTGACTCGGATCCTGGGCCCTTCATCTCGTGATTTGACTTTCTCTTCAATTAATCTATACCCTGTTAAGATGTAGGAAACGGAATGGGCAGTGTTTGCCAGCAATTAAAAAGAATATTCAGAGGATTACCCGTAAAGGACTCCCAGGGAGGTGTATAAGTTCCCTATTTTACGTGCCTGGTGAGAACATGCAGTCACCTCCACCAAGATGCTAAGTCTAAGGACTGGTGTGTTAAAAGAACAGTTTACATTTGTGGTAGGCAAAAAGTACCGTGATTTAAGGGAGAATTTCTGGGGCTGTGGTAGTGTCACTCAGAAAACCTAATGGCTCGAAGCTACCTCTCAGGCAGTTTCCAGCCACGTCATCGGGGCTGGAAAGACACTGTGGAGCAAAACCGCGGCATTAACATTTGAGAAAGTGTGTTTGAGAATGTTGCGCAGTAGATTATTGCGTCCTGAGTCCGGGAGTCACTGTGTGTTTGCTGTATAGCCCAGAGCACGTGGAGTGTCACCTACTGATAGGACCTGCGGTCACCATTCAGTGAGACCACACTTGCCAGAGTGTCACGAGGGAGACCAGCACAGTGAGCGGCCCACCCCTGTGGGTGCGGCCACAAGCGCTGCCACCATTCACCTCTCCCTCTGCGGCCTGGAGAGGGGAGGAGAGCTAGGGTGACGAGCTGGGGGCAGCAGAGCCGGCTTTCTGTCACCACGGCAGATCACATCCTCTTACAAGTTACTCTTGTAGCAGAATTCTCATGCACTGGATCTTATTCGAAATAAGTGATCTAGACCTTAGCTGTCATCTTTCATATTGTAGGATTTGATTTGACCTCTATTTGCAAAGTAAAGCATACATACTTTGTAGAAGTACGTCCAGCCATTAGAGGTTTCCTATGGATAACAAGAGGCCGAGGGGGTTGGACAAGCTGGACTGCTCGGCCTGCGTTCTCCAGTTGTTACGGTCAGCGCTGCAAGAGGACAGCCGAGGTAGGCCAAGGTGTCCTACAGTGCGTCTCTAGTTACAGGAACAAGGAGACAAGACACGGTCGTGGAATCTCTCCGCCACCACCATGGAGGCTCCAGCAGAAGTAGCCGCCACCCTCCATGTCCCTGCTGGTCAGAGTGTGCGGGGGGGCCTTTCCCGCCCACTTCGGCGGTTGTCCTTGGTTAATTAGGTTGAAAATGGGGAAAGGAAGAGCTTTAACCCTATCTTCAAAGTAAGCAGATTGGTTATTTTGTTTTTCAAAGAAGAGGTCCGATACACAATTAAAACTTGTTTCTGGTAAACCTCATTCCAGGAAAGATGAGCTTTTAACAAAAGGCTTTTGACAGCTGCAGGCTATTTCATTTTTTTTAATGCCGAATGAAAAATCAATACATTTTTCTGGGTTATACATATTCAGAACAGGCCTGATATTTCCATTATAATGGAAAGTGGGTGTCTGTGCACATCTCGCCTGTCAGAGCTGCACTGCTGCATTTTCCAAGCCACTGCTAAATATTTCAAACCTGATTTGATTGTGGTTCATGACAGCTAATGTTTCTCAGCTCTTGAGCCTGCCAACAGGCAAACGCACTTTAGCTTACCCCGCCCCCCCGCCCTCAGACGTTGCTCCCCGCAAAGAAAAGGGGAAGAACAATTTCATTCTTCAGGGATCCCAGACGGGCGCATTGTTTAAGTACCGCGGTCGCCTGAGCCCTGGGTACGGACACCCTGGTTCTTAGGAGAATTTCCAAATTTCTGTCCTCGAAGCCCAGTGGGGGGCTTTCCCAGGAGTGGGGAAGGTGTGACTTAGTCCACATTATCCCGTTAAGAGTTGGGAACAGTTAGGACTCATCTCAGTCATTGGTGGCCTCCCCTTCCTTCACGTCTGTAAGTGACTTGTAAAATACGCCCAGTGGACTCGGACCTCAGCCCTAGTTATTTGGTGAACAGTATCCTTTTTTAGCAACTGGCGCGTTTTTTTCTGGGTGACACACTCGGAGTGTGCGCGGTGGTGGCGGGTGCTGACTTTGTGCTGATGCCACCTCTGTTTTTGCTTCTGACTCGTGCTCCTTCCACAGACCAATTTCCAGGTTGTTCATAAAAATCGTTGCAAATCCCCATGGGGTGGCCAGTTGGCACACACCTCCTTCCGGAGCAGACGTCACCACAAATTGGGAAGTCATGCAGTCACCTTCACCAACGTGATAAGTGTAAGGTATATTAAGAGAACAGTTTGCGTTTGGGGTAAGCAAAACCACCTTGACTGAAGGGAAATTTTCTGGAGCTGTGGTATCATCACCCCCAAAACCTAAGCTGTCCTAGGAACCCTTCCCTTGTAGAATTGCATTATCTGCTGAAATTCTTACACCTGAGGGCTCTGCCCTTAACCAGGAGACATGAGCGAGTGCTAGTGAGCGCTGTATGGGAGAAGCAGTTGTAAAAAAGAGGTGGTGATGGAAATAGATTTTTTAAAGGCCTTCAGCCGGTCTTTTACATGGAAGTTGAAGGCAGAAGGGACACCAGGCTTCACAATTATTCGAGATGTGCTTCTATTTCCCTAACCCTTTACCGTGAAAATATAGCCCAACAGGAGGGGTGCCCGAGTTTGAGGGCCCCTGTGGGGTGTAGCCACGAAGCAGGCGTCTGCGGTGGGGGTGGTGTGAGGCGCCTCGTCTGGAGTGTCCTGAAGAACAAGACCTTCGGCCGGAGGGGTGCGGGCTCTGCTGCTTCCTGCTAGAACCGGCCGGGCGTGGGGAGCAGAGATGACCTCCTCACCCCGGCCCTGGCTGCGCCCCTGAGAACGCATTCCTGGTGTGTTCCAGTTGGGTTCTGAAATAGTGTTCAATTCTTTGGGGAGAAGAGGGTTTTGATTTTTTTCTTTTTTTTTTTTTGGCCTTAAAAATGGCACAGTGGCTGTTGTCTGTCTTGCGGAAGGGAAGTAACTTTGTCTTCTGAGGGAAAGACAGGATTTTCCAGATAAAACCGGATTGTCGTCCATCAGGTCTTCACTTGTTCCCACCATCTGTCAGTAGCTGATATTATAGGGGGGGAAAAAAAAACCAGACTTCTGTAATGACCCCAGCCAGTTGCCACTGACTTCACGGGGGAGAAAATGCATTCTGTGGTCGGCAGGGAAAAAGCCTCCCCCTCTGCTCTGTGCTCTGTGAGCGCGTGGGTATCAAATCTACATTCCTAAAGGGAACGTGGGCCACCTAACCAGCCGCAGGAGCTCAGAGTGTTTCAGAGCTGGATGCCATCCTGCCCCTGGTTCCCACGTGTTCTGGCGTGGGGAGACTCAGGCCCTGCCTGTGGGTGCCCAAGGCCCTGGTCTTAGTGAGGTTGCTGGAGGCTTTGGGGACCAATAAAACATACCCCACCTACAGAGCACTGTGGGCCCAAGCTGTCCAGACGAATTCATAGTTTATATCTCTGTTTTTGAATCGTATCTCTACCTTTATTGGTATTCAGAGCTCACAGTTTTCTGGTTACTGTTAGCCTGGGCTTTCATCCATTTTAAAGAGCTATTTTTTCCTTTTGCTGTTGATGATGATGGTATCAAGACAGATGGTGTAACTGCTTATGAATGTCCTATTTTATTTCCCCGGGACCAGACAGTTCACTTGAAGACGTGTATTATTTCCACATGCTCAGGTTAGGCGGCCCAGACGGTGTCTGCCTCCTGCAGCTAGCTGCCCTTCCAGGCCTCGCCATGCAGAGGGCGACACCTGTAGGTCACGTATGGAACTGCAGGGGAGCACCTGCTTGGCTGAATGGGACCTGGTTTTCTAGCTGGGGGTGAGGACACTGATCTGCTTGTAAAGGAAGCTGGCTTGTGCAGGAGTTTCTTAATCATTTCTTCTTCCACCAAGCATATAACAGCTTTTTGGTGTTTAATATATCAGAAATGATAACATTAAATCTAAAAACTTAAAGAGCAGAGGACTTGATTTTTAAATCTTTAAGAAAAAAAGGAGAAAAAGAGAGAAGCAAAAGAAGTTCCTGAGTCGACCTCTATCATCTGCCCTCTCACTGGAGCTCAGCTGCCTTCACTTTTCTGCTTATAGCAGGGCAGGGAGGGAAGAAAGCAAAGACCCAACTAGGCTCATAGAACGAGGGCTCTGGGAATAGTCACAAAGGGCCATGCCGTTTCCTTGCTCATTGCATGAATGATATGCTTGTTCTTCAGTCTCTGTCTCTGGATAGATTTGTTCAGGAAGGTTCAGAGAACCGAGGTCAGTGCCAGAATGACCATGAGTTCTTAACTCTCTGCTTGGGTGGCTGCAGCCCACATAATACACAGGAGAGAGGCACTGGCCTTGGAGCTCGCCTCCCAGTGGGTACGTTTTCTCCCTCCTCTGCAGAGGAGCGCCCTCAGACACTGTTCATCACATCAGGGTGTTCCCTACTTCGTAGGTGTCAGACTCTCCATCTAGGGTGATAATGTGTGTGTGTCCTGGAGAGGAGGGCCCGTTGAATCATCTCTTTGTATAATCACATTTGATTAATGTATGGATACATACAGATAGTTTGTATCATAGGATATATTGGGACAGTTGAGTGTGTTTTAAGAGACCTAGCTACTTTGGGTAGACTCAACTTGATATTGATTGACTGAATGCTGGTATAACCTTTCAAAGATGGATTTTGTAATTACAGTGTTGAATAGTTTTATCAAAAGCCTAAAAATGTGCATTGAACATCCTGCCTGGACATAATTAAGATGGTACATATAGCATATTGTGTAACTTGCTTATTATATAGCTCAACTAACACTTCGTATATATTTTTTTCTCCACTAAAGGATGTACCGTGTTAATATGGTGCTGTATATCTGACTGACTTCAAACCAGGTTGCCTGATTCTTCTCTGTTTGAACCAGGGGTGGGCGTGGGGAGACTTGATGTTAACTTGACTGTGCAGTGAGACAGAAAGGCAACATAGAAATTATTTGTGGAAGCCTCTTAGTTGGAGAGGACAATAAGCAGTATCTCCTCTCACCCATGTTCCCCATGACTGCCTCATACATCCCCTCTTGGTGGTAATGAAGACATGTTCCCTAATCCCTACTTCCATTTTCCAGCTCTTGGTCTTCCAGTGTCTTTTTGGGAAAAGTTAGGAAAATCTGGGTCTAAATAGATACTTTCTTCTTCAAGTGTTTTATATACCCTCTGAGGTCAATTTACTTTGAACTCTTTTTACTTTCTTTGTGAGATGAAATTTAGAAATTATTTTCTGGAGGGTCGGAGGGTATTATACCTTGAAATGTTGAAAAGTAGATTTGGGGCTAGAGGGACCTAGGGTGATGTTGGAATAACTCCAAGTTCATGGACCTAGATTGGACCGTCACCTCTGGTTCCGTGGATCTGGTCTAGCACTGGCCTCGGGTGACAGACGTGGGTGGCTGGGTTTCAGTGTCTCTACACTGAGGAAGTTGTGCTCTTCAAAGTCTCCTAATAATTTAATCATCAACCCACCTTGGTTTGCCTGCCTTATTCATTCATTTAGCCCATTCTTTTTTTTTTGCGGTACGCAGGCCTCTCACTGTTGTGGCCTCTCCCATTGCGGAGCACAGGCTCCGGACACGCAGGCTCAGTGGCCATGGCTCATGGGCCCAGCCGCTCCGCGGCATGTGGGATCTTCCTGGACCGGGGCACGAACCTGTGTCCCCTGCATCGGCAGGCGGACTGTCAACCACTGTGCCACCAGGGAAGCCCCATTTAGTCCATTCTTAATGAATGTTTTAGATAATGATCCAGAGGGCTAGGAGATCAAGGGAGAAATGTCTCACTTCCTTTCCCTCAGCATCCAGAGAATCTTGTTCTCTTCATTCCCACTCTGGGAAGCAAGTGGCATTTTACTTCGTGAGTAACCTAATGTTGGAAATGACCATTCTTCTCCCTTCACTAAAGCGCTGTGTGTTGAGCTGGAGAGAATTTCCTTGGTTCATTTTAAGCCAGTGGTGGGTCAAGAATGGAATGACTTCAAAAGGGAAGTGTATGATTCTGATACAAAGTTTTTTCCCTTTCTCTACAAATGTAGCTTCTCGCCACTGATGCCTGGCGTGCCCACAGATGTTTATTTTCTAGACCTCTTCACATTGATGAAATCATATCACTGATACTCTGTGACTCTTCAGAATATGAATGACTGTAAAAACCTCCCACCACGGCCTGACAGGTGCACAGGCACCGAGAGGCCTTATGAGGGGTCAAAGATTGGGTCTAGTCTAGTTCACTGCCAGTTCACAGTGTGGTAGGAGCTAGGCAAGAAGCAATCCTGTGGCTCCTTTTTTGCATTTGCAAGTGTAAAAGACTTGCATGCAATTTCAGGTAATCAGATGGAGTTATTTCCTCAACAGGATTGGCTTTTCAATGAGAAAAGCTCAAAAGGGGCATTCAGAACCCATCTGGAAATACCTAGTTTCCGCACATCTAGAGCAAGTTGTGGTCTCACGCCAACGAGCGGGGAAGGAAAGCCCCCGCCGCTTACCCAGACCTCGCATGTCCGTAGTGTGGTCGGCCTCTCAGGGGCCACTGGGAGGGGAGGCGGGACACTCACCGGCTGCCTGTGTTTTGTGGTTGGTACTTCTTTGCAGTAGGAGGCAAGAGTCCTTCATCTTCTGTCTACTTTCAATCCTTGACATTTTGTTTTTCTTCTCTTTCAGAAGAAGCCATTGAAGATGTTGAAGGGCCCGGAGAAGCGGCTCCTGATCCCGAAGAGCTTGCGAAAGACCAGGAGAGTGGAGGCGAGAAGGACCAGAGCACGTGGACAGGTAGGCTGTGTGGCTGCCCTCCAGCCCCCGGCGTTTCTCCCCTGGCGGAGTAAGGCCAACAGGTCAGGGGGCCGGAGCCTCCTGAATCCACCAGAACAGCTAGGCTGGTTCTGTGTCGGTGGGAGATGGACTTTATTTTCGCTTTTTTTCAGTAGTCACCTTCCTTCTCCTATTATGTTATATTAAGGAATTTTTAAAGTTGTTTGAAATGGCCCCAAAACCAGCTTGTGTGTCGAGCGAGCATCCAGGTGTTTGGCCCTGTCCTAGGGGCTGCTGGTGTTGAGGTCACGTTTCTTTAGCACCTCCTCCCCGTTGCTGTTTTGCCCTTGATGTGATTCTTCCTCCATGGAAGGTGCAGGGCCCTGTCCCACCTGCTCCCAAGCCCCACGGAGGGATTTGCTGTGTGGAAATGGATCAGTGTCACCCCTGAACCTCTAAGGAGTCAGCAGTGCAGTGTGCGCTTCATCCTGCATTTGGGGGCCTGGGCGGCTCTGCGTGTTCATGGTGTCCTACCTTGGCCTCAAAGGGGCGGCAGGCAGTACAGCCAGGCAGGAGGCTGTCTTACCAAAAGCAGGAGAAATTGAAGAAGTCAGGAAAGGAAGTGCTATTTCTGGAAAAGCTGGTGTTGAGAGAAGGGGCGAATGACCTTCTCGCAAGATGATAGGATTTCTGTATCAAGGGAAAGAATTGCTGAGACTGAGAAGAAAAGCTTAGGTCTTTTTTGAGGAGGAGCAAAGTTTTTTTTTTTTTTTAACATCTTTATTGGAGAATAATTGCTTTACAATGTTGTGTTAGTTTCTGCTTTATAACAAAGTGAATCAGTTATACATACACATATGTTCCCATATCTCTTCCCTCTTGTGTCTCCCTCCCTCCCACCCTCCCTATCCCACCCCTCTAGGTGGTCACAAAGCACCAAGCTGATCTCCCTGTGCTATGTGGCTGCTTCCCACTAGCTATCTATTTTACATTGGTAGTGTATGTATGTCACTGCTAGCAAGGCCATTTCTGAGAAGACTTATAGGGACAGAGAAGTCTCCCAGAAACCACCACTATAATTAGAGGAAATGATATGACAAGCAACAGAAATTATTTTATTTGGTCAACCTAATTCTTACTGCCTTCCATTATTAATATTGTAATACTTTGTTGTTTGTTGTTGTTTTTTGAGGAAATATTTACCTTCTGGAGTCCATATTGGTTGGGCCTTTGTTACTTTTCCAGGCATGACTGTTCTTAAATCATGTTCACTGTTGGCCTTTACTATTTAAACAAGATACAGAATCTTGGAGAGAGGCCAGGGGAGAGCAATGAAAATGACTGAAGGCTGAGAAATACTGCCTCTGAGAAGAGGCTGAAAGAAATTGGGGCTGTTCAGCCTAGAAAAGAGAAATTTGAGTGTAACAGCTTCTAAGTTTTGGTAGGGATCTGGCCTCGCAGGTGATGTGTCGCTGTCCTGCATTTCCTGGGCATCCTGGCAGCTGAGTGACCGACGGGCACACTGGACGAATTTTACCATCTGTGCTGCTCATGGCCCCCTTTTGAACTGGGCTCTGTGGTGTCCAGAGGCCTTTGCTTGAGCTAATACTGAGGGCCACAGTGAGCTAGCTCCCTAGGAAGATCTGGAAGGTGGGACCAGTGAGTAGGGGATGGAGGTCCACACTCGAAGGCCGTTGAGTGTGTGGGGCGGACTGTCCTGTGTTGCCTCGCATGGATCAGGATCCCAGACTTTGCTGTAATATTAAGATGATGAGATCTAAACAGACTTTGCAGGCAGCAGTGTTTAATACACATCTGCCTGGAGGAAGTGAGCTGGGGAAGAGGATTTCACAGACACGGTTTGAAGACTGAGTCACCTTCCAGGCCAATCCGTCCTTTGTTTTCACAATTTGGGTGCCTGGTTTCTTTTTATTTTATTTTATTATTTTTTGGCTGCTTTGGGTCTTCGTTGCTGCACGCAGGCTTTCTCTAGTTGTGGCGAGTGGGGTCTACTCTTCGTTGTGGTGCGCGGGCTTCTCATTGCGGTGGCGTTTCTTGTTGCGGAGCACAGGCTCTAGGCATGCGGGCTTCAGTAGTTGTGGCACACGGGTTCAGTAGTTGTGGCACACGGGCTTAGTTGCTCCGTGGCATGTGGGATCTTCCCGGACCAGGGCTCGAACCCGTGCTCCCTGCACTGGCAGGCAGATTCTTAACCACTGTGCCACCAGGGAAGCCCACGGGTGCCTGGTTTCTAATCCTGCCTCTGACATGTGACCTCGCTGCAGGGACCTTTCTGTGCCTCAGTTTTCTCCCGTGAGATGGGCATCAAGAACAGCCCCCACTTCCATGGCATTGCTGTGAGGGTTATTTGAATATGGGAAGCTTGGAACAGTGCCTGGCATATAGTAACTCTGTATCAGGAGGGTTTTTTTGGTTTTGTTTTCAGTTTAGTTAAATAAAATGAGGAAACCTAGTGGCAGTTTCTCTTCGGGTCCTCCCATTTGAATGTAAAACTGTTGCCAGGCAGTGTTTTTTGAGAAGCTGAGGGGAACAACATAGAAGGATTTCATGGGATTGTGCAAATGGCATGTGGTGCATGTTTCCTGCATTCTGTGTGCTAAGGACACTGAGAGAACAACAACAATTAGCAGCCATCTGCAGAGCTCTTACTGTGTGCCAGGCTCTGTGCTGGGCACTTTGTATGTGTTACTCTAATCCTTACACCAGGTTAGAGCAAGCTTTGTTGGGGGTGGTTCAATTAAATCTCATTCAAAGTGTTTATAATTCAGTGGGAATGTGTCCTCACAGCACTGGCAGACATGCTGGGCAGTCAAGAGACTACATGAAGACTTAAAATGAGCACCCCCAAAATCCAGTGCCTTTAATAGGGCTCCACTTTCTCATTCAGTCATTCAAGGAACATACTTAATCTTTATCTGTATGAGAGAGAGAGGGGGGAATGAATAACTCAGAGATGCATTTTGCCAGTTGCACAGTAGTAAAGGGTGAGGGGAAAATTCTTCCCTGACTTCTGCAGGCGATCCTCTTTTGACCTGAAGCATAATTTTGTCTATATTGTTTGAGTGTGTAATGACAGGCTTTATTAAGGTACTTGGGCCGATTTGATCTTGGAATCGATTTAGGTGCCAGCAGCCTCTCCTGAGCTTTCTTTGGGATCCTTAGTATTTTATAAAAAATGTCTGCGTTTGTTCCATTCACTCCCTAAATTGAGCTGTTCCTATCTGATTAAATGTGTTGGGGAATTCTTCCTCCCGGCAAATAAATAAATAGTGATTTCACAATTTGTCCTGTTGATTAGTGGCTGCTCAGGATGCAGATTAATAATATTTCAAATGGACCTGGATAATTGGCATTTTCTCAGCTATTGATTATGTACTTTGGGGTTTGGTGCAGGAATGGATAAGCTTTACTAAAATATTTTTTGTTATTTATTTTTACATTGGAATAGGATTGCTGATTTCCATTTATTTATTTATTTATTCATTCATTCATTCATTCCTAACATTTATTTTATTCTTTTTTTAACGTCTTTATTGGAGTATAATTGCTTTACAATGTTGTGTTAGTTTCTGCTGTATAACAAAGTGAATCAGCTATATGCATACATATATCCCGATATCCCCTCCCTCTTGCATCTCCCTCCCACCCTCCCTATCCCTCCCCTCTAGGTGGTCACAAAGCACCGAGCTGATCTCCCTATGCCATGCAGCTGCTTCCCACTAGCTATCTATTTTACATTTGGTAGTGTATATATGTCCATGCCTCTCTCTCACTTCCTCCCAGCTTACCCTTCCCCCTCCCCGTGTCCTCAAGTCCATTCTGCACGTCTGCGTCTTTATTCCTGTCCTGCCCCTAGGTTCATCAGAACCATTTTTTTTTAGATTCCATATATATGTGTTAGCATATGGTATTTGTTCTCTTTGTGACTTCCTTCACTCTGTATGGCAGACTCTAGGTCCATCCTCCTCACTACAAATAACTCAATTTCATTTCATTTTATGGCTGAGTAATATTCCATTGTATATATGTGCCACATCTTCTTTATCCATTCATCTGTTGATGGACACTTAGGTTGCTTCCATGTCCTGGCTATTGTAAATAGAGCTGCAGTGAACATTGTGGTATATGACTCTATTTGAATTATGGTTTTCTCAAGGTATATGCCCAGTAGTGGGATTCCTGGGTCATATGGTAGTTCTATTTTTAGTTTTTTAAGGAACCTCCATACCATTCTCCATAGTGGCTGTATCAATTTACGTTCCCACCAACAGTGTAGGAGAGTTCCCTTTTCTCCACGCCCTCTCCAGCATTTCTTGTTTGTAGACTTTTTGATGATGGCCATTCTGACCGGTGTGAGATGATATCTCATTGTAGTTTTGATTTGCATTTCTCTAATGATTAATGACGTTGAGCATTCTGTCATGTCTTTGTTGGCAATCTGTATATCTTCTTTGGAGAAATGTATATTTAGGTCTTCTGCCCATGTTTGGATTGGGTTGTTTGTTATTTGATATTGAGCTGCATGAGCTGCTTGTAAATTTTGGAGATTAATCCTTTGTCAATTGCTTCATTTGCAAATATTTTCTCCCATTCTGAGGGTTGTCTTTTGGTCTTGTTTATGGTTTCCTTTGCTATGCAAAAGCTTGTAAGTTTCATTAGGTTTCATTTGTTTATTTTTGTTTTTATTTCCATTTCTCTAGGAGGTGGGTCAAAAAGGATCTTGCTGTCATTTATGTCACAGAGTGTTCTGCCTGTGTTTTCCTCTAAGAGTTTTATAGTGTATGGCATTACATTTAGGTCTTTAATCCATTTTGAGTTTATTTTTGTGTATGGTGTTAGGGAGTGTTCTAATTTCATTCTTTTACATATAGCTGTCCATCCATGCACCACTTATTGAAGAGGCTATCTTTTCTCCATTGTATACTCTTGCCTCCTTTATCAAAGATAAGGTGACCATATGTGCATGGGTTTATCTCTGGGCTTTCTATCCTGTTCCATTGACCTATATTTCTGTTTTTGTGCCAGTGCCATACTGTCTTGATGACTGTAGCTTTGTAGTATAGTCTGAAGTCAGGGAGTCTGATTCCTCCAGCTCTGTTTTTCTTTCTCAAGATTGCTTTGGCTATTCGGGGTCTTTTGTGTTTCCATACAAATTGTGAAATTCTTTTGTTCTCGTTCTGTGAAAAATGCCATTGGTAGTTTGATAGGGATTGCATTGAATCTGTAGATTACTTTGGGTAGTATAGTCATTTCCTCAATGTTGATTCTTCCAATCCAGGAACATGGTATATGTCTCCATCTGTTTGTATCATCTTTAATTTCTTTTATCAGTGTCTTATAATTTTCTGCATACAGGTCTTTTGTCTCCTTAGGTAGGTTTATTCCTAGGTCTTTTATTCTTTTTGTTGAAATGGTAAACGGGAGTGTTTTCTTAATTTCTCTTTCAGATTTTTCATCATTAGTGTATAGGAATGCAAGAGATCTCTGCATTAATTTTGTATCCTGCTACTCTATCAAATTCACTGATTAGCTCTAGTCATTTTCTGGTAGCATCTTTAGGATTCTCCATGTTTAGTATCATGGCATCTCAAACAGTGACAGTGTTATTTCTTCTTTTCCAATTTGGATTCCTTTAATTTCTTTTTCTTCTCTCATTGCTGTGGCTAAAACTTCCAAAACTATGTTGAATAATAGTGGTGAGGGTGGGCAACCTTGTCTTGCTCTTGATCTTAGAGGAAATGGTTCCAGTTTTTCATCATTGAGAATGACATTGGCTGTGGGTTTGTCATATATGGCCTTTATTATGTTGAGGTAGGTTCCCTCTGTGCCTACTTTCTGGAGAGTTTTTATCATACATCGGTGTTGAATTTTGTCGAAAGCTTTTTCTGCATCTATTGAGGTTATCATATGGTTTTAATCTTTCAATTTGTTAATATGGTGTATCACATTGATTGATTTGCGTATATTGAAGAATCGTTACATTCCTGGGATAAACCCCACTTGATCATGGTGTATGATCCTTTTAATGTGCTGTTGGATTCTGTTTGCTAGTATTTTGTTGAGGAGTTTTGTATCTATGTTCATCAGAGATATTGGCCTGTAGTTTCTGTTTCTGTGACATCTTTGTCTGGTTTTGGTGTCAGGGTGATGGTGGCCTCGTTGAATGAGTTTGGGAGTGTACCTCCGTCTGCTATATTTTGGAAGAGTTTGAGAAGGATAGGTGTTAGCTCTTCTGTAAATGTTTGATAGAATTTGCCTGTGAAGCCATCTGGTCCTGGGCTTTTGTTGGAAGATTTTTAATCACAGTTTCAATTTCAGTGCTTGTGACTGGTCTGTTTATATTTTCTATTTCTTCCTGGTTCAGTCTCAGAAAGTTGTGCTTTTCTAAGAATTTGTCCATTTCTTCCAGGTTGTCCATTTTATTGGCGTATAGTTGCTTTTAGTAATCTCTCGTGATCCTTTGTATTTCTGCAGTGTCAGTTGTTACTTCTCCTTTCTCATTTCTAATTCTATTGATTTGAGTCTTCTCCCTTTTTTTCTTGATGAGTCTGGCTAATGGTCTATCCATTTTGTTTATCTTCTCAAAGAACCAGCTTTTAGTTTTATTGATCTTTGCTATTGTTTTCTTTGTTTCTATTTCATTTATTTCTGATCTGATCTTTATGATTTCTTTTGTTCTGCTAACCTTGGGGTTTTTTTGTTCTTCTTTCTCTAATTGCTTTAGGTGTAAGGTTAGGTTGTTTATTTGAGATGTTTCTTGTTTCTTGAGGTAGGATTGTATTGCTATAAACTTCCCTCTTAGGACTGCTTTTGCTGCATCCCATAGGTTTTGGGTTGTTGTGTTTTCACTGTCATTTGTTTCTAGGTATTGTTTGATTTCCTCTTTGATTTCTTCAGTGATCTCTTGGTTATTTAGTAGTGTATTGTTTAGCCTCCATGTGTTTGTATTTTTTACAGTAATTGCTATCTAGTCTTATAGCATTGTGGTTGGAAAAGATACTTGATACGATTTCAATTTTCTTAAATTTACCAAGGCTTGATTTGTGACCCAAGATGTGGTCTATCCTGGAGAATGTTCCATGAGCACTTGAGAAGAAAGTGTATTATTCTGTTGCTTTTGGATGGAATGTCCTATAAATATCAATTAAGTCCATCTTGTCTAATGTGTCACTTAAAGCTTGTGTTGCCTTATTTATTTTCATTTTGCATGATCTGTCCATTGGTGAAAGTGGGGTGTTAAAGTCCCCTAGTCTGATTGTATTACTGTCGATTTTCCCTTTTATGGCTGTTAGCATTTGCCTTATGTATTGAAGTGCTCCTATGTTGAGTGCATAAATATTTACCGTTGTTATATCTTCTTCTTGGATTGATCCCTTGATCATTATGTAGTGTCCTTCTTTGTCTCTTGTAATAGTCTTTATTTTAAAGTCTGCTTTGTCTGATACGAAAACTGCTACTCCAACTTTCTTCTTATTTCCACATGCATGGTATATCTTTTTTCCATCCCCTCACTTTCAGTCTGTATGTGTCCCTAGGTCTGAAGTGGGTCTCTTGTAGACAGCATGTATACAGGTCTTGTTTTTGTATCCATTCAGCCAGTCTATGTCTTTGAGTTGGAGCATTTAATCCGTTTACATTTAAGGTAATTATCGATATGTATGTTCCTATTACCATTTTCTTAATTGTTTTGGGTTTGTTATTGTAGGTCCTTTCTTTCTCTTGTGTTTCCTGCCTAGAGAAGTTCCTTTAGAATTTGTTATAAAGCTGGTTTGGTGGTGCTGAATTCTCTTAATTTTTGCTTGTCTGTAAAGGTTTTAATTTATCCATCGAATCTGAATGAGATCCGTGCTGGGTAGAGTAATCTTGGTTGTAGGTTTCTCCCTTTCATCACTTTAAATATGTCCTGTCACTCCCTTCTGGTTTGCTGAATTTCTGATAAAAGATCAACTGTTAACTTTATGGGGATTCCCTTGTATGTTACTTGTTGCTTTTCCCTTGCTGCTTTTAATATTTTTTCTTAGTATTTAATTTTTGATAGTTTGATTAATATGTGTCTTGGCGTGTTTCTCTTTGGGTTTATCCTGTATGGGACTCTCTGGACTTGACTATTTCCTTTCCCATGTTAGGGAAGTTTTCAGCTATAATCTCTTCAAATATTTTCTCAGTCCCTTTCTTTTTCTCTTCTTTTTCTGGGACCCCTGTAATTCGAATGTTGGTGAGTTTAATGTTGTCCCAGAGGGCTCTGAGACTGTCATCAATTCTTTTCATTCTTTTTTCTTTATTCTGCTCCCTGGCACTTATTTCTACCACTTTATCTTCCAGCTCACTTATCCCTTCTTCTGCCTCAGTTATTCTGCTATTGATTCCTTCTAGAGTATTTTTAATTTCAGTTATTGTGTTGTTCATCACTGTTTGTTTGCTCTTTAGTTCTTCTAGATCCTTGTTAAATATTTCTTGTATTTTCTCCATTTTGTCCAAGATTTTGGATCATCTTTACTATCATTGCTCTGAATTCTTTTTCAGGTAGTTTGTCTATTTCGTCTTCATTTATTGGGTCTTGTAGGTTTTTATCTTGCTCCTTTGTACATATTTTTTTGTCATTTTATTTATTTATTTATTTTTTGATGGGTGGGGCTGTATTCCTGTTTAGGGGTTCTTTGGCCTCAGGCATCCAGCACTGGAGTTTGTAGGCAGTTAGGTAGAGCTGGGTCTTGGTGCTGAGATGAGGACCTCTGGGAGCCCTCACTCTGATTAATATTCCCTGGGGTCTGAGGTTCTCTGTTAGTCCAGACGTTTAGACTCGGATCTCCCACCACAGGAGCTCGGGCCCGACCTCCAGCCTGGGAACCAAGATCCTGCAAGCTTGTCACTGGGGATTCTTCCTGTCCCCTTAGGTGTCCGTGGTCCCCCACCTGTGCCTGGTAGGTGCCCTAGTTATCCTGATTTCCTTTGTTATGTCTGTTGGTAATGGACCCTCTTTGGGCTTCTTTTATTTAGGAGTCAGGTCTTTTACCTTGAGTGGCAGCAAGACAAGCAGGATAGTGATTTGATGCATGAGAGCATCAATGCCATGGTCAGTGGTTGGGTCCCTGCCACATGCGGGGCAGTGGGCAGAGCTCCACTGATCACAAGTTCCTTGAGATTACAGGCCTTGCCTTCAGGGAGCGTACAACTCTACTGGGTATTTCAGGAACACCCATGGTCATCAAACAGTATTACTATAGGTCAGTGCTGTGTCGATAAAAATGTTCTGCATCTACACTGTACAGTACAGCAGCCACTAGCCACACAGGGCTCTTCAGTACTTGACATGTAGCTAGCATAACTGAGGAGCTCAATTTTAAATTTTACTTAATTTCAATGAATTTAAATTTAAGTAGCCTGTGGCTAGCAGCTACCATATTGGCCAGTGCAGCTAGAGATACTCAGCAGGAGCAAAACCAACTTTGGAAGAATGTGTCTGCAGTTCTCATTGTACTTTCCAGCTATTATTCAGGCTACATTAAGCTGTAACTGTGCACCAGATTACACCTGTCCTGCTCAGCCGACGTGCCATGAATGGTCACAGATACTGATCTCCATAGCCCTTGGGTTGGCCTGCGGAGGCCGGGGGCTGTTCAGGCCAGGGGCTGTTCAGGCCAGGGGCAAGTGCAACTTCATCTGTTGATACTAATTAGCTATGGTTTTCTGTGTGTGCTGCCATATGAAGAAGAGCTGGGCAGCACTGCTTTATATACGATTATTTCATTTGATTCTCATCCCCCAATGCTGTGAAATAGATACTGGAAGGAACCACCCCCTTGTCCTCCCTCCCGCCATTTTGTAGATGAGTGAATGGAGCCCGGGAGAGCTCAAGCAAGTTGCCAAAAGGCATACGAGCAGGTTCGGCTTTGCGTACTGGCTCTTCCGCATGCTCTTAGGACAGAGCCCAAGCTCTTAGGAGTTCGTTATACATCTCTCCAAGAATGGACTTTTTCAGTCTAATCATTTGATCCCATTTTCACCCCCATTCTGAGTGTAGAGAACAGCACTCTCCTAAAGTTGTGCAGTGGAAAACAGTAACACGACTGCCACCTGTATGTTCAAAATGAGTGGGACTGTCAGCCACGAACGTGACTCCTCATAAGGCAGCGTCATGCTCAGTCTGAACGCAGGTTGGTGAAGTGGAAAGAACTCTCTGTATTTGGAGTCAGGAAGCCCACCAGTTAGCCAATGACCTTGGCCTCTGGGAGCCTTGGAACACAGACAAGTGACACCCACCAGCCGCAGCCTGGGTTCCATGATGGGACGTGGTGGTACCTGGACAAGTCCTTAGTAGACACCTCGGGTCACGTCTACTCAAAGCAAGTGTAAAGTGCTCCTGTGGGCTACCAGAGGGTGCGGAAAGGGTCTTTGATTCAAAGCCTCTTCCTTAATGCACAGCCATTTCCACCATCCAGCTTTGTGGTTTTCTCTTTTAAAATGTGAAAGCGATCGCTTGTTCTCTTTTAGCAGTGTGGATTTGAAAGTGTGTGTTGTAGATTGAAGAGCCCCCAGTGTCAGCAACTGAACAATAATTAATGCAGTGATTATCCAATCAATCATTAATTGCTATAAATTAAGTGATATACAATTAATGTAATGCTTTATCACCAATAATTAGGGGAAAAAATTGAACCCTTGGCAAATAATCATAGCAAGATGGTTATTTAAATCCTGTAGCCGCCATGGTTTATAGCCACGGAGCACTAGGCTGGGTCTAGTTAAGCTAATTTGAGACAAGATGACCTGGGGGATATTGGGATTTTAAAAAACAAACAAAGATGGGGCAATACTCCAACTTAAAATGACAACATAATGCTTCAGAAATCCCTAACTGATGTCCATGTTTGTATTTTTGTAAAATTTTGGTTTCGAATTGTAGTTGGAGCACTGCTTTTCAAGGGGAATAGCTTGAAGGGATTTCATTTTATTAATTTTTTAAAATCCATGATGCTCACCTAACACACAGCAGTTAGTGCAGCGGAGCATCCCTGATCTGAATCTGTGGAAGACTGCTATTAAAGGAGGTCTTAATGGGCTGGCAAGGTCTGGGCAACTGTTAGGGAAAAGAGTGTTTATGGAATATGGTGCTGGCAGGCGTGATTTCAATCGGATTTGACATGTTTAACATAAATGTATAGTGTATGGCTCTTGCTGCGTATGAATAATTCCTGCAGACCCACTGCCTTTCTAATTACTGAGGTTGAAAAAAAGCAGGTCAGGAACATCCTGGTGGAAATCTATTACCAGCCCTCCCCCTCTTCTCCCTGTTGTTTACAGCTTTGTATAAATAGGGATGCCATTGTATGGGGAACTGAGTGCCTGAAATGTAATCTGTGGCAGAGAAAGGAAAGGGGCTGAAACAATACTTTTTTGAAAAGACTGAGTCCATAAAGACAAGACGAGGCATGTGCTGAGAGGAAGCACTCTGCACTATGCGAAGGCAGAGGCCCAGGGCTCAGGGCCCAGTCCTGCCACTGAGATAAGCCACGCGAACTTGGTCTCTGGACCTCAGTTTCACAATCTGTCAAGTGGCAGGTTTGGACTAAATGGGTTCTTGCAGTTCTGGAACTTCTTAAAAATATGATTGGAGGAGGGACAGTTGTACAGTAGTGTAGAACCTTGGAAAACATTAATTTCTAAGGTCAGAATGCTCATAGCTTGCAAGGATGTTCCTGGTCTCTGGCTGGTGGAGAAAGCGTGGATCAGGAGCCTGGATAGAGTTCCCATGGGCCCCCTAGCCATCTTCCGTGAAGGTTAGATAGTACCACAAGGCCTTTCTTTGGGGCATCAGAACACTGAAGCTCTCACCTGGTCCACTGTTACTGGGGCCCATCTCACTGAGTTGTCAGAGCCCGGTGATGAGGACATCAATATTTGGAGACTCTTTGGAGACTCACGAGGGTGTCTTTGAGTGGCTCCCCATGTCCCAGCCCCGTTGTTTGCTGGAAACCAGGCCATTCACTGCCTCTACGAAAATCATTTTGGCCTAATTCTGTGTCCTTTCGGACTTGGTTCCATCTCTCCACCTCCCCCAAAGGTAGATTGGTCTTTGCAGTAGGGTACGTGTGAGGGAATGCTGGGAGCCTGGCCTGCATGGCCCCTTTGTGGTTCCTGTTCTTGCCAACAGAATGCATTTTTGGTTTTATGTTTTCACACACAGATGGGAAATGTGTGGCTAAGTCGGCTTTTCCAGAGCCCACTTGTTCCCTTCCCCCACCTCCACTCCCCACACTCTTTTTTTCCAGGCCACTTTCAGTATAACTTGGCTGCTTAAGTCACTGCAGGCAGAATTCTGTCTCACAATTGAAAACAAGCGATCTGAACTATTTTTATGTTGAGAAGCAAAAATAGATACAGGGTATGGCGTATATCTGGACTTGCCCGAATTCCAGTAATTCAACTGTCTTGGCTTTGAGAATTTATATTTAAGTCATAAGAGACATAGGCACCACATCAGTTGAGCAAATATTTTTTGTGCAGATATCTAATGCAGATATGGGATATACAAAAAAAAGTAATTGGAACTCACTTTCTAGAAAGGACGTTATATGCAATCATATAACTATGGTAACAGTGTAATGAGAATTATCATCAAGGTATAGATAGAGAGCAGTGAAAATGTAGATTAAGGAGCAAATTATTTTTCATCGCTGTAGAAAATAACTTATAGGTTTGCATATTATTCTTGCTACACGGCCACGTTAGTCTTCTTGCTTTGTTTCAGTTTTAGCTTTTGTGCTGTTGGGGGAAGCACCTCTGTTATCAGAATCATGATCATGATTCTAAAAAAAAATACTATGGTGCCTTTCTCAGGGGATATCAGAGCACTTTTGTTAGGCTCTCACATTCTTCCTGGGTCCAACATTATCTTTATTTAGCAGCTAGAGAACTAAAACTCATCGATGGGGAACTCCTAGGTGTCAGATTTGTGATCAAACTGCAATTTGCCTTCTGGGTCAGGGATATATCCCCCCGATTATAAAGCTGAAGAACACATGATCTAGTAGCTTTCTCTTACTATACGAAGATTGGAGAAGACTTGAAAATCCTGTTTCTCTAGTTGTCCAACAGAATTGTCATCTCTTTAGGGTCAGGGCCATGTGGCATTCATTCATTTTTGTTTTTGTTTTTTTAAAAGACTGGTTTTTTTAGAGCTGTTTTAGGTTTACAACGAACTTGAGAGGGAGGTACAGGGATTTCCCGCATACCCTCTGCCCTGCTCCCCACCCCCCGACATGCATAGCTTCCCCCATTATCAACATCACCTACCAGGACGGTACTTTTTTTTTTTTTTTTAACCAATGATGAACCTACATTGATCCATCCTAATCATCCAAAGTCCAAAGTTTACCTTACGATTCACTCTTGATGTACATTCTGTGGGTTTGGACAAATGTATAATGACATAGAACCATCACTATAATATCATACAGAGTATTTTTTTTTTAATTTTTATTTATTTATTTTTTTTGCGGTATGCAGGCCTCTCACTGTTGTGGCCTCTCCCGTTGCGGAGCACAGGCTCTGGACGCGCAGGCTCAGCAGCCATGGCTCATGAGCCCAGCTGCTCCGCGGCATGTGGGATCTTCCCGGAGCGGGGCACGAACCCGTGTCCCCTGCATCGGCAGGCGGACCCTCAACCACTGCGCCACCAGGGAAGCCCCATATACAGAGTATTTTTATTGCCCTAAAAATCTTCTGTGCTCCGCCTATGCATCTCTCCCCAAGCCCACATTCATGCATTTTTGTAATCGCTAGCATCTAGCAAGTGCTTAATACTGTTTGGATGTTTCATTAGCAATCAGTTGGTAAAATAGCATAACCATAAACGCTTTAAAGTGCAAGTTATTCAACTTTCTGCTTTTTAGATATTAAACCCATGGGGTGAGTAGAATTCTTCCGCATTGTTTTACAGAAAAGGCACATTTAGGGTATCTTTGTGTGTCCTTGAAACCAGGCCTCTCCCCTCACTCTGCGGTTATGTGGCCGCACGTGCACCTGTATTATTTCCCAGAGATACTTCTAAAAATGAAACCATGGCAACAAATGTTTGAGCCCTCGCTGTGTGCTTGACTCTGGTGGGCTTCGTGTGCTAATCTCTCTTGCTCGCCTCCCAGAAGCCCTGTGAGTAGACGCGGTCTTCCCGCTGACAGACATGGAAGCTGAAAGTCCAGTGTAGTCAACTGAAATGCTCAAGGTCACACAGCCGGCACTTGAGCCAGGTTGTGGCAGCCCTGCAAGCCATGTGCTGTGTTCCTTAGCGGGGGAGGGGGTGCGATGCCTCTGTGTAAAGAGAACTTGGCCAGGGAAACACAGGAGTTGCGGAGGAGCGGTGCCCCCGAACTGCCTCCCCCACCCCTTCACACACATCGGGCGTCCTGGGCCTTTGCAGGCTGTGAGCAAACACAGCCTTTGGAGCGTGGTGCTGAGAGAAATGCTGACGTAGACGTTACTCGGTGTGGGGCTCCCCCCTCTGTGCTTCCCAAACTCCAAGAGGAGACGTTTCCATTCTGCTCAGTACTTGAAACCTACAGGGGAACGTGGAGAGTCGTTCCCATTTTCCAGCCCTTCTGGGACCTGAGTGACGTTTTTCTCGCCCATTGCAGATTCTCACGCTCCTGCTAACCTGAGTGAGCGAAGAGAAATCCTCGGCGGGTCCTGGGGAAGAGCTGATGTGTAAGGGTGCGGAGAGGTGAAGGGCAGGGCTCTTTGTGTCTGTCACCGTGCTGGACCCAGATTGTATGTTTTTATCGTCACAAGTTCCATTTGACTCTTAAAATTTAGTTAAGTATCTTATGAAGATAGGTTTGGAATGGAGGAAAAACTGGAAGAGTATCCTTCTAGTCTAGTCTCTGGGAGTCTGTGCTGTGTTGGGGCTCGGAGGCTCTGACTAACCTAATTAATATTTGATTTGATGGATGAGCTTCTGTTAATTAACTGCGACCTGGTCCCAGCGTGACCCACGTCACCTCTTGTTTTGACCTACATCTCGCACCTCTGGACTTTTTTCTATTAATTCAAGTGTCTCTAAGGTTCTCCCTGTTCTAGCTTTTTCCAAGTCCATGGTTGTCACAGTCCTGTAATGAAGCCAGAGGGCAGAGTGATAATGCAGACCCCGAGGTAGCCGCCGACCGTGCCCCATCCTCACCGGGCACTGTGACCACAGCTGCAGATGGCATCTGTGCACAGCTCAGGGGCTCTGCAGGGGAAGACAGGACACTCTGGGGAAGCTGACAAGAGGCCACAGGCAGGCAGGCTGATTTGATACCTCAAAGTGAAGAAGCAGGTCTTGGCCCCTTTGGTCCCTGGCTTCTGGCACAAGCTGGGCTCAGGGTAGCAGCCCAACATTCAGAAGTTATGAATACTCCAACACCTGATGTTGGTCTAAACGAAGTGGTGGCTGGTGGCTCTGTTTTGACTGGTGGTTCATTCAAAAACCTGACACAGAGGGAGTAAGGTATCTTGAAACTGAATTGCGGGATGGCCTTTTGGGAGCGCAAATCAGTGTAGTTAAGCAGCCTTATGAATATTTCAACAAGGAATTAGTACAACAGATTGATGCCTCTGATGTGGGACTTAGCACTACGTTTTTTCCCAAAGATGCAGACAAGCAGCAGCAGCCAGCACTCAGCGTGGGCCCGCCATCACACCTCAGCCGCTCGCTGGGAAAGCATGGCCTGACCCCCCATTCCCAGAGTGCTGACTCGCGGACACAGGGGCCAGTGTGGGTCTCTGCATTCTTCCCAGGGCGCCTCGGGCTGGTGTGGCCTGCAGGTGCCAAGACCTGGGAAGCCAGCACCAAAAAGAGGCTTCCTCTTCCTGCAAAGTGGAAAGAGCCCAGAGGTGTTTGTCCTTTTCACAGAGGTTCTCCAGGACACGTGGAAAGACCGAGACTTTCATAAGCAAGGCAGTCTGTCATTATTCTGGATTACGCTGCTAACAGAACACGTAGAGGTTATTCCTTCTGAATTTCTGGCTTTGAAAATGTGTCTGTGTTGGTTTAGAACAGGAAGGTTCCCTGAGGGACAGCCATATTTAATCTTTCACCTTTGGCCTGAGGGGGAAAACATCGGGCTTTGAGACCAGGCCTGGCTTTTGTCCCCGAGTGTAGATGATGAGAATAGCATTTTCAGCAAGAGTCATTTGAAAGTGGACGACCAGATCCGCCCACGCCTGCAGGCCCTCTTATTTAATTCTAGTCCAGCCACAAGGTGGTATGGTTCCTACCAATTACAGAAAGCTTTGGCTCTGACAGCAGTTCTCAAAGTGTGGTCAGACCACCAGCATCACCTGGGAACTCACTGGAAATGCAGATTCTCTGAATCAGACCTATCCTAGGGGGGTGGGGCCTGCCTTCTGTGTGTTAGCAAGCCTTCCAGGGGATTTCTGACTCACAGTTGAGTTTGAGAATGTTGGGGCTCTGACCTCTGCGACATGCGTGAAGTTTGAGACTTATGTCTCCTTTAACCGGATGGCAAGGCCATGAGCCCTCGCCGCGTGAGGAAGGAACTGAGCTTTCCTAACAGACAGAAGTGTGTAGAAGAGGCACGAGTCCTGGTCTTGGCTGATGGAATCCCGGATCGCAGGAGTGGGAGAGGAGGAGACATGTGGTCATGATGAAGAGTGATCAGAAACCCAGCAATCTTTTTTTGTTCTGTTTTTTTTACCAGCTTATGATTTAATGAAGGGTATGATAAAAGATACAGATGAACAGTCAGATGAAGAGCTACATAGGGCAAGGTCTGGAAGGATCCTGAGTGCAGGAGTTTCTGTCCCCACGGGGTTGGGGTGTGCCAACCTGGAATTTTAAAAAAATTGGGGATTTTTATGGAGGCTTCATCACGTAGGGATGATGGATCATTAACTCAGTCTCCAACCCCCTCCCCTTCCTGAAGGGTGGGAGGTGAGATCGAAGATCCCAAGCTTCTAACTTGGTCTTTCTGATGACCACTCAGAGTCACCTCATTGGAACAAAAGATACTCCTGTCACCCAGGAAATTTCAAGGGATTTAGGGGCTCTGTGTCAGGGAGCAGACAATGAACTCAGGCAATGAAACAAGGATTTCCTTTCCCAGGTTCAGCTACTGACTCTTCTTGGGATGACAGCCCCTGCCTCCTCCTGGGGCAGCCTTCCTGCAATCAGCTTCCAGCCTCTGGGCCCCTGTGGATGCCTCTCCTTCTCCCTACTCCCTTTTCCTCAGCCTCCTCTTCAGTCCGTCTACCCTTTCTAAGATTCTTCTTTTCACTCCTGTCTCCTCCTTGAGTCCCATCTCCCAAATTAAGTGTCACACATAGAGGCTGGTAGACGGAATGAAGGAATGCCCAGTATCAGGGGAGGGTGGGGCAAGCCAGAGGGCACGGGACATCCGCTCCAGCACACAGCTACTGCATAAGAATGAAGATCCTGTTGCCAGATTTTTCCACTTATCTAGAGGTCCTTGTCCTTCTGCTTTTTATGAAACTCCCTGTTTTATTTTATTCTATTTATTTATTTTTGGTTACATCGGGTCTTAGTTGCAGCACGCGGGATCTTTTGTTGTGGCGTGCAAGCTCCTCTCTAGTTGTGGTGCAATGGCTTCTCTCTAGTTGCAGTGCACAGGCTTAGTTTTCCTGTGGCATGTGGGATCTTAGTTCCCTGACCAGGGATCGAACCTGCATCTGCCATTGGAAGGTGGAATTTTTTTTTTTAAACATCTTTATTGGAGTATAATTACTTTACAATGGTGTGTTAGTTTCTGCTTTATAACAAAGTGAATCAGCTATACATATACATATATCCTCATATCTCTTCCCTCTTGCATCTCCCTCCCACCCTCCCTATCCCACCCCTCTAGGTGGTCACAAAGCACCAAACTGATCTCCCTGTGCTATGTGGCTGCTTCCCACTAGCTATCTATTTTAAATTTGGTAGTGTATATATGTCCATGCTGCTCTTTCACTTCGGTCCCAGCTTACCCTTCCCCCTCCCCGTGTCCTCACGTCCATTCTCTACATCTCCGTCTCTATTCCTGTCCTGCCCCTAGGTTCTTCGTAACCATTTTTCTTTTTTTAGATTCCATATATATGTGTTACCATACAGTATTTGTTTTTCTCTTCGTGACTTACTTCACTCTGTATGACAGACTCTGGGTCCATCCACCTGACTACAAATAACTCAGTTCGTTTCTTTTCATGGCTGAGTAATAGTCCATTGTATATACGTTCCACATCTTCTTTATCCATTCATCTGTTGATGGGCACTTAGGTTGCTTCCATGTCCTGGCTATTGTAAATAGAGCTGCAGTGAACATTGTAGTACATGACTCTTTTTGAATTATGGTTTTCTCAGGGTATATGCTCAGTAGTGGGATTGCTGGGTCGTATGATAGTTCTATTTTTAGTTTTTTAAGGAGCCTCCATACTGTTCTCTGTAGTGGCTGTATCAATTTACATTCCCACCAACAGTGCAAGAGGGTTCCCTTTTCTCCACACCCTCTCCAGCATTTATTGTTTCTAGATTTTTTGATGATGGCCATTCTGACTGGTGTGAGGTGATACCTCATTGTAGGTTTGATTTGCATTTCTCTAATAATTAGTGATGTTGAGCATCTTTCATGTGTTTGTTGGTAATCTGTGTATCTTCTTTGGAGAAATGTCTATCTAGGTCTTCTGCCCATGTTTGGATTGGGTTGTTTGTTTTTTTGATATTGAGCTGCATGAGCTTCTTGTATATTTTGGAGATTAATCCTTTGTCTGTTGCTTCTTTTGCAAATATTTTCTCCCATTCTGAGGGTTGTTTTTTTGTCTTGTTTATATTTTCCTTTGCTGTGCAAAAGCTTTTAAGTTTCATTTGATCCCATTTGTTTATTTTTGTTTTTATTTCCATTTCTCCAGGAGGTGGGTCAAAAAAGATCTTGCTGTGATTTATGTCATAGAGTGTTCTGCCTATGTTTTCCTCTAAGAGTTTTGTAGTGTCTTGGCCTTACATTTAGGTCTTTAATCCATTTTGAGTTTTTTTGTGTGTATGGTGTTAGGGAGTGTTCTAATTTCATTCTTTTACCTGTAGCTGTCCAGTTTTCCCAGCATCACTTATTGAAGAGGCTCGCTTTTGTCCATTGTATATTCTTGCCTCATTTATCAAAAATGAGGTGACCATATGTGCATGGGTTTACCTCTGGGCTTTCTATCCTGTTCCATTGATCTGTATTTCTGTTTTTGTGCGAGTTCCATACTGTCTTGATGACTGTAGCTTTGTAGTATAGTCTGAAGTCCAGGAACCTGATTCCTCCAGCTCCGTTTTTCTTTCTCAAGATTGCTTTGGCTATTCGGGGTCTTTTGTGTTTCCATACAAATTGTGAAATTCTTTTGTTCTAGTTCTGTGAAAAATGCCATTGGTAGTTTGATAGGGATTGCATTGAATCTGTAGATTGCTTTGGGTAGTATAGTCATTTTCACAATGTTGATCCTTCCAATCCAAGAACATGGTATATTTCTCCATCTGAGAAACCCAGTAATCTTTATTTAAACCCTGGTTAAAAAGAAACACCTGGGTGAAGGGGAAACAGGCCTCTCTGTACTAATCTTTCTGCAACTTTCTGTGAATCTATATTTCCAACTAAAAAGCAAACTAATAACAACAGAAACAACACTGAAGAGCTTCTGGATTTTCAAAGTGCTGACCTATCTGGTTCATCTTTGAGTTGGAGGAGAAAAATAATGAGCCATTCCCCGAGTATCAGTAATACCCATCTGTAGTATTATAACTCAAGTTTTCTTTGAAATCCTTCATGGAAACAGGAAGACATGTCTGGTAAGTGGATGAGGCCGGTGTGTTTCGCTCTACCTACCTAGGCATGTTCTTCTCCTTTTTGAGTACTTCTCTATAATGCTTTCAAGAGACATGCAGGAGCAGTGTAGCCTGCACTGAACCGAAACCAGGACTGTGTTTTGAATAGAAGGTTCTTACCCTCATGGGGCTGGACTCGGGGTGTGGAAGGGTGTAGAGACCCCGCTGGGTGCGCCTTCGCCGCGCACAGACTCCCCGCTTCCTCCTTGAATCATCTTTAAGTGCTTGGTGAGAGGCAGAGCTGTGCCTGTTTAGCGACCGAGCTGGCAGCCGAGCAGACCCTTTAAAGGAACTGTTGCTCTCTGTATCAGAGAGGGGGAGAATTTAGCCAGCTCTCTGGCCACTTCTAAAGTGCAGTAGCTCTGCAGGAGATGCGAGAACGAAATCTTAGCCTCTCCTCTGGGGAGGGAATTGCAAGCAGATGCCAAGAGCAGCTCCACATTCAGTGACATATGAGGATCACAAGTCCAGAGCACAGATTGACCCTCTGGAAACTGTGCATTTCTGCTTTCTAGAGGGGAGTGTCGGGCCTCTGAGAAGCTGAGGTGAAGGGGCTATGGAGAGGGCTCACTGCCCCTTTCATTTCATTTTCATTATGAGCTGAATGACCACTTTCCGATATGGTGAAGCTTCTGTGACTATTGTGCTGGGGTCATTATCCCAACTCAAGCACTGAGTATGGAGCTGTGTGAACGTTTTTTTTTTTTTCTCCTTAGTCAATGGAGATAAAAGATTGCTGTAAATTTCTGGGGCAGGTGGCAAGCTGGTTTACGGAACACAAGGCGATGAGAACCTCTGGCTTACGGAAAGTAGCATGAATTAATAATCATTTAATTGGCTCCTCCATTATGTTGCTGGTTTGGGAGATGGAAGTTTAGATGGAGGGGCTGTCAGTGGTACTTTAGCTCAGAGTCTGATGGTTAAGAAGTGGGGCTGGAGGCTGCCTTTGGCCGCTCCACAAGGATGACATGTCAGGCAGCCTCCCAGGCCTTCAGTGGGCTCACCTTGGGGTCCCCAGAAGGAAGGGGGTCAGCATCTTGGTGAACACCACTTCCGAGTGCCACTGTGCCATGAAGAGAAGAAATGCAGAAGAAACTTCCCAGTAACATGGACAGCTCAGAGCATGCCCAGGATCTCCCCAAGGGAGGACTCTGGCCAAAGGCGGGCCTGTGGCAGAGAATGTCCACCGTGCCAACAGCACCAATGGTGTGTTGAGTGATGAGAAGGTCAGTTTTGCTCATGGAACTGAAACTTCCAGTACTTTCGCTTGTCATGGAGGGCAAGTTGATGTCTTGGCAAATGATTAGGGAAAGCCAAAAACTGTGTACCTTAAGGTTCCATTTCTACTTCATTTCCAATTTTTCTTCAGGTTTCTTTTTCAGGAGGCAGCAACTCCCTGCCTTCCCTCGCTTCAGAGTTGTACGACCACATCAGTAGGTGAGAAATAAGGCACGTGTTGGCATTAAGTCTGCTGGCAGTACATGGTATTGCAAGTACAGCTCTCAAGTTTTCTGTCCCCAAAATTTCAGTGACTCAGATTTTAGTTTATTAGTGAGGATTGGGATTGGGTGAGAATTTGTTCTAGGAAAAGTGTTTTTATCAGGTGAAGTTAAAGAGACTGTGTTTCTACCATACTTGACCACTTGATAAGCCCCCTAAATTATACTGTTCTTACCCATTCTTCTTTTTTTAAAATTTACTTTTTATTTATTTATTTTTGGCTGTGTTGGGTCTTTGTTGCTGCACACGGGCTTTCTCTAATTGCGGCGAGCGGGGGCTACTTTTCGTTGTGGTGCGCGGGCTTCTCATTGCAGTGGCTTCTCTTGTTGCGCAGCATGGGCTGTAGGCGCACAGGCTTCAGTAGTTGCAGCACGCGGGCTTAGTAGTTGTGGCTCGCAGGCTGTAGAGTACAGGCTCAGTCGTTGTGGCACACGGGCTTAGTTGCTCTGTGGCATGTGGGATCTTCCTGGACCAGGGATTGAACCTGTGTCCCCTGCACTGGCAGGCAGATTCTTAACCACTGCGCCACCAGGGAAGTCCCCTTAACCTGTTCTTTATAGTTAGTCACCTCTTACCTGAAACCTTACTAGGCTTGTTTTAATTATTCTATATGCTTATAACATAATAAAACCACTTCTTGAAAATTGTAAACAAGACTTGCATGAATTCATATTGGCTCTCTTCTCTTCCCTACTCCCTCTAATTAATATGACAAGAGGGGTAAGTTTTTAAGGAATTATTTTTAGAGGTTAAATACCCCCAAGCAAATATGTTAAAAACAAAGGATATCTGGAAGTTGACGTCACAGAAATGATTTTTGTTTTTCCTGAGGAAGCCATGCACTGACTACTGTGTCTTTTCCTTTGAAACGAAATTTCTTTTGCTTGGAATGTAGAGGAACCTAAGAGAATGGAATGGAGAGTCATGAATCAGGTCTGCTTCTTAGTACTTGCCTTCGTCAGATACAGTGACCAGCCCATCACAGTTTAAGGTGGAACGGTGGCTTCTGGCCCAGAAAGTTGACTTTGAATTTTCTGTACTCCATAACCAGGACATGCTGGTCCTTTTCCTGCCTCACCAGCGAGTTCAGTGGGGTAACCTTAACTTCTAACAAGTTGAGCAAGTGTTTGTCCACTCCTTAGAAAGTATGCGTGGCGAGGAATCTGCAGCTAACATCCTGTCAGGCTGTGCTTGGGGTTTGACCCTGCATTTCCCCGATATTGTCCCAGCATCCCTCTTGCCTCGCTTTATAGAGTATGTAATCGATGGCACTCGCATGATTCCTTGCCACGTTTTAAAACCCTTTGAAGTGCCAGGAGCCCAGCATGTTGCCTGTGGAAGATTCATTGAGATTTAACACATATTTTCATATGGCATAGCTGCCAAAATGAGGAAAAATTGCTTTAACCAGCAAAGTAAAAAAACCACCTGATGTTTTGCACAGTATGGATCCAAATAGCAACCTTTTCATGGACAGTTGAATTTAAATGCTAAACTCTTTAATTATAATATTAAAAATAATATAACTACATGACAAACTTAGAAAATGGGGAGATGGTCCATGATGCCATCACCTAAATACAGTAGTCATTTTCTTCCAGTCTTTTTTTCTAATACCTATTTTTTACAAAGCTGTATCATGTTATAATGCATACGTTATCTTATTCTTTTTTCTGATTAACATTCTCAAGGATTTTTCCATATTGCTTCATAGCTGTCATATGTAATGTCATCTAATACTCAATAGAGTGGCTGTACCATTGTTTACTTAACGGTGCCCTGTTGTAAAATATCTAGATTGTTTCCAATTCATTTTGTCATTATTGTAAAAGCCACTACAGGTAGTTACCCTTGAAGTTGTTACCAGTATAATCCAGTGGTTCCAGGCACTGTTTATACTATGGCTTGTCTCTGGAGCGCATCTATTTGTGTTGCAGTAATGTGATGTCGTAATGGCCTTAAAGTGATCAGTAATTAATTTTAAAAAGTAATAATGTTTTCTAGACTGTGACATCGCTCTTGGAATTTAAGTCAGAGTTTCGAAAAGTCTTCAAAAAAGAAATCCACAGTACTTTCCCTCTTGGTATTCGTACAACCTCATTTACTTATGCCTACAATGTATGCTGGTGACAGAACTGAAGTAGAAATTGATTTGGGGACTCTGGCCCTTTTGAAGTTGTTCAGAGAGGAAGCTTGAGAAAACCTTAGACTGTCATTGTCAGTAGTAAACCCTCTTCCAGCCTGCTGATGGAGAACTTGTGCAACTGTTTACCCATCTACAGAAATTTTATAAAATCTGTGGTACCATGTTTTCATAGGGGTTGATGTTTTAATGTGTGGGGTCAAGCTAGGAGGGGCCTGTCAGCCTCATTAACCTAACTCTTTGGAGCAGTCCTCATATCACCCAGGGAAGCACAATGAGATTGTAACTGGGTGTTAACAGACTCTGATATAGGAAAGGCATGGCCTTATCTTTAGAGAAGAAGCCTAGCGAGCTGCAGGTGACTAATGTCCACTTCTAGACAGATCTGATCTAATAAAAATGCAGATTGCCCCAGATAGAAGGGAGATGAGCCCCAGAAGTTTTTACACCAGTGGATGCAGTATTTCTTATCATAGCAGAGCTGTTGTGTTACTCCAGAGAAAGAGGAATGAGTGAGCAAGTGCTGATTTTGTTTTTTAAAACACTTTAGAACAGCTCCTTAGCTTGAGCTCACAAAGGAAGCTTTAGAATTACAGAGCAATTTGAGAGTATGAAAAAAAAAAAAGGTAATAGAAGTCCCCCCTCTCCATGCAGGGGGAAAGAATAGTGGCTTCTGAAACGAGAATTCTCACCTCTGCAACCTCGTCACCATTCATCATGCGTTCAGCCTTGAAGGACGAGGGTGGACTGCGGTCCTGTGAGGACGCTAATGCTGCACTGGGTTACACCGGGTTTGCTTTCCAGGGAGTGGATGAGTCGGGCGGTCTCAGCCTCCGCGCTCGTTCATCCACACTGCCGAGCAGCTGCACGGTTGAAAATCATTCTGAAGCGGGGGTAGCAGGCAGGTTGAGGGTGTTGACAAGGCAGCGTCACGGTCCTGTAAAAGCAAGTGTTGTTGATGAGCATCTGAAGTATCATCTAATGTCTTCACCCACCCCATCTTTAGAATGCCTTTGAAAAGCTATAGAAGAGCTAACATATAGAAGACAACCAGTAAGCAAAAATGAAAAATGATGGAGAATAAGGAACCTTCTGGGGGCGGGAAGACCTTACATCCCCGAAACATTAATTAAAGACTCCTATTGTGGGAGTGTTCAGGCAGGGGCCCATCACACTCCGAGGTCTAAAACCTGCGACGTGAGGTTTCGTGGGATCAGGTCTGCCGGGGGCTGGGATATGGGAAGTGGGCCGTGGGGGAACCAGACTAGAATGTCACATACAGCACCTAGTTAATCGGCAGCCAGTCCATCACATTAAATATCCAGCTGTCATGTATTACCTTTCAAGTGAAAATGAATAACTCCCATTAAGAAGAAAATGGGTTTGAAGTCGATTCGAGACAGATTAAAGTACTGTTATGAATGTGTGCTGGGAGGAGGAGGGGTGGTCCGTGTGTAATATGCTTGTCCTTGTACTTTTTAAATAACAGATGTTCTATAAACTTATGTAGACCAGGTTACCAAGATACTGGGGTTAAAGATCAGAAGATGTGCATTCTGGGAAGAGCATCCACTTCCTGGAATATTTCCTGCATTTTGCATTTTTTTCCCCAAAATTATTGTGTGGCCTTACGATTTTAATGAATAAAATCGATTTTTTACAACTGTTTATTAAAGCACACATCTGTAACGACAGCATCTTGGGTATCCACGTCAGAACAGATTTCAAAGCTGGAAACACATGCTAGGTAACTAGTCTGGATGAGACAGAAAGCAGTTTGACCAAAGAGTGAAAACGAGGCTTTCTAAACCAGTGACCTCAGTGCTGAGTCAAATGATTTTTCAGTGAGGTAGGGAGGGCAGTGGGTATGTATTGTCTCACTACCATTTTCAGGATTTTTCTTCTTACCACTTGTAGCAAAATTCTGAAAACTGGAGTTCCCATCCAAAACAAGTGAGAGAGCCAGCCTTAAGATACTGACCAGGTTTTGGAATGACCCCATCTGACCATTTGGAGATTTGTGTTTATACTGGAGGAGCCCTGCTTATTTATCCTTGTTAAAACCCTTTTAGCCCTGCTGTTTTCTCATCAAAATCTTCCAGATCCCTTTCCGTGCTTCAGAGAACTCCTTCCGCCAGCACTTCCATGTTCACTGTTTGCTGCTTCAGTCTCACGTGACTCTTCTTCCTCACTGGTGTTTTGTTGTTTTGGTGGAGTGGGGCTGCAGAGGGCATGTTTCTGGCAAGCAGAGAGGACACTTTCCCTCTGAACCACCCACTCTGAATAAACTCTTGTGTCTGGAGCACTGGCTCGATTAGAAGTTGGAGTCACGCCCTATCTAGTTCCACTCTTCAATTAGTTCTTCCCCAGAAGCAAGTTGCTGAACCCACACTTGACTTTTTTGCACGTATTTGTATGCAGATATCCGTGTAAACCTTTCTCGGGTCCGTCCCATTTATCATGTCTTCTGTGCTGTGCTGTGCTGTGCTTTCCAGAGCTGTGACAATAAAGTTGGAAGCACATCGTTTATTACATCCATGAAGGCAGAGTGTGTCTGGTACTTGGGTTGACTCGTGGTTGGCAAAGCACTTGGTGAGACTTTCCCACCCACCCTCATAAGCCAGCAGATTGTGTCTTGATTGGGGGAGGTCAGAATAGACTGAATGTAGCTTAATCCAACTCAGAGCCTTTTAGTCCATTTCTGTACCTTTTTTTCTTAGTGTTCAGTTGTTAAAGTTGTGTAGTGACAGAAATTCATGGGGGACAAAAAGAAACACTTGCTTCTTTTCTAGCATGCCTGATAAATCAGTCCGGATGCTCATCCTACTTTAATTTTGGTGTTTCAAGAAAATCCTGTGCTATAAATGAATGTTGATTTTCACCCAACGCAAACCCTCTGGGAGCTGGCCTGGTCTGGCTGCTGTATTACATCTTCTGCTTTTTCTTCCAGCATCATCAAGCCAAGCCGAGAAGGAGCTGACAGATTCTCCTGCAACCTCCAAACGCATCTCCTTCCCAGGTAGCTCAGAGTCTCCTCTCTCTTCAAAGCGACCAAAAACATCAGAGGAGACCAAACCAGAGCAGGTGAGGCCAGAAGGGGCTGTGCTGGTGGGGGAGTGTTTCAGATAACTGGGGGAAGCGGGGGAGTGGAGTCTCGGGTGGGCGGGCTTGGGGCGGACACAGTTGCGGTGGGAACTGAAGATTCAGCCGGAGGGGTGGCTGTGTGTTCCCCACAGATGTACCAGTGTCCCTACTGCAAGTACAGCAACGCCGATGTCAACCGGCTGCGGGTGCACGCCATGACGCAGCACTCGGTGCAGCCCATGCTCCGCTGCCCCCTGTGCCAGGACATGCTCAACAACAAGATCCACCTCCAGTTGCACCTCACCCACCTCCACAGCGTGGCGCCGGACTGCGTGGAGAAGCTCATCATGACGGTAAGGCAGCTGGGAGCAGGACCTCGGGGCTTTTCTTTCCCCAGCGGTCAAAGGTGATGCAGCAACATGGACAGGACGTTGTGTTGCTGGATGCGAGAGCCAGTGCAGAGTTGGAAATGTCAAAGATAGTTCTGTGACCTTTGTTCACCTTAGACTCGGCCTGACTGTGGCCTAAAGGGCTGAATACATACGCATTTCTCAACATCCCTTATTCCTCTCTCCCCTCAGGACGCAGAGGCCTAGAGTAGCTAACCATTTACATGAAGAAGTTGTTATTCAGATTCTCCAAACCTTTACTGAGCAGGTCATCTTCTGGGTTGCTCTTAAATCCATTATGTCTCATTTCATCCTCACAACCACTCTGTTTTATTTAAAAAGTTTGACACGTTTACATTAACGGCTGAGGAAACTGAGGCTCAGAGAGGTTAACTGACTTGATGCCCCTGCAAGTGGCAAAGTGGAGATGTGAGCCCACATTCTCCAACTTGCAGAATGTAGCCCTGTGACGTGGGAGTTTCTCAAGTGGATGCTTTCATTCTCAAAGCAGGAAGGTGCTCAGTTGGGTAGCACGTGGCGAGTCATGAACAAGGGCTTTGCGTTTTGAACATGATGTTGCTATACCTGCGGGGCATGGCTCTAAGTGGCCACTGTAAACATGGCCCAAAAGATTAGTATAAGGATTTAAATCTAACGTAATGTGAAAACTTTTCAAACTTCTACAGGCGATACCAATATCCTGCATTCTGTGTATGCTTGGGCTGCTGGAAAGCCCTTTCCTGATCACTAGAGGAAAAACCCCCAAAGAGAAAAATTCTCACCTCTAACTTCCTTCAACAGTGGAGTAATAAGTTAATTTGATTGCCTTTTCGTGTGAAGATTCCCACGCAGGTCACAGACGTATAACCTCTAGGCATTTCCCATTCCACTTGGTTACGCAGAATTAATGAATAACATTGTAAATGATGTTTAGTCGTGAGGAACATACATTTGATGATGCATCAAGAGAACCTTAGCAGCCAATAGCAAGCTCTAAGGTGACCTAGCATGAGTTTCATTTCAAGCATAAATTCACTTTCCATGGGTATTTTCAAATAGACAGACTGGTGAACATTGTTGAAAGGTTCTCTGTAAGTGGAAACTTCCTTTTGTGGATGGGTGTGTTTCTGTTACAAGTTTCCCTGGAATTCTCTCCAGCCTTGGAAATAACAAGGGGGATTTTCCTCAGGCCTCATCATACTTCCCACAGATGGCCTGGAACCATGGGAGCCTGAAGAAACAGGAAGAGATGTGGGGAGGGTGGCATTTTCAATACATCGTCCTTCTGCTCTGGTGATTATTTTTCCTGTTTAACATCAGTCTGGTCTAGGAAATGTGAGCCTGTAGTAATCTGTATGATTGGTTTACATTAGACAGTAAGTTTCATTTATACATCCCTAGGGACTACTATATAAATTATATTTCAAATATCCATTGTTTGTCATACTTTTATAACAGCAACAGTATGGTACATTCAAAGTAGCAAGTCTGGTGGTCATTATGAATCTTCTTCATTTATCAACAGAGTCTTTGAGGGGAGGATGTTACTGCTGTGTTTGCTTGGGTACCAATCCCTAAGATATTTTTGGGTGTTACCCACTCAAGCAGTGATTCTCAACCTTTTTTTTTGGAGACTCTGGTGAAAATGGTTCAGTAGCCTTACTGGGTATTCTGTGCACACTTAAAGTTTGACAACTACTATTAATAACTCTTTCAAATATTCTCCATGTACAAAATTGTGTGTACAGTGCCAGAGAGCATAAGGATACCCTAAAATCCACCCATGGAAACAGGTTAATAAACCCTATTTGAGAAAACTCTTACGGAGGAGAAACACACTCCCTAAAGGGGCTGTGCTTGGCACCTTGTACAGGAACCCCTGTGTACCTACCTCATTTGCCCATAGCAGACAATGGAGATGTTTTCTAAATATTTCTGAAAAAATGTGCAAATTGTGGGAAATGTGCTGACTATAGGAAGTTCATTTGCTAGCAACAAGAGAAAGTTAATGGATTCAGAAATAAAGTTGAAAGTTGTGGAAAATGTAATCATAAGGGTTTTACACTTGATTTAAAGGCATATATATAAGGATGATTTGGTACCCTATCTTTGCATGAGAAGATGGAGTTACTGCATGGCTGTCAATATTGAATTGGTTTCTCAAGTCATGAGGATGGTTTGCATTGAGCTAAATGAAGCAATTCCACCTCGACCCTTTAGCAGAATCAGCAGGAAAAGATGAGCAACCAGGGTTAGAGGGGAGTTTGTGGCCATACCTTGGGGTGAGCCCAGCATCCTATTTGAGGACTGGACTGCTGATCTTGGTCTCCACCCTGACAAATTAAATAGTTGCCATTGTCCTTCCTCTGAAAAGTTTGGTGTTAATATGAAATTTGCAATTGTTTTACAACTAAGTGTTTATAATGAACCTGTGGTTAGAATCATGCCCCTGGAGGATATTTTACAGCAATCTTATTAGAAAATTGGCCAAGGGAAAGTATTGGTTAGGCTTTCTGACGATCTATCTGTTTGTTCCTGGCCAACTAGAGCAGGAAACTCTGAGAAATGCCCCTCAAATCAGAGCTCCATTTCCTAAACCATATCATTAAGGAATGGTCAGTGTTCAGTCATTCATCCTCCAAGAGGAGAAAGTTATGTCTGCTTTATCCTTGAGTGGCTAGGAGGAATGGCAGTGACAGGAGTGAATCTTCTTCCTTGCCAGATTGTTTGAGTGAGTTAACTGCCTTTGGCTGCAAACTAGGAAAGCCTGGCAAAATCCACCAAACAAGACAGCTCCTGGCAGACATAGGGTATGTCTAAGGTATCTAAAGCTATAAATTCTGGTAAATACTTTTTGCTGTTTGGGTCCAAGGTCCCAGGATCTGGCTTGAATTGGGTTTCAGTCTCTCTAAAAGTAAATTCCACCCTGATAAATGGAAATAGATTACTTTCTCTACAATGCCTTTCCGTTCAGTTGTAAATGGAGAGTGTTTTGAGGAGGCTTCATTTAATAATACCTTATCAGACAGCTTTCAGGAACCTGCAGTGTCTAATATGTCTGTTGCTATGGTAACAGCTGCTTGCTTATGCTCTGCATCTCACATCTGTGTCTTCCATGGGCCCCCTTCTTTTTACCGATGAAGGGGCTTGGAAAATATTCTCCACTGGTAACAATTGCAGCTCTGGCCCTCCTCTATGGAAACTGCACCCATACCACTTCATTCTGCTCAGCCTATTGGAAAGAGAGCTCCAAACGGTGTCTTTACACACGTCATATGAAAGACGGAAATCTATAAAGCTCAAGGCGGTGAGACAGGTGCCCCTCCAGACCCAACTGAGCGACCCCCCCCCCCGATGTCAGTTCCATAGAATTCTCACCTATTTACAGAGAAGTCTGAGATTCCGAATTAGTGGTGGGGATATAGGAGCTGCTGCTTGTGCCCTCCTTTGTCTCACGGTTTTAGGCGAGGAGGGTTGAGGGCATAGGGGACAGGCTTCTGGCCCCTAAATGAGAATGGGAAAGACCACCTACAATGCATATCAGTCGTCTTAAATTATTCTAATTGATCACTGTCCTTCTAAGTGGCAGGACACACCACTGGGATCCCGGAGCATTAATACGGGGAAACTGTCTTTGTTCCCCAGTCACTTAACAAAGTATGACCTCATGGCAGAGAAGGAGGTTGGCTCTGGAGCAGCCCAGGAACACCTTTTTCTCTAGCCCTTCGTCTTCACTCCCTCTGGTAGTCCTTAGTTATTCTGTATGTTTTGTACATGCACAGATTCCCCTTGGCTGCTCCTGGACCTGCACTGCCTGCAGGTCCCCTCCACCCCCAGCCCGCCCCAGCTGTCTGTCTCCTGTGATGTTTTCGGTCAGCGCCTGTCTCTGCTCGTCGTGTGTTTGTGCATCCGAGTCTCCAGATCAGGCTGGCTGCTTGGCCCCCCTGCACTGGGGGCTCTTGAGTGGCCAGCGGCCCTGAGGCTATGGCACCCACTTGGGTACCAGCTCTCACTTTGTCTCCACCTCAGAGGAAGGTAATGAAAATAATCGGGCTTCATTAATTCCAAGCCCTGTGAGATGATAACCATTTGGAGCCTGTTTGCCAATTAGATGGTCTAAATTAAAAGTGACCTTGGTATACTGCCACTGCTTGTCTCTCCAAGTCTAATGAAGCTTTTGTCTCCAATTCAGTCCCCTTCTCAGCTTTTTTCTCTCTCACTCACTGTGTGTGTGTGTGTGTTTATGTGTGTGTGAACTGTTCATATGTTTCCTGTTCTCCCACCTACCTCCTTTTTCAGTCTTTCTCATTCTTAGATTTTAAAATCTGGTTCAGGGCTGCATTTGTTTCTGGCCCATATGAATTCTTAATATGGCCCTATAATTCTTCCTCTTGGGTTTTAGGTTTAAAAAAAAACAAAAAAAGATAGACAACGACATAGGAAGACATTTTAGAAGGGAAACGAGACAAAGAGAGAAACAGCCCTCTAGACTCCGTGGTCCAGTGCCCAGCCTGGCACATTTGGAAGGTAGTAAAGGAAAGGACGGAAAAACCTCTGAAGCTCTCTCTGCTGCCGTGAGTTGCCGGGCTTGCTGGCTGCAGATGTGCAGAGACCAGCTGGCAGCCATCGAGGTCAGGGGAGGAAGTGAGCAGCCAGACCCTCACTGGCGCCGTCGACTTTGGATCCCCCACTAGCTAGAATGCTCAGTTCTGGAAGTGGTTGGCTTTTAACTCCATGCTTCAGTTTTTTGAACAGGACCAGTGCCTCATTCACAAGGTGTAGAGACTGGCCAGGTCCGTGCCAGGAAGACCTGTGTCTGAGGCTTTCCCTCTTTTTTTCCCCTCCATCTGAGGTTCTTCATTCTCTTGATTTTTTTACTGAAATATAAAGGATTTGAGTCTCCTTGGGAGTCTAGGTTTTGGCAAATCTATACTTTCACTTGGAATAGAGAGCCTTTCAGAAAGAAGCTCTACTCAGGCGAGCAATGCCAAGGCTGTGGGGATGAGGGTCTCAGAGAAACCAAGTTCAGTACTCGCTCTAAGAAAATACCTTTGCTTTCTAGCATGTGGAACTTGTTGGTTGCATTGATCTAACCTCAGACAGAGCGGCCTTGAGAGGTGAATTTGCATGAACAGTCCCCTTAAGAAGTTAGCGAAGTGTATATACCCCTTGGCTGCTCAAGTTGTGGTATTTGGCAATTTCATATCCATGACCCAGAGAAAGCAAGGAGTGGGGAGGGCTCCTTATAATTCTAGCTTCTTCTATCGAAAAAGAGTCAACATCAGCGGCCCCTCCCAGATGTCACAGTGGGGACCAGACCCACATCTAAGACTCTGGGTTTTATAAGGTGTGTCCTTGGGGCTTTCGGGCCCACTCACCTCATAGAAACTTGAAAGGCATTAAGTCATAATCCAAAATAATGGTGAAATGAACAGGAGGTAGGAACTAGGTATTTACAAACCCACGTCACCTTTCCTAGTAGTTCAAGGGCAATTAACTTGAATCCAGGAATTTCCCTCGAGGGAGCCTGTGATTTCCTGAAATTATCTACAGTAGTTTGTTTTAGAAGTATTTTCTCTAGGAGCCTGCAACTTTCATCAGATTTTCGAATGAGTTTATGATCTCTAGAAGGTTAATTCCTCTGGATGTGAGCTTCCTGGATACAGGGACCTGGTCTTGCTCTTGTCTCACAAGCGTGCAGCGCGGGGACCTTGTACAAAGTGTAGTGAATGGTGGTCAAGTGAATGGATGAGCAGAGTCATTTGAGGCCCTTCCTTCTCATCAACCAAGTTGTTGTGGAATGGCTTAAGCATGAAGATTCTTAGTACCAGCGTGGGGCTCTTCTGTGTCTATCGTCATATGTGAGAATTGCTTGAACTTGAAGATTTTCAGCATCAGAGCAGAACTCCACATTTCTCTTGTTATATGTGAGACTTGTTTACTTGTTAGGAAGGTACTGCGCCTGTTCGGATGATATTTTCTTCCTGCGTTTCCGTCAACTCTGCATGCTTGACTTGGCTCAGAGGGCTGAGAGGAGCACATGTGGTATCCAGATCATCACCACAGAGCTGCTTTGCGTGGTCATGGCCGCCGATCTTGAGAGACTCAAATTCTGAGGAAGTAATGGCTCTAAGCAATTGAATTTTCTCACCAGAAAAACTCTGACTTTTGGTTAAAAGTCTGTTTTAATAGTCTGAGGTCCCCTCTATACATTAATGAGTAGAGTATGGGGGAATGTAATTTAACATACTCAGTGTTTATGGGTGTAAGATTATTGGAAGAATCAATCTACATGGATGTCCGTGTAGGAAGTATAGGTGTTTAGCCTGATTGTGTACTATTGTCTGGCCAAACCTAAAACTTTTTGTTTGGCTTTTGAGTGTGTGGATGGGAGGGCTCGGGGCAGAGAGAGTGAATGTGTAATGCTGCGCACGCTGTCGGTGCAGGGGAGCTGCTGGCGGCATCTAGTCCTCCGAGGGTCTCTGTGGTTTGGGCACGTTTGGGGCGGCTCTGGTTACGACGCTGTGGCCAGGTTTTGTCCTCTCACACACTAGCATGCTCCGACACTCCTAGAGAAAGGGAAGGTCTTTACAGAACTCTGCCCAGCACTGTTGAGTGACCGCCTTTCCCACGGACTTTCAGCTGTCCATCAGAGGCTGGCTGGGATAGACTCAACCTTCCACGCTGTGTGGCAGCCAGATATGACTGGGAAACAAGGAGTGCCAAGGCAAGTATTGAAGGAACTCAGCCTTTGGCCAACCCTCATTTTCTTCCGTGAGCAGAATTCCTCAGTGAGCCATTGGCAGGACCGTATTTTTGGCTCTTTACAAAAAAGCGCGGTAACTTTGAGTGATGAGCTTGAGAAGCTGGTAGGAGAGGGAGTAGTGGACACAGACACGGGAACATTAGTGTCCGAGAGCTGACGTGGGGCCCTCCAGTGTCCTGCACAGCAAAGAGGCTTCCATCGCAACCTCTCTGTTCAGACCCATGTGCAGACAGAACCACCAGAATTTCTAGATCCTTAGGATTCTCTTTAGGGGTCTTCTTCTTTGCCTTCTGGGAATTTCTTGCCCATTAAGATTTTATATACCCAACCTTTTTTGTTTGTTTTCAGGGAGAGGTTGGGTACACTACAGATGAGAAGATGCAGGTAGATAGAAGTAATTACGTAAACACGTATGAGGCAAGACTTACAGGTTTGGAGGCCCAGATTAAGATGCAGAGGAGCATGTGAGGTTGATGATTATATTTTGGGGAGAGTTAATTGATGGAAGGTGAAGGCAGACAAAGAACCGCTGCTTACTGCCTTCTTGAATCCCAATCAGGAATTATGATTAAAGTCGCGGCGAGACAACAGAGGGCTGATGAATTGGTGTCTTTTTTTTTCTTTCTTTTTTGCCGTCATTCACACTTGATTGACTTCAACCTTTCAAGTGCAAAAGTCTCTCTTTTCCATTATTATTCATAGCCATCTGAGTTTTTCTAATTAAAGTGTATGAAAACAATTACTGATCCGTCGTACTGAGTCTGTTAGAGGGGATGTCTGCCTTACTGTAATGTGTATAAAAAGCCCCCAGTTTTCTATAATGATGTGCAGCTGAGGTGTTAGATAATTTTATTCTTTTTTACTCTGTAGGGCTTTTTTTCTTCACTTCTCATGATTCATTTTTCATAATTCCTAAAGATCCCAGGAAAGGACTGATCCTGCAGCTACAGCCGAGAAAGGAGGTGTGGGGAGGTCTTTTTTCCTTTCCCTTTCTCCCCCTCTTGCCCCCAACCTCGTGCTCCCCCTCGGTTGAGGACTATAAATTAATCGGTGACCTTTCACTTCTTGGATTCCCGCTGGACTCCCCAACCACACTGGTCCGAATGCTTTCTATTAAAAAGAAAATAGATGGAATGAGTTTGGCAATCTCCGCTCCATTCCTAACGATTCATCCACAGCTAGCTGTAAGCAGCTGCCGGCGAGCTTTGTGTGAGGGTGCAGATCTGTGAGAGCAGGGATTCTGTGTCACATTCACCTGCCACGCACCTGCTCTCCGTAAACGCAGGGCTTCTCAGAGCCCTTCTCCGTAGTGCCTGTTGCTTAATTTTTGCACCTACGGGCATCTGGGTTGCTGAGATTATTCTAATACCCTGAAACGTACTGAGGAGTTACCTTTTTGGATTTACGGGGACAGCTGTCTGAGTTTCCTCTAGGAGTGGAACCTACCACTGATGATTCCAGTGAACATGTCAGCAGTGATTTTGAGCAAGGCCAGGATCCTCAAACCATTAAAAATTAATAGTAATTTATTTATTTATTTTTTTTATTTTTTTATTTTATTTTTTTTTTTTTTGCGGTATGCGGGCCTCTCACCGCTGTGGCCCCTCCCGCCGCGGAGCACAGGCTCCGGACGCGCAGGCCCAGCGGCCACGGCTCACGGGCCCAGCCGCTCCGCGGCATGCGGGACCCTCCCGGACCGGGGCACGAACCCATGCCCCCCGCATCGGCAGGCAGACTCCCAACCACTGCGCCACCAGGGAAGCCCAGTAATTTATTTTAAATATTTAATTTTGAACAGTAATCTAGGTGTTCCAATCTTTGTAACAGCAGGTGAAGATACTATCTCAATAGTTGCGTTTGATGGGAAAGTAATGCCTCCAGGTGGGGCTAGGCGCCATGTAGAAAGGTTAGTGGTGACTCTTAAGTTTCTGTTCCTATAACCTCAGGGTCAGTTTACTTCTCAGGCTGTCATCAAACAGGGAACGATTTCTAATTCATTTGGGAATATCATCGCCAACTATCTTTCCATCCTATAGTAGGCAAAGGGATATTGCTTCTTCTTAAATGAAGAACCTTTTAGCCTTACGTTGGATGTTGAGGGCCTCCTATCACGTTAATGGAGGGCAAATGATAACTTGTTTGGACAAGCTTGCGGCCAGATGGCAGGAAAGCCTGCAGAAATAAATGCCGAAAGATCTGACCTTAAATTGTAGCTCTTTTGACCCAGGCTAATTCTGGAGTTGCTGTATTGGGAAACAACAGCCGTGGCCACGGTGGGGCTGCCCTGTTGTAGAACGTAGGGTGCAGGGCACCCTCTGTGGCTGGGACACTGGCCAGAAGTCCCCTCTGATGCTGTGTACCTCAGGCAAAGACCCCAGGAGAAATCCTGACTGAAGTGAGTCATAAGAAATGCTCATTTGCACTCGATCTCAGCTTGTAAAGGGTTACAAAATGTTTCCTGGAAAATCTGCCAGTGTGTCTGCGTGTCCTTAGCCTTCCCTTTGTTCCCTTCTCTTCTTCTCACCCTTTCCTTCGCTCTTATTCCCCTCCTCTTCTTGCCTCAATACATTCTGAAAACAGTACTACAATGCTCCCTGCTTCAAGATTACAGTGTACTTTACTAGGTATGATTTAATTAGGGCCCTTATTATGTTTTCAGCAGCTTAAGGTGGGCCTTTCAACTTATCTACCTAATTGGTTGCACAAGAAGTTTCACAGCCCATGACAAAACATTGTCAGTGATCAAAGTCAAAATTCTGCATAAAGGAAAAATATTAATAATAAGATTATTCTTCAAGTGTGCACTGCTAATTATGTCCAGAATGTAACCGTAGAAACGCTTTTGACTGATGTGAGCTTTGTCTAATAAACATGAATCTTCAGTGAGCTATGAAAAGTGACACCTCCAGCTTTACACTGGTGAAGGCTAATTTTGCTTATTAAATAATTTTGACACATTTCCCTATTTTGTGTCTCTTTCCTCAACCTTTGACTCTCCTCGCTTCTCTACCGCTTGCTCTTCAGGTGACTACCCCTGAGATGGTGATGCCCAGCAGCCTGTTCCTCCCAGCGGCTGTTCCAGATCGGGACGGGAACTCCAGTTTGGAGGAGGCAGGAAAGCAGCCTGGTTAGTGTCATTATTCTTGACCCCTGAGAAGAGTAAACAAAATGAAACCTGGGGCCAAAATTTTCATGGAGCAAGAGTGCCAAGAATTCTTTACGATACTCCTAAGAGCTGAATATGTAACTTTTCAAGGGATGAGGGGCACCGTTGTCAGCTACTTGATACTCTGGTTCTTGGCATGTATTTGTATACACACTTTGTATGGTTTGAAGTGAGAAAAAGCCAGGTGAGAACCAGTGGGGTTTTGGTGGACACGTGTCCCCTTAGACTATACAGTGAGGAAGTGACTAACCAGAGAGTCCGCCAGTAGACCCGTGACTGACTTACCACCCTAAGCCGTCAAACACTCCCTCTCTGAGGACTTAATTATTAGGGACCTTGTGGAGCACACGGGTGATCTCAGGGCACTTCTAGGTGCTGTCATCTCTGCACAGAGCTCTGCTCTGAGACTTCCAGGAGTGCCTTATGGGAGGCAGCGGAGAGGTGCATTTGGAAAGAACACTGTTGTAGGCATAGATGCTGCTGGTGCCCCACGGTGGGTCCTACACCTTTGACACCTTGTCAGCAGCTGAGGTTCAAGTTGGGAAGAGTTACACCACACTGCTGCCCCACCGTGTCTCCCTTGTGATTTTTCCATATTAGGCAGCGTACAGCTGACCCAAAAAAGGGTCAGAATATTTATGGGTGATGAGCTCACTGTAGAGAAAAGTTTTAATGTGTTTTCATAATTGGCCACTTGAATGTTCTTTGCTTATTGAATAGAGAGGACAGTCAAAAGTCACGTTATAACAAGAAATTTACTGCCTAAAAGTATATATATCCCCAAATTTCTTATATTACAGTGGATAGCGGTTCTTGCAAATTCCCCACAGCTTAGGACAGCATTAATTCACATGTTCTGTAATTCAGATCCATGTAAAGGGGGTATCCCTTCAAGCCAGTTCTTGAGAAATTGAAACAAATATTGTTTAGAAGACAGATTTGTGCTATGGTATAGGCCTACTAGCAGTTGAGACTTTTTGTATTTCCTTTTCTTCCTCTCTGTTCCTGTGCACCTGCTTATATAACACGTGCTCAGCGGTGTGGGTCTCTGTGGAGAGTGTGTGTCTGCAGGTTGGGTATTTCCCTCATCATGAGACTCTGTGTTCATGAGGCCTTGCTGGGTAGACAGCTCTAAGCCTTCTTTATCATTGGGCTTGATTTTTTTTTTTTTTTTTTCAGAAACCTCAGATGATCTGGGAAAGAACATCTTGCCCTCTGCCAGCACAGAACACAGTGGAGATGTGAAACCCTCTCCTGCTGACCCAGGCTCTGTGAGAGAAGATTCAGGCTTCCTGTGCTGGAAGAAGGGGTGCAACCAGGTTTTCAAAACTTCCGCCACTCTCCAGACGCACTTCAACGAGGTTCATGCCAAGAGGCCTCAGCTGCCTGTGTCAGATCGCCACGTCTACAAGTACCGCTGCAACCAGTGCAGCCTGGCTTTCAAGACCGTGGAAAAGCTGCAGCTCCACTCTCAGTACCACGTGATCAGAGCTGCCACCATGTGCTGTCTCTGTCAGCGCAGTTTCCGAACTTTCCAGGCTCTGAAAAAACACCTCGAGACGAGCCATCTGGAGTTGAGTGAGGCCGACATCCAACAGCTTTATGGTGGCCTTCTGGCCAATGGAGACCTCCTGGCAATGGGAGACCCCACCCTGGCTGAGGACCATACCATAATCGTTGAGGAAGACAAGGAAGAAGAGAGTGACTTGGAGGATAAACAGAGCCCGACGGGCAGTGACTCTGGGTCGGTACAAGAAGACTCGGGCTCAGAGCCCAAGAGAGCTCTGCCTTTCAGAAAAGGCCCCAACTTCACCATGGAAAAGTTTCTAGACCCTTCTCGCCCTTACAAGTGTACCGTCTGCAAGGAATCTTTCACTCAGAAGAACATCCTGCTAGTGCACTACAATTCTGTCTCCCACCTGCATAAGTTGAAGAGAGCCCTTCAAGAATCGGCAGCTGGTCAGCCAGAACCCACCAGCAGCCCTGACAACAAACCTTTCAAGTGTAACACTTGTAACGTGGCCTATAGCCAGAGTTCCACGCTGGAGATCCATATGAGGTCTGTGTTGCATCAAACCAAGGCCCGGGCAGCCAAGCTGGAGGCTGCAAGTGGTAGCAGCAATGGCACCGGGAACAGCAGCAGTGTCTCCCTGAGCTCCTCCACCCCCAGTCCTGTGAGCACCAGCGGCAGTAACACCTTGACCACCACCAATCCAAGCAGCGCTGGCATTGCTCCAAGCTCCAGCTTACTGAGCCAAGTGCCCACTGAAAGTGTAGGACTGCCACCCCTGGGGAATCCCGGCGGTGCCAACACTGCTTCCCCTTCAGAGCCCAAGGAAGCCAATCGGAAGAAGCTGGTAGATATGATCACATCCAGGCAGCAGCAGCAGCAGCAACAAGCACAGACCCTGGCCCAGGCCCAAGTTCAAGCTCACCTGCAGCAGGAGCTACAGCAGCAGGCGGCCCTGATCCAGTCCCAGCTGTTTAGCCCCACCCTCCTTCCTCACTTCCCCATGGCCACGGAGACCCTGCTGCAGCTGCAGCAGCAGCAGCAGCATCTCCTCTTCCCCTTCTACATCCCCAGCGCCGAGTTCCAGCTCAGCCCCGAGGTGAGCCTGCCCGTGACGAGCGGGGCGCTGACGCTGACGGGGGCAGGCCCAGGCTTGCTGGAAGAGCTGAAGGCTCAGGTTCAGGTCCCGCAGCAGGGCCATCAGCAGGTCCTGCAGCAGCAGAGCCAGCTCTCTCTGCCCCAGAGTCACTCTGCCCTCCTACAGCCCAGCCAGCACATCGAGAAGAAAAACAAATTGGTCATCAAAGACAAGGAAAAAGAAAGCCAGAGGGAGAGAGACGGTGCCGAAGGGGTAGAGGGCAACTCGGGACCAAAGGAATCACTGCCGGATGCCGTGAAGGCCAAGGAGAAGAAGGAATCGGCCCCCGGGGGGGGTTGTGAGCCTTCCATGCTCCCTCCACGCATCGCCTCGGACGCCAGAGGGAACGCCACCAAGGCCTTGCTGGAGAACTTTGGCTTCGAGCTGGTCATCCAGTACAACGAGAACAAGCAGAAGGTACAGAAGAAGAACGGGAAGAGCGAGCCGGGGGAGAATCCGGAAAAGCTCGAGTGCGACTCCTGTGGCAAGTTGTTCTCGAACATCTTGATTTTAAAGAGTCATCAAGAGCATGTGCACCAGAATTACTTTCCCTTTAAACAGCTGGAGAGATTTGCCAAACAGTACCGAGAGCACTACGACAAGCTGTACCCCTTGAGGCCTCAGACCCCCGAGCCGCCGCCCCCGCCCCCACCGCCGCCCCCGCTTCCGGCAGCGCCGCCCCCACCGGCGTCCACCCCAGCCATCCCCGTGTCAGCGCCACCCATCACCTCGCCCACGATTGCACCGGCCCAGCCGTCTGTGCCGCTGACCCAGCTCTCCATGCCCATGGAGCTGCCCATCTTCTCGCCACTGATGATGCAGACGATGCCGCTGCAGACCCTGCCGGCCCAGCTGCCCCCTCAGCTTGGACCTGTGGAGCCTCTGCCTGCGGACCTGGCCCAGCTCTACCAGCATCAGCTCAATCCAAGTCTGCTCCAGCAGCAGAATAAGAGGCCTCGCACTAGGATCACGGATGACCAGCTCCGAGTCCTGCGGCAGTATTTTGACATTAACAACTCCCCCAGTGAAGAGCAGATCAAAGAGATGGCAGACAAGTCTGGGTTGCCCCAGAAAGTGATCAAGCACTGGTTCAGAAACACTCTCTTCAAAGAGCGGCAGCGTAACAAGGACTCCCCTTACAACTTCAGCAACCCTCCTATCACCAGCCTGGAGGAGCTCAAGATCGACTCTCGGCCCCCTTCACCGGAACCTCAGAAGCAGGAGTACTGGGGGAGCAAGCGGTCTTCAAGAACAAGATTTACTGACTACCAGCTGCGGGTCCTGCAGGACTTCTTTGATGCCAATGCTTACCCCAAGGACGATGAATTTGAGCAACTCTCCAATTTACTGAACCTTCCAACCCGAGTCATAGTGGTCTGGTTTCAAAACGCCCGACAGAAGGCCAGGAAAAATTACGAGAATCAGGGAGAGGGCAAAGATGGAGAGCGGCGGGAACTTACAAATGATAGGTATATTCGAACGAGCAACTTGAACTACCAGTGCAAAAAATGTAGCCTGGTGTTTCAGCGCATCTTTGATCTCATCAAGCACCAGAAGAAGCTGTGTTACAAGGATGAGGATGAGGAGGGGCAGGATGACAGCCAAAACGAGGATTCCATGGACGCCATGGAAATCCTAACGCCCACCAGCTCCTCGTGCAGCACCCCGATGCCCTCCCAGGCTTACAGCACCCCAGCACCAACGGCCAGCACAGCTTCCGCTGCTTTCTTGCAGCTTACGTCAGAGGCTGACGAACTGGCCACCTTCAGTTCAAAACCAGAGGCGAGTGATGAGAAACCAAAGCAGGCTGAACCTCCCGGTGCACAGCCAAACCAGACCCAAGAAAAGCAAGGACAACCAAAGGCAGAGCTGCAGCAGCAAGACCAGCCTGAGCAGAAGACAAATGCAGCCCAGCAAAAGCTCCCGCAGCTGACGTCCCCCGCTTCGTTGCCCCAGCCTCCTCCACAGGCGCCCCCCCCTCAGTGCCCCTTAGCCCAGTCGAGCCCCAGTCCCTCCCAGCTCTCCCACCTGCCCCTTAAGCCCCTCCACACATCAACTCCTCAGCAGCTGGCCAACCTACCTCCGCAGCTAATCCCCTACCAGTGTGAGCAGTGCAAGCTGGCATTCCCGTCGTTTGAGCACTGGCAGGAGCACCAGCAGCTTCACTTTCTGAGCGCACAGAACCAGTTCATCCACCCCCAGTTTTTGGACAGGTCACTGGATATGCCTTTCATGCTGTTTGACCCTAGTAACCCACTGCTGGCAAGCCAGCTGCTCTCTGGGGCCATACCTCAGATTCCGGCAAGCTCGGCCACTTCCCCTTCAACTCCCACGTCCACGATGAACACTCTGAAGAGGAAACTGGAGGAAAAGGCCAGTGCCAGCCCTGGAGAAAACGACAGTGGGACGGGAGGAGAAGAACCTCAGAGAGACAAGCGTTTGAGGACAACTATTACACCAGAACAGCTAGAAATTCTCTACCAAAAGTATCTCTTGGACTCCAATCCAACTCGAAAGATGTTGGATCACATTGCGCATGAGGTGGGTTTGAAGAAACGCGTGGTACAAGTCTGGTTTCAGAACACCCGAGCCCGGGAAAGGAAGGGACAGTTCAGGGCTGTGGGCCCAGCCCAGGCCCACAGGAGATGCCCTTTTTGCAGAGCGCTCTTCAAAGCCAAGACTGCCCTGGAGGCTCATATCCGGTCCCGTCATTGGCATGAAGCCAAGAGAGCTGGCTATAACCTAACTCTGTCCGCAATGCTCTTAGACTGTGATGGGGGACTCCAGATGAAAGGAGATATTTTTGATGGAACTAGCTTTTCCCACCTACCCCCAAGCAGTAGTGATGGCCAAGGTGTTCCCCTCTCACCTGTGAGCAAAACCATGGAGTTGTCTCCTAGAACTCTTCTTAGCCCTTCTTCCATCAAGGTGGAAGGGATTGAAGACTTTGAAAGCCCTTCCATGTCCTCAGTTAATCTAAACTTTGACCAAACTAAGCTGGACAACGACGACTGTTCCTCAGTCAACACAGCGATCACAGATACCACTACTGGAGACGAGGGCAATGCGGATAACGACAGTGCAACGGGAATAGCAACTGAAACCAAATCCTCTTCTGCGCCCAGTGAAGGGTTGACCAAAGCGGCCATGATGGCAATGTCCGAGTATGAAGATCGGTTGTCATCCGGTCTGGTCAGCCCAGCCCCGAGCTTTTACAGCAAGGAATATGACAATGAAGGTACAGTGGACTACAGTGAAACCTCGAGCCTTGCAGACCCCTGCTCCCCAAGCCCTGGTGCAAGTGGGTCAGCAGGCAAATCTGGAGACAGTGGGGATAGGCCTGGGCAGAAACGTTTTCGCACTCAGATGACCAATCTGCAGCTGAAGGTCCTCAAGTCATGCTTTAATGACTACAGGACACCCACCATGCTAGAGTGTGAAGTCCTGGGCAATGACATTGGACTGCCAAAGAGAGTGGTTCAGGTCTGGTTCCAGAATGCCCGGGCAAAAGAAAAGAAGTCCAAGTTAAGCATGGCCAAGCATTTTGGTATAAACCAAACAAGTTACGAGGGACCCAAAACAGAGTGCACTTTGTGTGGCATCAAGTACAGCGCTCGGCTGTCTGTACGTGACCATATCTTTTCCCAACAGCATATCTCCAAAGTTAAAGACACCATTGGAAGCCAGTTGGACAAGGAGAAAGAATACTTTGACCCAGCCACTGTACGTCAGTTGATGGCTCAACAAGAGTTGGACCGGATTAAAAAGGCCAATGAGGTCCTCGGACTGGCAGCTCAGCAGCAAGGGATGTTTGACAACGCCCCTCTTCAGGCTCTCAACCTTCCTACGGCATATCCGGCAATCCAGGGCATTCCTCCCGTGTTGCTCCCCGGCCTCAACAGCCCCTCCTTGCCAGGCTTTACTCCATCCAACACAGGTGGGTTCTGCTCTTGGTGGTTCTCCCAGTATTAAATAGCCGCCCAATTAGCGCTTCTTCTGTGGCTGTCGCACAAAACCTCTGAGCGTTGGCCTGATAGGAAGCTTCCTTTCTCAAGTTCTCTAACAGCAATAAAACCTCAGGTCCCTTCCACTGAGTCTCCCTAGAGCTATGGTGTACATGACTCTTTGACTTACCAGTTCAAGGATGGGGATCTTGTGGTTGGGACAGTCTCCTGAAACCATTCTCGTGCCTGGTGTTCAGTAACACCACCAGGGTGTGTGTTCCAGGCATGAACTTCAGGGTTCTGGCATACTAGATCCTGGGGTATTTTCAAGACAGCAGTTTCCATTATAGACCCTTCCATTCAGTCCTTGTGGAAATGCAGATCCCATCTCGATATCTGTTGAAAATATAAAACATTTGAATATCTAGCTAATTCTGGATTGTGCCCTCTGGAAATTGGTTCAAGAGAATTTAAATCAACTCGTTGCCTTCCCCTGTGGTCCCACCTCCTTTTTCAGAGATGTGCTCTGGCAGGAGAGATGCTACCAGGAAGATGCTCTCATATGGTAGAGCCTTACTCCTGGGGTTCTCTTCGAGTCAGAAATAGAGTGTTATGTTAGTGTTTTTTTGTTTGTTGGTTGGTTTTTGGCTGCACCACGGGGCACGTGGGATTTTAGTCCTCCGACCAGGGATCGAACCCGTGCCCCCTGCAGTGGAAGCACGGAGTCTTAACCACTGGACCATCAGGGAAGTCCCTGGTTGCTAATCAGACTGCCTTTGTACTGGAATGCAGTAACCAGGAACTCGTATTGGGCACTGTGGTTGTGAATTATGACATGTTTTAGTCCTCTAGACAGACAGAAACGTTAATGGTAACACCCCTTCGTTTGCTTCTGCCCGTTTCCCTTTCTAATTCAGAGTCGCGTACTTGGTAGTAATTTTTCCACTTCGTAGGGAGTGCCGCAGTTCTTCCTGTGCACCTCTATTGTTCCTCCTCCTCTGCCCTCACCCGTCTTCTCTGGATCCAGCTGTCTTCCCTAAATTGGACTTTCACCTCCAGGAGCCTGTGAGACTGAGGCACAAGTTAGCGGGCCCCTCCACAGCCTGTGCTGACCAGCACACATTCACCAAAGGAGAGCCCCTCGGAGTGCCTCCTTACCTTCAAAACATGGCCCTGTTCCCAGGGGTTGAAGTGTTTCTGCTGCTTCCCAGAGCAGCCCTGGTTCCTGGTTGAATTAAATCCAAGTTTTATAATTTTGGCAGTGTTTTACAGAACATGAGGGGCTACCTCATTCCAGATCCCAGTTTCTTATCCAAAGAAAAGAACAAGAAAAGAAAGCATTAAGATGTGGAAGTCGTTGCTTACATGTGTTGGCAAGTAATGTCACGGAATGATGTTAAGAGTCAGCTAGACATAAGCCAGGAAAGAGACTATGGAAAGTGGCTGAGCACTGAACTTCCCTTGCAGCCCAGGACCTTGGAAGAGGGGCTTGGGAAAGCCCAACATTTCATAATAATGTGAAAATATTAGAATCAAAATGTCTGATCTATTCCCCTTGTTTTACAGATGAGAAAACTGAGGCCCAGAGAGGTCAAGACCATTCAACAAGCTAGGGTAGGAGCCGGGCTCCCCGTGCTATGTACTCCTTCCACAGCACCCAGTACGAGCCAGTCAGTCAACAGGTATATGACCACTTAGAGTGGACTCCAGGTAGGAAGATAGATATGCTCTTAATCATTCACAGCAGCCAGGCACGCCCCAGTTACCACCGTCTGACTGTACCACAGCTCCCAGGAGCGCTGCATCTGGAATTAGGAAAGAAAGAACTTGTGTTTAATCGTCAGGCCCAGTGGTAAGCTCTTTCCATATGAGCTGCCATTTAATCCCTACATCCATCTATTGTGGAAAGCTGAGGTTCCAAGCAGTCAGCTAATAGGCCCAACATCACATGGCAGATATGTGTCAGCCACAGTCCATACCTCGTCAGTCCGACTCCAGGAGTACGTGACTCAGCCTCAGGGGGATGAAGTGGCCTGTTTGGTTCTGATCTTACAGATAAGAAAACCAAAGCCACGGAATTGTTGTGAGAATGTATTGAGCTACTTTATCTCACATGGCTAGTGCAGAGCCTGGTAAATAGCAGAGGTTCAGTACATGTTCCTTAAAGTTGAATCTCTTTTGTGCACTGTCAGTTCAAGATAAAGTCAGTTCTTCTCTGGAAGCCTGATGCCAGAGGGATGGGGAGATCAATAGGCACTTCCTTCTCTGCCCCACTGATCATTTGGCTCTGGCTACAGTTCCAACCTAAAACTTGGAGCAAGCCTGTTGCCTAGGAATAGACAAAGCCATGTCCCAAGTTGGAATGCATAATCTGCTTTGTGCCACTTTAACCAACAAGCCTTTACTGAGTTTTTCTAAGTCAGACACATCTTCTCTGATTTCAGTCCCGTAAGTGCATTCAGGAAATTGGATGACTTAATTTCAGTGGTCCCTTTCTGCCATTTTGGAAGAGTCAATTAATGATATTATGTGATGCTGAGGGAAGCATCCTCCTTGGCTATCCAAAAGTTAATGCCTGTTTTTTCTGGGACTGGCAACTTGAGGCAACCTTGTTCTCTTCACCCAAAATCTGAAGGTTTTTTTTTTTTAATGCAGCCTGATAGCCCAGGGAATACTGCACCACTGGAGCCAGAAATCAACATTGTCTTCACCTGGGTTGGGCTTCAGAGTGTTTTTTCTCATGAAGACAGTGACTTGTTTGGAACCCCACCCCAGCTTTCTTGCTGAAGGTGGTCCAGATAAAGTAGTGAGGGGCTATGGGATTTCTGATTTTACATTTTGGTGTCCTCTGAAGAGAAGGGATGCGTACCGTCTAGTGTCTTGGATGTGGTCAGTGTTGTCCTTCTCCGCCACCTTGCTAGTCTTCATGAACCAGCAGCAGCCCTCCATCACCCTGAAACAAAAGATTTAACTCAGGAGATAGTTATGGGTCAGGGAGGAGGTCAGGCTCTGGGGCTGGGTGAAGGCTTTACAGGTAGTGGTAGATTAGGCCTGAGTGTGACTGAGGATGGGGCTGTGCCCTGCATGCGCCTGGTGACATGGTCTGCCACCCGTAAGCAGTGGTGCCTGGGGTCGGTTGTGATGTCTTAGGAATTGCTGGTGCTAGCACTTTGACGTTGCTCTCCTCCTCTTGCTGTGGCTGCTTTCTCAAGCATCTGCAGTCCTAATCCTCCTGTATGTCATTCAAATAGGGGCAGGAGAAGAAAACACTCATTTTTCCGGTGGACTCCAGAATCCTATTCCTAGGTGGTTACATTTTTCAGCAGATTTGTTAAAGCAGATCAGCTGAGCCAAAGCAGTGCCACTGTTTACCTTGAATGGATTGTTTTCATTTCTTCCCATTGCCCCTCCTCTCTGTGCCCTCCTAACACATCCATTCACCTGCAGCAGTGGAGGTCAGAGAGGCACATGCGTAGAGCCTGTTGTGTTTGTTCAGGTGGTCTTGGTGCCTGGCCGGGTTTCTTGCTTTTGCTCTCTTCTCCAGACAGCTTCTGGTGGGGCCTCTTGACTGTACTATTTCTGTGGGGCTTTTGATGAAGGCCATCGGTTCAGATGGGTCCCAGCTGGCAGCAGCTAGCCTGGGGGTCTCCAGACTAACTGCCTTGGGCAGAGTTGGGAGCGCAGCAGAGAAAACATGACCGAGTGGGATGGGTGTGGCATGGTGGGCAGGAAGGTGTTGGAAGTTGTTTAGCTGGTATGAGAGGTATGGGAGCTGACCCAGGGCTGGGTCTGGATTAGAATACAGGCTATCCAACCTGGGCCTGGCGGGAAAGCCATTGGATCAACAGGATCCTCTAAGTTCAAACCTTGAGCTCTTAGACCCTGTGCCAGTGACACAGGTGGAACATCTTGAGCACTAGCCTCAGCACCCCAGACTGACACGTGATTTCTCTGTCTCCATTCCTTTCAGCTTTAACGTCTCCTAAACCGAACTTGATGGGTCTGCCCAGCACAACAGTTCCTTCCCCCGGCCTCCCCACGTCTGGATTACCAAATAAGCCGCCCTCAGCGTCGCTGAGCTCCCCGACCCCAGCACAGGCCCCCGCGGCGACGGCCCCTCTGCCAAGCCCCCAACCGCAGCCGCCGCAGGTGCAGCCGCCGCCGCCGCCAGCAGCCCAGCCACCACCTGCGCCACAGCTCCCGCCGCAGCAGCAGCAACAGCAACGCAAGGACAGAGACGGTGAGAAGGGAAAGGAGAAGGAAAAGGCACACAAAGGGAAAGGAGAACCCCTGCCCATCCCCAAGAAGGAGAAAGGAGAGGCCCCCACGGCGGCCGCAGCCACGATCTCAGCACCGCTGCCCGCCATGGAGTATGCAGTGGACCCTGCGCAGCTGCAGGCCCTGCAGGCAGCCTTGACTTCGGACCCCACAGCGTTGCTCACGAGCCAGTTCCTCCCTTACTTTGTACCAGGCTTCTCTCCTTATTATGCCCCCCAGATCCCCGGCGCCCTGCAGAGCGGGTACCTGCAGCCTATGTACGGCATGGAAGGCCTGTTCCCCTACAGCCCTGCGCTGTCACAGGCCCTGATGGGGCTGTCCCCGGGCTCCCTACTGCAGCAGTACCAGCAATACCAGCAGAGTCTGCAGGAGGCCATCCAGCAGCAGCAGCAGCGGCAGCTGCAGCAGCAGCAGCAGCAGCAAAAAGTGCAGCAGCAGCCCAAAGCAAGCCAAACCCCAGTCCCCCAGGGGGCTGCTTCCCCAGACAAAGACCCTGCCAAAGAATCCCCCAGACCAGAAGAGCAGAAAAACGCACCCCGTGAGGTGTCCCCCCTCCTGCCGAAACCCCCCGAAGAGCCAGAAGCAGAAAGCAAAAGTGCGGACTCCCTCTACGACCCCTTCATTGTTCCAAAGGTGCAGTACAAGTTGGTCTGCCGCAAGTGCCAGGCGGGCTTCAGTGACGAGGAGGCGGCGAGGAGCCACCTGAAGTCCCTCTGCTTCTTCGGCCAGTCTGTGGTGAACCTGCAAGAGATGGTGCTTCACGTCCCCACGGGCGGCGGCGGCGGCGGCTCGTACCACTGCCTGGCGTGCGAGAGCGCGCTCTGTGGGGAGGAAGCTCTGAGTCAACATCTCGAGTCGGCCTTGCACAAACACAGAACAATCACGAGAGCAGCAAGAAACGCCAAAGAGCACCCTAGTTTATTACCTCACTCTGCCTGCTTCCCCGATCCTAGCACCGCATCTACCTCGCAGTCTGCCGCTCACTCAAACGACAGCCCCCCTCCCCTGTCGGCCGCCGCCCCCTCCTCGTCCTCCGCTTCCCCCCACGCCTCCAGGAAGTCTTGGCCGCAAGTGGTCTCCCGGGCTTCGGCCGCGAAGCCCCCTTCTTTTCCTCCTCTCTCCTCATCTTCAACGGTTACCTCAAGTTCATGCAGCACCTCAGGGGTTCAGCCCTCGATGCCAACAGACGACTATTCGGAGGAGTCTGACACGGATCTCAGCCAAAAGTCCGACGGACCGGCGAGCCCGGTGGAGGGTCCCAAAGACCCCAGCTGCCCCAAGGACAGTGGTCTGACCAGTGTAGGAACGGACACCTTCAGATTGTAAGCTTTGAAGATGAACAATACAAACAAATGAATTTAAATAAAAAAATTAATAACAAACCAATTTCAAAAATAGACTAACTGCAATTCCAAAGCTTCTAACCAAAAAAAAAAAAAAAAAAAAAAAAAGGAAAAAAAAAGGAAAAAAAAGAAAAAGCGTGGGTTGTTTTCCCATATACCTATCTATGCCGGTGATTTTACATTCTTGTCTTTTCTTTTCTAATATTAAAAAAAGAAGAAAAAACTTAACCCTGTTACATTGTGTCCTTTTGAAGGTACTATTGGTCTGGGAAACAAGTCCACAGGGCCTCCCTATGTCTTTGGAGCTTAAACCCCTTGTATATTTGCCCCTTTTCAATAAATGCCCCACGTTGATAGCACAGAGGAGCCCGGCATGCACTGTATGGGAAAGCAGTCCACCTTGTTACAGTTTTAAATTTCTTGCTATCTTAGCATTCAGATACCAATGGCTTGCTAAAAGAAAAAAAGAAATGTAATGTCTTTTTATTCTCAGGTCAATGGCTCACACTTTGTTCTGTTTTCAGAATCATTGTTTTAAATATATTATTTTGGGTTGTTTTTTTTTTTTTTGGTTTTGGTTTTCGTTCCAGAAAAGATTTTTTGTTTTGTTAATTTAAAAACGGGCAGAAAGTATTTGAGAAAAACAATGTGAACTGCTTTAGCTTTCTGGGGATTTTAAGAATAGCTTTTCTGCTAAAGCCAATTTCAAGGGGAAAAGTTAAGCACTCCCACTTTCAGAAAAAAAAAGAAAAAACCCACACACAGAGTGTTGAGGACTTGTAGCTTAAAAAAATAAGTTTTAAAAACTGACTTTCTGTATTTATGATAGATATGACCATTTTTGGTGTTGAGTAGATTGTTGCATTGGAAATGAACTGAAGCAGTATGGTAGATTTAAAAGGAAAAAAAAAACCTTTTGTGTACATTTAGCTTTTTGTATGGTCCAGCTGACAGCTCCTCATTTGATGTTGTCTTGTTCATTCCTAGCAGATAGATTGCAATCCGTTGATTCACCTAAGCTTTTCTCCCCTTTGTCCCTTTAATTCCACTTTCTCTTTCCTCCTCCCACCCTATAATCTCCCACTTAAGGTAGCTGCCTTCATTTCTTAGAGGGTAGCTGCAGAATTATTTTATAAAACTAAAGAAAGAATTTCAATGGGTTCTAGGGGTCATTAGGATCCTCACAGATTATTTTTGGTTGGGGAGTTGAAACTTTTTAAAGGCATATAATTCTAGTTACCTATGTCTGTTAGCCTTGTACATTTATTTTTTTATTTATCCTTCCTTTGGTTTTTCTTTTCACCCTTTTTTTCCCTTCCTTGTTTGGTAGATGCTTCAAATATTCTTTTCCTAAACTAAAGCATTTGTTTCGGTTTGTGTAATTGGGCTGTGTGCTTTTCTTTTCTAAAAAGGTTTTTGGTTAGGGGTTTGGTTTCTGTGTTTTTGTTTTGTTTTCTTTCCTCTCTCAGAAAAAGAAATTTCATGCTTTAAATAAAATCCAAAGACACACCCTTTCACTGCTGAGGCAGAAAAAAGGGAAAGGGTTCTTGTTACTTGAGAATTTGTTTCTGATTTAAATAAACAAGACTTAGTTTAATAAAAGAAAGAGTAAAACAGAAGATTCCCAGGTTGTTATGTGCTGCTTCTGCAAGCAGAGAGGCAGCTGTTAAAGACAATTCCATATACCAAAAGACACACTTTTTACTTCAAAGTTTTGTCCTTGTGTTAGGCAGTCTGAGCAGCGAGTGATCCAGAGCGCAGCCAACAAAGAAGCAGATAGCAATGTACGTACAGAGAGCAAAAAAGGAACTGTGTGTGAGGCACTTGTGTTTATGTTAATATCTGTATTCCTGTAACACACAACACAACGCAACATACACCCTTTCTCATCTTAAAAAAGCGGTCTGAACTTTGAAAGGAAACCTTTGTGCTGCTATAACGTAGATTTTGGAGACAAATAGATGCTTTGCTGTTTCACCTTCATAGCCAAACATCAACAGAAAAAAATCTCCCCTTACCCCGAAAGTGTGAAATCCTTCTCCCCTTCATTCTCTTCCTTATGTTTCAAAAGGGAACTTTGAAGACTGTGAATGCAGGTTCCATCTGGTCACCTTTCGGGCTTCTTCCCCAGTGCTGAAGCCACTCATCGACTTTGCAAAAAGACTGGAGCATTCCAAGATCTGAAAATGAATTTCTTTTTTTTCTCTTTTTCTTTTTTAGCCGGGACTATTTTATTTTTATGAATTTGTTTTTAGTTTAATGAAAGAGTAGATCCTGAACTGTTGTATATATTTCTAACTAGGCTGACTGATGCACAGTGCAAATTACTTTTTTAATTGTTTTTTTTTTAAGTAGAAGTACTAAAGAATACCATCTAACTATTCATACCAGTATCCAGTCGTAGCATAAGGTGTCAAAAACAAGTACGCAAAACATTTGCTGTTTTAACAAGCTATTTCTTTTAACAAGAATTCTTGTATTTCTCCCTGTGTTTGAGATGAACATTTTTAAATTTTGAAGTTGTACAGTTTTTTGTTTTCCATTATTTTATCTTGTTTGTAACTCTATGAAATATATATATATATTTTTTGCCATTTAACTGTTGTATGTTACTCTGTGTCTGTATCATATAGAAAAAAATTGTTTTTGTTTTTGGTTCTCTATGTGATACCAATTAACAATTTAACACTAGTTTTATCTGTCAAATTCTGCTAGGTCTTTTCTGAAAACTTTGTTTTTAAAAATGGTAACTGTTTGGTAATAGTGCAATTTCTATCCCTTTCCCTCCCCCCCTCAACTTTAAGTTCATTTCCTTGTCATTTTGCCACCCCTCCCCAAAGTTTTTTTTCTTTTTCCATTCTATTCTTTTCTTTTCTTTCTTTCTTTTTTTTTTTTTGAGCTACCATGCCATCCTCCCTCTGTGAGGCAGAGTGACTGTCAGTGTTTTTGTTATGCCATATGCCTCGACCTGTGGGTGTGTTCGGCAATAGCAAGGTGGTTGGGTAGACTGACTAAGCATGCTTCCACCCACCAGTGTTCCTCAGTGGGGTTATGTGAGTGTTTCAACCTGGAGTGGGTTGCACGCTTAATGATTTCCTCTACAAGTATACCGCCCACATATATGTTCATTCAAAAAAAAAATTCTCAGCATTAACCTAGAAGTAGCAAAGCAGTCGGTGATGGTGAAGCTTAGAGGTCAAACATGAGATAGTTAGATGTCTGTGGGCTGGCATCCACCATGGCTGTGACCCGTATCATTTACAAAGCATGAATTCACTACAATGCTCAACTGTTTAGATTGGTCCCACTCGGAGAATTTACTCCTGTCTGCTGCATAGTCCGTAGCTGAATAGGATATCTCAAATTACTTTTTGAATTAGTTCTTCTCCTCCATTGATACTTCATATTTTTGGTTGGTTGTTTTTTTTCTGAATCTCCACAGTGTGGGTTGGTGCCAGACACCAATCAGTCATAGCACCAAATGGGCCCACAGAATGGGAGTTATTTCCTCCATCCTCCAAAAAGAAACTTAAGAAGGAAGCACATACACACACCTACACTTGAGTGCACACACACACACACACACGGAAAAGTTTAGGAAGTTTTATTTTTAATTAAAAGCTATTTAAAGAGATGAATGTGGCCAAAGTTTTACACAATTGAAAATAAGGTAACACAGACAGCATGTGTGTAAACCTGAGTTTATCAGGCATGGCAGGAAGTTGCAGGAGAGAGAGGCAGAGACCCAAGCCAGTGCACTTGATGTTCATGGACATATATTTTTTTTAAAATAATAAATTAAATTAAAACATTTTAAATAGAAGCATAAATTGAGTTGGTTGGTTGTTGGCGCTGAGATACTGCCCACTGTGAAACAAAGCTTTGACTAGTTTTTTTTGTTTGTTTACTTTCTTCGGAGGGGAGGGGGGCAAGTTTGGGTAGGAAAGAAAGCATACATGAACGTGACCCTGAGGTGAAGAGGTATATGAACAGCCTTTGCAATGTACAAAAAAACAACAAAAAAGACAAAAAAAAAAAATAGAGCAAGTGAAACCAAAAATGATGTTCTTGGTGTTTTTCTATAATGTAGTCTTGTTAGCTTTTTTGTTACTGTAACAATGCTGATCTCGAACTGTACCAAAATACATGGAGACTAACAGAACCACATGGAACTTTCAAACTGAAAAAATTTGTCACAAAAACTTTGTTGTCATAGTTAAGTTGATTGTAGATGGTAATTGAATATACTCCTTTGAAAATATTTCATCAAGTATGTTTCCTGCTCATTGTGATACATTAAAAAAAATATGAGCAAAAGTTCTTGTCTCTGTCACCAGAGTTTTTGTGTGCATGTGTGAGAAAGAGGTTGATGGCTGGCAAGGTGTAAGTCTGAACAGTATCCTGAGGTTGTGTGGCCAGGGACACTTATTCTGAGGTACACAAGCTCTTTGGTAATTCTAAGTGTCCTTGTATCTCCTGGTACTCATGAAAATGCAGGAAGTTTTGGTGATGGTGCTGACTAGCTTATTTGAGAAGGGTAAGCCTGACAGCTTGGATGATATTTGGCCCCAAAGAGCCCTAATAGCATTTCTACTTTTAATTCAAATGTTTATATGAGAATTTTAGATACCTGGGACAACCACAAGCAAGGAAGTTTTGCTGATGATGAGGAAAGGTAAGTTTAACTTCTCTGAAATGGGAATTAGATCCAGTGTTTATGACAGAAGGATATGAAAAGGTGAGTTGAATTAAATGGATGATTGACTACATTTACCTTTCCTACCAAAGGATTTTTTAAACCCGTTAGAGCAGAATTTGAGATAAGAACAGTCTTCAAAACCGTAATAGCATTAGTAATTCCTATATATAAGAGGAAACTTGGTCCTCTTATCAAAAACCCTCCCTTACAGCAGAAAATGCATGACATTCATTAATAGTACATTCAAGATCAGGCCCAAAGGCCTTCCATTCATCTCTAATTTATAGCCAAAGCCCATAAATAATTTACACAACTCTAGCAGTAGGCCTGGATGGCACTGCAAGCTAGCTGTGTTCTTGCAAGGTCTGCAGCATCTGCCCTCAGCCAACGGGTCTTTTCTACCCCAGGAGTTGAGCTCTGAAACCCTCTTCTATTGGCTTAGACAGCCATTGTCCACCAAGTCTTTTTTTTTAGTTCCTGCAGCAGGCATTCAAGAAGCAGCAGTGACCCTATTAACTCAACATTTCAAAGAATTCTACAACTGGTACAGGCACTACTAGAGCTCAGAAAGGAAAAGTGGGTTCCCTCACTGGTAGCTGGAACCTCTGTGCCAAACAAGCAGTATCACTGTCCCTAATGAAACCCTGCTCTTTCCCCAGGCATTGCACCTTTCTTTTGGGTGTTCCTGCAGAAGCAGATGGCTTCTACCTCAGTGTGTTTTCTTGGCACACACTTATGTCACTGATCTTTCTTCTGACCCCATGAAAAGGTACAGTATAATAAAAATTGTTCAGACCCTAAGCCACATCTGCCTTTCTAGGCTATAATTATTTTAGGGTCTGGCAGGATCACACTGAAATGTTTTAAATGGAACTAGTTTTGCAGCAAGGTTTTGCTGCTTCAGCTCTTTGGAGGAAGGTGACTACAAATTCTTCTTAAGATAAATCTTTAACAAGAAAATAAGCAACTAAATTACATCGAGAGAGGGCTGGGTAAGGGACTCTTTCTGTTACTGAAAAAGCTTTATACTAAAGGGAAAAGAAGTCTTCCAGTCTGGCTTCAATATCATGTTCATGTGGATATTAGTCTCCTTGGAATTAACTGTTCCCCCCGCCCCCGGAAAATGTGAAACGGCAACATCTTAGTACGGCTGGCTGATATGTGTTAGTCGGGTAGCTGTTTCTAATTTTGATTTAAAGAAATGTCTGTAGTGCTTAGCTCCTGTTATATAGACTAATGACCTTAAAAATCTCACTTTTAACAAGTTTTGACTTTAAGTTACAAGAGCACAAGCAGTTTAAGAGTCAAGCTGAAGGATGAGAAGTTTGCACCTGCTGCTCTGCAGCCTTAATTACAGTAGGACAAATGCACTTGCTCAGTCTCTGTACATTTCTGCTGGGGGTGGACCAGCCAAGGCTCTGGCAAAACTTGCAAAATTAGTGCTCTCAGGGCCATTAAAATAGACAAAGCTTTCCATTACCTTTATTTCATAGCAAAGATGGTGGGTATTTCCCCTCCTCCTTCCCTTCCCTCCTCCCTCCTTTCCTTCCTTCCTTCCTTCTTCCCTTCTTCCTTTCTTTCCTCTCCTCCTTCCCTCTTTCATTCTTTTCTTAACTAGGGGCATATATTTTTTAAATGTCTTATCATTTAGCTTAGATTCCTCTCAAGCTATCTTCTCGAGTTTTTAAATTCCAGATGCAAAAATAAATTTGTTCTTTATCCTTTATGATTGCTTCATTTCTTATCTATATGGAACAAAGAGACTGTTTAATCCAATTTAGGGATCCCTTATTAATATAAGAATGAAAGCTTTCAGATGAACTGTTTTACTCTTGGGGCAAGATCCCTTGGCCTGAGAAATGAGTGCTAAGAAACAACAAAGAGTAGCAAGTGACAAAGGCATCAGTAGACATTCTCTGCCTCCGTAACACCAGAAGCTGCTTTGGACACTCACTCTGCCTTGCCTTCCTATGCTCAGTACACCGCTCTTTCCAAAAGCCCCCTTACGCACTGCTGCTGTCTTTTAGACCCCCTCTGTAATGCTTTCTATTGGCTTGACACTTAAAATATTTTGTGAAGTTTTGTAAAATTACTTCTTGCTGCTCAAAATGACCTACAAAGTAGGCAGAGTAGGTGACCCGGATCCCAGGTGGTCAGGAGAGTGAGGTAATGAGTGAGGGGAGAAGGCACTGACCGTGCGTTCAGCCTCTGTCCAGTGTTCCTTCTCCCCACACAGCATTAGGAGAGTGGTCGAGAGAGTGGGCTCGAGTCAGACTGATGGGGCTCCACCACTGTAACTTGGATTGCATTATTACTCCCACTGTAACATGAGGATAAGGGTACCTGCTTCATAGGTTTCTTTTAAAGATTAAATAAGTTAATATCTGTAAAATGTTTCAAACACTTCCTGGTACATACTGAGTACTGAATACCTGTTGCTCCTATTATTGTCAGTATTAACTCTCCACTTCTTTGCTGTAGGTCCCTTGGAATCGCAGCTTTTCTCTTTTTAAATTAATTAATTAATTAATTTTTGGCTGCATTGGGTCTTCGTTGCTGTGCGTGGGCTTTCCCTAGTTGCGGTGAGCGGGGGCTACTCTTCATCGTGCACAGGCTTCTCATTGCAATGGCTTCTCTTGTTATGGAGCATGGGCTCTAGGCACACGGGCTTCAGTAGTTGTGGCACGTGGGCTCAGTAGTTGTGGCTCGCAGGCTCTAGAGCACAGGCTCAGTAGTTGTGGCGCACGGGCTTAGTTGCTCCGTGGCATGTGGGATCTTACCGGACCAGGGCTCGAACCCGTGTCCCCTGCATTGGCAGGCGGATGCTTAACCACTGTGCCACCAGGGAATTCCTGGAATTACAGCTTTCTAACCCTTGCTTTACTTCACAGAGGGTTTGGGGACTTATATAAGTTATATAAGTCAGTCCCATCAAGCCTTTGCCATATGTTTATAGCTGATGTTTCCCTGTCTGTACATATCTCAGTGGGTGTAGAGATTTTTCAGGGTGTTTCTGCTCATGAGTTGTACAGGAGGACTGGACTGAGTCTGTGCTTCAGTCTTCCCATGTCCAACTTCTAGTGATTAATTTGGTCAGAGGTAAGGATAGCTTATAGTTTGCTTTTGTTTGCAAGAATAGACATTCCTGCCTCACCATGCCTTGGCGGGTGAGCACTTAAATGTCTGGGTTTACAGAACAGAGTAAATGGAGTAGGTTGTGACAATCTGCTCACTGCCATTGCCTGTTTTGAGGTGGTTTGAATACACAGGTTGGGAGCAGCAGTATCTAAAATGAGACTGTGAGAGTGAATGAATTGTACATGAAACAAAACCGAAAGAGGAAATCACCAAAGGAATGCAGCAAGAGGATCTTTTTACCCCAAAACACAGGAAGAGCTTTTAAAAATACTATTATTCTAGTAACCTGCAAAATAAACATCAGGAAGAGGCATGGGAACAACTGAGTAAAAACTACATTAGCCCAGAGAAAAGGCTTGAGTATAGCCTCTGCATATATGAACTCATCAGTGACACAGGCTTTAGGAAGCTATGGCTCTGTGAACTTTCTCCATTTTTAATCAGAAACAGTGATGGTACTGGAAATAAGATTGCTGATACTGGTATGAGAGGGCTGGTAAAGGCTATGCAGTATGACTGGTGAGTCATTTTTCCTTTTCTGAGGATAATAACATATAAATGAAGCTCTGGCATATTGCCTGTAGATAGGATATTATCATACAGTATCTGCCTTTGACTTGTTTGTTATATGGCTCTAAGTTTGATGTTGCTTGAATACTTTCCAAAGTCTGATTTGTATTCCGCTGAACTTGTTTCTTTCGGTAGTGTAAAGATGTTGCTCCACTCTTGTCTCATTCGAATCGCTTCTAAGAAGAAGTCTGCTGCCATCCTTGTTTTTTAATGTACTTTTTTCCTCTTTTAAGATTTTTTCTCTTTATCACTAGTTTTATCGCATCATGTTATGATGTGCCTTGGTGTAGTTTCATTTCTGTTTCTTGTGTTTGGGATTTGTGGAGCTTCATGGATCTGAGAGGTACTACTTTTTGTCAAAATCGGAAATTCTTCAACCATTATTTCTTCAAGTCTTTTTATTTTTTTTCCTGTCTGCTTCACTCCTTCTTCCCTTCACCTTCAGGGATTCCAATTATATATGTATTAGACCATTTTAAGTTAACTCATAGCTTACTGATGCTCTGGTTTGGTTTCTTTTTCAGAGGCAGGGCACTCTTTACTCTGTGTGCTTCTTTTTTTTTTTTTGGTAGCCCATACAGGGAATGAATGTGCTTCATTTTTGACCTTCCATGTCTCTACTTAATTTTTGAACATATCACATACAGTTAAAATAACTGCTTTACTGTCATCCTCTGCTAATCTATGTAAGTTCTAAGTTGGTTTGATTATTTTCCTCATTATGAATTGTGTTTTCTTGCCTCTTTAAAAGTCTAGTAATCTTTGATTGGATACCAGTTACTGTGAATTTTACCTTGTTGAGTACTGGATATTTTTGTATTCCTAAAAATTTCCAGTTTATTCTGGGATGTGCTTAAGCTACTTAAAAACAGTTTGATCCCTTCATATCTTATTTTTAAGTTTTGTGGGGCAGGACCAGCACACTAACCAAGGGCTAATTATTCCCTATTACTGAAGAACGAAACTTCTGAGAACTCTACTCATAGGTTCCATGAACTTTTTCTGACCCTGTATGTGCGTCAGGTGCTGTTCCCTCTTACCTTTTGGGCTGGTTCTTTCTCAGCCTCAGGTAGCTTCCTAACATGCATGCACTGGTCAGCACTTTTCTGAATAATCATGGAGGACCCTGTGAAGGTCTCCAGAGGTCTCTCTTCTCTGGTACTCTGTCCTGCAAATTCTAGCTGCCTTGCTTTCTCCAGACTCACCTTTATCTCCTCAGCTCAGGGAGTCTGCTGGATTCCACCTAGGTTCCTCACCCTAAGTTGTAACCTGGAAACTCTCTTTAAGGCAGTAGGGTGGGATAATCAAAGGGCTTACCTTATTTGTTTCTCATCTCTCAGGGATCACTGTTCTTTACTGTGTGGTGTCCAGTGTCTCAAGAATCATTCTTTAATATATTTTGTCTTGTCTTTTTAGTTGTTGCAGCTGGGAAAGGTACATCTGGTCTCTATTGCTCCATCTCAGCTGAAAGTAGGAGTCAAATATAGTTTTTAGATATATATGGTAAGAGTCCTGTATACCTTTCTAAGGCGCTACCTATGCTTATGAAATTTCCCAAAAGGTGTGATTAACTTAGGAGTCTGATTTCCCCAACAGACTTCCCTGAACATGACGGATGCTGACTCACTCTTAGGATCAAAGTTTGAAACTGCTTCATCCTTTTGCTTAATCACAGTGATGAGCAGTGAAAGAAATGTAGGTAAATGCATAATTCTGGCCACTTTTTGCCTTGCCATAATGCCACATAGAGTGGAAAAACCAGTTGTTAGGTTTTGAAGTTGTAAGTCAGCCCATGAAGCAGAGGTATGACTGACAGTAAAACACTATTTCAGCTCTTCCCCCTTGATATAAGGGTTATCACTATGCATAAAGGTAATTCAAGTAAAAAAAGAAACACTTTTATTTCAATGATGTCCTTCACACAGATCATTTTTCAGGCTAACTAAATGTGGCTCAAGGAAATCCATTAACTTGGAAGTGTGGTTCTTACTCTGAGATGAATTCATTGCACTCAAAGGGCTTACCTTATAAGTAACACAGAAGAATGCTAAAAATCTGGCCTCAGCAGACACTAGTCATTCTTGTGAAAGTCAACTTATATTTGTTTGTTATGTTTATTATTTTGGTAGAAATTTGACCCTACTTAAATTGGTAATATAATAATACATCCATGATAAGTGAAAAACTTAAGTGTTAGCTCATTACCTGCTTTCAAAACTCTCAAGATTTGTTCCAGGGTACCCTTCCCACTATGCTTATCTGCAGATAATCTGCTCCACTAACAGCAGTCTACCTTCCAAACACACCCTGTACTTTTCCCTCTATATTTAAAGCCTTAACATCATTCACTAGATGACATCTATCTCATCACATCTGTCCAGTCCCTTTTCTGAAAAGATCAATGAAACTAAAAGCTGGTTCTTTAAGAAGATAAACAAAATTCATAAACCTTTAGCCAGACTCATCAAGAAAAGAAGGGAGAGGACTCAGATCGATAAGATTAGAATGGAAAAGGAGAAATTACAATGGACACCACGGAAATACACAGGATCATAAGAGACTGCTACAAGCAACTATATGCCAATAAAATGGACAACCTAGAAGAAATGGACAAATGCTTAGAAAGGTACAATCTTCCAAAACTGAACCAGGAAGGAATAGAAAATATGAACAAACCATTCACAAGCACTGAAATTGAAACTGTGATTAAAAAACTCCCAACAAACAAAAGGTCCAGGACCAGATGGCTTCACAGGTGAATTCTATCAAACATTTAGAGAAGAGTTAACACCTATCCTTCTGAAACTCTTCCAAAAATTGCAGAGGAAGGAACACTCCCAAACTCACTCTGTGAGGCCACCATCACCCTGATAACCAAAACCGAAGATACCACAAAAAAACAAAAATTATAGGCCAATATCACTGATGAACATACACACAAAAATCCTCAACAAAATACTAGCAAACCAAATCCAACAATACATTAAAAGGATCATACACCACGATCAAGTGGGATTTACCCAAGGGGTGCAAGGATTCCTCAATATCTGCAAATCAGTGTGATACACCACGTTAACAAATTGAAGAAGAAAAACCACATGATCATCTTAGTAGATGCAGAAAAAGCTTTTGACAAAATTCAACACCAATTTATGATAAAAACTCTCCAGAAAGTGGGTATAGAGGGAATCTACCTCAACATAATAAAGGTCATATATGACAAACCCACAGCTAATATCATACTCAACAGCGAAAAGCTGAAAGCATTTCCTCAAAGATGAGGAACAAGACAGGGATGCACATGCTTGTCACTTTCATTCAACATAGTTTTGGAAGTCTTTGCCATGGCAATCAGAGAAGAAAATGAAATAGAAGGAATCCAAACTGGAAAAGAAGAAGTAAAACTGTCATTGTTGGCAGATGACATGATACTATACTATATAGAAAATCCTAAAGATGCTACCAGAAACTACTAGAGCTCATCAATGAATACGGTAAGGTTGCAGGATACAAAATTAATACACAGATATCTCTTGCATTGCTATACACTAACAACAAAAGATCATAAAGACAAATTAAGGAAACAATCCCATTTACCATCACGCCAAAAAGAATAAAATACCTAGGAATACACCTAAGGAGGCAAAAGACCTGTACTCTGAAAACTGTAAGATAAGAAATCGATGACACCAAAAGATGAAGAGATATACCATGTTCTTGAATTGCAAAAATCAATATTGTCAAAATGACTATACTACTCAAGGCAACGTAGTATACAGATTCAATGCAATCTTTATTAAATCACCAATGGCATTTTTCACAGAACTAGAACAAAAGAATTTTAAAATGTGTATGGAAACACAAAAGATCTCAAATAGCCAAAGCAATCTTGAGAAAGAAAAATACAGCTGGAGGAATCAGGCTCCCTGACAGTCTTATCAAAACAGTATGGTACTGGCACAAAAACAGAAATATACATCAATGGAACAGGATAAAAAGCCCAGAAATAAAACCACACACCTATGGTCAATTAATCTATTACAAAGGAGGCCAGAATATACACTGGAGAAAAGACAGTCTCTTCAATAAGTGGTGCTGGGAAAACTGGACAGCTACATGTAAATGAATGAAACTAGAACATTCTCTAACACCATCCACAATAATAAACTCAAAGTGGATTAAAGACCTAAACGTAAATTGGACACTATAAAATTCTTAGAGGAAAACATAGGTAGAACACTCTTTGACATAAATCGCAGCAAGATCTTTTCTGGCCCACCTCCTAGAGTGATGAAAATAAAACCAAAAATAAACAAAAGGGACATAATTAAACCAAAAAGGTTCTGCACAGTGAAAGAAGCCATAAGCAAACGAGAAGACAAGACACAGAATGCTAGAAAATATTTGCAGATGAAGTGACTGACAAGGGGTTTATTTCCAAAATATACAAATAGCTCACACAGCTCTATGTCAAAAAACCAAACAACCTAAACAGAAAATGGGCAGAAGCTCTAAATAGACATTTCTCCAAAGAAGACATACAGATGGCCAAAAAGTACATGAAAAGATGCTCAACATCAGTATCAGAGAAATGCAAATCAAAACTACAAAGAGGTATCACCTCACACCGGTCAGAGTGGCCATCATCAAGAAGTCTACAAACAATAAATGCTGGAGAGGGTGTGGAGAAAAGGGAACTTTCCTATATTGTTAGTGAGAATGTAAATTGGTACAACCATTATGGAGAACAGTATGGAGGTTCCTTAAAAACCTAAAACTAGAACTACCATATAATCCAGCAATCCCACTCCTGGGCATATATCTGGAGAAAACTATAAGTAGAAATGATATATGCACCTCAATGCTTACTGCAGCATTATTTACAATAGCCAAGACATGGAAGCAACCTAAATGTCCATCGACAGAGGAATGGATAAAGAAGATGTGGTACATATATACAATGGAATATTACTCAGCCATAAAAAAGAATGAAATAATGCCATTCGTAGCAACATGATTGGACCTAGAGATTATCATGCTAAGTAAGTCAGACAGAGAAAGAAAAATATCATATGACATCACTCATATGTGGAATCTAATTTTTAAAAATGATACAAGTGAACTTATTTACAAAACGAAACAGACTTTCAGATATCAAAAACAAAATTACCAAAGGGGAAATGTGGGGGGAGGGTAAAATCAGGAGTTTGGGATTAACACACACACACTACTATATATAAGACAGATAATCAACAAGGACTTACTGTATATCACAGGGAACCCTACTCAATATTCTGTGATAACCTTTATGAGAAAAGGATCTGAAAAAGAATGTGTATATGCGTAACTGAATCACTTTGCCTTACACCTGAAACTAACACAACACTGTAAATCAACTATACTCCAATAAAATTTTTTTAAAAATTGGTGCAGCCACTATGGAAAACAGTATAGAAGTTCCTCAAAGAATTAAAAATATAACTACCATATGATTCAGCAATTCCAGTTCTAGGTATTTATCCAAAGGAAGTGAAATCACTATCTCAAAAAGATATCTGCACCCCATATTCACTGCAACATTATTTACAATAGCCAAGACATGAAAACAATCTAAATGTCCATCAACAGATGAATGGATAGCGAAAATGTTATGTATATATACGATGGAATATTATTCAGCTATAAGAAAGAAGGAAATCCTGCTATGTGCAACAACATGGATGGTAACCTTTAGGGCATTATACTAAGTAAAATAAGTCAAAGAAGGACAAATTTCAAAAGATCCTACTTATATGTGGAATCAAAAAACCAAACTTAAAGATATAGCAAACAGATTGGTGGTTGCTAGAGGCTGGAGGAGTGGGTGAAATGAGTGAAGGTGGTCAAAAGGTACAATCTTCCAGTTAGAAGATAATTAAGTCCCGGGGTGTAATGTATAGCACGGTGACTATAGTCCTGTTAACAATACTGTATTGTAAATTTACACAGAATTTAAATACACAACATTAGCATTTAGGTCAGAAGAGGGTAAATGGAGTTAAAATCCTTTATACTTCTTGTATTGTCCATGAAGCAAGTGAAAGTACTGATCCCCATTAGGCCTTTGTGTGTTAAGAATGATGGTTTCAATTTCTTTTTTTAAGTTTCATGTATTTATGCATTTGAAGTCAATATTCAAAATACAACACAGGAAGAGCTGAATGTTCAATCAGTTCAATAAATGGTCTATAAATTGAGAAGGTATTCTTGCCATAGAGGAGAAATCAGCATTCAGAAAGAGAAACAAACATTTAAGTTTTTAATTTTCATAACTTCATTAGCAAAATAAAATACACCCACTAGCCAAACCTCAAACTCTAGTGCTTTCAAAAAAAAAATTCCTGAGTACTACAGACTTATTTTTAAGTCAGATCTACTGAGGTATAATCTACACACAGTAAAAATCATCCTTTTTAGGTGTACAGTTTTATGAGTTTTGACAAATGTGTATGTTGGATCACCACCAAAAATCAACATATAGGATATTTCCATTATCCCTGAAAAGTTCCCTCCTTTGTTGTCAGTCCTCTCCCAATCCCCATCTCAAGCACCACTGATCTGTTTTCTTTCCCTATAGCTTTACCTTTTAGAGAAGAATATAATATAAACAGAAGTATACAGTAGGTAGCCTTTTGTGTCTGGTTTCTTTCACTAAAGGATAAGGCTTTGGATATTCATCTATGTTGTTAAATGTGTTAACAGTTCCTTTTTTTTCATGGAATAGTGTTCCACTGTATGGCTATACCATGATTTAGTTACCCATTCACCAGCTGATGGATATTTGGGTCTTTTCCAGTTTGGGACAATTTTTTTTTTTTTTTTTTTTTTTTTTTGCGGTACGTGGGCCTCTCACTGTTGTGGCCTCTCCTGTTGCGGAGCACAGGCTCCGGACGTGCAGGCTCAGCGGCCATGGCTCACGGGCCCAGCTGCTCCGTGGCATGCGGGATCTTCCCAGACTGGGGCACGAACCCACGTCCCCTGCATCGGCAGGCGGACTCTCAACCACTGCGCCACCAGGGAAGCCCTGGGACAATTTTTAATAAAGCTGCCATACACATTCATGTGCAGATCTTTGTGTGGACATATGTTTTATTTTCTCTTGAGTAAATACCTAGGCGTGGGATTGCTGGGTTATATGGTAAATGTAAAATATAACTTTATAAGAAGATACCTCTGGTAGACAGACTCTAAGATACCCACAATTATCCCAGCCTCCTAGTATTTATGCCCTGTGTAATACGATTCCCTTGAGTGTAGGTGGAACCTGCTTCTAACCAATAGAATACGGCAAAAGTGATAGGATGTCACTTCCATGATTATATTACATAAAATTTTAACTTTCGTCTTGCTAGCAGACTTCCTCTATTTATTCTCTTTCTTCTTGGTTCTGATGAAGTAAGATGTCATATGAATTAGCCCATTAGCAAGAAACTGAGGGCAACCAACAGCCAACAATGAACTGAGGCTCTCAATCTGATGGCCCACAAGGAACTAAATCCTGCCAGCAACCACACGAGCTTGAAATCAGATCTTTCCCCATTTGAGCCTCAGATGAGACTCTAAGCATGACTGACACCTTAACTGCAGTCTTGTTAGAGACCCTAAACAGAGGACTCAGTAAAGCTTAGCCCAGAATCTTGAGTCATAGAAACTCTGATATCACACGTGTGTTGTTTTAAACAGCTAAGTGTATATAATTTATGTGGCAATTGATAATTAATACACTGCTGGTTTTCTAAAATGATAATACCAATTTACATTCCCATCAACAATGGGAGTTCCACTTGCTTTGCACACCCACTAGTACTTGCTAGTGTCAATTTTTCTAAATTACAACCATTCTAAAATGTGTGAACTGGTATCTCACTGCAATTTTGTGTTTCCCTTATGACTAATAACTTGGACTATCTATTCATGTGCTTATTTGCCATCCATTTTTTAATTTTACTAACACTGTATTTTGAAGAACAGAGCTTTAAATTCAAGACAATTTGTCAATTTTTCTTCTGTGGTATGTACTTTCTGTGATCCAAGAAATCTGTGCTAATCTAAGGTCACTTTAGACTTTTAAAGACTTCCTCCTACATCTTCTTCTAGAAGTCTTAGAATTTTAGATTTTACATTTAAATCTATGATTCATTCTGAGTTATTGTTTTTGTATAGTATGTGAAGCATGGGTTTTGGGGTTCTTTTTTTTTGCACATAGATGTCGAATTGTTCCAGTACCATTCGTTGGAAAGACTATCATTCCTCCATTGAACTACCTTTGCATCTTTGTTGAAAATCAATTGACCATATATGTGTGGTACTATTTCTGGATTCTATTCTGTATCATTGATCTCTATATCTATCCAAATCGACACTGCACTGTCTTGATTACTATAGCTTCTTAGTAGGTCTTGAGATCAGGTACTGTAAGTCCTCTAGCTTTGTTCTTCTTTATCAAAATTGTCAATTCCCTCTAATTTGATGTATATGATTCAATATCATACCCATCAAAAACTCAATAGGCTGTATTGTAGCCAATTCAATAAGCTAATTCTAAAATTTATATTGTGTTATGGTCTAAATCTTTGTCTCCCCCCAAAATTCGTAAGTGGAAAACCTAATGTCCAAGGTGGTGGTATTAGCCAGTGGGGGTCTTTGGGAAGTGATTAGGTCATAAGAGCAGAGCCCTCATGAATCGGATTAGTACCCTTATAAAAGAGGCCCCAGAAGGCTAGTTCACTTATTTGCCACATGTGGATACAACAAGAAGTCTGCAACCTGGAAGAGGGCCCTCACCTGACCGTGGTGGCCTCCTGATCTTGGACTTCTAGCATCCAGAACTGGGAGAAATAAATTTGTTTGTAAGTTACCCAGTCTGTGGAATTTTGTTATAGCAGCCTGAACAGTCTAAGACATGGAAATACAAAAGACCAAAAAGAACCATAACACTCTTGAAGAATAAACACGTAGAATATCTTGTTCTATCAGATATAAAGGCTTGTAATAGAGCTATAGTAATTAAAACAGTGTGAATAGATGCATAGATGGACCAACAGAACATAGAATAGAGAGCCCAGAAATAGACCCACACATATATGGATACTTATGACAACATTCAGAGCAGTAGGGTAACAATGGTCCTTTCAATAAAAGATACTAGGAAAACTGGGTATCCATGGGTGAAAAAATATGAATCTGGACCCCTCTGTAGCATCATTTTCTATAGATGGATTATAGACCTAAAATCTCTTTCAGCAAAACAATATAAAATTTTTAGAGGATAATATAGAAGAATATTTTCATGAACTTGGGGTAGGGTAGAGATTTCTTTTTAAAAAATCATTTATGAGAAAGGGAGATGCTGATAAATTTGGCTGTATTAAGAACTTCCTCAGCATATCAAAAGACACTAGGTAGAATATGAAACGTAAGCCACAGAGGAGGAGAAAGCATTTGCAACATGTATAACTAAACAAAGTATTAGTATTCCCATATACAAAGAACTCCTACTAAAGTCATTAAGAAAACAACAGACAAGTGGATAAATGGGCAGAAAACCTCAACAGGCACTTCACAAAAGAAGAAATTCAAAAGGCTGATTAACATCTGAAAAGATAATCTCATCAGTAATCAGGGGAATACAGATTAAAAGCACAACGTGATACTATTACATATCCACAAGATTAGCTAAAAATCTGACAATACCAAGTGTTGCTATTGATTTTGAAAACTCTTAAAAACTAATGTGGGCGTGTAAATTGGACACCACTCTGGCATTATACAGTAAAGACAGAGATATGCATGACATATGACACAGCAATTCCACTCCTATTTGTATACCCTAAAGAAACTCACCAACAGGTACTCGCTTGTGGTACAAAAACATTATTCTAGCAGCACTTTTTGTGAAGACCCCATACTGGAAACTCTTTTATTCATAGATCAAGACTTACAAAGTAAAACTTTAAAGAAAAGCAAGAATGTAATTTCCATGAAAGCCAGGACAGTGGTTACCTCTACTCTAAAGGTGGTGATGAGAAAGGGGCATGTGGAAACAGGAAGGTGTTTCTGGAGTGCTGGGGTTCTATTTCTTAACCTGGGTGATAAGTTTTTCCTTTATATGATTCGGTTAAACTGTACTTTTAAGTATTTTAAGCCCTTCTCTGTATATGTGTATGTTTTCCACAGTAAAATGGATTTTTACATATACAAGATGCAATACAGGTTGCATAATAAACTAGAGTTTATATATAGAAATAAATAACAAATATATTTATTTTATACATATAAATGTATAAGAGTGTGTGTGTGTGTGCAATGAGTATCTCTGATGGATTCAAAAGATACTAGTAACAGTGGTTGCTTTTGAGGAACTGGGGGGTCAAAGGTGGGAGGAACAATTTTCATTTTATTTCCTTTTTACTGTTTGAATTTTATACCAAGTATATTACTTTTACAAAATGTGTTTTAAATGTTATTTAAAGCATAACAAACAACAAAAGAAAAATTACATCTTATACTAAATAAGCCTAATATTACAGTGGGCCAAGAAAGTGGGTTCATCTCAGGTTTATTCCAGTGAAGAAGAGATATAGACGCAAATGCTGCTTCTTTTGTAGCCACTGTTTACCTCTTTGGGATGCATGGTACCAGCTCACATCCCTGGTTTTAAGTATTTTGGTACAGTGACACCATAATGAGTTTCATCACAAACTAGTCATGAAAAAGTCACTATGGTTCTGGGAAAAACAGAACCTAAACAGGTGACTTGATGAGGCTTAAAAGTGTGTCACTGACCTACTTTGGGTTTGATCTTGATGTTTATTGGTGATGAAGGCATCTCTCTCCTGTAAACCTGACAATTCACTCCCACCCATATCACTTGGATATAATGGCAAAGTAAATCCACTAACAAGTGCCCAGAATCATGAGGTGGCTGGCACACTTACAGAACTTAAAAACAGTTCCAAGGTTTTTCTTAAAGTGTTCTGTTCTTTCAGATTGCTATAAGTGACTTACAATGTGCTTTTTAAAAAACACTCAGAAAAACTTTTCTGGATGGCAATACTCATAGGAGGAAAAATTGAGACAATCAGAAGGAAGCTCCTATCTAGTAACATGTTTAGTAATTTAGTAAAAATTTAATAATTTCAGTAATGTTTTAATGCTAGGAATATGAAGGAAAGAAAATTTTATACAATAGTTAAAACCGATATAGCTGAGAATACTTCACTTAATCCTCTTTCCTAAAGGCCCATTATGATGTCTTTTGTTTTCATCCAGTTCCAATCTCTTGCCTACTCCTCAGCTTGCTGTATCAAAGCCTTTTATGATGAGGACTACACGTACACATTCCTCAGCTTGCTTGCTTGTGTTTTTCTTTTCTTTCTTCTTCTCTCCCCTCCCTCTCTCCTCTTCCCCCCTCCATCTTCTCTTTCTCTCCCTCCCTCCCTTTCTTCCTTCTTTCCTTCCATGTATGTGGTTTGGGATCCCATTTCCAGTGACTGGTTATAAATACCCTTCCTTACAATACAGTGAGGAATACACTTTTCTTCTTCTATATATTTTTACAGTTAAAAGTTCAAGTAAGGTAGTCATGCTGCTCAAGCCTTTTGGTAGATGTTCTTTTGGTAAAACATACCATAGCATAGTGTGATAAAGATAAATGAAAGAAATCTACTGAAGGAAATATTTTCTGAAACTTCACTTCTTAACTTTCTTTTTAAAGAGTAATTTATGTCCTAGTTTGTTTTTTTTTAATTTAAAGGTCCATTAGATATAAAGACTGCCTATATTAACATACAAGAAACTGTGATTCTCTAGCAAGAATTTACAAATGATTTCATACATTTTGGTATCTAATTATAACCATTACAGCTAAATTTTATAAAGATAAGCACTCAAGATCAAAGCATCTCAATTTATTCAGTTTTAGGTTTGGACTCAGCACTTTAAAGCCATGTTCTTATTTACTGAATGCCGAGAAGTGAATCACTGCAGATTCTTGACTCATATGGTTGTGAATTCCATCAAAGGTCATTCCTTGTTAAGATGCAAGTGAGATTCAAAGGTCAAGTGTAAATTTTTTAAGTAACCACCATGTTCTTGTCGTTTCTACCATAATTATAAGAAATTATGAACAGTGTCAATCTAGAATATGGCCTCCTCTGATTGCCCAAGAAGAAGAGAATGTAAACCCCAGTGCTAATATGATATTCTAATCTATAAAGCAACAGATCTTTCAGGACTCTAGGAAATAGCCAGAGGGCTGTCAATAGGAGCACCAAACCCAGGCAAGACATCTGGGACATCCACCCTGGGTTAATCTCTTAGCTTTCACAATAGGAGAACATATCAAAAAAAGAAAAAGAAAAGGAAGCCAGCAGATATACTAGGGACAATGGAATATCATGTCTGATTACAGGAGAGCTTTGCTTACCCAGTGGCCCCTTCAGATAAAACCTCTTTGAGTTTTTAACATGTTTTGACAGGACACCTGCCTGAAGTCTTGCAGGACATCACTGAAAAGGATCTTCCTTGGTCTTTATTAGCAAATAATTTTCATAGTTGCCAAATACAAACAGAAAATGACTAGCTTAGACCATTGCTACCCTTTATTTACTTCTTATTTGCCTGGGGCATTTCTGGACCCTCTCCAGGATATAGCAACTGCTCCACACCTTCTAGTTTGGGCAAAGATGAGGCCTAGAACAACAGAGGAGATCTTCCTTATAAGACATATTTCTTCCCAGAGAGGTCTGTGTTTCTTTATGTTTATAACTGTATGCAAAGGAGCTTGGAATTTGAGAGACTGTAAAACATGAAAAAGAGTTTGCAATCTGCCACATTCTAGTACTTAAGGCTCCCAAAGAAGCCATGTAGTACATCTGACTATCCTCCAACAAGAACTATCCTCTGATGTGTCTGAAAGAAAGGTGACCGTCATGTGCAGACTCTTCATGGACTGGCTCTCTATTTGGACAGCTGCATAATATCAAGATCTCTGATACCCTGTCTGGGGACAAAATTTTCTCAGCTGTGCAGGTACCAGGTTATCCTGGAATACAGTGAAATAAAAATAAAACATTTCTTTTTGTCTATCGGGCAGAAAAATGATATTGCTTTGTTAAAATCTGGTTTGTTTCCCTTTTCTGTTACCTAACCAGTTCTTCAACCTGGAGCTGGAAGTGATTGAGACTTTAAAACGCTCTGTTACTGGTTGTTTTTTCTAATAAGCACAATGGTTTACTCCCTTTGGAGGCAGGGGCCCCATGTAATGAGTTGATGCTTCTGTTAACTCTAAGAACCCTTAATTATTTCCACCATTTTCTCCATGTGTTTCCTTCGCCGACTGTGTGAATCAGAGGCAGGCTGCTGGTTGTCAGAGACTGCAAAAGTCACCGGCCTTCCTTGTTGGCAAGGAACTGAATTCATGGACAGAGTATCCTGTCTCAGAGTTAGTGCAGCACCTTCTGTTTTTAGTTTACTGGTGATCGGGGCACATCACAAGAACTTGGAGTGCAGCTAAAGCCAAATCAGACTTGACAGAAAATTATTAGCAGGGTACAGAAGGAAAAAGATCCCCCTTCCTTTCTGTAATCAGGTTAATATGTGCATGGAATGCTTCACTTTAAAAGGTAGTGTGTTTTGGCAAAGCTGGTTTCTTCAGCAGAATTTCAGTTCCCATTATTCGAGGCTATCCATTGCTGCTCTGGCAGGGCCTTTGATCAGTAAACTCGGTGGGGGAGAAGGGCATAGGCATATTAATAACTTCAACATGTGGCCCTTCGGCCCAGCTGTACCCTTGTCTTGGAAAAAGGCCAACTGGAAAGGGTTCTCTTAACGTGACCTATGTATGCATATTTTGGAGAGGGGTAAAGGGAAGATAGGGGTTCAAAGAAGAAATAAAATCTGGTTTTATGGTAGTTCTTTCTTTTGTCCCGGTTCCCTACTTCGGGCATTCTGCTACTGCATATTTGGATCCTATGGACTCTGGCTCCATCCTAGACTTTTACTATCTTCATTCCTTCTGCTATAATGTTATAAAGATTAAAGCTGTTGGTTTAATTTACATACTGGCTCAGGCAAGGTTAGGGAGAGGCAGGAGGCTCTGTAAGAGTCTGTTGGGATAAGAGATTAATGGGAACCAGGTGACTGAAATGGGAGTCCAGGGTCCATTTTGCCAGGACTGTATCTTTTGCCCTTTCCCCCCTGCATTGGTATTTTTGACTGTTTTATTTTAACAATTATAGGCTTTAGGCCTCATTAAATTACTGCCACAGACTAGAGCCCAGCCTGCTCTTTCAGTGTGTGTTTCCTTGTATTATTTCATACCATCTTCCTTTCATTTTCTTCTTCTGGGATGTTCATTTGCTATGTATCCCTGTCTGGTCCTCAAAAGGCTCCTGAGTGACTCTATACCATAGTCATGGAGAGCAGGCTTAGCTCATCACAAGTGGCTTTTCAAAAATGAACTCAGCTGACATTCATCTCTTGTTCCCTCTCTCTCTCCTCCTCTTCCTCCTTCAATTTTATTATATCCTTACCATTTCTTTGATCCAAATTTTCCACGTTTCTAATTCCCTAACCGTCTGATACCAACTTGTCACAGAAGATTAGCAGGGAATGATCCCAGGGATGGGATGTTATACCCAAGGGCACTGTATTACCTAGGATACAAATATGATGTCTGTAAAAAAGGCCAAAATAACAATGGTTTAAACAAGGTAGCAGTTACTTTTTGTGTCACGTAACAGTCCAAGCACGAGCAGCAGTGGGGCTGAAAAGGTGGCGCCATCGTCTCAGATACCCTGACTCCTTCTCTCCTGTTGCTTTCTTATTCTCAACACACAGCTTCCATCATATAGTGTAGGATTGCTTCTCCAGTTCCTGTCCTCACAGCAGGAAAGGAGAAAAGTGGGGGAGGGCATGCTCCTTCCATTTTAAAAGTATTAAGTTGTACTTACTACTCCTTATATTCTACTGTCCAGAACCTAACCACCTGGCCACACTTAGCTGCCAGGGAGACTGGGACATGAACTCTTCAGCTGCTGGTTTTCTTTGCCACAGAAACCTGCTTAGCATTTTGTTTCAGATAACTATGGGCATTGTGAAATTGTGAAAGTTATAAACTGTACTAGCACAACTATGCTGTCTTCTTGGAAAACGTGAAAATTAGAAGAAAAGAACAAGTAATAGTATGATGGTTATGTTTTGCTTGTTTTTGAACTACTGTTCTTTGATCACCTCAGGCATTTATTCAATCAACAAAGTAAGCATGCCAGATACTGTACAAGACTCTGGGCTTACAAAATTGCCTTTAACAGAGGACTTGCCTTTATGTATCTTCCCAGGTAAAGCAATCAGACAAAAATGCCGATGTGCATGAACATGGAACTTCAGGGGGACTTTCAAAAGGAGTCTGTTCAGCAGATAAAAGGAAAAAAGTTAAGTAGGAATGGGATAATTTAAAAATCTTATATGCCAGAATAAGAAGATTCAAATTTATCCAGTAAAAGGCGATAATAAAATACCAAAGATAAATTGCCAAGAAATAACATGAATAGATTTCACTTTCAAGGGTATGATTCTACTAAAAAAGAGTTACTTTATCAATTTGATTACGTGAAAATTAAAAAAAAATCTACTTGGCGAATAGATCAGATCAAGACGGCAGAGGAGCAAGAGGTGGAGCTAACCTCCTCCCACAAATACCTCAAAGATACATCAACATGTGGATTGATTCTCAAGGAGCATCTACTGAATGCTGGCAGAAGACCTCAGATTTCCAAAAGGGTAAGAAAATCTCCACATAACTGGGTAGGACAAAAGAAAAAAGGGAAAGAAAGAGACGAATCGGGATGGGGCCTACGCCCCTGGGAGGGAGCTATGAAAGAGGAAAGTTTTCCACACCCTGGGAAGTCCCCTCATCGGCAGGGAAATCAACCAGGACAGAGGGGGAGCTTCGGAGCCTCAGAGGACAGCACAGCAACCAGTCTGCAGGGGGCAAAGTAGAGAAAGACCTGCACAGATGGTTGGTGCTGCTGCCTGGCACTCCCCAGCCTGAGACGCTCCTCGGCTGAGGCGGACGGGGGCTGGGTGCTGAGGATCGGGATTTGGAGGTCAGACCCAGCGAGAGGACTGGGGTTGGTTGCCTGGAGACAGCCTGAGGGGGTGAGGGTGAGGTGTGGCACAACTGAGGGAGTAAGGGAAGAGCCTGGGCCCATCAGAGAGGCAAGGCGTCATTGTGGGGGGTTGTGGGAGGAGAGGAGTGGGATCACCATAGGAGCTTCTTTCTCTGTGCCCTCTCTCAGGCAGCAGGGCACCGCCGACGTGACCTTCAGGGGCAGGCATGAGGCACTGATGCCATCTCAGACTCCACAGGTGGGTGCAGAATGCTGCCACCACCAAGGGTCCTGTGACCGGGTGGCAACCACTGACCCTACCTCCCCAGGAGCATGCATGGGCCATGCACCTGCTCACCCCCTATCAAGGGGATAACAGCCAGCATAAGCTGAGGAAAGAGGTGGCAAGCATCCAAACCAAAAACAGCTCACAAACCAAAAAAATACTAAACCCACAAAAGCTACACAGAGACATTCCCACGTATAAATAGCCCTCCAAAACTACAGTAGATAATTGTTTCTCCTAAACTCACAGAGTAAGAGAAATAAAACCAAAATGAAGAAGCAAAGGAACCACTCCCAGTTAAAAGAACAAGAAAGGGACTTCCCTGGTGGCGCAGTGGTTAAGAATCCGCCGGCCAATGCAAGGGACATGGGTTCGAGCCTGGTCCAGGAGATCCCACATGCTGTGGAGCAACTAAGCTGGTGCGCCACAACTACTGAGCCCATGTGCCACAACTACTGAAGCCCGTGTGCCTAAAGCCCATGCTCTGCAACAAGAGAAGCCATTGCTAGGAGAAGCCTGCGCACCACAACGAAGGGTAGCCCTCACTCACCGCAACTAGAGAGCCTGTGCGCAGCAACAAAGATCGAACATGGCCAAAAAAAAAAAAGACCAAGAGAATTCCACTGAAGGAACAAACAGTGAAACAGACCTCTTCAGTCTAATAAACACCAAAGTTCAAAACGGAGGTAATGAAGATACTGAAGGAATTAAGAAAGGCTATTGAAAGAAATGCAGATTAGTGTTAAAAGGAACTAGAAACTATAAGGAGGAGCCATGAAAACTTAGAAAATTCATTTGCCAAGATGAAAGCTGAGCTAAAGGCAATAAATAGCAGAATGAATAAAACAGAAGAAAGTCTAAGTGATCTGGAAGATACAATAATGGAAATTACCCAATCAAAAAAGCAGACAGAGGGCTTCCCTGGTGGCGCAGTGGTTGAGCGTCCGCCTGCCGATGCGGGGGACGCGGGTTCGTGCCCCGCTCTGGGAGGATCCCACATGCCGCGGAGCGGCTGGGCCCGTGAGCCGTGGCCGCTGAGCCTGCGCGTCCGGAGCCTGTGCTCCGCAACGGGAGAGGCCACGGCAGTGAGAGGCCCGCGTATCACAAAAAAAAAAAAAAAAAAAAAAAAAAAAAAGCAGACAGAAAATCAAATGAAAAAAAATGAAACCAATGTAAGAGACTTATGGGGTAATATAAAGCATGCCAATATACACATAATAGGGGTTCCAGAAGGAGAAGAAAGAGAAAAGGGGATTGAAAATATATTTGAAGAAATTATGGCTGAAAACTTCCCAAACCTAAAGGAAACAGATATCCAGATACAGGAAGCACAGAGTGTCCCAAACAAGGTGAACCCAAATAGAACGATAACAAGACATATTATAATAAAAATGGCAAAAGTTAAAGAGAGGATTCTAAAAGCAGCAAGAGAAAAACGAAGAGCTAATTACAAGGGAACCCCCCATAAGGCTGTCATCTGATTTCTCTACAGAAGTGCTACAGGCCAGAAGGGAGTGGCAAAATGTATTCTAAGTCTTGAAAGGGAAAAATCTGCAACACAGAATACTCTACCAAGCAAGATTATCATTTAGAATAGGAGGAGAAATAAAGAATTTCTCAGACAAGCAAAACGTAAAAGAATACAGCAATACTAAAACTACCCTAAAAGAAATATTGAAAGGTCTCCTCTAAAAAGAAAAGAAGCAAGAAGATATAGGAAGGAGGAAATCACAACTGGAAAGTAAATCACTTAAATTAGCCAGTATACAGATCAAAAAGAAAAAAAAACCTATTTGTGAAAGCGATGAAGAACACAAAGAACTGCAAGAGGATAAACATGAAGATGTGAAAGGACATGAAAATCATAAAATATGGGGAAGGAGAGTAAGAAACTGTAGATTCCTTTGTTTTTTTTAGAATGTGTTTGACCCTATCAGTCCAAAGCAAGCAGATATAGGAAGGGGTTAATATACTTGAAAAACAGAGAAACCACAAATCAAAAACATACAACAGATCCACAAAAACCAAAAAGAAGACAACACAAGCATCAAATAAAAGAAAATCATCAAACCACAAAAAGAAAAGCAAAAAGAAAAAGGAACAAAGAAGAAACATAGAATCAACTACAAAACGTTTAAATGACAATAAATACAGATGCATCAATAATTACCTTAAATGTCAATGGACAGAATGTTCCAATCAAATGACATAGAGTGGCAGATTGGTTAAAAAAACCAAAATCCTAGGAAACACACAGATTCAAAGTGAGGGGATGGAAAAAGATATCTCATGCAAACAGAAATGACAAGAAAGTGGGAGTTGCAATACTCATATCAGACAAAACAGACTTTAAAATGAAGGGCTTCTCCTTCTTGTGAGGGCACCAGAATCAGAATGAACTGTTGAACAATCATCAACAGGAAGACCCTGGAACTCACCAAATAAGATACCCCACATCCAAAGACAAAGGAGAAGCCACAGTGAGACAGTAGGAGGGGCGCAATCACGATAAAATCAAATCCCATAACCACTGGGTGGGCGACTCACAAACTGGAGAACTATTATACCACAGAAGTCCACCCACTGGAGTGAAGGTTCTGAGCCCCATGTCAGGCTTCCCAATCTGGGGTCCAGCAATGGGAGGAGGAATCCCCAGAGAATCGGACTTTGAAGGACAGTGGGATTTGACTGCAGGACTTCAATAGGACTGGGGGAAACAGAGACTTCACTCTTAGAGGACAAACAAAAAGTCTTGTGTGCACCAGGATCCAGTGGGAAGGAGCACTGACCCCATAGGAGACTGAACCAGACTAACCTGCTAGTGTTGGAGGATCTCCTGCAGAGGCGGGGGGTGGCTGTGCCTCACCGGGAGGACAAGCACACTGGCAGCAGAAATTCTGGGAAGTACTCATTGGCATGAGCCCTCCTGGAGTCTGGAATTAGCCCCACCAAAGAGCCTGTAGGCTCCAGTGCTGGGTTGGCTCAGACCAAACAACCAACAGGGAGGGAACATAGCCCAACCCATCAGCAGACAAGCAGATTAAAGTTTTACTGAGCTCTTCCCACCAAAGCAACACCCAGCTCTACCCACCACCAGTCCTTCCCATCAGGAAACTTGCACAAGCCTCTTATTTAGCTTCATCCACCATAGGGCAGACAGCAGAAGCAAGAAGAACTACAATCCTGCAGCCTGCAGAACAAAGACCACAATCACAGAAAGATAGACAAAATGAAAAAGCAGAGGATTATGTCCCAGATGAAGTAACAAGATAAAACTGCAGAAAACCAACTAAATGAAGTGGAAATAGGAAACCTTCCAGAAAAAGAATTTAGAATAATGATAGTGAAGATGATCCAGGACCTTGGAAAAAGAATGGAGGCAAGGATCAAAAAGATGCAAGAAATGTTTAACAAAGACCTAGAAGAATTAAGAACAGAGATGAACAATACAATAACTACAATGAAAAATACACGAGAAGGAATCAATACCAGAATAACTGAGGCAGAAGAACAGAAGTGACCTGGAAGACAGAATGGTGGAAATCACTGCCATGGAACAGAATAAAGAAAAAAGAATGAAAAGAAATGAAGACTGCCTAAGAGGCCTCTAGGACAACATTAAACGCACCAACATTTGCATTATAGGGGTCCCAGAAGGAGAAGAGAGAGAAAGGACTGACCCAAGAGAATATTTGAAGACGTTATAGTCGAAAACTTCCCTAACATGGGAAAGGAAATAAGCACCCAAGTCCAGGAAGTGCAGAGAGTCCCAGGCAGGATAAACTCAAGGAGAAACACGCCAAGACACACAGTAATCAAATTGATAAAAATTAAAGACAAAGAAAAATTATTAAAAGCGACAAGGGAAAAACGACAAATAACATACAAGGGAACTCCCATAACGTTAAGAGCTGATTTCTCAGCAGAAACTCTGTAAGCCAGAAGGGAGTGGCACGATATATTGAAAGTGATGAAACGGAAGAACTTACAACCAACAATACTCTACCCAGCAAGAGTCCCATTTGGATTTGGCAGAGAAATCAAAAGCTTTCCAGACAAGCAAAAGCTAAGAGAATTCACCACCACCAGACCAGCTTTGCAACAAATGCTAAAGGAACTCCTCTAAGCAGGAAAGAGATTAGCAACTTAAAACAACCTTGTACATATATAGACTGCTATATCAAAACCTCTTGGGAAATTTGGTGATCTTGTGGGGCAGCCGCAACACCAGAAGCAGATATTCTCACCCCGGCTAAAGCTCCTGTCTGGGCTCCAGCTCCAGCTCCCACTCCTGCTCCTCCTCCAGCTTGAGCTCCTGCTCAGCCCAAACAGCCTCCACCAGCCTCTGCTTTAGGAAATTCACCCCCTCCTTATGCTTCAGCCTGCAAGGGACCAGAAGACATAAAGGTTTAAGAATAAAAAGGGAACCCAACACCCACAGCAGTAAAAGTCTCAATGTCCATCCAGGTATAAAACACAGCCATGTGGCTGACAGGGTCTTGGTGCTCCGACTGGGTGCCAGGCCTGAGCCTCTTGGGTGGAAAAGCCGAGTTCAGGACACTGGACCACCAGAGACCTCCCAGCCCCACATAATAGCAAATGGCAAAAGCTCTCCCAGAGATCTCCATCTCAACGCTAAGACCCAGCTCCACTCAATGACCAGCAAGTTACAGTGCTGGACACCCCATAACAAACAACAAGCAATACAGGAACACAACCCCGCCCATTAGCAGAGAGGCTGCCTAAAATCATAATAAGTTCACACACACCCCAAAACACACCACTGGAAGTGGTCTGGCCCACCAGAAAGACAAGTTCCAGCCTCAGCCACCAGAACACAGACATCAGTCCCCTCCACCAAGAAGCCTACACAACCTACTGAACCAACCTTACCCACTGGGGGCAGACACCAAAAACAATGGGAACTACAAAACTGTAGCCTGCGAAAAGGACACCCCAAATGCAGTAAGTTAAGCAAAATGAGAAAACAGGGAAATACACAGCAGATGAAGAAGCAAGGTAAGAACCCACCAGACCAAACAAATGAAGAGGAAACAGGCAGTCTACCTGAAAAAGAATTCAGAGTAATGATAGTAAAGATGATCCAAAATCTTGGAAATAGAATGGAGAAAATACAAGAAATGTTTAACAAGGACTTAGAAGAATTAAAGAGCAAACAAACAATGATGAACAACACACTAAATAAAATTAAAGTTTCTCTAGAAGGAATCAATAGCAGAATAACTGAGGCAGAAGAACGGATAAGTGACCTGGAAGATGAAATAGTGGAAATAACTACCGCAGAGCAAAATAAAGAAATAAGAATGAAAAGAATTGAGTTTCCATGAAAATTCAGAAATTTTTTGTCCTAGTTCCATAAAAAATACCATTGGTACTTTGATAGGGATTGCAGTGAATTTGAAGATTGCTTTGGGTAGCACAGTCATTTTCACAAAGTTAATTCTCCCAATCCAAGAGCATGCTATATCTCTCCATTTGTTTGTATCATCTTTAGTTTCTGTAATCAGTGTCTTACAGTTTTCTGCATACAGGTCTATTGTCTCCTTAGGTGGGTTTATTCCTAGGTATTTTATTCTTTTTGTTGCAATGGTAAATGGCACTGTTTCAGAAAGAGAAAAACTAATACCATATGCTAACACATATATATGGAATTTAAAAAATGGTTCTGAAGAACCTAGGGGCAGGACAGGATAAAGATGCAGATATAGAGAATGGACTTGAGGACACGGAGAGGGGTAAGGGAAAGCTGGGTCGAAGTGAGAGAGTGGCATGGAATATATACACTACCAAATGTAAAATAAATAGTTAGGGGGAAGCAGCCACATAGCACACGGAGATCAGCTCGGTGCTTTGTGACCACCTAGAGGGGTAGTATAGGGAGAGTGGGAGGGAGATGATAGAGGGAGGAGATATAGGGATATATGTCTATGTATAGCTGAATCAGTGTTACACAGTAGAAACTAACGCACCACTGTAAAGCAATTATACTCCAATAAAGACGTGAAAAAAAAAAACAATTGAGGACAGTCTCAGAGACCTCTGGGACAACATTAAATGCACCAACATTTGAATTATAGGGGTCCCAGAAGAAGAAGAGAAAAAGAAAGGGACTGAGAAAATATTTGAAGAGATTGTAGTTGAAAACTTCCCTATTATGAGAAAGGAAAGAGTCAATCAAGTGCAGGAAGCACAGAGAATCCCATACCAGATAAATAAAAGGAGAAACACACCAAGGCACATATTAATCAAACTATCAAAAATTAAAAACAAAGAAAAATATTAAAAGCAGCGAGGGAAAAGCAACAAATAACCTACAAGGGAATCCACACAAGATTAACAGGTGATTTGTCAGCAGAAACTCTGCAAGCCAGAAGGGTGTGGCAGGACATGTTTAAAGTGATGAAAGGGAAAAATCTACAACAAAGATTACGATACCCAGCAAGGATCTTATTCAGATTTAACGGAGAAATTAAAACCTTCACAGACAAGCAAAAGCTAACAGAATTCAGCACCACCAAACCAGCTTTTCAACAAATGCCAAAGGAACGTCACTAGCCATGAAACACAAGAGAAGGAAAAGACCTACAATAAAAAACCCAAAACAATTAATAAAATGGTAATAGGAACATATATATCAATAATTACTTAAATGTAAATGGTTTAAATGCTCTAACCAAAAGACACAGACTGGCTGAATGGATACAAAAACAAGACCCGTATCTATGCTGTCTACAACAGACCCATTTCAAACCTATGGACATATACAGACTGAAAGTGAGGGAATGGAAAAAGATATTCCATGCAAATGGAAATCAAAGAAAGCTGGAGTAGCATTTCTCATAGACTTTCAAATAAAGACTATTACAAGAGACAAAGAAAGACACCACATAATGATCAAGGGATCAATCCAAGAAGAAGATATAACAATCGTAAATATTTATGCACCCAACATAGGAACACCTGAATACATAAGGCAAATGCTAACAGCCATAAAAGGGGAAATCGACAGTAACACAATCATAGTAGGGGACTTTAACACACCACTTTCACGACTGGACAGATAATCCAAAATGAAAATAAGGAAACACAAGCTTTAAATGATACAGTAAACAAAGTAGACTTAATTGATATTTATAGGACATATCATCCAAAAAAACAGAATAGACTTTATTCTCAAGTACTCACAGAACAATCTCCAGAATAGATCATATCTTGGGTCACAAATAAAACCTTGGTAAATTTAAGAAAATTGAAATCGTATCAAGTATCTTTTCTGACCACAATGTTATGAGACTAGATATCAATTACAGGAAAAAAACTATAAACAATAAAAAAACATGGAGGGTAAACAATACACTACTAAATAACCAAGAGATCACTGAAAAAATCAAACAGGAAATCAAAATATACCTGGAAATAAATAAAAACAAAACATGATGACCCAAAACCTGTGGGATGCAGCAAAAGCAGTTCTAAGAGGGAAGTTTATAGCAATAAAACCCTACGTCAAGAAACCAAAAACATCTCAAATAAACAACCTAAACTTACACCTAAAGCAATCAGAGAAAAAACAAAAACCCCACAAAGTTAGCAGAAGGAAAGAAATCATACAGATGAGATCAGAAATAAATGAAAAAGAAATGAAGGAAACAATAGAAAAGATCAATAAACAAAATTGATAAACCATTAGCCAGACTCATCAAGAAAGAAAGAGAGAAGACTCAAATCAATACAATTAGAAATGAAAAAGGAGAAGTAACAACTGACACTGCAGAAATACAAAGGATCATGAGAGAGTACTACAAGCAACTATATGCCAATAAAATGGACAAGCTGGAAGAAATGGACAAATTCTTAGAAAAGCATAACTTTCCGAGACTGAACCAGGAAGAAACAGAAAATATAAACAGACCAATCACAAGCACTGAAATTGAAACTGTGATTAAACATCTTCCAACAAACAAAAGCCCAGGACCAGATGGCTTCATAGGCGAATTCTATCAAACATTTAGAGAAGAGCTAACACCCATCCTTCTCAAACTCTTCCAAAATATAACGGGGGGAGGAACACTCCCAAACTCATTCTACAAGGCCACCATCACCCTGATACCGAAACCAGACAAAGATGTCACAAAAAAAGAAAACTACAGACCAATATCACTAATGAACATAGATGCAAAAATCCTCAACAAAATAATACCTAACAGAATCCAACAGCACATTAAAAGGATCATATGCCATCATCAAGTGGGTTTTATCCAAGGAATGCAAGGATTCTTAATGTATGCAAATCAATCAATGTGATACACCATATTAACAAATTGAAGGAGAAAAACCATATGATCATGTCAATAGATGCAGAAAAAGCAGAAAAAAATTCAACATCAATTTATGATAAAAACCCTCCAGGGAGCTTCCTTGGTGGCTCAGTGGTTGAGAGTCTGCCTGCCGATGCAGGGGACACGGGTTCGTGCCCCGGTCCGGGAAGATCCCACATGCCGCAGAGCAGCTAGGCCCATGAGCCATGGCCGCTGAGCCTGCGCGTCCGGAGCCTGTGCTCTGCAACAGGAGAGGCCACAACAGTGAGAGGCCCATGTACCGCAAAACAAACAAACAAACAAACAAACAAATCCCTCCAGGAAGTAGGCATAGAGGAAACTTACCTCAACATAATAAAGGCCATATATGACAAACCCACAGACAACATCGTTCTCAATGGTGAAAAACTGAAACCATTTCCACTAAGATCAGGAAGAAGACAAGCTTGCCCACTCTCACCACTATTATTCAACATAGTTTTGGAAGTTTTAGCCACAGCAATCAGAGAAGAAAAAGAAATAAAAGGAATCCATATTGGAAAAGAAGAAGTAAAACCATCACTGTTTGCAGATGACATGATACTATACATAGATAATCCTAAAGATGTTACCAGAAAACTATGAGAGCTAATCAATGAATTTGGTAAAGTAGCAGGATACAAAATTAATGCACAGTAATCTCTTGAATTTCTAAATGCTAATGATGATAAATCTGAAAGAGAAATTAAGGAAAGACTCTCATTTACCATTGCAACAAAAAGAATAAAATACCTAGGAATAAATCTACCTTAGAAGACAAAAGGCCTGTATGCAGAAAACTATAAGACACTGATGAAAGAAATTAAAGATGATACAAAGAGATGGAGAGATATGCCATGTTCTTGGATTGGAAGAATCAGCATTGTGAAACTGACTATACTACCCGAAGCGATCTACAGATTCAGTGCAATCCCTATCAAACTACCACTGGCATTTTTCACAGAATGAGAACAAAAAATTTCACAATTGGTATGGAAACACAAAAGACACTGAATAGCCAAAGCAATCTTGACAAAGAAAAACGGAGCTGGAGGAATCAGGCTCCCTGACTTCAGACTATACTACAAAGCTATAGTCATCAAGACAGTATGGTACTGGCACAAAAACAGAAATACAGATTTGTGCAATGAAACAGGATAGAAAGCCCAGAGATAAACCCACGCACATATAGTCACCTTATCCTTGATAAAGGAGGCAAGAATACACAAAGGAGAAAGGACAGCCTATTCCATAACTGGTGCTGTGAAAACTGGGAAGCTACATGTAAAAGAATGAAATTAGAACACTGCCTAACACCATACACAAAAATAAACTAAAAATGGATTAGAGACTTAAATGTAAGGCCAGACACTATCAAACTCTTAGAGGAAAACATAGGGAGAACACTCTATGATGTAAATCACAGGAAGATCCTTTTTGACCCACCTCCTAGAGAAATGGAAATAAAAACAAAAATTAAAAAATGGGACCTAACGAACTCTAAAGCTTTTGAACAGCAAAGGAAACCATAAACAAGACCAAAAGACAACCCTCAGAATGGGAAAAAAATATTTGCAAATGAAGCAACTGACAAACGACTAAGCTCCAATATATACAAGCAGCTCATGCAGCTCAATATCAAAAAACAAATATCCCAATCACAAAATAGGCAGAAGACCTAAATAGACATTTCTCCAAAGAAGATATACAGATTGCCGACAAACACATGAAAGAATGTTCAACATCATTAATCATTAGAGAAATGCAAATCAAAAGTACAATGATATATCACCTCACACCAGTCAGAATGGCCACCATCAAAAAATCTACAAACAAGAAATGCTGGAAAGGGTGTGGAGAAAAGGGAACCGCCTTGCACTGTTGGTGGGAATGTCAATTGATACAGCCACTGTGGAGAACAGTATGGAGGTTCCTTTAGAAACTAAAAGTAGAACTACCATACGACCCAGCAATCCCACTACCAGGCATATACCCTGAGAAAACCATAATTCAAAAAGAGTCATGTACCACAATGTTCACTGCAGCTCTATTTACAATAGCCAGGACATGGAAGCAACCAAAGCATCCATCGACAGATGAATGGGTAAAGAAGATGTGGCACATATATACAATGGAATATTACTCAGCCATAAAAAGAAACAAAATTGAGTTATTTGTAATGAGGTGAATGGACCTAGAAACTGTTATACAGAGTGAAGTAAGTCAGAAAGAGAAAAACAAATACCGTATGCTAACACATATATATGGAATAAAAAGAAAAAATGGCTCTGAAGACCTAGGGGCAGGACAGGAATAAAGATGCAGACGTGGAGAATGAACTTGAGGACACGGGGAGGGGGAAGGGTAAGCTGGGTTGAAGTGAGAGAGACACACGGACATATATACACTACCAAATGTATAACAGCTAGTGGGAAGCAGCCGCATAGCACAGGGAGATCAGCTCGGTGGTTATTGTCCTCCTAGAGGGGTGGGATAGGGAGGATGTGAGGGAGATGCAAGAAGGAGGAGATATGGGGATATATGTATATGTATAGCTGATTCACTTTGTTGTACAGCAGAAACTAACACACCATTGTAAAGCAATTATACTCTAATAAAGATGTTAAAAAATAAAAGCCTCATGGGAACAGCAAACCCAAAAACTACAATAGATACACACAAAAAGAAAAAGCAACCCAAACACAACACTAACGATGGTCATCAAACCACAAGAGAACAAAAGAGGAAGAAAAGAAAAAAGACCTACAAAAACAAACCCAAAAGAATTAAGAAAATGGCAATAGGAACACACATATCAATAATTATCTTAAATGTAAATGGATTAAATGCATCAACCAAAAGACACAGAATGGCTGAATGTAAACGAAAAGAAGACCTGTATATATGCTGTCTACAAGAGACCCACCTCAGACCTAGGAACACATACAGACTGAAAGTGAGGGGATAGAAGAAGGTATTCCATGCAAATGAAAATTAAAAGAAAGCTGGAGTAGCAATACTCATATCAGACAAAATAGACTTAAAAATAAAGACTGTTATAAGAGACTAAGAAGGACACTACACAATGATCAAGGGATCAATTCAAGAAGACGATATAACAATTGTAAACATATATGCACTCAACATGGGAGCACCTCAATATATAAGGCAAATACTAACAGCCATAAAGGGAGAAATCGACAGTAACACAATAATAGTGGGGGACCTTAACACCCCACTTGCATCAATGGACAGACCATCCAGACAGAATATCAGTAAGGAAACACTGGCCTTAAATGACACATTTGACCAGATGGACTTAATTTATATTTATACAGCGCTCCATCCAAAAGCAGAAGAATACACATTCTTCTCAACAGCACACGGAATATTCTCCAAGACTGACCACATCCTGGGCCACAAAGTGAGCCTCAGTAAATTTAAGAATATTGAAATCATATCAAGCATCTTTTCCAAACACAATTTGATGAGATTAGGAATAGACTACAAGAAAAAAAAACTATTAAAAATACAAAGATGTGGAAGCTAAACAATATGCTACTAAACAACCAATGGATCATTGAAGAAATCAAAGAGGAAATCGATAAGTTCCTAGAGACAAATGAAAATGAAAGCATCTATGGGATACAACAAAAGCAGTTCTAAGAGGGAAGTTTACAGCAATACAATCTTACACCAGGAAATAAAAATCTCAAATAAACAACCTAACCTTACACCTAAACCAACTAGAGAAAGAAGAACAAACCAAACCCAAAGTTAGCAGAAGGAAAGAAGTCATAAAGATCCGAGCAGAAATAAATGAAATAGAGACAAAGAAGACAATGGCAAAGATCAATCAAACTAAGAGCTGGTTCTTTGAAAAGATAAATGAAATTGATAAACCTTTAGCCAGACTCATCAAGAAAAAAGGTAAGGGACTCAAATCAATAAAATTAGAATGAAAAAGGAGAAGTTACAACTGACACCACAGAAATACAAAGAATCATAAGAGACTACTATATGCAATGATATGCCAATAAAATGGACAACCTGGAAGAAATGGACAAATTCTTAGAAAAGTACAGTCTCCCAAGACTGAACCAGGGAGAATTAGAAAATATGAATAGACCAATCACTAGCACTGAAATTGAAACTAATTTAAAAACTCCCAACAAACAAAACTCCAGGACCTGATGGCTTCACAGGTGAATTCTATCAAACAGAGAAGATTTAACAGCTATTCTTCTGAAACTGTTCCAAAAAATTGCAGAGGAAGGAAAACTCCCAAACTCAGTCTATGAGGCCATGATCACCTTGATACCATAGATATCGTACCATACCATAGACACCATAGAGAAATATATTACAAAAAAAGAAAATTACAGACCAATATCACGGATGAACATAGATGCAAAAATCCTCAACAAGATACTAGCAATTCAAATCCAACAATACATTAAAAGGATTATACACCATGATCAAGTGGGGCTTATCCCAAGGATGCAAGGGTTTTTCAGTATCCTCAAATCGATCAGTGTGACAAACCACATGAACAAACTGAAGAAGAAAAACCATATAATCATCTCAATAGATGCAGAAAAGCTTTTGACAAAATTCAACACCCATTTATAATAAAAACTCTCCAGAAAGTGGGCATAGAGGGAATCTACCTCAACATAATAAAGGCCATATATGACAAACCTACAGTTAGCTTCATATTCAATGGTGGAAAGCTGAAAGCATTTCCTCTAAGATCAGGAATAAGACAAGGATGCCCACTATCACCACTTTTATTCAACATAGTTTTGGAAGTCCTAGCTATGGCAATTAGAGAAGAAAAAGAATGAAAAGGAATTGGAAAAGAAGAAGTTAAACTGTCACTGTTTGCAGATGACACGATACTATACATAGAAAATCCTAAAGATGCTACCAAAACTACTAGAGCTCATCAATGAATCTGGTAAAGTTGCAGGCTACAAAATTAATACACAGAAATTTGTTGCATTTCTATACACTAACAATGAAAGATTGGAAAGAGAAGTTAAAGAAACAATCCCATTTACAATTGCATCAAAAAGAATAAAATGCCTAGGAATAAACCTACCTACGGAGACAAAAGAACTGTACTCCGAAAAGTATATGACACTAATGGAAGAAACTGAAGATGACACAAACAGATGGAAAGATATACCATGTTCCTGGACTGGAAGAATCAATATTGTCAAACTGAGTATACTACCCAAGGCAATCTACAGATTCAATGCAATCCCTATAAAATTACCAATGGCATTTTTCACAGGAAAAAAATCTTAAAATTGTATGGAGACACAAAAGACCCCAAAAAGCCAAAGCAATCTTGAGAAAGAAAAATGGAGCTGGAATAACCAGGCTCACTGACCTCAGACTATACTACAAAGCTACAGTCATCAAAATAGTATGGTGCTCACACAAAAATAGAACTATAGATCAATGGAAAAGGATAGAAAGCCCGAGGGCCTCCCTGGTGGCGCAGTGGTTGAGAGTCCGCCTGCGGATGCAGGGGATACGGGTTCGTGCCCCGGTCTGGGAGGATCCCATATGCCGCGGAGCGGCTGGGCCCGTGAGCCATGGCCACTGGGCCTGCGTGTCCGGAGCCTGTGCTCCGCAACGGGAGAGGCCACGACAGTGAGAGGCCCGCATACCGCAAAAAGAAAAAAAAAAAAAAAAAAAAAAAGAAAGCCCAGAAATAAACCCACACACCTATGGTCAATTAATCTATGACAACGGAGGCAAGACTATACAATGGTGGAAAGACAGTCTCTTCAACAAATGGTGCTCAGAAAACTGGACAGCTACATGTAAAAAAAAAATGAAATTAGACCATCTTTAACACCATACACAAAAGTAAGCTCAAGATGGATTAAAGACCTAAATCTGAGACTGGACACTATAAAACTCCTAGAGGAAAACATAGGCAGAATACTCTGACATAAATCGCAGCCATATCTTTTCTGATCCGTCTCCCAGATTAATGGAAATAAAAACAAAAATAAACAAATGGGACCTAATAAAACTCAAAAGCTTTTGCACAGCAAAGGAAACCATAAATAAAAGGAAAAGACAACCCACAGATAGGGAGAAAGTATTTGCAAATGATGTGACCAACAAGGTATTAGTCTCCAAAATTTACAAACAGCTCATGCGGCTTAATATCATCAAATCAAAAAGCCCAATCGAAAAATTGGCAGAAGACCTAAATAGACATTTCTCCAAAGACATACAGAAGGCCAAGAAGCTCATGATAAGATGCTCAACATCACTAATGATTAGAGAAATGCAAATCAAAACTACAGTGAGATACCATGTCATACCAGTCAAAATAGCTATCATCAAAAAATCCACAAACAATAAATGCTGGAGAGGGTGTGGAGAGAAGGGAGTCCTCCTACACTGCTGGTGGGAATGTAAATTGGTACAGCCACTATGGAGAACAGTATGGAGGTTCCTTTAAAAACTAAAAATAGAACTATCATATGGCCCTGCAATCCCACTCCCGGGCATATATCCGGAGAGAAACACGGTCCGAAAGGACACATGCACCCCAAAGTTCATTGCAGTGCTGTTTACAACAACCAAGACATGAAAGCAACCTAAATGCCCATCTACAGAGGAATGCAGAAAGATGTGGTAAATATATACAAGGGAATATTACTCAGCCTTAAAAAAGAATGAAATAATGCCATTTTCAGCAACATGGATAGACCTAGAGATTGTCATACTGAGTGAAGTAAGTCAGACAGAGAAAGAGAAATATCGTATGATATCACTTATATGTAGAATCCAAAAAGAACTTATACAAATGAATGTATTTACAAAACAGAAATGGACACACAGAACTAGAGAATGAACTTATGGTTACCGGCAGGGGTGGGGAAGGGTGAATGGAAGGGATAGTTAGGGAGTTTGGGATTGACATGTACACACCGCTAGAGTTAAAAAGGATAACCAACAAGGAACTACTGTATAGCACAGGGAAGTCTGCTCAATGTTATATGGCAGCCTGGATGGGAGGCGAGTCTGAGGGAGAATGGATACATGTATATGTATGGCTGAGTCACTTTGCTGTGCACCTGAAACTATCACAACATTGTTAATCAGCTATACTCCAATATAAAATAAAAAGTTTAAAAAATTTAAAAATTAAAATGACAAATACTGAATCAAAAAAATAAAATAAGACAAAGGCCTTAAAGAAAGAAAAAGAAGGACACTATATAATGGTAAAAGAATCAATACAAGAAGACTATTTTACACTTGTAAACATATATGCACTTAATACAGGAGCACCCAAATACATAAAACAAATACTAACAGACATAAAGGGAGAAATTGATGGGAATACAATAATAGTAGGAGACATTAACACCCCACTCACATCAGTGGACAGATTTTCTAGACCGAAAATCAATAAGGCAACAGAGATCCTAAGTGATACAATAGAATTGTATATTTACAGGACATTACATCCAAAAAAAAAACCAGAATACACATTCTTTTCATGGAACATTCTCTAGGATTGATCACATCCTAGGGCACAAAACTAACCTCAACAAATTTAAGAGTGTAGAAATTATTTCAAGCATCTTCTCTGACCACAGTGGCATGAAAGTAGAAATCAACCATATGAAAAGAAATGAGAAAAAAAAAGATTACATGGAGACTAAACAACATGCTACTAAAAAACCAGTAAGTCAACAAGGAAATCAAAAAGTAAATTTAAAAATACCTTGGGACAACAGACAATGATAACACAACCATACAAAATCTATGGGATGCAGCAAAAGCAGTTCTTAAGAGGAAGTTCACAGCAATACAGGCCTTCTTCAAAAAACAAGAAAAATCTCAAATAAACAACCTAACATACCACCTAAAAGAATTCCATAGTTAGGGAGTTTGGGATTGACATGTACATACTGCTATGTTTAAGATGGATAACCAATGGGGACCTACTGTATAACACAGGGAACTCTGCTCAATATTATGTGATGACCTAAATGGGAGGGCAGTCTGAAAAGGAGTGGATACATGTGTATGTGTGGCTGAATCACTTTGCTGTGTGTCTCAAACTAATACAACACAGTTAATCAACTGTACTCCAATATTAAATAAAAACTTTAAAATAATAAAATAAAATTTAGCTTTTGGCCAACTCTATAAATAAAGTAAAACCCATTGAATTATATTTAAAAAAGAATTAGAAAAAGAAGAACAAACAAAACCTAAAGTCAGCAGAAAGACGGGAATAATAAAAATCAGGAAGGAAAAAAATTAACAAAGAGATTTTAAAAAATAGAAAAAAAATCAATAAAACCAAGAGCTGGTTCTTTGAAAGGGTAAATGAATTTGAAAAACCTCTGGCCAAAGTCACCAAGAAGAATAGAGAGGCAGCCCAAATAAACAAAATAAGAAATGAAAAAGGAGAAATCTTAACTGATACCATAGAAATTAAAAAAAATCATAAGAGGATACTATGAACAATTATATGCCAACAAATTTGATAACCTCGAAGAAATGGACAACTTTCTATAAACATAAGCCCACCAAAATTGAATCAAGAAGAAATAGATAATTTGAACAGATGAATCACTAGAAATGAAATAGAATCTGTAATAAAAAAAATAAAAAAAGAACTCCCTATAAACAAAAATCCAGGACCAGATGGCTTCACAGGCAAATTCTACCAAATATACAAAGAAGAACTTATACCAATCCTTTTCAACCTCTTCCAAAAGATCAAAGAGGAGGGAACACTCCCAAAGACATTCTATAAAACCACTATCACTCTGATACCAAAACCAGACAAAGATACCACCAAAAAAGAAAATTTAGGCCAATATCTTTGATGAATATAGATGCAAAAATTCTCAAGAAAATATAAGCAAACCAAATCCAACAACACATAAAAACGATCATACACCATGACCAAGTGGGATTCATCCCAAGTTCATAAGCATGGTTCAATGTACACAAGTCAATCAATGTAATACACCACATTAACAAAAGTCAAAAATCACATGATCATCTCAGTAGATGTAGAAAAAGCATTTGACAAAATTCAATATCCATTCATGATAAAAACTCTTACCAAAGTGGGTATAGAGGGAACATATCAACATAATAAAAGCCATTTATGACAAACCCACAGCCAATATAATACTTAATGGTGAAAAGCTGAAAGCCTTCCCGCTAAACTCTGGAACAAGACAAGAATGCCCACTCTCACCACATCTATTCAACATAGTATTGGAAGTCCTAGCCACAGCAATCAGAGAAGAAAAGGAAATCAGACAGGAAAAGGTATCCAAATTGGAAGAGAAGAGGTAAAACTGTCACTATATGCAGATGACACAATACTTTATACAGAAAACCCTAAGGACTCCGCACAAAAACTACTAGATAAAATAAATGAATTTATCAAAGTAGCAGGATACAAGATTAACATTCAGGAATCAGATGCATTTCTTTACACTAACAAAGAAATATCAGAAAGCAAATGTAAAAAAACCATACCTTTTAAAATTGCAACAAGAACAAAATACTTAGGAATAAACCTGACCAAGGAGGTGAAAGACTTATACATTGAGAACTATAAAACATTAATAAAGGAAATTAAAGGGGATTCAAATAAATGGAAAGATATCCCATGCTCTTGGATTAGAAGAATTAATATTGTTAAAATAGAAATACTACCCAAAGCGGTCTACAGGTTGAATGCAATCTATCAAATTACCCATGACATTTTTCACAAAACTAGAACAAATAATCCAAAAATTTATATGGAATCATAAAAGACCCAGAATTGCCAAAGCAATACTGAGGGGGAAAAAAACAAAGAAGGAGGCATAACTCTCCTAGAGTTCAGACAATACTACACAGCTACAGTAATCAAAACATTATGGTATTGGCACAAAAACAGACATACAGATCAACAGAAAACAATAGAGAGCCCAGAAATAACCCCACACACCTACGGTCAATTAATATTCAACAAAGGAGGTAAGAATATAAAATGGGAAAAAGACAGTCTCTTCAGCAAGTGGTGCTGGGAAAATTGGACAGCTGCATGTTAATCAATGAAGTTAAAAAACACCCTCACACCATGCACAAAAATAAACTCACAATGGCTTAAAGACTTAAACATAAGACATGAAACCGTAAAATTCCTAGAAGAGAACACAGGCAAAACATTCTCTGACATAAATTGAAGCAACGTTTTCTTAGGTCAGTCTCCCAAGGCAATAGAAATAAAAACAAAAATAAACAAATGGGACTTAACCAAACTTACAAGCTTTTGCACAGCAAAGCAAACCATAAAACACAAAACAAATGTACAAACAAAAAACCCCCAAAATACAACCTACAGGATGGGAGAAAATATTTGCAAATGATGTCACAGACAAGGGCTGAATCTCCAAAATATACAAATAGCTCATACAACTCAACAAAAAACCCACAAACAACCCAATCAAAAAAATGGGCAGGGCTTCCCTGGTGGCGCAGTGGTTGAGAGTCCGCCTGCCAATGCAGGGGACATGGGTTTGTGCCCCGGTCTGGGAAGATCCCACATGCCGTGGAGCAGCTGGGCCCGTGAACCATGGCCGCTGAGCCTGCACATCCGGAGCCTGTACTCCGCAACGGGAGAGGCCACAACAATGAGAGGCCCGCGTACCGCAAAAAAAAAAAAAAAAAAAAAAAATGGGTAGAAGACCTAAATAGACATTGCTCCAAAGAAGACATACAGATGGCCAGGAGCCACATGAAAAGATGCTCAACAACACTAATTATTAGAGAAATGCAAATCAAAACTACAATGAGGTACCACCTCACACTGGTCAGAATAGCCATCATTAAAAAGTCTACAAATGACAAATGCTGGAGAGGGTGTGGAGAAAAGGGAACCCTCTTATACTGTTGGTGGGAATGTAAGTTGGTGCAGCCACTATGCAAAACAGTATGAAGGTTCCTCAGAAAACTAAAAATAGAACTACCATATGATCCAGCAATCCCATTCCTGGGCATATACCTGGACAAACTATAATTCAAAAAGGTATGTGTACCCCTATGTTCATAGCAGCACTATTCACAATAGCCAAGACATGGAAACAACCTAAATGTCTATCAACAGATGAATGGATAAAGAAGATGTGGTACATATATACAATGGAATACTACTCAGCCATAAAGAAAACAAAATAATGCCATTTGCAGCAACATGGATGCAACTAGAGATTATCATGTTAAGTGAAGTAAATCAGAAAGAGAAAGACAAATACCATATGATATCACTTATATGCGGAATCTAAAATATGGCACAAATGAACCTATCTACAAAACAGAAACAGACTCACAGACATTGAGAACACAGTTGTGGTTGCCGAGGGGGAGTGGGAGAGGGAGAGGAATGGACTGGCAGTTTGGGGTTAGTAGATGCAAACTATTACATTTAGAATGGTTAAACAACAAGGTCCTACTGTACAGCACATGGAGCTATATCCAATACCTGAAATAAATCATAATCGAAAAGAATATGTTAAAAATAAAAAGGTATATATGTGTCTAACTGAGTCACTGTGCTGTACAACAGAGACTGTCACAGCATGGTAAATCAACTATACTTTAAAAAAAATCTACTTGGCACCAACATGATGAACAAAATCAAAAGATGAATGACAAAGTGAGAAAGATATTAACCACACGTAAGACAGACAAGGGGCTAATTTCCTCATATAATAATAATAATGATAATAATAATAAAACAATCTAAAAAACAATAACACAAGAGAAAATTACCAAGATATGAACAGAAAAAATAAATTACTAATGGAATTTATTCATTAGTAGTATGCTACATGAAATATGCACAACCTCCTAAAAGAAATTAAAATAAAAACTAGACATATTACATCCAAAGTTGCTTATACACCTTATTGGTGAAGATCATGGGAAACAAGCACTCAGAGCAAAAAGGGATTAAAGTAAAAGGATTACTTTATAATAAAAAAAGGTAAATAGACTCTAAAGTAGCTCCCAATAATCCCTGCTTCCTGGTATTGATGCCCCTGTGTAATCCTCTCCACTTAAGCGTGTGCTGGACCTAGTGACTCTCTTCTAACCAAAAGAATATGGCAAAAATGATGAGATATTATTTCCAAGATTGAATTACAAATAATTATAGCTTCCATCTTATTCACTCTCTTGCTTTCTCCCTCACTCACTCTGAGGGACACCAACTGCTGCATTGTAAGCTGCTTTTTGCAGAGGCCCACATGGCAAGGAGCTGATTATTTCTAGCCAATAGCTAGTGAGAGAACCTGAGACCTGCCAACAGCATGTGAGTGAGTTTGGAAGTGGATCTTCCCACATTTGAGCCTTAAGATGACTGCAGCAGCAGCCAACAATTTGATTGCAGCCTTATGAGAGTTTCTGAGCCTGAGGAGTTAGCTCAGCCACACCAGATTCCTCACCCACAAAAACTGCATGATAAATGATTGTTAAAAAGACACAGCTTTGGGACAATCTGTTACATAGCAATAGATAAATAATACAGATTTTCATAGCTGTGGAACTGGGGTGCTGCCTTGGCTTTGGAAGCAGACAGTGGGCAGAGGCTGGAAAGACTTTGAGGAGCATGTTAGTGAAAGCTTAAATTGCCTTGAATAGACTCTTAGTAGAAATATGGACTTTGAGGATGCTGTCATTAAGGGCACAAAAGAAGTGAAGAACATGTTAGTGGTTATATAGAAAAAGAGGGATCCTTGTTAATGAGTGGTAGAAAGCTTAGCAACACTGTTGCCTTCATTAACATGGAAAGCAGGATATGTGTTGAATGAACTGGGTGACCTACCTGAGATTCCCAAACAATCTGCTGAGATTACTACTTAATTTTTTCTTGCTGTTTATAATAAAAATGAGAGAACAGAGAGATATATGGAAAGAAGAATGGTTAAACAAAAATGAATCAGAACTGGAGAGTTATGGTAAGATGGTGGAGTAGGAAGCACCAGGAATTCATCTCCATACCTAGACAACATTTGTCCTGGAAGAATCTGCTTGATATAACTTTTGGAACTCTAGAGTCAATTAAAAGGCTTGCAGCTTCCATGGGAAGACTTGGACAGTAAATTGCAATAATTTAGGCCAATTTCATCTCTTAGCTCAGTAGCAGCTACACATTGCCCACCCCCTAAACCAGTGGCAGGCAGCCATGTACATGTTCAAGGAACAGCTTGTAGGTAACCTGCCAGAGCCAATGCAGGCAATAAAAACCCTGTCCTCCAGTATCAAGGATCTATGCTCTGCTGATTTCTGCTTCTGATTGCAAAGGTATAGACAAAGAGATGGGTAGCCATTGTTGCAACCCTCACCACCACTGCTGCACGCCCATCCCTTTCACCTGAAGCGGCTTCTAGGAGATTTAAAAGGTGGGTCCATTTCCCCCCTTTCATTTTTGTCTCTCCCCCCTTGTGGAGCCAGACATTTAAAGACTAGAATATTCAGAAGCAACCACATATAAAGGGGAATTCAGAAAGTCACTGTACATACCAAGGGAAAGGTACAGACTCAGAAAAGCCCTGAGAGGACTTTATGAAGTTTATAATTCAGGCTGATTGCTGACACAGAGGTAGGTTATAATTTTAAAAACAAAAAAAGCAAACCCTGGGAAACAGAAAGACTCTTTTTAATTAAATCAACAGACTGTCCACTGAATCAACAGAAACTGTCTCTGACAAAGATGACAGGTTAACCAGACAAAGATTTTGTCTCTTATAATAGTCTTTATTTTAAAGTCTATTTTGTCTGATATGAGAATTGCTACTCCAGCTTTCTTTTGATTTCCATTTGCATGAAATATCTTCTTCCATCCCCTCACTTTCAGTCTGTATGTGTCCCTAGGTCTGAAGTGGGTCTCTTGTAGACAGCATATATATAGGTCTTGTTTTTGTATCCATTCAGCCAGTCTGTGTCTTTTGGTGGGAGCATTTAATCCATTTACATTTAAGGTAATTATCGATATGTATGTTCCTATTCCCATTTTCTTAAATGCTTTGGGTGTGTTATTGTAGGTCTTTTCCTTCTCTTGTGTTTCCTGCCTAGAGAAGTTCCTTTAGCATTTGTTGTAAAGCTGGTTTGGTGGTGCTGAACTCTTTCAGCTTTTGCTTGTCTGTAAACGTTTTAATTTCTCCATCAAATCTGAATGAGATCCTTGCTGGGTAGAGTAATCTTGGTTGTAGGTTTTTCTCCTTCATCACTTTAAATATGTCCTCCCACTCCCTTTTGGCTTGCAGAGTTTCTGCTGAAAGATCAGCTGTTAACCTTATGGGGATTCCCTTGTGGGTTATTTGTTGTTTTTCCCTTGTTGCTTTTAATATGTTGTTTTTTTTTTTTTTTTTGGTACGCGGGCCTCTCATCACTGTGGCCTCTCCCGCTGCAGAGCACAGGCTCCGGACGTGCAGGCTCAGCAGCCATGGCTCATAGGCCTAGCCGCTCCGCGGCATGTGGGATCTTCCCGGACCAGGGCACGAACCCGTGTCCCCTGCATCGGCAGGCGGACCCTCAACCACTGCACCACCAAGGAAGCCCCAGGACTACAGTTTTTGTATGTTATTGAAGTTAGGCTGGTACAAATTCAAATTAGAGTATTACAACTTAAGGATGTTAAATGTGACTCCCACGGTAACCACAAAGAAAACAGCTATAGAATACAGAAAGAAATGAGAAGGAAATTTTACTTAAAAAAATACACAAAAGAAGACAGTAATGAAGGAAATGAGGAATGACATACCTGTAAGGCATACTGATAACAAAATGACAGAAGATGGATATCATAGAAGATATCTTCTCTAACCACAACAGGAAGATTTAGAAATCAGTAGGAAAAGGAAAACTGGAAAATTCACAAATTTGTGGAAACTAAACAACACACTCTTAAACAACCAATGGGTCAAAAAAGAAATTACAAGGGAAATTATAAAATACTTAGAAATGAATGAAAACCCAAATACAACATACCAAAATTTATGTCACACAGTGAAAGCAATGCTAAAGGAGGTAATTGATACTACAAATACTTAAATTAAAAAAGAAGATCTCAGATCAACAACCTAACTTTATAGCTTAAATGAGAACAAAAAGAAGAACAAAGTAAACCCAAAGCTAGCAGGAGGGAAATAATAAAGATTAGTACAGAGATAAACAAAACAGAATAGAAAAACAATAGAGAAAATCATTGAAAACTTGGTCCTTTGAAGAGACTAACAAAACAGACCAACCTTTAGCTAGAGAGTAATAAAAAGAGAGAAAGAGCAAAGACTCAAATGACTAAAATCAGATATGTATGTGGGGGCATTAATACCAATTCTACAGAAATAAAAAGGATTATAAGAGAATACTATGAACAATTGGATGTCAACATATTGGATAACCTAAATGAAAAGGACAAATTCTTAAAAACAAACAACCTATCAAGAATAAGTCATGAATAAACAGAATATCTGAATAGACCTATAATTATTAAGGAGATTCAATCAGTAATCAAAACCTCCAGAGAAAGAAAAGCCCTTTATCTGATTACTTCACCAGTGAATTCATCCACACATTTAAAAAAGATCTAATACAATCCTTCTCAAACTTTTACAAAAAATAGAAGAGGAAGGAACATGTCCTAACACATTCTAAGAGGACAACATCGTCCTGATACCAAAGCCACACAAGGGCACTTCAAGAAAATTAAAAACTAATGTTCCCTATGAACACTGATGCAAAATCCTCAACAAAATACCAGCAAACCTAATTCAGCATATTAATTCAGCATATACCCCATGACCAAGTGGAAATTATTCCTGGAATCTAATTTAATATGAAAACTGATTAATGTTATATACCACATTAACAGAATAAAGGGAAAAAACCCACATGATAATCTCAATTGATACAGAAAAAACATTTGACAAAATTCAACACCTTTTAATGTTAAAAAATATTCAGCAAACTAGGAATAGAAAGAAATTATCTCAACATAATAAAAGTCATACATGAAAAACCCAAAGCATACATTATACTCAATCATGGAAGACAAAGATTTTCCTCTAAAATCAGGAAAAAAGCAAAAATGCCTGCTTTGGGCCCTTCTATTAAATATAGTACTGAAAGTTCTAGCCAGAACACATAAACAAGAAAAAGAAATAAGAGCTATCCAGATTTAAAAGGCAGAAGTAAAAGTATATCTGTTCACAGGAGACATAATCATATATGTAGAAAGACAAAAATATTCCACCAAAAAAACTGTTAGAATAAACAAATTCAGCAAAATAGAAGGATACAAAATCAATACTCAAAAACCAGTTGTGTTTCCACAGTCTAACAGTGAAGAATTTGAAAAGGAAATTAAGAAAACAATTCCATTTACAATAGCATCAAAAAGAATAAAATACCATGCAATTAACTTAGCCAAGGAGGTTAAACACTTGTACAATGAAAACTACAAAACATTGCTGAAAGTAAAGAATTTCCTGAAAACTATGAGACACTGCGGAAAGCAATTGAAGTAGACATAAATAAATGAAAAGATACTCCATGTTCATGGAGAGGAAGAATTAATATTTTTTAAATGTCCAAAGTACCCAAAGCCATTTATAGATTTAATGCAATCCCTATGAAAATTCGAATGACACTTTTCATAGAAATAGAAAAAACAATCCTAAAACTCATACAGAACTACAAAAGATCCTAAATAGCTGAAGCAATCTTAAGAAGAACAAAGCTGGAGGCATCATACTTCCTGGTTTCCAACTATATTACAAAACTACAGCAATCAAAACAGCATGGTACTGGCAAAAAGACAGACACATAGACCAATGAGACAGAATTGAGAGGCCAGAAATAAACCCATGTATATATGGTCAACTAATGTTTGACAAGGTAACCAAGAATATTCAATGGGGAAAGGATAATTACTTCAGTAAAGATATTGGGAAAACTGAATATTCACACATAAAAGAACTTTGACTCATATCTTATAGAGCTCACAAAAATTAACTCACAATGGATTAAAGACATAAATGTAAGACCTGAAACCATAAAACACCCAGAAGAAAAGACAGAGGAAAAGTTCCTCAGCATTGGTCTTGGCAATCACTTTTTGTACATAACATCAAAAGCACAAGCAACAAAAGCAAAAGTAAACAAGTGAGGCTACATCAAAATAAAAGGCTTTGTGCAGCAAAAGAAATAATAAAATGAAAAGGAAACCTACAGAATGGGAGGAAAGATTTACAAGCCATATATCTGATAAGAAGATAATATCCAAAATATACAAAGAACTCATACAATTCAATAGCAAAGAAACAAATAATCTGATTAAAAATGGGCAAAGGACCTGAATAGACATTTTTCAAAAGAAGATATACAGATGGACAACAGGTACATCAAAAGGTTCTCAGCATCACTACTCATGAGGGAAACGGAACTCAAAACCACAAGGAGATATCACCTCACACCTTTAAAGTGGCTACTATCAAAAAGACAAGAAATAACAAGTGTTGACGAGGATGTGGAGAAAAGGGAACCCTTGTACACTGTTGGTGGTAATGTAAATTGGTGCAGAAACTATGGGAAAAAAGTATGAAGTTTGCTCAAAAAATTGAAAATAGGACTACCATACGATCCAGCAATTCTGCTTCTGGGTATTTATCTGAAGGAAATATAATCACTATCTCAAAGAGATATTCTGCACCCCTGTGTTCACTGCAGTATTATTTACAATAGGCAAGATATGGAAATAACCTGTGTCCATCAACAGATGAATGGATAAAGAAATGTGATACACACACACAATGGAATATTATTCAGCCACAAAAAAGAAGGAGGGACATCCCTGGTGGCGCAGTGGTTAAAAATCCGTCTGCCAATGCAGGGTACATGGGTTCAATCCCTGGTCTGGGAAGATCCCACGCACTGCGGAGCAACTAAGCCTGTGCACCACAACTAATGAGCCTGAAGTCTAGAGCCCATGAGCCACAACTACTGAAGCCTGCTTGCCTAGAGCCCATGCTCCACAACAAGAGAAGTCACCGCAATGAGAAGCCCACGCACCACAATGAAGAGTAGCCCCCACTTGCTGCAACTAGAGAAAGCCTGCGCACAGCAACAATGACCCAATGCAGCCAAAAATAAACAAATAAATAAATGTATTAAAAAAAAAGAAGGAAATCCTACCATGTGAGGGCATTATGCTAGATAAAATAAATCAGACAAAGAAAGACACTGCATGATCTCACTCATGTATAGAGTCTACAGTCTACCAAACTCGTAGAAACAGGGAACAGACTTGTGGTTTCCAGGGGCAGGGAAAATGACTGAAGGTTGTAAAAGGTACAAACTTCCATTTATAAGTTCTGGGGATCTAGTACAGCATGGTGACTATAGTTCACAATACCATATACTTGAAAACAGCTAAGAGAGTAAATCTTAAAAGTTCTCACTATACACGCATACACACAGTGGTAACTAGGTGGGGTGATGGGTGTGTTAACTACCTTATGGTGGTAATCACTTTGCAATATATACATATATCAAGTCATTGCATGTATACCTTGAATTTACACAATGTTATATGTCATTTATATCTAGGAAAAAAAGAAATTAAAGAAGACATAAATAAATGGAAACACATCCCAAGCTCATGGATTGGAAGACAATGTTGTTAAGATGTCAAAGTGATCTACAGATTTGATCAAAATCCCAAAGATTTTTTGGAGAAAAAGAAACCTAAGGGCTCCCCTGGTGGCGCAGTGGTTGAGAGTCTACCTGCCAATGCAGGGGACACGGGTTCGTGCCCCGGTCTGGGAAGACACCACATGCCGCGGAGCGGCTGGGCCCGTGAGCCATGGCTGCTGAGCCTGTACTCCGCAACGGGAGAGGCCACAACAGTGAGAGGCCCGCTTACCGCAAAAAAACAAACAAAAAAGAAACCTAAAATTCATATGGAATCTCATGGGACTCAGACTAGCTAAAAAAAATCTTGAAACAGTACAATAAAGTAGGAGGACTCATACTTATGATTTCAAAATTTACTATAAAGCTATAGTAATCAAAATACTGTGGTACAGACATAAAGACATACATATAGACCAAAGAAATAGAATAGAAAGCCCAGAAATAAACCCTCACATATATGGCTGTCATAGACTGGATTGTGTCCCCTTCCCAAATTCATATGTTGAAGCCCTACCCTTTCATATAAGTGAATTGGAAATAGGGCCTCTAAAGGGGTGACTAAGGTTAAATGAAGTCATAAATGTGGAGCCCTAATCAGATAGAACTGGTACCCTTAAAAGAAGAGGAAGAGATACCAGAGCACTCTCTCTTCCACGTGAGGGCACAGCAAGAAGGCTGGGATCTGAAAGCCAAGAAGAGAGCTCCCACCAGAACCTGACTATGTGGGCACCCTGATCTTGGATTTCCATCCTCCAAAACTGTGAGAAAATAAATCTCTATTTTTTAAGCCACCAAGTCTATAGTATTTTGTTAAGTGTGTTTTACCACAATTAAAAAACTTTTTTTAAGGAATCGGAACCTGATGGTTTTGAAAACTGTAGCCTCCCCAGATTTAAAAGAAACTAACATTAAGAAATAGCCTCCAAGGAAAGTTCGTACTGTAGCACTGCAAGGAGAACCCTGGCCTAAAGGTGACACCAAGGTGTGAATGTAAAAACCTTTGTTAGGCTATGAAAGATAAAAGGTGGTACCTTCAGAGGACTATGAAGAGTCACACAAAGGGCCTTTTTAAAAAGATTAAGGGTGTGCTTCATGGATCCTCTCAAACAATAGGATCTCTAGAAGCAGAAGAGCTTTGTCCTACAGATTCCTAGGAGATAAAGGAGGGCTTAGCTACAAGAGTTTTCTGGTTGTGACTTTTGTTTAATGAACTGAACCCTAATGACATTCACAGGGGCCCCACACTTTTTTTCAAGAATTATTACCAGCAAGAACTCGGCCAGCTTGATCTGAAAGGGCCCAAATGAAAAGTACAGTAAAAAATAAAAGAGACCATTAGACCCACCCTTCCCCTCACCACCAAACTCTACTGGCAGGAAAAGCAGAACAATTTCTTGTTGAAGTTGTTCTGAAACAACTTCTTGACTGTAACCAGTGGTACTTTTCTTGAAAAAGGAAGGATGACTCTCAGGGTGAAACCAAGAAGCCCAAAGAGCAAAGTCAAAACCTGTGGAGAATCATTAGGTCTTGAGACCTAATCAAGGAACTTCCAACATTGGTCTAACTGGATCTCAAAATTGCAATGGACCAGAGACTCTTTTGTGTCTCCCATACCCCCCTTTTTTGAACAAAAAATGTCCACAGTGGTTTTCCTATGCCTGCCTCACTATTGCGTCATGTGGATGGGAAGGAACTTTACAGATTGAGAGGAACTGTAAGAGTTGTACTTAAGAAATATGCCTGACTGTTCGTGGGAATGTAAATTGATACAGCCACTATGGAGAACAGTATGGAGGTTCCTTAAAAAACTAAAAATAGAACTACCATATGACCCAGCAATCCCACTACTGGGCATATACCTTGAGAAAACCATAATTCAAAAAGAGTCATGTACCACAATATTCATTGCAGTTCTGTTTACAGTAGCCAGGACATGGAAGCAACCTAAGTGTCCATTGACAGATGAATGGATAAAGAAGATGTGGCACATATATACAATGGAATATCACTCAGCCATAAAAAGAAACGAAATTGAGTTATTTGTAGTGAGGTGGATGGACCTAGAGTGTGTCATGTGTCATACAGAGTGAAGGAAGTCACAAAGAGAAAAACAAATACTGTATGCTAACGCATATATATGGAAGATTAAAAAAAAATGGTTCTGAAGAACCTAGGAGCAGGACAGGAATAAAGATGCAGACGTAGAGAATGGACTTGAGGACACCGGGAGGGGGAAGGGTAAGCTGGGATGAAGTGAGAGAGTGGCATGGACATATATACGCTACCAAATGTAAAACAGATAGCTAGTGGGAAGCAGCCGCATAGCACAGGGAGATCAGCTCCATGCTTTGTGACCACCTAGAGGGGTGGGATAGGGAGGGTGTGAGGGAGGGAGATGCAAGAGGGAAGAGACAGGGGGATATATGTATATGTATAGCTGATTCACTTTGTTATAAAGCAGAAACTAACACACCACTGTAAAGCAATTATACTCCAATAAAGATGTTAAAAAAAAAAAGAAATATGCCTGAAGAGCCTCATCTACAACAGGGTGTGATTTGATGATAAGGATCTGAACTATGAGCTGATGCTTTAACTCGATGAGACTTTGGGGGATCTGGGAGTGGGGATGAATATATTTTGAATGTGCGAAGGACAGGAGTCACTGGACATAAGGAAGACTATAATAAACAGCCTCTAAAATGGTCCCCAATGATCCCTGCTTTGTAATATTTATGGCCTTGTGTAATGCCCTCCCTTTGATTGTAGGCTGTACCTAGTGACCCTCTTCTAACCAAAAGAATGTGGCAAAGTGATGATGTCACCTGAGATTAAGCTACAAAAGAACTCTTGCTTCCACCTTGGTCATTCTCTCTCTTGCTTTTTCCCTCACTCACCCTGAGGACACCTACTACCATGTTGTAATTTGTCCTGTAGAGAGGCATATGTGGCAAGGCGCTGATATTTCTAGCCAATAGCCAGTGAGGACCTGAGTCCTCATAACAGCCAGGTAAGTAAGGCTGGAAGCTGATCTCTCACAGTTGAGACTTAAGATCACTGCAGTCTTGGTTGACACCTTAACTGCAGTCTTGTGAGAGAGCCTGACCCAGAGGACTCAAACTGTGCCTAGATTCCTGATCCAGAGAAACTGTGAAATAATAAATATTTGTTGTTTAATACTGTTAAATTTGGTGGTAATTTGTTATATAGCAATAGATAACTAATACACTCATAATGAAGATCTAACAATCAGTAATATTTATGTTCAATGTGTATTCAATATACTTATTATATTTATACTACATATATACATACATAATATAGTCTTTTTTCTTTTTTTCTTAACGGATAGTTTATTTACAATATTATATAAGTTTCAGGTGATTATACTGTCTTTTTAAGAATCTTGGAACATTCACAAAAGTTATTAAGCCCTCAAAAAAAAAAGTCAACAAATCCCAAGATATAGAAATAATACAGATAAAATTCTCTGATCAAAAGGGGAGAAACACCCTAGGATATTTTTACAACTTTCTTAACAACTCTTGGAACAAAAAGGAAATCAAAACCAAAATTACACAATTTCTTTCTTAAAAATAACAAAAGAGCACATATCAGTTCATATAGGATAACCACAGAGCTCAGAAAAAAATATGTAACCTTAAATATTTATGTTAATTTATAAGTTATCCAAAGAAGAATAAAAGTTTAAGCTCCCAATTCAAGAAATTAGGGGCACCAACAAACCATTTAGCTAATAAGTTGTCTAAACAAGAAAAAAGGTAGAAATCATAAATATAAAAATTAGGATAGGGAAATAATATTTTATAATAAATATTAGTCATTATGCTATACACCTTAAAATATGCAGTATTCTATGTCAATTGTATCTCAATAAAAGTGAAAGAACAACAATGGGAAAATAACAGATTCAGAGGAAATATAAAACAAATTACAACAAACTACTTTGTTTAACTCTATATATTTAAAATATTATTGAAATGGATGAATTTTTAGGAAAAAATCATGGAAATATACCTCCAGAGGAGAGAGCAAATCTAAATGGATTAAGTACCATAGAAAAAGAAAATAATTTTTTAATTATCAAAGAGCCACTCTTCCCCCTCAAAATGTACCAAGCCAAGAAGTTTTCAGTAGTTCACTTTTCACCACTATTATTTTGCAGTATTATAGAGTAGCTGATGCAATTAGATGAGAGAAAGAAATAGGTCTTAAAAGCTGGAAAGGAAAAGGAAAAGCTGTTATTGTTTGTAGGAAGTACAATGCCTATTAGACCTTTTCAGGTTCTATAGGTAACATATTCCATGACTAGAAATAGTGCTCTGGCCCACATATTAGGTAATAAAGAAGGCTGCCAGTTTTGAATGAGTCCAGGAACAGGAAAGAGCTCTGTAGAAGGTACAGGCTGTAGTGCAAGTGGCTCAGCCTCTTGAGTCATACAATCCAGTAGACCATAGGGTGTTGTAGGTATCAGTTGTGATAAAGGGTGCAGTGTGTTTGTAGCAAGCTCTAGGGGAAGAATCACAAGGTCTGAGGTCCTAGAGCAACCATGACTGCTGTAGCATAAAATTACCTGATTTTTAAAAAACACCTTCTGGCATGATACTGGAACCTGACAGATCGAATATCTGACCACAGGATACCTAGTGACTGTATATCCAGAACTGCTGAACCCAAGTCATAAAGTTAACTTGGCCTACTAGTAATCCATTATAAGATATAAATAGGACGTAAAGGATAATCATGAGCAGTACCAAAGGATACACTTAAGTTGCATGAGCAGGTAGACCAGACCCCCATATCATCCACTATAGTTCACCAGAGCCCCCCCTTGCTCATATCTATGGCTTATGTACAACCCATGTACAATACATCCATATACAATACACCTATGTAAAGCATGTGAAGGAGGTGGATAGAGCCTGAACTTTGAGGTAATTAATGGTTAGACTCAAGCCCAAAATGGATGGTAGTTGCATTACAGTCTCATTCAAGGGCAACCTTTAAAGACAGTGGAGAGAGACAATCTTCCCAATGGTCAGAGCTTCAGGCAGTGGTCATCCACTCTGTATGGAAGAAGTGGCTTGTGGTAAGAATATGTATGGACTAATGGGCAGTGACAAATGGCCTGGCCTATTGGTGAGGGATCTGAAAGGTAAGAATGAAAGACAAGGAGCCCTAGGACAAGGCATATGCATAGGCCTATGAGAGTAGACATGAAGTGTAAACATCTTTGTATCACACAGTAGCATTCACCAGGAAGCATCAATCATGGAAAGAGCATTAAACCACCAAGTAAACAAAATGACTTGGTGAGTTAATATTACTCCATTTTTGTCATAGGCCATGCAGTTCAATGGGCCTATGAATAAAGTTACCAGAGTGGCAAAGATGGAGGCTATTCATGGGGCCAGCATCCCAGACTCTAACCAAGGCTGTTGTCTCTAAATGTGCAAGCTGCAAGCAACAGACACCAATACTGAGCCTTCAACATGGTGACCAGCCACTAGATGTAATGTTGAATACATTTCATCCTGGAAGGGCCAGCTGGTTTTGGTTTTTGTTTTTTCTCATAGGAATTGATGATACCTATTCCACATGTGGGTTTGCCTTTCCTTCTCTCAGGGCCTCAGCCAGCACTACTATCTAAGGGCTTAAGGAATAGCTATTCCATAGGCATGGAATCCCACACAACATAGCATCCAACCAGGGAAGCCACTTTACAATAAAGGGAGTGTAGAAGTAGGTCCATGGGATCCACCTGTTGAATCATTTATTGTACCATCTAGAAGCTGCCAACCTAATAGATCATTGGAAAAGACTGCTGAATGGTAAAGCTAAAGCAACACCTCAAGGGCAATACCCTTCAAGGATGGGGAGCCATCCTCTAGATCATGGTATACACCCTGAATCAGAGACCTTTATGTGGTGCCTGTGTCCTCAGTAGGACACAGCATCCAGGAGACAAAGAATGGAAGCAGGAGGGGCTCCCACTTAACCATCACTTTTCACGAATCCAGGGGAGCTTGTGTTTCCTAGCTCCACAAATATGGGCTCCACAGAGTTAGAGGTTCTGGTCCTCAAAGAGGGAACACTCTCATCAGGAGATATAGCAAGAATTCCTTCAAATTGGTATTCTGTAGCTACAAGCTACAGCTGCAACATGAGTACTTTAGGCTCCTTGTAAGAGGAGTCACCACCCTGTCAGAGGATAATGATCCCTTGAACAACAGAAGAAAATAGGGTGTCTGCCACACAATGGGGCAAAAAGGAACATTTGTGAAATTCAGGTGACACAATTGGGCATCTCTTGGTATTTCCTTGCCCAAATGTGACTTAATTGTCAAGGGCAATCCTTAGCCTGAGATGAGTATGGCTAGCAAGGACCCAGGCCCCTCAGCAATGAGGATTTGTTTGAGGTCACCCTACCAGGCAAGTCAGTGAAACAAGCAGAGCTGGTAGCTGAAGGTGAAAGGAACTTAGAATGAAAGTGGAATTTGGAGACAATGTGTACCCGTTGTAATACTGAGAGCAACTTGTCACAGTGAGGTTGTAGTTCATCCTGCTAATTTCCCTATTCTAAGTTTCCCCTTAGGAATAGAGGCCCACCGGAGCCCTGGAGGAGCTGCTTTGTATTATTCATGGGCATAATACAAAAGGTGAACCGTGGCAGGCATGGAGATGCACTGCTCAGATTCTTGTTTATGAAAGAATCTGCTGCCCAGTGAGGTCCACTGACAACTGCCAGCTGTTAATTTCAGCAGGGTCTGCTTCAGCTTTTGAATCAAGGTCATGCTTTTCCCAGTGCAGTGCCTGGGGAATGACTGAGCAAAGCAGCAGTAGCTGAAGGCATATTCTTCTCAGGGCACTCCGAGCAGTGACTGGACTAGGTGGTGGTACCAGTGCCTAGCCAACGCCTGACAAATGCAGGACTCCTCTGATAGGGGATCTTTGCTCTGGAGCCCCTCATAGGGCTGACAAAGACTCAGTCAGGTCAATATCATAGACTAATCCCTTCTCTCTCCCTGCCCAGTTGAGCTTCTTCCTCTTCCTTTCAAAGGTGTTATTTGCACTCCTAACTCCATCTTAGCAACTGCTTCTCAGGGAACACAACCTAAGTCATTGATGTAAGCCTGATATTTTTTCTCCTTATAAGTGACATAAACTTTTTGCCTGACTATCTGAAGGATGCATTCATTATTTTTTGGAATCTGATAACTTTACTAGGATAAAATTCATTTTGGGTCAATTTTGTCCAACATAAAGAGTGTGGCCCTTTCAATACGAAATAGATTAAGAACTTTCATTTTGGGAGTGTTTCTTTTTTTTTTTTTTTTTTTTTTTTTTTAATTAATTTATTTTTTTAATTAGTTTCTGCTTTATAACAAAGTGAATCAGTCATACATATACATCTGTTCCCACATCCCTTCCCTCATGCATCTCCCTCCCTCCCACCCTCCCCATCCCACCCCTCCAGGCGGTCACAAAGCACCGAGCTGATCTCCCTGTGCTCTGCGGCTGCTTCCCACTATCTATCTACCTTACGTTTGGTAGTGTATACACGTCCATGCCTCTCTTTCGCCTTGTCACAGCCCACCCTTCCCCCTCCCCATATCCTCAAGTCCATTCTCAAGTAGGTCTGCGTCTTCATTCCCGTTTTACCCCTAGGTTCTTCATGACATTTTTTTTTTTTAAATTCCGTATATATGTGTTAGCATACGGTATTTGTCTTTCTCTTTCTGACTAACTTCACTCTGTATGACAGACTCTAGGTCTATCCACCTCATTACAAATAGCTCAGTTTCGTTTCTTTTTATGGCTGAGTAATATTCCATTGTATATATGTGCCACATCTTCTTTATCCATTCATCCGATGATGGACACTTAGGTTGTTTCCAGCTCCGGGCTATTGTGAATAGAGCTGCAATGAACATTTTGGTACATGTCTCTTTTTGAATTATGGTTTTCTCAGGGTATATGCCCAGTAGTGGGATTGCTGGGTCATATGGTAGTTCTATTTGTAGTTTTTTAAGGAACCTCCATACCATTCTCCATAGTGGCTGTACCAATTCACATTCCCACCAGCAGTGCAAGAGTGTTCCCTTTTCTCCACACCCTCTCCAGCATTTATTGTTTCTAGATTTCTTGATGATGGCCATTCTGACTGGTGTGAGATGATATCTCATTGTAGTTTTGATTTGCATTTCTCTAATGATTAATGATGTTGAGCATTCTTTCATGTGTTTGTTGGCAGTCTGTATATCTTCTTTGGAGAAATGCCTATTTAAGTCTTCTGCCCATTTTTGGATTGGGTTGTCTGTTTTTTTGCTATTGAGCTGCATGAGCTGTTTATAAATTTTGGAGATTAATCCTTTGTCAGTTGCTTCATTTGCAAATATTTTCTCCCATTCTGAGGGTTGTCTTTTGGTCTTCTTTATGGTTTCCTTTGCTGTGCAAAAGCTTTGAAGTTTCATTAGGTCCCATTTGTTTATCTTTGTTTTTATTTCCATTTCTCTAGGAGGTGGGTCCAAAAGGATCTTGCTGTGATTTATGTCATAGAGTGTTCTACCTATGTTTTCCTCTAAGAGTTTGATAGTTTCTGGCCTTACATTTAAGTCTTTAATCCATTTTGAGCTTATTTTTGTGTATGGTGCTAGGGAATGATCTAATCTCAAACTTTTACATGTCCCTGTCCAGTTTTCCCAGCACCACTTATTGAAGAGGCTGTCCTTTCTCCACTGTACATTCCTGCCTCCTTTATCAAAGATAAGTTGGCCATATGTGCGTGGGTTTATCTCTGGGCTTTCTATCCTGATCCACTGATCTATCTTTCTGTTTTTATGCCAGTACCAGACTGTCTTAATTACTGTAGCTTTGTAGTATAGTCTGAAGTCAGGGAGCCTGATTCCTCCAGCTCCGTTTTTCGTTCTCAAGATTGCTTTAGCTATTCGGGGCCTTTTGTTTTTCCAAACAAATTTTGAAATTTTTTGTTCTAGTTCTGTGAAAAATGCCATTGGTAGTTTGATAGGGATTGCATTGAATCTGTAGATTGCTTTGGGTAGTAGAGTCATTTTCACAATATTGATTCTTCCAATCCAGGAGCATGGTATATCTCTCCATCTATTTGTATCATCTTTAATTTCTTTCATCAGTGTCTTATAGTTTTCTGCATACAGGTCTTTTGTCTCCTTAGGTAGGTTTATTCCTAGATATTTTATTCTTTTTGTTGCGATGGTAAATGGGAGTGTTTTCTTGATTTCATTTTCAGATTTTTCATCATTAGTGTACAGGAATGCCAGAGATTTCTGTACATTAATTTTATATCCTGCTACTTTACCAAATTCATTGATTAGCTCTAGTAGTTTTTCGGTAGCATCTTTAGGATTCTCTATGTATAGTATCATGTCATCTGCAAACAGTGACAGCTTTACTTCTTCTTTTCCAATTTGGATTCCTTTTATTTCCTTTTCTTCTCTGATTGCTGTGGCTAAAACTTCCAAAACTATGTTGAATAAGAGTGGTGAGAGTGGGCAGCCTTGTCTTGTTCCTGATCTTAGTGGAAATGGTTTCAGTTTTTCACCATTGAGGACAATGTTGGCTGTGGGTTTGTCATATATGGCCTTTATTATGTTGAGGAAAGATCCCTCTATACCTACTTTCTGCAGGGTTTTTATCATAAATGGGTGTTGAATTTTGTCGAAAGCTTTCTCTGCATCTATTGAGATGATCATATGGTTTTTCTCCTTCAACTTGTTAATATGGTGTATTACATTGATTGATTTGCGTATATTGAAGAATCCTTGCATTCCTGGGATAAACCCCACTTGATCATGGTGTATGATCCTTTTAATGTGCTCTTGGATTCTGTTTGCTAGTATTTTATTGAGGATTTTTGCATCTATGTTCATCAGTGATATTGGCCTGTAGTTTTCTTTCTTTGTGACATCCTTGCCTGGTTTTGGTATCAAGGTGATGTCGGCCTCGTAGAATGAGTTTGGGAGTGTTCCTCCCTCTGCTATATTTTGGAAGAGTTTGAGAAGGATAGGTGTTAGCTCTTCTCTAAATGTTTGATAGAATTCACCTGTGAAGCCATCTGGTCCTGGGCTTTTGTTTGATGGAAGATTTTTAATCACAGTTTCAATTTCAGTGCTTGTGATTGGTCTATTCATATTTTCTATTTCTTCCTGAGTCAGTCTTGGCAGGTTGTGCATTTCTAAGAATGTGTCCATTTCTTCCAGGTTGTCCATTTTATTGGAATAGAGTTGCTTATAGTAATCTCTCATAATCTTTTGTATTTCTGCAGTGTCAGTTGTTACTTCTCCTTTTTCATTTCTAATTCTATTGATTTGAGTCTTGTCCCTCTTTTTCTTGATGAGTCTGGCTAATGGTTTGTCAATTTTGTTTATCTTCTCAAAGAACCAGCTTTTAGTTTGGTTGATCTTTGCTATCGTTTCCTTCATTTCTTTTTCATTTATTTCTGATCTGATCTTTATGATTTCTTTCCTTCTGCTAGCTTTGGGGTATTTTTGTTCTTCTTTCTCTAATTGCTTTAGGTGCAGGGTCAGGTTGTTTACTCGAAATGCTTCCTGTTTCTTAAGGTGGGATTGTATTGCTATAAACTTCCCCCTTAGAACTGCTTTTGCTGCGTCCCATAGGTTTTGGGTCGTCGTGTCTCCATTGTCATTTGTTTCTAGGTATTTTTTAATTTCCTCTTTGATTTCTTCAGTGATCACTTCGTTATTGAGTAGTGTATTGTTTAGCCTCCATGTGTTTGTATTTTTTACACATCTTTTCCTGTAATTGATGTCTAGTCTCATAGCATTGTGGTCGGAGAAGATACTTGATACAATTTCAATTTTCTTAAAATTACCGAGGCTTGATTTGTGACCCAAGATATGATCTATCCTGGAGAATGTTCCATGAGCACTTGAGAAAAATGTGTATTCTGTTGTTTTTGGATGGAATGTCCTATAAATATCAACTAAGTCCATCTCGTTTAATGTATCATTTAAAGCTTGTGTTTCCTTATTTATTTTCATTTTGGATGATCTGTCCATTGGTGAAAGTGGGGTGTTAAAGTCCCCTACTATGATTGTGTTACTGTCGATTTCCCCTTTTATGGCTGTTAGTATTTGCCTTATGTATTGAGGTGCTCCTATGTTGGGTGCATAAATATTTACAATTGTTATATCTTCTTCTTGGATCGATCCCTTTATCGTTATGTAGTGTCCTTCCTTGTCTCTTCTAATAGTCTTTATTTTAAAGTCTATTTTGTCTGATATAAGAATTGCTACTCCAGCTTTCTTTTGATTTCCATTTGCATGGAATATCTTTTTCCATCCCTTTACTTTCAATCTGTATGTGTCTCTAGGTCTGAAGTGGGTCTCTTGTAGACAGCATATATATGGGTCTTGTTTTTGTATCCATTCAGCCACTCTGTGTCTTTTGGTGGGAGCATTTAGTCCATTTACATTTAAGGTAATTATTGATATGTATGTTCCTATTCCCATTTCATTAATTGCTTTGGGTTCGTTATTGTAGGTATATTCCTTCTGTTGTGTTTCTTGCCTAGAGAAGTTCCTTTAGCATTTGTTGTAAAGCTGGTTTGGTGGTGCTGAACTCTCTCAGCTTTTGCTTGTCTGTAAAGGTTTTAATTTCTCCATCAAATCTGAATGAGATCCTTGCTGGGTAGAGTAATCTAGGTTGCAGGTTTCTCTCCTTCATCACTTTAATTATGTCCTGCCACTCCCTTCTGGCTTGTAGGGTTTCTGCTGAGAGATCAGCTGTTAACCTTATGGGGATTCCCTTGTGTGTTATTTGTTGTTTTTGCCTTGCTGCTTTTAATATGATTTCTTTGTGTTTAATTTTTGACAGTTTGATTAATATGTGTCTTGGTGTATTTCTCCTTGGATTTATTCTGTATGGGACTCTCTGTGCCTCCTGGACTTGATTAACTATTTCCTTTCCCATATTGGGGAAGTTTTCAACTATAATCTCTTCAAATATTTTCTCAGTCCCTTTCTTTTTCTCTTCTTCTTCTGGAACCCCTATAATTCGAATGTTGGTGCGTTTAATGTTGTCCCAGAGATCTCTGAGACTCTCCTCTGTTCTTTTCATTCTTTTTTCTTTATTTTGCTCTGCATCAGTTATTTCCACTATTTTATCTTCCACCTCACTTATCCGTTCTTCTGCCTCAGTTATTCTGCTATTGATCCCATCTAGAGTATTTTTCATTTCATTTATTGTGTTTTTAATCGATGCTTGATTCATCTTTAGTTCTTCTAGGTCCTTGTTAACTGTTTCTTGCATGTTGTCTATTCTATTTCCAAGATTATGGATCATGGAAATAGAATCTTGGATCAGCTTTACTATCATTATTCTGAATTCTTTTTCAGGTAGACTGCCTATTACCTCTTCATTTGTTAGGTCTGGTAGGTGTTTATCTTGCTCCTTCACCTGCTGTGTGTTTTTCTGCCTTCTCATTTTGCTTATGTTACTGTGTTTGGGGTCTCCTTTTTGCCGGCTGCAGATTCGTAGTTCCCGTTGTTTTTGGTGTCTGACCCCAGTGGCTAAGGTTGTTTCAGTAGGTTGTGTAGGCTTCCTGGTGGGGGGGACTAATTCCTGTGCTCTGGTGGTTGAGGCTCAATCTTGTCTTTCTGGTGGACAGGTCCACGTCTGGTGGTGTGTTTTGGGGTGCCTATGGCCTTATTATGTTTTTAGGTAGCCTCTCTGCTAATGGGTGGGGTTGTGTTCCTGCCTTGCTAGTTGCTTGGCATAGGGTGACCCGCACTGTAGCTTGCTGGTCGTTGACTGAAGCTGGGTGCTGGTGTTGGGATGGAGATCTCTGGGAGATTTTCGCTGCTTGATATTATGTGGAGCTGGGAGGTCTCTTGTGGACCCGTGTCCTGAAGTTGGCTCTCCCACTTCAGAGGCACAGCACTGGCTCCTGGCTGCAGCACCAAGAGCTTTCATCCACCCGGCTCAGAGTAACAGGGAGAAAAAGTAGAAAGAAAGAATTAGTAGAAGAAAGAAAGAGAGAGGGAAAGAAAGGAAGAAGGGAAGAAAGGAAGGAAGGAAGGAAGGAAGAAAGAAAGGAGGGAGGGAGGGAGGAAGGATGGAAAGAAAGAAGGAAAGAAAGGAGGGAGGGAGGGAGGAAGGAAAGGAAGAAAGACAGGAGGGAGGGAGGAAGGAAAGAAAAAGAAAGTGGAAAGAAGAAGGGTGGGAGGGAGGAAAGAAAAAGAAAGAAGGAAAGGAGGAGCGGAGGGAGGGAGGGAGGAAGGGAGACTAGGAAAAAAAGAAAGAGCAGGTAAAGTAAAATAGAATAAAGTATGAAATATAGTAGCGTTATTAAAATTAGAAAGTAATTATTGAAAAAAAAAAAAAAAAAAAAACCGGACCGATAGAACCCTGAGACATATGGTGGAAGCAAAGTTATACAGAGAGAATCTTACACAGAAGATTACACATACACATTCACAAAAAGAGAGCAGGGGGAAAAATCAAAAATCTTGCTCTCCAAGTCCACCTCCTCAATTTGGGATAATTCGTTGTAAAAAGAGGAAAAGGGCGAGAAGTCTGAAATCTTGCTCTCTAAGTCCACCTCCTTAATTTGGAATAATTCGTTGTAAAAAGAGGAAAAGGGGGGAAAGTCTTAAATCTTGTCCTCAAAGTCCACTTCCTCAATTTGGGATGATTCGCTGTCCATTCATGCACTCCACAGACGCAGGGCACATCAAATGGACCGTGGAGCTTTAATCCGCTGCCTCCGAGGCTGCACAGAGAGATTTCCCTGCCTCTGCTCTCACCGGGAGTGTTTCTTAAATTATATCTTTAAATATTTGTTCTATTTTCTTTTTGCTTTCTTATCTGGGACTACAGTCATGCATGTGTTAGAACTCCTTTGTCTTGTATCTCTCTCTTTCTCCTTCCAACTCTTTTAAACTAATTCTTCATTTTTATTTAATGTTCAATCTTCTCATTTCTATCTTCTATTTGTTTTTATGAATGTTAACTCACTCTGTGTTCCTTTCAATGTAACCTTCATCCAGTTCTTTTCTTCTACTTCTTTAATTATAACCAATATTTTATTTCCTTCTGTTGTTTCACAATCACTTCACTGCATTCTTGCATTTATGCTTTGTGGTCTTCATTCTAGAAGTGATTTCTTCATTCTTCATCTTTTGTTTCTTTGAAATTATTCCTTATTTACCTCCTTGAGCACCTTAAATATATTTACCTTAAGAAATCAATTCTGTTTAGAGTGAATTCATATTGTGATTGCTAATTTGGCTGGTTTCTTTCAGATGAGTAAACTTGTTCCTCTGTTTGGAATTTTTAGCTATTTTGAGGTTTATTTCCATCCCACCTCTCTTCTTTCAGCGTTCAATCCAATCCCTTATCAAGTAGGCTTACGTTTACCTCCACCCAAATCCTGACCCCCCAGCTGAGAATGACGTCTGATAATGGCATGTTAGGATTTCTACCCCAGGAAGTTGACATGGGGAATACCCCTGACGCTGTCACAAAGCTCACAGGAAGCTTGGCTCTGCTCTGGTTATGAGAATGTATCTTCCTCCAAATGTATCCTGGGCACAGCCCAACATAGTGACCAGAAACTTTTTCCCTCAGACTTCTTTCATGAAAAGATCACTTACTCCAGGCCCTCAATTCATGTTGTGATCTGGGATTCACACCCTTGGTTCAGAGGGAGCACCTGAAGTACTCCTTATCTCACAGGAGCTACACTCATGGCAAATACTGCTCTTTTGTTTTTTAAACCCACAACACAGAAGGACATTGACTTCAGCTCCACTTACCATTTTGCTTTTCTATTCTACGTTGGGTCCACAGAGATATTGATTTGTTTCGAAGTTTACCTCTGTCTTTTGATGCTTTAATATTTTATTGAACATCACCAAGTGTTGGAGCATTTCATATCATAAACTTAAGAAGTCATTGTGACTGGAAATTCCCTAAAGGTGGCATTTAAAATAGGAAGTCTTTAAGAAACGTTTTTGGACAAGTGAAAGAGCATTTGGGAAAAAACTGACTCGGATCCTTACCTCATATCTCTTATTAAAATAAATTTTTGGTGAATTAAAGATAAAAACTTTAAAATGAAGCCACTGAGTTATAAAAGATTTCTTAAAGAGAACACAGAAAGTGCTAAATATAAAGGAAAAAACAGACTCACCAGAATGCTGGTGAGGGTGTGGAGGAACTGGAACTCTAAGACATTGCTGGTGGGGGTATAGGATAGTTAAACGGCTTTCGAAAACTGGTGATATCTACTAAAGCTAACTGTAGGTCTATCAGAGGTCGTATCGGTGAAGTCATAGCCCCAGCCAAAGTCACACAGTAAGGAAGCGGAGGAAATGATGTCTATTTGACATCTGAGCCTTTGTTCTTTACTGCTACTCTGCTCTTCCACCATAACCCAGGTCCTTCTAAAAACACAGCAGTGCCTTAAATGAACTTTATTTCTTTTTCTGGTTCAATGTTACTTGAATCTGTTTAAAATGGAAACCCTTATCATAGCCTGGCCCTTGGTTGATTGTGGGGGTTTACTAAGCACCTTAACAGAAGTGTAGAACTCAAGTACTGGATCAAGATCAGAAGCAACAAATAAAATCTTAGAAGTTATTTCCTGATGTTAAGTTCACTATTGTCCCTCCCAATACACATCAGAATTATTTTTAAAAACTGTTTTGTCTTGCTACTATTTGTCTTGGTTGTAGCCCTCAGTGTCCAGAATGTCCTCACCTTCCTCCCCCAGCCAAAATTCAAGGTCATGGTCTTGCCTAGTATTTCCATTTCTGATGTCATCTGCCTATTATCTCAGAATCCTCCATAGTCTCATGTTTGTGAGTCTACTAAACCTAATGGTATTTCATTACTTAAGGATCTCATCTGAAATCAGTTACCTGGAATTCATCATAGTTTTTTTATTCTAGAAAATTCATTTCTAGAGTCAAGATTGTGGAGGTGTAGGAGGACATGGAATTCACTTCTCCCCACAAATGCATCAGGAATACATCTACAAATGGAACAATTCTCACAGAGCACCTGCTGAACACTAACAGAGGACCTTAGACACCTAAAAGGACAAGAAAGATCCTCATGTAACTGGGTAGGATGAAAGAAAGAAGGGAAAAGAGAGAGAGGAAGCAGGACAGGATCTGTGTCCCTGGCGGGGAGCTGAAGGAGAGGTTCCCACATCCAGGGGAGTCCCATCACCAGCAGGGAGATCAGCTGGGGGAGAATGGGAGCTTCAGGGGCTCAGACGAGAGTGCAGCAACCAGTCTGTGGCAAGCAGGACAGAGTGAGACCCACACAGAGGGTCTGTGCCACAGCCCTGCATGCCCCAGCCTGAGACGTGTGTCCACCATCGCGGATGGGAGCTAGGTGCTGGAACGAGGGATTTGGAGAGCAGTCTCAGGGAGAGGACTGCTGTTGGCTGCAAGGAGACAGCCTGACAGGACAGGAGTGAGGAGCTCCACAACTGGGAATGCTTGTGGAGGAAGCCTGGACTGCCATAGAAGTGAAGCGCCATTGTTGAGAGACACACGAAGGGCGAGGCCACCAATGCAGCCTCTCTCCCCACGCGCCAGCCCCTGCCTCTGTGGGCATCAGGAAGGGCTTCCGCCGGGGCGGGGGCGCTCACAAGCCCCCAGCTACCGCCTTCTCCACCCGCGCCCTCCCAGGGCAGGCTCGCGTGCCCCCAGGCGCCACCTACTCTGCCCACTCCTGTTCAGGCAGGCTCATGCACTCTGGAGCACCCTCGGGAGCAGATGCCTGTGGCTGGCCCACAAGCACATGTGGGACTGAAACCACAGCTGAGCCCCAGGGGTGGTGCAACTAAGAAAGAAGGACTGAAATCTCTCTTGTGGCTGAGTGAACTGCGGATTTACACCCCCAAGACTGGCTTTGTAAACTCAGCGCCTGCAGAACATCTGAATGGACAATGAGTGCTCCCACGGTTGAGACGGATCTAGCTTTAGCAGCTGTGGACTTTGTGGGCATGTACATGTTCGGGTTGGGCCAGGCCAGAGTCTGAGCTGCCTCCAAAGTGCCCATAGCAGGTCCAGATCCATGATTATTGCAATCCTGGGACCTGACTTCAGTGGATCTACGCTGGTGGACTGTTGAAAACTATGCTGGAGAGACGCCAGGGCCAACTGCAGGCATACTCACAGTTAAGATGGGGCTGAGAGCAGTGCCAACAACAGTGTAATCTAAGAGCTCAAACAACGGGTGAAAGGTGACACAACAGAGCACACTTACAGGTAAACACCTCCAGAGGAAGAATACTCAGTGGCTTCTCTCCCAGTGGGAGGGCTCCAATCCCACCTACCTTGTACTGCAGATCAGAAACACAGCTAGGAACCAGATCTGGGGGCTTCTACTCCAACAACTAGGGAGCACACCCTGTCCCTGACAGGTCAGGGACAACCACAGAGCAAATGGGAGGCCCTGCTCAATATCCAGTGCAGGCTCTGGACACCACAACATGTCACACCCCCTTATCAAGGGGATAATGGCCAGCATACACTGAGAAAAGAAGTGGCAGATATCCATACTAAAAACAGTCTTTGCACCAAAAAATATTAAACCCATGCAAACTACACAGGGATGTTCTCAAATAAAAACAGCCCTCCAAGACAGTCTGAGTGTCTGGCATTGAGAGGAAGAACCTCTATAGCATTTAGCCTTGAAGGCCAGCAGGGCTGGAGTGCAGGAGCTCCACAGGGCTTGGTGAAACAGAGACTCCACTCTTGAAGGACACACACAAGGTCTCATGTGCATAAAGACCCATCACAAAGCAGTATCTCCATAGGAAACTGGGCTAGACCTACACTACCTAGGGGTCTTGGAGGGTTTCCTGGGGAAGCAAGGGTCAGTTACAGCTCACTGTGGGGGCAAGGACACTGGTAGGAGAGGCTCCAGGGAATACTGATTGGCATCAGCTCTTCCATAGGTCCCAATTTTGGCACTAAGACCTAGACCCACCCAACAGCCTGCAGGTTCTAGTGCTGGAATGCCTCAGGCCAAACAACCAACATGATAAGAGCGCAGTCCCATCCATCAGCAGACAGGCTGCCAGAAGTCATACTGAGCTCACAGTCACCTCAAAACACACCCCTTGGCACAGCCCTGCCCACCAGAGGCACAAGACCCAGCTCCACTCACCAGAGGGCAAGCACCAGTGCCTCTCACCAGGAAGACTGCACAATCCCCTGGACCAACCTCACCCACCAAGAGGTAGACACTAGAAGCAAGAGGAACTACGATCCTGCAGCCTTTGGAAAGGAGACCACAAACACAGAAAGTTAGATAAAATGAGAGGACAGAGAAATATGTTACAGATGAAGAAACAAGATAAAAACACACAAGAACAACTAAATGAAGAGGAGATAAGCAATCTACCTGAAAAAGAATTCAGAGTAACAATAGTAAAGATGATCCAAGATCTCAGAAAAGGAATGGAGGAATAGACCGAGAAGATACAAGAGATGTATTTAAATAACAAACAAACAGAGATGACCAACAAAATAACCAAAATGAAAAACACACTAGAAGGAATCAATAACAGAATAACTGAGCTAGAAGAACGAATAAGTGAGCTGGAAGACAGATTTGTGGAAATCATCCCCACAGAGCAGAATAAAGAAAAAAGAATGAAAGGAAATGAGGACAGTTTAAGAGATCTTTGGGACATTAAACACACCAGCATTCATATCATAGGGGTCACAGAAGAAGAGAAAGGGAAAGGGCCTGAGAAAACATTTGAAGAGATTAAGCCAAAAACTTCCCTAACATGGAAAAGGAAAGAGTCATCCAAGTCCAGGAAGCACAGAGAGTCCCATACACGATAAACCCAAGGAGGAACATGCTGAGACACATAACTAAAAAAATTAATACAAAAAAATATTAAAAGCAACAAGGGAAAAGCAACAAATAATATATAAGGGAATCCCCATAAGGTTATCAGCTGATTTTTGAGCAGAAACTCTGCAGGCCAAAAGGGAGTGACACAATATATTTAAAGTGATGAAAGGGAAACCTACAAACAAGACTACTCTACCCAGCAAGGCTATCATTCAGATTTGAAGAAGAAATCAGAAGCTTTACAGACAAGCAAAAGCTAAGAGACTTCAGCACCACCAAACCAGCCTTACAACAAATACTAAAGGAAATTCTCTAGGTGGGGAAAGCTCACTGGTATAGGCAAACATACAGTAAAAGGAGGAAATCATCCACACACAAATATGATATTAAAAGAGGCAACCATCAGAATAGGAGAGTACAAATGCAGGAAATGGCAACTGTATTTGAACTTAAGAGAACAGCAACTTAAAACAACATTGTACATATACAGACTGCTATATCTAAACTCAAGAGAACTGCAAACCAAAAACTTAAATAGATACACAAACAAAAAAGAAAAAGCAACTCAAACACAACCCTAAAGAGAGTCAAACCATAACAGAACAAAAGAGGAAGGGAAGAAAAAAAGAAAAAGACTGGAAAAAACTCATCTGAAACAATTACGAAAATGGCAATAGGAACATACACATCAATAATTACCTAGAATGTAAATGAATTAAATGCTCCAAACAAAAGACATAGACTGAGTGCATGAATACAAAAACAAGACCTGTATGTATGTTATCTACAAGAGACCCACTTCAGACTCAGGGACACATATAGACTGAAAGTGAGGGGAGAGAAAAAGATATTCCATGCAAATGGAAATCAAAAGAAAGCTAGCGTAGCAATACTTATATCAGACAAAATAGACTTTAAAATAAAGACTGTTACAAGAGATGAGGAAGGACACTTGGATCAATCCAAGAAGATATAACAATTGTAAATATATATGCACCCAACATAAGAGCACTTCAATATATAAGGCAAATGCTAACAGCCATAAAAGGGGAAATCGACAGTGGGGGTCAATAACGGTGGGGGATTTTAACACCCCACTTACACCAATGGACAGATCATCCAGACAGAAAATCAATAAGGAAACACAGGCCTTAAATGACACATTAGAAGAGATGGACTTGTTATTTATAGGGCATTCCATCCGAAAGCAGCAGAATACACTTTCTTCTCAAGTGCACGTGGAACATTCTCCAGGACAGATTACATCTTGGGCCTCAAAACAAGCCTCGGTAAATGTAAGAAAATTGAAATCATATCAAGCATCTTTTCCAACATCAACGCTACTAGATTAGAAATCAACTACAAGAAAGAAAACTGTAAAAAATACAAACACATACAGGCTAAACAATGTTACTAAATAGTCAATGGATCACTGAAGAAATCAAAAAATACGAGATACAAGTGACAACAAAAACACAATGGTCCAAAACCTATGGGAGAGAGCAAAAGCAGTTCTAAGAGGGACATTGACAGCAATACAATCTTACCTCGGAAACCAAGAAAAATCTCAAATAAACAACGTAACCTTCCACCTAAAGCACAGAGGTGGGGCCAAAACCGAAGCTGAGCTCCAGGGGCAGTGCGAACAAAGAGGAGAAAGGGAAATCTCTCTGTGGAGCCTCAGGAGCAGCCTATTAAATCTACAATCGGCTTGGTAAACCCTGCATCTGTGAAATATCTGAATGGACAACGAGTGTTCCCACAACTGAGGCTGTGGACTTTGGAGGCAAGTACATGCTACAGTAAGGCCAGATCAGAGCCTGTGCTGGCCCCAGAGTGCCCACAGCAGGTGCAGGGACCTGCCTAGGAGTACTGGAGGACTTCCTGGGGAGGCAGGGACTGGCTGTGGCTCCCTGTGGGGGCAAGGACCCTGACAGCTGAGGCCACAGGAAAACATTATTACTACTAATATTCTCTTTTCATTTTGTTCTGTTGTTGTCTTTTTTAATTCTTTTTTTAATACATCTTTATTGGAGTATAATTGCTTCAGAATACTGTATTAGTTTCTCTTGTACACCAAAGTGAATCAGCCATATGTATATATATGTCCTCATATCCCCTCCCTCTTGAGCCTCCCTATTCCACCCCTCTAGGTCATCGAAAAGCACTGAGCTTATCTCCCTGTGCTATGATGCTGCTTCCCACTACCTATTTTACATTCAGTAGCGTATATATGTTCATAATACTCTCACTTCGCGCCAGCTTCCCCTTCCCACCCCGTGTCCTCAAGTCCATTCTCTATGTCTACATCTTTATCCCTGCCTTGCAACTAGGTTCATCAGTACCTTTTTTTTTTTAGATTCCATATATATGTGTTAGCATACGGTATTCGTTTTTCTCTTTCTGACATACTTCACTCTGTATGACACACTCTAGGTCCATGCATCTCACTACAAATAATTCAATTTCATTTCTTTTTATGGCTGAGTAATATTCCATTGTATATATGTGCAACATCTTCTTTGTCCATTCATCTGTCGATGGGCATTTAGGTTGGTTCCATGTCCTGGTTATTGTGAATAGTGCTGCAATGAACATTGTGGTACGTGTCTCTTTTTGAATTATGGTTTTCTCAGGGTATATGCCCAGGAGTGGGACTGTTGGATTATATGGTAGTTCTAGTTTTAGTTTTTTAAGGAACCTCCATACTGTTTTCCATAGTGGTTGTATCAACTTACATTCTCACCAACAGTGCAGGAGGGTTCCCTTTTCACCACACCCTTTCCAGCATTTTTTATTTCTAGATTTTCTGATATGGCCATTCTGACAGGTGTGAGGTTATACTTCATTGTAGTTTTGATTTGCATTTCTCTAATAATCATTGATGTTGAGCATCTTTTCATGTCCCTCTTGGCCAACTGTATGTCTTCCTTGGTGAAATGTCTATTTAGATCTTCCATTCATTTTTTAATTAAATTGTTGTGTTTTTTTTTTGATATTGAGCTCTATGAGCTGTTTGTATATTTTAGAGATTAATCCTTGGTGTGTTGTTTCATTTGCAAATATTTTCTCCCATTTTGAGTGTTGTCTTTTTTGTCTTCTTTATGGTTTCCTTTGCTGTGCAAAAGCTTTTAAGTTTAATTAAGTCCCATTTGTTTATTTTTCTTTTTATTTCCGTTACCCTAGGAGGTGGGTCAAAAAAGATCCTGCTGTGGTTTATGTCGAAGAGTGTTTTTCCTCTGTTATCCTCTAAGAGTTTAATAGTGTCCAGTCTTACATTTAGGTCTTTAATCCATTTGGAGTTTACTTTTGCGTATGGTGTTAGGTAGTGTTCTAATTTCATTCTTTTACATGTACCTGTCCAGTTTTCCCAGCACCACTTATTGAAGAGGCTGTCTATTCTCCATTGTATGTTCTTGCCTCCTCTGTTGTAAATTAGGTGACCATATGTGCATGGGTTTATCTCTGGGCATTCAATCCTGTACCACTGATCTACATTTCTGCTTTTGTGCCAGTACCATACTGTTTTGATTACTGCAGCTTTCTGGTATAGTTTGAAGTTGAGGAGACTGATTCCTCCAACTCTGTTTTTCTTTCTCAAGATTGCTTTGGCTATTTGGGGTCTTTTGTGTCTCCACACAAGTTTTAAGATTTTTTGTTCTAGTTCTGTGGAAAATGCCATTGGTAATTTGATAGGGATTGCAGTGAATCTGAAGATTGCTTTTGGTAGTATAGTCATTTTAACAGTATTGATTCTTCCAATCCAAGAATGTGGTATATTTCTCCATCTATTTATGTCATCTTTGATTTCTTTCATCAGTGTTTTCTGACTACAGGTCTTTTACTTCCTTAGGTAGGCTTATTCCTAGGTATTTTATTCTTTTTGTTGTAATGCTGAATGGGATTGTTTCTTTAATTGCTCTTTCTGATCTTCTGTTGTTAGTGTATAGGAATGCAAGAGATTTCTGTGCATTAATTTTGTATCCTATAACTTTACCAAAGTCATTGTTTAGCTCTAGTAGTTTTCTGGTGGCATCTTTAGGATTTTCTATGTATAGTATCATGTCATCTGCAAACAGTGACAGTTTTACTTATTCTTTTCCAATTTGTATTCCTTTTATTTCTTTTTCTTCTCTGACTGCTGTGGCTAGGACTTCCAACACTATGTTGAATAATAGTGGAGAGAGTTGACATTCTTGTCTTTTTTCTGATCTTAGTGGAAATGCTTTCAATTTTTCACCATTGTGTATGATGCTTGCTGTGGGTTTGTCATATATGGCCTTTATTATGTTGAGGTAAGTTCTCTCTGTGCCCCCTTTCTGGAGAGTTTTTATCATAAATGGGTGTTGAATTTTGTCAAAAGCTTTTTCTGCATCTATGCAGATGATCATATGTTTTTTATTCCTTAATTTCTTAATGTGGTGTATCACATTGATTGATTTGTGTATACTGAAGAATCCTTGCATCCCTAGGATAAATCCCACTTAATCATGGTGTATGACACTTTTAAAGTGTTGTCATATTCTGTTTGCTAGTATTTTGTTCAGTACTTTTGCATCTATGTTCATCACTGATATTGGTCTATAATTTTCTTTTTTTGTGATGTCTTTTTCAGATTTTGGTATCAGGGTGATGGTGGCTTCGTAGAATAAATTTGGGAGTGTTTCTCCCTCTGCAATTTTTTGGAAGAGTTTGAGAAGGACCGGTGCTATCTCATCTGGTCCTGGATTTGTATGTTGGAAGATTTTTAATTACGGTTTCAATTTCATTACTTGTGATGGGTCTGTTTATATTTGTTAATTGTTCCTGGTTCAGTCTTGGGAAATTGTACCTTTCCAAGAATTTGTCCATTTCTTTGTGGTTGTCCATTTTATTGGCATATAGTTGTTTGTAGCAGTCTCTTATGATCTTTTGTATTTCTGCAGTGTCAGTTGTGATTTCTCCTTTTTCATTTCTAATTTTATTGATTTGTGTCCTCTCCCTTTTTTTCTTGAAGAGTCTGGCTAAGGGTTTATCAATTTTGTATATCTTCTCAAAGAACCAGCTTTTAGTTTTATTGATCTTTGCTATTGTTTTCTTCGTTTCTATTTCATTTATTTCTGCTCTGATATTTATGATTTCTTTCCTTCTACTGACTTTGGGTTTTCTTTGTTCTTTCGTTAGTTGTTCTAAATGTAGGGTTAGATTGTTTATTTGAGATTTTTCTTGTTTCTTGAAGTGAGATTGAATTGCTGTAAACTTCCCTCTTAGAACTGCTTTTGCTGTGTCCCATAGGTTTTGGGTCATCGTGCTTTCATTGCCATTTGTTTCTATGTATTTTTTTTATTTCTTCTATGATTTCCTTAGTGATCTCTTGGTTATTTAGTAGTGCACTGTTTAGCCTCCATGTATTTGTATGTTTTGCAGGGTTTTTTTTCTTCCTGTAATTGATTTCCAATCTCATAGCATTGTGGTCAGAAAAGATGCTTGATACAATTTCAATTTCCTTAAATTTTCCGAGGCTTCATTTGTGACCCAAGATGTGATCTATCCTGAAGAATGTTCCGTGTGCACTTCAGAAGAAACTGTATTCTGCCACTTTTGGGTGGAATGTTTTATAAATATCAATTATATCTATATGGTCTATTGTTTCATTTAAATCTTGTGTTTCCTTATTTATTTTCAATTTGGATAATCTGCCCACTGGTGTAAGTGGGGTGTAAAGTCCCCGACTATTATTGTGTTACTGTCAATTTCTCCTTTCATGGTTGTTAGCATTTGCCTTATGCATTGAGGTGCTCCTATGTTGGGTGCATAAATATTTATAATTGTTTTATCTTCTTCTTGGATTGATCCTTTGATCATTATGTACTGTCCCTTCTTATCTCTTGTAACAGACTTTATTTTAAAGTCTATTTTATCTGATACGAGTACTGCTAATCCAGCTTTCTTTTGATTTCCATTTGCAAGGAATATCTTTTTCCATCCCTTCCCTTTCAGTCTGTATGTGTTCCTAAGTCTTGTAGACAGCATATATACGGGTCTTGTTTTTGTATCCATTCAGCCAGTCTGTGTGTTTTGGTTGGGGCATTTAATGTATTTACATTCAAGGTTATAATTGACATGTATGTTCCTATTACCATTTTCTTGTTTTCAGTTTGTTTTTGTGGATCTTTATCTTCTCTTCTGTTTCCCACCTAGAGAAGATTCTTTTGCATTTGTTGTAAAGCTGGTTTGGTGGGGCTGAATTCTCTTAACTTTTTCTTGTCTGAAAAGCTTTTGATTTCTCTGTCAAATCTGAATGAGATCCTTGCTGGGTACAGTAATCTTGGTTGTAGGTTTTTCTCTTTCAACACTTTTAAGTATATCCTGCCACTCCCTTCTGGCCTGCAGAATTTCTGCTGAAAAATCAGCTAATAACCTTATGGTGATTCCCTTGTATGTCGTTTGGTGCTTTTCCATTGCTGCTTTTAATACTGTTTCTTTGTACTTGATTTTTTTTGTACTTAATTTTTAATAGCTTGATTAATATGTGTCTCAGAGTGTTTTTTCTTGTGTTTATCCTGTATGGGACTCTCTCTGCTTCCTGGACTTGATTGACTCTTTCCTTTCCCATGTTAGGGAAGTTTCCAACTGTAATCTCTTCAAATATTTTCTCAGACTCTTTCTGTTCCTCTTCTTCTTCTGGGACCCCTATAATTCGAATGCTGGTGCGTTTAGTGTTGTCCCAGAGGTCTCTGAGACTGTCCTCAATGTTTTTCATTGTTCCTTCTTTATTCTGCTCCTTGGCAGTTTTTTCCACCATTTTGTCTTCCAGCTCACTTATTAATTCTTCTGCCTCAGTTATTCTGTTATTGATTCCTTCTAGTGTATTTTTCATTTCAGTTATTGTGTTGTTCATCTGTTTGTTCTTTAGTTCTTTTGATCTTTGTTAAACATTTCTTGTATTTTCTCAGTCCATGCCTCCATTGTATTTCCGAGATTCTGGATCGTCTTTACTATCATTACTCTGAATTATTTTTCAGGTAGATTGCCTATTTCCCCTTCATTTATATGGTCTTGTAGGTTTTTACCTTGCTCCTTCACCTGTGACATATTGTTTTGCGGTGTCATTTTTTTTTTTCTTTTTTTATGAGTGGGATTGTGTTCCTGTCTTACTTGTTGTTGGCCCGAGGCTTACAACACTGGAGTTTGTAGGCTGTTGGGTAAAGCTGGGTCTTGGTGCTGAGATGAGGATCTCCATGAGACCTCACTCCAATGAATATTCCCTGGGGTCTGAGGTTCTCTGTTAGTCTAGTGGTTTGGACTCAGGGCTCCAAAGGCAGGAACTTCGGCCCAACCCCCGGCTCGTGAACCAATATCCCTCAAGCTGCGTGGGGCGGTGGTTCACTCGGGGGTTCCTCCCATCTCCTTGGGCATCTGGGTCCCCGCCAGAGGCCTGCAAGTGCCCTAGTTGTGGGGAGATGTGAACTCAGCCTCATTCCGCAGCACCATCTTCTGTGTGCTCTTCTATTATTCTTTTTGTTTTTATTTTTTATTTACTTTTCTTTTTATCCTTTTCTTTTTAATACATTTTTTATTTTATTTTTTTCTATTTGTACTGTACTTTTTTGTTATATTGTATTTTCTTTTTGTTTTCCTTTCTTTTGCTTATGTTTTATCTTCTTTTTAACTATATTTTCCATTTTTCTATTTTTTTTTTTTTTTTTTTTTTTCTTTTTGTGGTATGCGGGCCTCTCACTGTTGTGGCCTCTCCCGTTGCGGAGCACAGGCTCCGGACGCGCAGGCCCAGCGGCCATGGCTCACGGGCCCAGCCGCTCCGCGGCATATGGGATCCTCCCAGACCGGGGCACGAACCCGTATCCCCCGCATCGGCAGGCGGACTCTCAACCACTGCGCCACCAGGGAGGCCCCATTTTTCTATTTTTACTTTACTTCTTTGTTTTGTATTTTTCCCTTTTGTTTTCAACTTTCGTTTTGACTTTTTATCATTTTTGTGTTTCTTGTATGCTTTCTTTACCTTTTTTTAGTATGCTTTCTCTGTTTGATTTGCTTTTGGTTTTTTGTTTTTGTTAGTCTAGTTTTTAGCGTTTGTTTTCATTTGGGGGTTTGTTTATTGGTTTGCTTGCTCTCTTTTTTGTTTTCCAAATTTTTTTCTTTTCTTTTTGTGAGTGTCTGTGTTTCTTTGTGTTTTTGTCTGTTTACTTTTGCTTTTACCATTTGTCGTGGGATCTTGTATGTTCATTTTCTTTTCTTTCCTTTTCTTCTGTACCATGCACCTTGCAGTGTCTTGGTGCTCTGGCCAGGGAGTGGGCCTGAGCCTCTGAGGTGGGAAAGCCAAGTCCAGGATATTGGACCACCAGAGAACTCGCAGCTTCAGGGAATATTAATCAGCAAGAGCTCTCCCAGAGGGCTCCATTTCAACACTAACACCCAGCTCCACCCAAAGGCCAGCAAGCTCCAGTGCTGGACGCCTCATGCCAAACAACTAGCAAGGCAGGAACATAACACCTCCCATTAGCAAACAGGCTGCCTAAGGTCGTTCTAAGCTCACACGAGACCCCAAAACCCACCCCTTGCCACAGCCCTGCCCACCAGAGGGACGAAACCAAGCTGCACCCACCAGAACACAGACACCAGTCCCCTGACCAGGAAGCCTACACAAGCCAGTGGACCAACCTCACCCACTGGGGGCAGACACCAGAAGTAAGAGGGACTATGAACCTACAGCCTGCGGAAAGGAGACCCCAAACACAGTAAGTTAAATAAAATGAGAAGACAGAGAAATATGCTGCAGATGAAGGAGCAAGGTAAAAACCTACACCACCAAACAAATGAACAGGAAATAGGCAGTCTACCTCAAAAAGAATTCAGAATAATGATCCTAAAGATGATGGAAAACCTCGGAAATAGAATGGAGAAAAGAAACGTTTAGCATGGACCTAGAAGAACTAAAGAGCAAGCAAACAGTGATGAACAGCACAATAACTGAAATTAAGAACACTCTAGGGCTTCCCTGACGGCGCAGTGGTTGAACGTCCGCCTGCAGACGCAGGGGACACGGGTTCGTGCCCCGGTCCGGGAAGAATCCACATGCCGCGGAGCGGCTGGGCCCGTGAGTCATGGCCGCTGAGCCTGCGTGTCCAGAGCCTGTGGTCCGCAACGGGAGAGGCCCCAACAGTGAGAGGCCCGCATACCACCACCAAAAAAAAAAAGAACACTCTAGAAGGAATCAATAGCAGAATAACTGAGGCAGAAGAATGGATAAGGGTGCTGGAAGATAGAATGGTGGAAATAACTGCCGAGGAGTAGAATAAAGGAAAAAGAATGAAAAAGAAATTGAGGACAGTCTCAGAGAACTCTGTGACGCATTAAACACACCAACATTTGAATTATAGGAGTCCCAGAAGAGGAAGAGAAAGAGAAAGGGTCTGAGAAAATATTTGAAAACATTGCAGTCAATAACTTCCCTAACACAGGAAAGGAAAGAGTCAATCAAGTTTGGGAAGGGGAGAGAGTCCCATATAGGAGAAACACAAGGAGAAACACTCCGAGACACATACTAATCAAACTATTAAAAATTAAATTCAAAGAAAAAATATTAAAATCGGCAAGGGAAAAGCAACAAATGACATTCAGGGGAATCCCCATAAGGTTATTAGCTGATTTTTCAGCAGAAACTCTGAAGGCCAGAAGTGAGTGGCATGATATATTTACAGTGATGAAAGGAAAAAACCTACAACCGAGATTACTCTAACCAGCAAGGATCTCATTCAGATTCGACAGAGAAATCAAAAACTTTACAGACAAGCAAAACCTAAGAGAATTCAGCACCACCAAACCAGCTCTACAACAAATGCTAAAGGAACTTCTCTAAGCAGGAAACACTGGAGAAGAAAAGGACCTAAAAGAGAAAAAAACAAAAACAATTAGGAAAATGGTAACAGGAGCATACATATCAAGAATTACCTTAAATGCAAATGGATTAAATGCTCCAACCAAAAGACAGAGACTGGCTGAATAGATAGAAAAACAAGACCATACACATGCTGTCTACAAGAGACCCACTTCAGACCTAGGGACACATACAGACTGAAGGTGAGGGGATGGAAAAAGATATTCCCTGCAAATGGAAATCAAAAGAAAACTGGAGAAGCAGTAGGCATATAAGGTAAAATAGACTTCGAAATAAAGAATGTTACAAGAGAGAAGGAAGGACACTAAATAATGATCAAGAGATCAATCCAAGAAGGAGATATAATAATTATAAATATATATACACACCCAACGTAAGAGCATCTCAATACATAAGGCAAATGCTAACAGCTATAAAAGGGGAAATAGACAGTAACACAATAATAGTGGGGGACTTTAACACCTCACTTACACCAAAGAACAGATCATCCAGACAGAAAATTAATAACGAAATACAAGCTTTAAATGACACAACAGACCAGATAGATTTAATTATATTTATAGGAAATTCTACCCGAAAACAGCAGATTACACTTTCTTCTCAAGTGCACACAAAACATTCTCCAGGATAGATTACGTCTTGGGTCACAAATCAAGCCTTGGAGAATTTAAGAAAATTGAAATCGTATCAAGCATCTTTTCTGACCACAACATTATGAGATTAGAAATCAATTACAGGAAAAAAAACTGAAAAACCACAAACACATGGAGGCTAAACAATATGCTACTAAATAACCAAGAGATCACTGAAGAATTCAAAGAGGAAATTAAAAAATACCTAGAAACAAATAACAATGAAAACACGACGACCCAAAAATTATGGGATGCAGCAAAAGCAGTTCTAAACAGAAGTTTATACCAATACAATCCTACCTCAAGAAACAAGAAAAATCTCAAATAAACAACCTAACCCTACACTTAGAACAACTAGCAAAAGAAAAAAGAAAACCCAAAGTCAGAAGAAATCATAAAGATCAGAGCAGAAAGCAAATTAAATAGAAACAAAGAAAACAACAGCATAGATCAATAAAACTAAAACCTGATTCTTTGAGAAGATAAACAAAATTGATAAACCTTTAGCCAGACTTATCAAGAAAAAAAAGCAGAAGACTCAAAGCAATAAAATTAGAAATGAAAACCTATAAGTTACAACTGACACCTGAGAAATACAAAGTGTCATTAAGAGACTGCTATATGCAACAATATGCCAATAAAATGCAGAACCTGAAAGAAATGGCCAAATTCTTAGAAAGGTATAACCTTCCAAGACTGAACCAAGAATAAATAGAAAATATGAACAGACCTATCACAAGTAATGAAATTGAAATTGTGATTAAAAATCTTGCAACAACAATAGTCCAGGACTAGATGGCTTCACAGGTGAATTCTATCAAACATTTAGAGAAGAGCTAACACCAATCCTTCTCAAACTCTTCCAAAATTGCAGAGGAAGGAACACTCCCAAACTCATTCTACAAGGCCAGCATCACCCTGATACCAAAACCAGGCAAAGATATTACAAAAAAAGAAAATTACAGACAAATATCACTGATGAATATAGATGCAAAAGTCCTGAACAAAATACTAGCAAACAGAATCCAACAACTAATTAAAAGGATCATATACCATGATCAAGTGGGATTTATCCCAGGGATGCAAGGATTCTTCAATATATGCAAATCAACCAATGTGATACACCATATTAATAAATTGATGAATAAAAACCATATGATCATCTCAATAGATGCAGAAAAAACTTTTGACAAAATTCAACACCCATTTATAATAAAAAACTCTCCACAAAGGGGGCATAGAGGGAACCTACCTCTACTTAATAAAGGCCATATATGACAAACCCACAGCAAGCATCATACACAATGGTGAAAAATTGAAAGCATTTCCACTAAGATCAGAAAAAAGACAAGAATGTCAACTCTCTCCACTATTATTCAACATAGTGTTGGAAGTCCTAGCCACAGCAGTCAGAGAAGAAAAAGAAATAAAAGGAATACAAATTGGAAAAGAATAAGTAAAACTGTCACTGTTTGCAGATGACATGATACTATACATAGAAAATCCTAAAGATGCCACCAGAAAACTACTAGAGCTAAACAATGACTTTGGTAAAGTTATAGGATACAAAATTAATGCACAGAAATCTCTTGCATTCCTATACACTAACAACAGAAGATCAGAAAGAGCAATTAAAGAAACAATCCCATTCAGCATTACAACAAAAAGAATAAAATACCTAGGAATAAGCCTACCTAAGGAAGTAAAAGACCTGTAGTCAGAAAACACTGATGAAAGAAATCAAAGATGACATAAATAGATGGAGAAATATACCACATTCTTGGATTGGAAGAATCAATACTGTTAAAATGACTATACTACCAAAAGCAATCTTCAGATTCACTGCAATCCCTATCAAATTACCAATGGCATTTTCCACAGAACTAGAACAAAAAATCTTAAAACTTGTGTGGAGACACAAAAGACCCCAAATAGCCAAAGCAATCTTGAGAAAGAAAAACAGAGTTGGAGGAATCAGTCTCCTCAACTTCAAACTATACCAGAAAGCTGCAGTAATCAAAACAGTATGGTACTGGCACAAAAGCAGAAATGTAGATCAGTGGTACAGGATTGAATGCCCAGAGATAAACCCATGCACATATGGTCACCTAATTTACAACAGAGGAGGCAAGAACATACAATGGAGAATAGACAGCCTCTTCAATAAGTGGTGCTGGGAAAACTGGACAGGTACATGTAAAAGAATGAAATTAGAACACTACCTAACACCATACGCAAAAGTAAACTCCAAATGGATTAAAGACCTAAATGTAAGACTGGACACTATTAAACTCTTAGAGGATAACAGAGGAAAAACACTCTTCGACATAAACCACAGCAGGATCTTTTTTGACCCACCTCCTAGGGTAACGGAAATAAAAAGAAAAATAAACAAATGGGACTTAATTAAACTTAAAAGCTTTTGCACAGCAAAGGAAACCATAAAGAAGACAAAAAAGACAACACTCAAAATGGGAGAAAATATTTGCAAATGAAACAACACACCAAGGATTAATCTCTAAAATATACAAACAGCTCATGGAGCTCAATATCAAAAAAACAAAGAAACCAATAAAAAATGGGCAGAAGACCTAAATAGACATTTCTCCATAGAAGACATACAGATGGCTAAGAGACACATGAAAAGATGCTCAACATCACTAATAATTAGAGAAATGTAAATCAAAACTACAATGAGGTATTACCTCACACTGGTCAAAATGGCCATCATTAAAAAATCTACAAACAGTAAATGCTGGAGAGGGTGTGAAGAAAAGGGAACACTTTTGCACTGTTTCTGGGAATGTAAATTGATACAGGCACTATGGAGAACAGTATGGAGGTTCCTTAAAAAACTAAAAATAGAACTACCAAATGACCCAATACTGGGCATATACCCCGAGAAAACCATAATTCAAAAAGACACATGCGGGCTTCCCTGGTGGCGCAGTGGTTGGGAGTCCGCCTGCCGATGCAGGGGACGCGGGTTCGTGCCCCAGTCCAGGAAGATCCCACATGCCGTGGAGTGGCTAGGCCCATGAGCCATGGCTGCTGAGCCTGTGTGTCCGGAGCCTGTGCTCTGCAACGGGAGAGGCCACAGCAGTGAGAGGCCCGCGTACCGCAAAAAAAAAAAAAAAAAAAAAGACACATGCACCCTAATGTTCTCTGCAGCACTGTTTACAATAGCCAAGACATGGAAGAAACCTAAATGTCTATCTACAGAGGAACTGATAAAGAAGATATGGTACATATATACAATGGAATATTACTCAGGCAGAAAAAGGAATGAAATTGGGTCATTTTTAGAGACGTGGATGTACCTAGAGACTGTCATACAGAGTGAAGTCAGAAAGAGAAAAATAAATATCGTATATTAATGCATATATTGTGGAATGTAGAAAAATGGTACAGATGAACCGGTTTGCAAGGCAGAAATAGAGACACAGATGTAGAGAACAAACGCATGGACACCAAGTGGGGAAGGGGGTGGTGGGATGAATTGGGAGATTGCAATTGACATATATATATATATTAATATGCATAAAATAGATAACTCATGAGAACCTGCTGCATAGCACAGGGCACTTCACTTTGCTGTACAGTAGAAACTAACATAACATTGTAAAACAACTACACCCCAATTAAAATTTAAAAAATAAATGAAATAGAGATGAAGAATACAATAGAAAAGATCAAAGAAACTAAAAGCTTGTTCTCTGAGAAGCTAAAGAACTTGATAAACCTTTAGCCAGATTCATCAAAAAAAAAGATAGAGGACTCAAATCAATAAAATTAGAAATGAGAAAGAAGTTACAACTGACACCCGAGAAATACAAAGGGTCATAAGAGACTTCTATAAGCAACTATACGCCAATAAGATGGACAACTTTGAAGAAATGGACAAATTCTTAGAAAGATACAACCTCCCAAGACTGAACCAGGAGGAAATAGAAAATATGAAGAGACCAATCACAAGCACTGAAACTGAAACACTGATTAAAAAACTTTCACCAAACAAAGATGGCTTCACAGACAAATTCCATCAAACATTTAGAGAAGAGTTAACACCAATCCTTCTCAAACTCTTCCAAAAAACTGCAGAGGAAGGAACACTCCCAAACTCACTCTATGAGGCCACCATCACCCTGATATCCAAACCAGACGAAAATATCACAAAAAGATTACAGGCCAATATCACTGATTAACACAGACGCAAAAACCCTCAACAAAATACTAGCAACCAAATCGAACAACACATTAAAAGGATCATAAACCATGATCAAGTGGGATTTATCCCAGGGATGCAAGGATTCTTCAATATCTGAAAATCAATCAGTGTGACACACTACATTAACAAACTGAAGAAGAAAAACCATATAATTATTTCAATAGATGCAGAAAAAGCTTTTGACAAAATTTAACACCCATTTATGATAAACAAACTTCCCAGAAAGTGGGATAGAGGGAACCTACCTCAATATAATAAAGGCCATATATGACAAACCACAGCTAACATCATTCTCAATGGTGAAAAACTGAAGGCGTTTCCTGTAAGATCAGGAACAAGACAAGTATGTCCACTCTTGGCACTTTTATTCAATATAATTTTGGAAGTTCTAGTCATGTCAATCAGAGAAGAAAAAGAAATAGAAGGAATCCAAATTGGAAAAGTATAAGTAAAACTATCACTGTTTGCACATGGCATGATACTACACATAGGAAGTCATAAGACGCTACCAGAATACTACTAGAGCTCATCAACGAATTTGTTAAAGTTGCAGGATACAAAATTAATATACAGAACTCTCTTGCATTCCTATACACTAACAATGAAAGATCAGGGAGATCAGGAAGAGAAATCATGAAACAATACCATTTACCACTGCATCAAAAAGAATAAAATACTAGCAATAAACCTACCTAAGGAGGCAAAAGACCTGTACTCAGAACACTATAAGACACCAATGTAAGAAATCAAAGGTGACACAAACAGATGGAGAGATACACCATGTTCTTGGATTGGAAGAATAAATAGTGTCAGAATGACTATACCCAAAGCAATCTACAATCGATACCTATGAAATTAACAGTGGCATTTTTCACAGAATTAGAACAAAAAATTTTACAATTCGTATGGAAACACAAAAGACACTGAATAGCCAATGCAGTCTTAAGAAAGAAAAACAAAGCTGGAGGAATGAGTCTCCCTGACTTCAGACTGTACTACAAAGCTTCAGTCATCAAAACAGTATGGTACTGACTCAAAAACAGAACTATAGATCAATGCAACAGGATAGAAAGCCAGAAGTAAACCCTCAAACCTATGGTCAATTAATCAATGACAAAGGTGGCAGGACAATACAACGGAGAAAAGACAGTCTTTTCAATATATGGTGCTGGGAAAACTGGACAGCTACATGTAAAAAATATAATTAGAACATTCTTTAACGCCATACACAAAAATAAAATCAAGATGGATTAAAGATCTAAATGTAATACTGGATACTATACAACTCTCTGAGGAAAACAGGCAAAACTCTCTTTGACATAAATCGCAGAAAGATCTCTTTCGATCCATCTCCTAGAGTAATGGAAATAAAAACAAAAATAAATAAATGGGACCTAATTTAACTCAGATTTCTGCACAGGAAAGGAAACCACAAGCAAAATGAAAAGAGAAGCCACAGAATGGGAGAAAATATTTGCAAACGAAGCGACCAAGAAGAAATTAATCTCCAAAATTTACAAACAGCTCATGCACCTCAAAAGAACAAACAACCCAGTCAAAAAATGGGCAGGAGATCTAAACAGATATTACTCCAGAGAAGACATACAGATGGCCAAGAGGCATATGAAAGTATGCTCAACATCACTAATTATTAGAGAAATGCAAATCAAAACTACAATGAGGTATCACCTCACACCAGTCAGAATGGCCATCTTCAAAAAGTCTACGAACAATAATTGCCGGAGAGGGTGTGGAGAAAAGGGAACTCTCCTACACTGTTGGTTTACCAATGTAAATTGGTACAGCCACTATGGAGAAAAGTATGAATGTTCCTTAGAAAACTACAAATAGAGCTACCATATGATCCAGCAATCCCTCTCTAGGGCATATATACGAAGAAAACATGTTTCGAAAGGATACATACACCCCAATGTTCATTGTGCTGTTTACAATAGCCAAGACATGGAAGAAACCTAAATGCCCATCTACAGAGGAATGAATAAAGATGTGGTACATATATACAATGGAATATTACTCAGCCATTAAAAAGAATAAAATAATGCCATTTGCAGTAACATGGATGGACCTGGAGATTACTATACTAAGTGAAGGAAGTCAGACAGAGAAAGAGAAATATCATATGATACTGCTTATATGTGGAATCTAAAAAAAAATGATACAAATGAACTTATTTACAAAACAGAAACAGACTCACAGACTTAGAGAACAGACTTACGGTTACAGGGGGAGAGAGGGGAGGGGAGGATATATTGGGAGATTGGGATTGACATATATATGTATATTGACATACACTACTATATATAAGATAGATAACTAATAAGGACCTACTGTATAGCACAGGCAACTCTGCTCAACATTCTGTAATAACCTAAATGGGAAAAGAATTTGAGAAAAATAGATATATGTATATGTATGACTGAATCCCTTTGCTGTACACCTGAAAGTAACACAACATTGTAAATCAACTATAGTCCAATATAAAATGAAATTTTTAAAAAATTCATTTCTGTTTCTTATCAGGATCCAGGAAATCTGCATCACTGTAATCCTAAAATTTGTATTCCTTGCAGTCAAAACTTTTTAAAACTTTCCAAATATTTGTCATTTGGACAATGTTAAACTTCTGCTTTCCTTTCCAGTCGATGTATGTCCAATCATACAGAAGCACCAAACCTGGGCATCTAAATATTCCTGTGATAATTAATATCGCCACATTGATCTGATGAGTTAACATATCTTATCAATGTCATATTGGAGCCTAAAAGGCACACATGGAATGTTCCATTAAAAAGCAGTAGCTTAGAAACTATAGAAGCTTACTTTGTGTTATTTAATAATAGTAATATTCACCCTGGAGGTCCCTCAACTACTTAGGAATCCTTTTGAAAACATTTTAGGAATACTTTTTAAACCGCTGAAAAATTATAGATAGCACCTAAGAGAGAAAGAAGACTCTCAAATTCCAGTAAAAGGCCTGAATATTTCAAACAGTTTGCTGGAACAAAGTGAAACAAAGAAATCTCCCCAGATGTCAACCTCTTCCCTGGAGATCAAGAGGATTGGACATGGACAGGAGCAAGGAGGAGTGTTCCTCTAAGTTCTGAATCTGCAGGAGAGCTTTTTCTTGATTGATTAAAGAAGAAAAAATGGCTAAGAATTAAAGCAATTTGGCCAGATGAGAGAACAGGTTCATAATGACTTTTTCCTCCTCCTTAAGACATTTTATGACTATTTCACACATGTGGGAATACACTGGCTTCTTCAGCACAATCTTCATTTTAGACTTTGAACCTGTGAAGAGTTCTTCCATATGAACAACATGCAATGAAGACTAAATATTTTAAACAGAAGTTAATGCTGCATTATGATAAATCTCAAATAATTTCAAATATTCAATAATATACATGCATATTATCACACTGCTTTTTATCAAAGTTTGGTTCACATTGTGCTATATACCCCAGTGCTCATACTGATTAAAAAAAAAAACTATTTCCTTTGTTCCTCTTTATTGTCTTAGTTTGCACAGTCTGATATAACAAAATACCATAGACTAGGTGGCTTATAAACAACAGAAATTTATTTCTCACAATTCTGAAGGCTGAGAAGTCCAAGATGAAGGCAACAGAAGATTTGCTGTCTGGTGAGGACCCCAATTCCTGACTCACAGACAGCCGTCTTTTTACTGTGTCCTCACATGGCAGAAGAGATAAGGAATCTCTCTGGGGTCCCAATTATATGAGCACTAATCCCATTCATGAGGGCTCTACCCTCATTACTAATCACATCCCAAAGGTCTCATCTCCAAATACCATCACACTGGGGATTAAGTTCCAGCACATGAATTTTGGGGGGCCATAAACCTTCAGTCTATGGCAATTAAAAACAATTGTCCTGAAGCTCAAGTTTCTTGCATTTTCCTAAGTTTCTGAGACCTCTGCCTCACCTGAGGGTTCTTCTTTTTGTCTCTGAGCCTGGTGCTAAAGGGTTCATAGCAATAAAATTCTGAGTCAAGGGCTGTAGAATGGAACCAGCCTGAAGGGTCTGACTGAAGGCAGTGGATATCAGGTTCTGAGGTAGGACAGCAGTACCCAGGGATATCCTTCCTGGAACACACCTTCCTCTACATTTGGCCACTTTGGAGATCAAACTTCCAGGTGGACCATTACTAGTTTTGTCCTCACTCATTCTTACAGAATAATAGATGTTATATATATTTTATTTTAAAAATAAAAGGAAGAGGAGAAGGATACTTCTTGGAAGTATCACTTGTACTGTATGTTATTCCCTTTGCTCTCTTGATCCTCATCACAGTCAGAATTCATTTCTACCCTCCTGTGACCGGCAAGTTTCCTGCAGAGCCTTCTCATACCCCCCTGGAATTCTATTTGCCCCCAAAGGTAATTAGGTCGGCTCTTTTTCTTTTTTTTTAAATAAAAAGTAGAAAAGTGAATGCCAACAATTTATAAGAAGCACCAGATAATTATTAGAAACATCAGTTTCCACCTCTGACCTACTGAATCAGAATCCATGAGAGGGACCCAGGAATCTCTACTTTTAATAGGAACCCCAAGTGATATTTTCCTTAGGTAACTTTAGGACACACTGAAGAAAGTCATAGTACTTCTGGTTTTATATATGTGATGACCATATAATTTACCATCTAAACAGGACAGTTTTGAAAGGAAAAGCAGGGCTGTTAATAATTCATTGGCCCAACTAGCAAAAACTGGGACAATTCTGGGCAAATCAGGACACATGGTCATCCTAGTTATAGATCACTATCTTCATCTCCACCTAGATCCTTTATTTCTGTAACAGTTTTATGGAGATATGTTTCATATATCATGCAATTCACCTATTTAAAATGTCCAGTGCAATGTTTTCTTAGAGTATATTCAGAAACTTTTACGACCATCACCACAATTTTAGAACATTTTCATCATCCCTGAAAGGAACCCTGTAACCTTTAGCAGTCACCCTCACCTCCCCACGCCCCTTCCCAAAACCTAAGCAACTACTCTTCTCCTTTCTGTCTCTATAGATCTGCCTGTTCTTGAAATTTTCTAGAAATGGAATCATATGATAGGCGGTCTTTTATGACTTGCTTATTTCACTTGGTATAATGTTTTCAACGTTCCATGTTATAGCATGTATCACTACTTCATTCCTTTTCGGTGCTGAATAATATTCCACTGTATGGATATAGTCATCTATTCACCAGCTGATAGACATTTAGGCTGTTTCCACTTTTTGGCTATGAACATTTGTGTAGAAGTTTTTGTGTGGACATATATTTTTATTCCTCTCGGGTATATACCAACACCACCCCCCTTCTTCTGTCACCCCTACCTTGGAAGACTCTAATGAAGAGTTTTCACAAGCCTTGTACAAGAGCAAGAAATCAGTAGGAAGGACTGAAAGGCAGAAAACTATGTTACTTAGATTAAATGAAATAGCTATTCTGTTTCAAAAATACATTTATTCCCTTTCTAGCAATGACCCAAATACCTGTTCAGAAGTTAAAGTGGTTGAGAAAGAGACACAGGCAGGGAAGGAACTAACCTTAAGGATCAGCAAACATCCCTGCTGGGCTACCAAAGATCCTTCTTTCAGAGTTTAAACTCATTCATTTAAAGGCAAATGGACTAATACATCAAAGCTAATATAATAGTTGCAAAAAGCTCCTGGGTCTTTGTTCTCTGACCAAATATTTGCATTCTGTGTCTTGAATCAAAACTTTTAATTTCTCGTGTTAATGGTTTACTCACTGATGACTTCTTTAATTTGGTCTTTTTCATGACACTTGCAGGCTGAGCTTTCAGGAGATGTATTTAACCTTATAAAGATCTACAAATAGGTGTAATGGTCTTATGTGAGGAGAGACGCAGTAAAGTTAGTTGTGTTAAAGTAAAATCAATACCTACAGAAGAGAAAATTAGAAAGAAACTGCTGGTTTTCCTTTCCTCTTTTTTTTCCTTTTTCCTGTCACTAGTCCGTACAAGGTTGGAACTCTAAGAACCATTATATTATAAAAGTCTCCAGGTTTCCATTCTAATGGGTTCCAGGTTTTCCTGCTATGGGGATGAAACTAGCAGACTTGAGTAAATCCTTATTTATTTGTCCCAAAGGCCAGGCAGTACTCTTTCTTCTCTGGTGCTGGTTTCTATTCACTCTCTGCTTCTTCTCAGGTTCTTTTGCTGCCCATCATTAATCTTTCAAGCTACAGCTGGTGGGTTCAGAACAAAACCATCAGAGGAGCTGAAAAATGAAATATTTACCTGCAGCAATGGGGAAAAAGGCCTATCAACCTTGTCCCTTCAATGCAATCACATTTTTATTTTATTTTATTCACTTTCTAGATAGAAGACAGAATACATGCATACTCACACACACACACACATATATATTCCCTCTTTGTGTTAATATATTATTATTATTATTTTTACTATCTAACCTCATTTGTAATGAGGTGTAATATATAGAGCTCAGTTAGTTACCATGGAGACACTAGTCCTCTGTTTCTTATCACAGAGCCACACTATCGTCTGGTGTCAGCCAAGGAGGGATGACAAAGGCCTTCCCAAGATCCTAGCCCTGCAATTACTGAGCAATCAAGCACCCCTTTTAATAGCGCACATCCAGGTATACATGGCACCTCACTCAGCACTGTCTTCTCTTCTTCCTTTTTAAACTTACACAGCAGGATGCAGTTACCAAGAAAAGATATCTTCCTCTGTTAGATGGTCTGTTTATTCAGGATTTCAATGATATTCTTTGGTTTATCTAATAAAGCTTACTAGCTACCATCCTCTTTATTTTGAAATCTCCCATATTTTTTAACTTCAACAAGTATTATTTCCTTCTATATATACAGTGATCTTCCTTTTAAGTGTTAATCTGTTTTTATGGTTTGTCATTAACTGATGAAATGAAGGAGTGGATAAATGAAAATCAAAGTCTCTAAATTTCTTCTTACTCCAGACTTTTCCCTATCTTCTCTAGCCAAATCACTAAACCTATCAAAAAAAAATTTAAAACATGAATGACTGGTGTTCTTTCTTTAGCTTCTGGTGGTGGTATAAATGAGAAGCTAAATGGATCAAACACATATAATAGGAGAAACAAAAAAACCTAGTTTTTCTTCAAGGATTTTTAACTTATTTGCGAGTTGGCATGACTTCTCCAGAGATGACTGACTCTGGAGATGCTCTGACTCAGATGTTCTAAACTCACTTGAAAATCTGGGGTGAAACAGGGTATACAGGTATGCCCTGAGGCATTCTAATTGAACTCAGTCTGTTATTGTATTATAGATAGGCTTCTTACAAGAACAGCTAAGTTTTGCCTTGTGTAGTATCTATGATGCCATAAAATATATAGTTGTCTTTGATTCAGTTCAAAAAGTCTAAAACTTTGCTAACATGGCCTTTTCCTTGGAAGGAGGAATGTTCAGGTGTTTTAAAAAGCATGATTGGAACTTCCCTGGTGGCGCAGTGGTTAAGAATCCGCCTGCCAATGCAGGGGACACGGGTTGGAGCACTGGTTTGGGAAGATCCTACCTGCTGCGGAGCAACTAAGCCTGTGTGCCACAACTACTGAGCCTGCGTGCCACAGCTACTGAAGCCCAAGTGCCTAGAGCCCATGCTCCACAACAAGAGAAGCCACTGCAATGAAAAGTCCGCGCACCGCAATGAAGAGTAGCCCCTGCTCGCCACAACTAGAGAAAGCCTGCACGCAGCAATGAAGACCCAATGCAGCCAAAAATAAACTAAAAAAAAAAAAGCATGATCATTGTTGGGTGGGGAGAAATGGAAACACTGAGAAACTAAAAATGTCTATGATATGATCACTGCTCTAAAAAAACTTAAACTGGGGAAACAAGCCTTTAAGCTTATATGCAAGGTTCAATAATATGAATTAAACAGCAAAAAGTATCTAACAGCATAGTGGGGGGAAGAACAAAGATCAATCAAGTCCAGAGTTAGTAAGATTTACTGGAAGGGGTGAGATTTAAGATTGGTCTTGAAGGATGAAAGAAAAGAGAAAAAAGCATCTAGGCAAGGAAAATAGCAGATGCTAAAATGTGACAGTGGGAATGGTCATGGTCTTCTCAGAGGACCATGATAACATTAGCATTACTGAAACAAACTTATTCTTGGGTTTCAAGAAAACTTCTAGAATCAGTTCAGATGATGATGTTAGTTTCCTCCTATTATATGACTACCTCCAACCCCACAAAGGTTCTTCTATTCTCCCTTTACTAGAAAAGCAAGAGAAAAAGAAAGAGAGAAAAGGGAGGGAGGGAGGAAGGGAGAAAAGGACAGGGAAGGATGGAAGAGGTGGGAAAAGAGGAGGGAGTCAGGGGAGGGTAGGAGAGGAGGGAGGGGGGAAAAGAAAAGAAAATGGGAGAGGGAGAGAGGGAGGGAAAGAAGAGAGAGAGAACAACTGTACTCAAAATTACACAATAAAGAAAAAGCAGAGGTTGCCTTTTTTTTTTTTTTCAGGTAGAGAACAAAGTGGGTTTCTGCAGGTGGAGTATGAACACATTCTCTGTTATATGATCCCCATATACCAGGAATGTCATTAGTGAGACAGAAATGAATGACCAGAGACTTGCCAAATGCAGCTCAGGAGATCAAGGGCTACATACTCACACATTTTCACCTATGCTCTGGAATCCTTGGCATAGCTACACCGTGTATAGGCTTTGTCAGGAGCTTGACAGGAGCCTGAATTAATACTAGGTTTTTAGTAGACCACTGGCTCCTGGCATTCTTGTTACCAAAAGATGGTCTCATAAATATACAATTTCTTTCAGCTGGACACGGAAGAGAAAGATATTTGATCAGTGGAATGAACTGAGGGAAAAGCCAACATAAAAGTTTATTGGGGGCCTCCCTGGTGGCGCAGTGGTTGAGAGTCCGCCTGCCGATGCAGGGGATACGGGTTCGTGCCCCGGTCTGGGAGGATCCCATATGCCGCGGAGCGGCTGGGCCCGTGAGCCATGGCCTCTGGGCCTGCGCGTCTGGAGCCTGTGCTCCGCAACGGGAGAGGCCACAACAGTGAGAGGCCCGCATACCGCAAAAAGAAAAAAAAAAAAAAAAAAAAAAAAAAAAAAAAGTTTATTGGGGTTTACTGGGAGGTGACTGGAAGGAATGAAGATGTTCATGATAACAGTAAGTGCTCCATAACCATGATCTATTCTATGTGCCTAGTGCTATGCTAAACACGCTGTGTGCATGATCTCATGTAATCCTTACAACCCTATGAGATCAACCTCCACATGTTATAGAAGAGGAAACTGGGGTTCAAGAGAGGTAACATAACCTGCCCAAATTCACATGTGACATTGACCTAATGGAACACAATGGCCTGAATCTATTATAACAAAGGCAGAATTTGTTTCAAAAGATATAATTACTATAGTATGTATTTCTTCAGCATCTTCCTCTCCACCATTTTCTTTGATAAGATTATAATGAAAAGGTATAAAAGAAATAATCTCTATTTCCTCTGTAAATTTTATCAAAATGTAATCATTGGGGAGAATATTTCTGAATAGTCAAAGGAGGAGGAATGGAGGCATGGTATTCAAAGGTAAAGATTTCTAAGGACACTAAGGGAAAGTGGTAAAACAGTCAAGATAATTCTGTTCTTTAAAATGGCTCATCTTGTCTTTTTAGCTATGAAAGGACATATGCAAAAATAAAACTTTATAAGTAAAGAGATTTTAGCATTTCCTATCTTCTCTCATTCATTTGTCATGCTGTGGCTATAAGATTACAAGTTCCAAGGATCTTTACTTACTATATGACTTGGACTTCTTGTCATTCCTTGAATAAGCCAAGTTTGTTCCTGTCAGAGTCTTCACAATGCTTGTTCCCCCCACCTGGAATTTATGGCAGACTTCTCAACACCCGTGGCTCTGGTTCAGCTATCAGATCCTCAGACTGACCTTTCCTGACTAACCTATTTTAAATGTTTCTCCTTGTTCCCTGCCCACAACTCACAATCTTCCTCATACTCTATTTCAATAGCCTGCTTTTTTCTCTTCACAGCACTTAACACTTTCTGAACTTCTTTATTAATTCATTTTTGTTATGCATTTTTCTTTTATTTATATATTTATGCATAAAATTTTATGTTTTAGTCATTACTATTTTCTAGTACTTATAAAAAGTAGTTGGGACATAGTATGCACTTGGTAAACATTTGTTGAGTGAATGAATGACCACTATATCCGTCAATGGGGACAATCCTAAAGGAGATACATTTGGTGATGCTTCACAATGTAGCAAGTGCTTACATATACTTCAGTAATCAATATCCCACAGGAGGTTATTCTGCTTAACAACTGGTTATATTAAAACACCTATAAACCAGGGAATTCTGTTTGCTATCAGGAGTCTTATTTGCTTGAAGGCCCTCAGCTTAATTTAAATTCTTGGCATGTTGTGTGCCCAGTTACTGCTCAAATTCCTTTCAAAGCACTGGTAAGAAGGACAGTCAGTAGAATGTAGAAGAGTAACAAAATGTGTTATTTCAAAGAGTTTTGGAGTTTTTATTGCCATTTCTAACAGACAGTAAAGTTCTTGCTTTCATTTGCCAGAAATGTCCCTGAAAAAAATGAAGTTTTTATTTCTGCTTTTCAGACTAGTACAAGTTTGCTGCCCTGAATAGCTTCAAGATAACATCATGTGCTAGAGACTGAATATTTGTGTTCCCCCCAAATTTGTATGCTGAAACCTATTCCCTCAATGTGGTAGTGTTAGAAGCTGAGGCCTTTGGGAGATGTTTAGGTCATAAGGGCAGAGCTCTCATGAATGGGATTAGTACTCTTATAAAGGAAACCCCAGAAAAATCCCTCACACCTCTTGCCCATGTGAAGACTGAGAAGAGACAGCCATCTATGAGCCGAGAAGCAGGCTCTCACCAGACACCAAATCTGCTGATAACTTGACCTTGGACTTCCCAGTCTCTAGAACTGTGAGAAATAAATTTCTGCTGTTTATAAGCCACCTAGTCTATGGTGTTTTGTTTTAGCAGCCCAAACAGACTAAGACGCCATAGCTAACAAATGAAAACCAGTCAGTCAGAGCAGGTAATTTTTTTGTTTATAACCAAGAGTTAATTTTTAATTTTCTGAGTACTCAAGGAGAGAATGGCATCCAGGGCTGAGAATTCAATCTCACACTCTTGGATGTTCATATGTTTCCTCTGCTGATTTATCTAGGAATTTGGAATGTGCCCATCATGGGTTCCATCCCATTCCAGTTTCACTGGCCTGATGTTATACTGAAGAATTAGCAGCCTGAATCTGTCTCTTGCCGCTCAATCTCCCACTACTGGGCTTGGCAAACCCATTATATTTGGATTTGGCAGAAGATACAGGTAGCAAATGGTTAACCTTAAGCTGAGAAGCAATTATGTTTCAAAAATAATTACTGGCATTTTTGCTGCCAAATGATTGTTTTGTATGTTTTCATTTGCAAAATAAGGCTTAGGTAACAAATATCAATAAGAAAATCCTATGTTGGAATTGACAAAGAGAACCCAGTTCCTTCCAGTATCTCCAATGGCAGTCTTGACATTGTTGGTTAAATTGATGACTGAAGGATTTTCCTACTGTCTTTTCTTTTCAACCAGAGGCAGAGACTACAGTTCACAATGACTTCCATCCAGATTTCTGCTCTTAATTCATCAAGGAGTTCTGTTTCATTTTTAGGATATCACACATTGTTTCAAACCTTTTTTCACTATGGGAAATGAAAACAGATGTCGAGTTCCTTGGACATATCTGGTGGAAAAGAACCCCCGCTCTTGGTGTAGTCTCCAGTCACAAGAGTCCTTCCTAACTGACTCCTCATTATTAATCATTGTATTTTGTGGATTATCGTGCAAATGTATACCCCGTTATGTATTAATTAATTTATAATTTTTAAAGATTTATAAGTTGTATGTTTATCTTGGAAACATTTGTAGCAATTTAACTTTAAAAACTTGCATTGTGGTTCATTTACTTGAAAAGGATGTCTTAAGTAAAACATAGTGTTCAATGTTTCATATGAAATTCTTTCAGGGAAACTTTAGGCCCTTTATCATCATTCCAGGGCAGGTATAAAGTGAGAAAGCTGATAGAATCAGCACAGAGGACAACATTTAGTGAACTGCACAAAGGCAAACAATATGGTAAAGAGACCCTTAATAAACCCAATGTTATCAGGACTGCAATAGAATATAGAAAATGGCAGTGCAAGAATGCATCTTTGAACAGCTATGCAAAGCCTTTCAGATCACCCAAGTGTAACAGAAGTCTCATCTCCAGCTTCTGTCGTTACTAAAGTTGACAAATCCTGGCTTGCCCACCCTCCCTTCCTTTTTCTGTTTTAAGTAGCTGGTATTTTTTTAATAGAATATAAAACAAATATTAACAGAAAGAAAGAATATCAACAAGATGTGGTAACATCCAAGAGGTACATATATTAGCAGAAAATGGTAAGTAAAATGAATAAAAGGCCAAATTATGGTCCTTATCCTTTAAGTATTTTTATCCTCATTCTATAGAATGTATGCAAGAAATTATCATTATAAATTATGACTTATTTTTAAACTTTATTAAATGTTTTCATTAAAAAGTTATTATGTACAATATTACTGATGATTAAATAAGTACACTAACATTCATACAACCAAGTGAGGATTTTCCCTTACAGTGGGGAAAATTATCTATCTATTCCATTGATAAATGTACTATACATTTTTTGTTTTCTAGCAAATTTCTTCTGGAATTGCCTTGAGTATCAGTTTCAGAAGCCATAGACAAAATCCACCTAACTACTATTAAAATGCATCTTTTTTGTTATATAACTAAAAATCTCCCACCTTTGTCACTAGACTTATTTCCAAATTACTCTTGATTGTTTCAAAAACAAAGATACTCTCAATTCAAAAGCTTTAGAAGTTAGTATGCATGTGTCGTTGGGGACCTTATGATATCTCTTGCATCCATCTTTTCTTTTTCATCCCCTCAGTCAATGTCCCAGTCCAAGCCCTCATTTCTCCTTCCAAGACCTCTCTCTTTTAACTAATGTCTTCCCGATGATCAATTATGCACAGTACCACCAAGATCACCTTCTCAAAGCATAACTCCTATCTTTTTGCCCTCTTGCTCAAAAACTTTCAGTGGCTTCCCGGGAAGATTCTCCACTCTCTCACCTTCTAACACTTACATAATACTTGCTATGTGCCCAGCATTATTCTAGGTGGTTACACATATTATTCTTCAAATCAACCCTGTAAGGTAGGTAAAAATATTATCCCCATTTTACAGATGAGGAACCAAGACACAGAGTTCAAGTCACCTGTCAAAGAACGCAGATAATATGTTTCACTACTGAGATTTTCACCCAGGGATTCTGGCTCCAGAGATCTACCTCCCTGTTTTTTTCCCTAGCTTAACTACTATTCATCAGTCTCTGACCAAACCAAACGCTTTTCTGCCTTTGGGTCTTGGTTACAATTTTCTCTGTGCCTGCTGTCCACATCCATCAAGTTCTATCTGAGATGCTATCTCTTCCGTGAAACTCACTCAGATACTTCTTCTACAAATAGAATTTGTACATACATTTTAATTTGTACATACATTGCTAAATTATAACTCTTGGAGGAGTGGAACCATTTCTTATTTTTCATTGTCCCTTTTCAGCACTCAGTTACTAACAGATGGAAGATTGGCAGGCAATTGCTATAATTAAAAATAAATGAACTACTGATGGGTGAAATCATGATGATAAATAAATTAATAAATAAATAAACACACACACACCATAGGCACTCAGTACATGTTAACTGATATGAAAAGATGAGTATATTCAAAAGACTGTACTGCAGGCTCTGAAGGCAATTCCAGAACTGTTTTGGACATTGATGTAATAAAAATACAGCATCCCAAAAGAATAACTGTAAAAAAACAACATGTTTATGGACTCACTCAACTATTATTATTTATTGAGCACCAACTACGTGCCAAGCACAAGAGATACGAAAAAGAAAAAACTTCTCGTGGGTTACACACACACACTCACATCCACAATCCATCTAGCCTCCTCAAATTCTTGAGGAATGATGTCTTAATGACAAAATATAATTGAGAATATTCCTGTGCCATGAAGTCTCTAAAAAACTTACCAACAGGGCACAGGTCTCTCTTCAGTGGAGATAATCAGGAGGAACCCAAAGAAAAAGTTCTAAAAACAATGAGATATAATTCATACACTCCCAGGGACTTGCATGAAGAAAAGGTCTATGATTCATATATTTTAACATGTAATAACTACTATGTATAGAATTTCTGGGAATTTGAGATTCCTGGGTAGGAGATGCTACAGTAGTTCAAAGTATGACGAAGATGATAGCTTTGCCATCAAAATACAGCTTTTATATATACATACCCATATATATGGGTATGTTTGAAGCTGTGTATTTCCTAGATCTTTATATGATAATATCCTCAAAAGAGAAGTCTAGGATTTTGAGAATTGCAGATTTTTCTCCTTTATTTCCACAGATGTCTGCTTCTATTTTGTGCCACTCTTCCTCTTATTCCTATGGAATAAACTCAAGCAAAATGTTCCTTTTCCTTAAGTTTTTGTTTAATTAAGATGATTTTCTACATGATTGATTATAAAGGCCATAATCATACTATCAAATTCCTGTCAAAATAACAATTTAATGTAAAATGTTAACACTTTGAAGTGTTTAAACCTAAAACATAATAATAAAAAAAACTCTGTGTATGAATAAGGTGAATTTATTCAGGCTATTTATTTCTGCTGGAGTGCAAAAGAAAGTTATGACTACCTTATTATTTACTACCACACACTACTGTAAAGATAAAACGTTTATAAGTTGTTAGAAATAGCAGATGGTTGTACCAAACTGAGATCCTTTCTGACATGTTTATAAAGGGCATCAGCTATTATGAAACCAGGAAGGACAGTATGACAACAGAATATAGCCCAAGCGAGGTACACACTAGCAGGTAATATTTATAGTTAAAATGTTTGGGAAATACAGAATCAGAGGATTGTGGGGCTAGAAGGGGATTCATTAGAACCTTCCCAAGGGGTTAGAGACAAGATGGCAGAGTACAAGGACTTGAGCTCACCCCCTCTCACGAAAACACCAAAATCACAACTAACTGCTGAAGAACCATTGACCAAAAAAGACTGGAACCTACCAAAAAAAAACCATATTCTACATCTAAAGACAAAGAAGAAGCCACAACAAGATGGTAGGAGGGGTGCTTTCACAATATAATCAAAACCCATACCTGCCAGCTGGGCGACCCACAAACTAGAAAATAATTATATCACAGAGGATCTCCCACAAGACTGAGAGTTCTGAGACCCATGTGAGGCTACCCAGCCTGGGGATCTGGCATTGAGAAGAGGAGTCCCCAGAGCATTTGGCTTTGAGGCCAGTAGGGCTCAAGTGCAAGAGCTCCATAGGACTGGTGAAAACAGAGACTCCAGGGTGTGCACAAGGTTTCACATGCACTGAGAGGGTGTGGAGAAAACGGAACCCTCCTACACTGTTGGTGGGAATGATAACTGGTACGGCCACTATGCAGAACAGTATGGAGGTTCCTTAAGAAACTAAAAATAGAGCTACCATATGACCCAGCAATCCCACTCCTGGGCATATGTCTGGAAAAAAAACATGGTTCAAAAGGATATATGCACCCCAAAGTTCACTGCAGTGTTGTTTACAATAGCCAAGACATGAAAGCAACCTAAATGTTCACCTACAGAGTAATGGATAAAGAAGATGTGGTAAATATATACAAGGGAATATTACTCAGCCATAAAAAAGAATGAAATAATGCCATTTTCAGCAACATGGATGGACCTAGAGATTATCATACTAAGTGAAGTCAGACAGAGAAAGACAAATAACATAAGATATCACTTATATGTGGAATCTTAAAAAATGATACAAAGGAATTTACAGAACAGAACAGACTCACAGACTTCAAAAACAAACTTAGGGTTACCAAAGGGGAAAGGTTGGGGGGGAGGGATAAATTAGGAGCTTGGGATTAACATATACACACGACTGTATATAAAATAGATCATCTGCAAGGACCTACTGTATAGCACAGGGAACTCTACTCAATATTCTGTAATAACTTATATGGGAAAAGAATCTGAAAAAGAATGTATATATATGTATGTATAACTGAATCACTTTGCTGTACACCAGTAACTAACACAACATTGTAAATCAACTATACTCCAATATGAAATAAAAATTAAATTAAAAATTAAAAAAATAACCTTTTCATTATGCATAGGAAAAAAAGAATCTTCTCTTTTCTTTGGGAACACATGTACACAGCTATTCTAGGTAAATTAAGAATATTCTTTGGGTCTAGCCTCTCTTAGGGTTGGAGATTCTATCATTCTCTTTGTTCATCCATATTGTATTTATGCAACATTTAAGTCTATTTCTCCTCTTCTGTTCTGAAGATGCAAGGCACTATGTGGAGGGCTTTATACAGTTGTCGTATACCTAACGCTTAGCTGAATGTGTACCTCGTGTCAGGCATCATTCTATGTGCTTTTCATATATGAGCTCACATAATCTGCACAACATCCCAAGGGTAAGATATTCCCGTATTTCGGATAAGGAACTGAAACACAGGCTCATAATTCCTTCATGTTCTTAGTGCGTTCTATGAAGGACATCATTATTTCTATTTTATAGATGTGAAAACTGAGTATCACATTAAATAACATGCCCATGATCAAAACAGCTGGTAAGTGATAGAGCTGGGTTTTTTACCAAGAATTCTCTGATTCCAAAGTACCTACGTGTCTAACTTAAGAGAAGAAAGAAAATAGTAATAACAATAAGCACAAGAGAGTATATCACATGCCTGGCACTATTCAAAGAGTTGGGGAAATGGGACTCAAACCCAGAAGTCCAGTTCCAGAGCTATGCTCTTCCCACAACACTATACTGCCTCTTGTAATTAAAATATATAATGGGAGCAACTGTTTGGGATCATGACAAATAAGAATGGTCTAGTAGGTAAATATACACTGTTACTACTATATAACTAATATTTCTTGAACACTTACTAAATACTTCTGGTAGACATTGTAACATGCCACCCAGATCCCCCTCAGGAATGAAGGACTTATTTCACCAGTTGATGGGAGTCCTAAAAGAAGACAGCCCTCAATTGTCAGCTCTCACTGAAAAAACTTACCTATGGGGTTGGCTGAGGTCTTTGTTGGGATGCAGTACAGCTCATTTGCCACAGGTGTTGATCCAAAATGCACGTCCTAATAAATAATAAACATCCTGAATGTTAAGTTTGACCTGAGAGTTTGCTTCCCTAGGAACCCAACCTGAAACAACATTTTACAGAATCTCTTTTAATTCTCACCATCCTATGAATTAGGTGCTATTATCTTCGTATACTCATTTTACAAATGAAGACACTAAGGCCTAAATTTCCCAAGGTCATAGAGCTGGTCAAGGATGGAAAAGAATTGGAACAGAGAATGTATAATTCTGGAGGCTGTACCCTCAACTTCTACATGACTGTATATATAGAGAGACAGGCTCTATATATAGACTATCTATATAAAATCTCTCTATATATACATATATATATATGTACAGACTGTATATATTGAGACTTGTCATTAGTTCAACATGGATTTAATAGCGAGGGGAAAGAAGCACTCTGAGGACTCTCAAATCTTGAGGGAAAGGAAATCTAACATTTATGTGTAAAGCATAGGTAAGAATAATGTTCGTAGTTGGAATGACCTGAAATGTAAACCAGGTGCCCTGAAAAGGAAGGACTGGTCAAGAAAATTGTCAAACCATTTTTACCTCTGTGCCTTCTACAATTTATTTCTTAAGGAGAGAGAGCTAAGGACCAAAAAAAGTTCCCATATGAAAGAGGAGAGGAAAATGTTCAATTAAAGATACACCTTATATATTAAATTATCTTAAATTCAAAGAGAAAAGGCTTCACTCTCCAATATGCAATGTTTATCATCTGATACATCTATCTAGCTTCTTTCCTCATGAGAGAAGTTGAAAACATAAAGTGCCAGCATATGACCTGGACTTTAATGAAAAGTTAACAGGGTATGATATCTGTTCACAGTATTCTAAAAGATATGGGGCAGTGTTAAAAGATGGGGTGGGGAGAGAGGAGTTGAGGTGGCATAGAGCCATAGCTTTTGCCTGAGTTATGCTATTCAATCACAGATTTTCTCCAATGTTTTAAATTCCAAGTACTATTAGCCATCTTAATTTTTTCACTTTTTCCAGGACAGATAAGATTGGAGACATAAATCCCCTGACTCATATGTAAGCTTAAATTGTGTAGAATCTACTTTTTAAAATTACACTTTTTTTATGGGCATGGATAATTCCCCGTATTTCCAATGGAGGGAAGGGAAAAATTACAACTAAAAAAAATTCAATATTAAATTTATCCTCTCAGTGCTTGTGCGTCCTGGGTGCATCTTTGATTTCACTTAAAACCTAAAGTAAATCTAAAACACACCCAGAACATAAGAGGGCCTGAAAAACCAAGTTCAGAGAAAATGGGATGCAGTTAGCAAAGATTACATGCATCAGTGAACTGTAGTAAATTGAACACCTTTAAATGCCAGAGGTTTTCTCTGTGAAACTGGGGGGTTTGAAAGGAAAATCAATAATGTTGGGAAAGAGAAACCCTCCTTACACATCTCTAATTAGTCATAGCAGAATCTGGTAGATTTCCATATTACAACTGGATCAAACTTGTGAAATTGGTTTTGATCCCAGACTCATTCAGTACATCTTCCAGAAGAAGCTCCACTCAAGACAATCAAAAGCTTTTCAACCTTGAATGATCCCCAAGATCACTCTTAGTGTGCATCCGTGCTATATTATGTTCAGTGACTGTCTAATGTTGCCTCCAGCAAACCTCCCTGGAATTACCCTAAAAAAGGTCCATTTATAAGAACAGGCAAAGAATCTTCAAACTGGTCGGCTTCAACTTTAGCCTGAGCCTTCAAGAATCTATACTGTAAGTGAAACCAGGCATAAAGAGGCACAGTTCTTCAGATCTTTCATTTTTTTAATAAATCGAATAAATATTGGCCATATTGTTTATATTAGGGCACGAACCCCTCTGTACAGCCATTGCTTAAGTCTAATAATGAAATAGGTAAAGGGTTTCTGTATTTTTCTGAATAATCAATATCAAAGCTGCTGATGCAAATTTATTTGAACCTCAGGGAGCACATCCTTTGAAGTTCTGGGAAATTTTAAAATATAGTGTGCAAATCAATAAGTGGACAAAAACATCTCTGTCAATGTGTTCATTTTTATTTGGAGAGGAAATATATCTTTAAAAGTAATCTCTTTCTCACTCTCTCTATGAACCCTTTCCCCAAATCATTTCTTTTACAAAAGAAACTCACGACTGTCAGCTGAACATAAAACATTCTTTTTGGCCATAATTAGAAGTGGTGTAGTGTCACCTCTCTGAAAAGGATGACTCCTCAAGCCCGACAGTCTGCCTGTTTCTACTCTTTTGTAATACTCTCATGCTTTTCTCTTTTCCCATCATTTCAAATCCAGTTTTGGAGCCTTAGCTAACTGGTATGGTTTGAGGGCATTTTCAGAAGGGATTCTACCAGCCTGGTTTGGTGGTATGTGCTGTTTTGAATGGGATGTATCTATGAGATTAAAAATATATTTTTTCATTACTGCCTATTTTCACAGTCCACTAAGCAAAAACACAGAACAATTTCCTACCCACCCCCCCATTCTCCCTTTCTCCCTTCCTCCTCTTTTTTCCCCTGTGGAGTTCAAAATAAAGAAAGGTGAAAATTGAAGCTGCTGTAGGCAAGGCGATTGCAACATGCATATTTGATTTTTATGATGGATCTAAATTGCTGAATAAGGCCATGGAACAAAGGGAGACTGCGGCTTCCTGCCCATCACACGCAGCCACTGAATGCAGAACAAAAGCTTCGGCCATTAGGGGCTCAGCAGGGAGACACATTATATAAATGACTTTGTCTTTTTTGCCCCCTCCCCCCACCACTGGGTGCACTGGACGGGGGGGAGAGAGAGAGAGAGAGAGAGAGAGAGAGAGAGAGAGAGAGTGTGTGTGTGTGTGTGTGTGTGTGTGAGAGAGAGAGAGAGAGAGAGAGAGAGAGAGAGAGAGAGAGAGAGAGAGAGAGAGAGAGAGAGGATGATTTGCCAGGGCAGGAGATAAGAAATACTGGAAGCAGCAATGGGAATAGAAAAGGTACAGCGTATTATGACTCAAAAAAGCCATGCTTTACTCACTGGACCAGTGTGGCTCTCAGCACTGTTGGTCAGAGCACCACCAAAGATAACCACTTCTCTGAGAAACTTGGTGTCTTTTCAGAACAACCTGTAGCTTTTCTCTTAACTATTTCATTTCTTTCATCAGGAATGATGAAGCATAAAGAAAAACACTTGGAAAAAATATGAAGGCCTAGAATTCCAGGGTAATTGCCAGACCTGCTTAAAGAACAAACTGACATAGTTCATTACAGCACTAATTTCCTAAGAAGCTACTACTTTTAATTCTTCCTTCCAGACTCACAGTTTTTCTTTTGGCAGTAAAAGAGAACTATGTATCAATAAAAATCATAAGCCATGACATAGCTGAGTCAACCTGTTTTTAAGAGGCCTCCTGTGGTGGTGACCTGAGTAGGCGCTACTGTTTTCCTGGCTCGAAACACCAGCCATCCTATACATACACATTTAACAATCTTTGCATAGAATTGGTTTTGTAGGATTTTAGTGTGCTTCACAGAGGTGAATTATTTTATTATTTCTAATATCACTGCGGAAGGTAGGGATTAGGACAGATTCTCTTTGCAGGTTCTAGGTTGAAGAACAGAGTGATTAAGTACATTGAAGGTGACACACTGAGTTGGAGGCAGGCTAAGAGTGAAACCCAGGTCACTGGATGCTGACTTCAGGCCTAAGTATCACTGTATGTTTCATGAGAGGAAATAGCTCAATGGTAAGTTTCTATTTCTTAGTACAATTCAGAAGTTATACTAAGATGTTCCGACAGTCCTCCAACTCTCTTATATAGTAGAGAAAACAGTCCCACTGCAGACCAAAGTAACTGAAAGTCAGTGTCAGGTGCTGCAGAACTAGAACTGAGGGTCCTCGGTAAGACTGAATCCCAAAGACAAACTCAACAGAAGGGCATATACATCCTTAAGTAACCTAACGATGATGGAATTGTGTAAAGCTAGCTAAGCGAAATGCCATGAGACAACTGCCATTCGTCATATACATTACTACTCTGCCTCAAAATGGGCAATTCATTTAAAATAGACTCTTATCATTTATATGAAACCTGAGGGACAGACAGTGGGTTATTACTGTAGAGTAATTCAGTTCTGAGCTACAGAGGTCACCAAGCTACCTTTTTACAAATTCTTTTGGGTCTTACTCTAAGATGGTTAAATTCCTTATTATTGGGTAGGAAAAGGTCTCTCAATAAAGACTGCTTAATGGATTAGGATAGTATTGAGACTTACACTTATCGATAGTTTTAAGCAAATGGGATGAATAAACGGTTAAGGAGAGTCCCTAACACTACACGGCCAGAGGTGGGGGGTGATAGTATGGATAAATAAGCAGATGGATCAGTTTAGTAGAGAAGAGACTGCTGAATAGTTATCCATTTCTTTATTCATTTATTCAGTTTTCAAATATTCATTAAGGGCCTACTATGATTCTATGTGCTGTGGAATCAGTGCGAATAAGACACGGTTCCTGCCCTAAATAATAATCTTATACGTGGTTAGGAGTTGTGGTAAAGATATTAAATAGTTATACAAATATCTACATAGATTAACATATGGCAAGACATGAAGAGGAAGAGCAGTGCTCTATGAGAATGTTAAATGGGAGGACCTACCTCATCGGCAGGGGGTCAGGGATGGCTTTAATGAAAATGAGACATTTAAGCTGAGGCAGGAAAGAAAAAGTTAGATATGCTCTAATTACATACATTTCACCTTCTGAGATACAATACATCTCAAGATATCAATTTAAAATGAGAGTCAAGGAAATGATGTATTTCTTTAGATTTTCATATACCTTCACTTCTCATTTATCCTATCAAAAAAGAAAACTTGGGCTTCCCTGGTGGCACCGTGGTTGAGAGTCCGCCTGCCAATGCAGGGGACACGGGTTCGTGCCCTGGTCCAGGAAGATCCCACATGCCGCGGAGCGGCTGGGCCCGTGAGCCACAGCCGCTGAGCCTGCGCGTCCAGAGCCTCTGCTCCGGCCAAAACAGTGAGAGGCCCGCGTACCGCAAAAAAATAAAAAAATAAAAAACAACTTCATTACTTTGCTTAAAAGTAAAACAAAATACAAATTTGGCTATAGGTCTCTGGCAATTTAAATTTATTTCAGAGTAAAACCCAAAGGCCAGAAGGCTTTAGCTGTACTATACAATATGGTAGTCACACATGACTATTTCAATTTAATTTAATTTAATTTAATTTAAAATTAAGTTCTCCAGCTACATTAGCCACACTTCCATGTTCAACAGCCACTATACTGGACATCATTGCAGCTAGAGGCTATTAAAATTAAAATTAAATTAAACTAAGCACTGAGTTCCTCAATTGTACTAGCTATATTTTGAGTGCTCAATTTCAAGTGAATAGTGGCTATCAGTGGACAGCAGATACAGAACATTTCTATCACTGCAGAAACTGCTATTGAGCAGCATTACAAGACTATCTGGCACCTTGTTGACTCTCTAGTCTCATTTTCTACCATCCTTGTTTATGCTACCCTAGCCATGCTGGAATCCTTGCTGATCCTTCAGTATACCAGGTATGATCCTGCCTCAGGACTTTTGCATAGCTTAGAAGGTCCTACTTTCTTCTCCAGCCACATCTTATATAACAGTCTCCAGCTGCTTTCTGTATCCTTAGCCATGCCAGTTTTCTTTCTATATTCCTCATTTTCCAGGTCTCCTTTTTCTCAGGGCTTTGCAAATATTATTTATTACCTTTCCTTGGAAGGCTCCTCCTTCTTTACTTTACCTTTCCTTCAAATATCAGCTTACTTATTTAATCAAGAAAGCCTTTCTGACTAGGTCAAATTCTCTTCTTACAAACTCACATCCTTCTCTTGCATAGTGCTTATTACAGTTGCAGGTTTACTTTTATTTATGTCATTTTTAATTCATGTCACATATCCACTGAGAGTTCCATGAGAGCAGGGACCATGTCTGTTTTTGATCACTGTTGTATTCTCAAAAGGTAGCAGAATGTATGGAACAAAACAGGAGTGTAATAAAAATCTATGATTGAATTATCAATGAATGAATGCTTGGGGAAGAAATAGCCAATGGTCAGTTTAAAATATATATGCTGTCCTGCTTCTTCCATGCATGTCAAGTACCCAAATTTCAAAGTAAGATTATAGACAGTGAACAAAAATGAATGATGGGGAATGTAATAATTTCAGAAGTGTGAAGTACTTCTTTCAGATTGATAAAAAGTACTGCTCCCCCAAAGGATAACAGAATTAGTTTAGGTATAATTTGTATTCTTTTTGCTTATCTGAATTTTCTAATATTTCTCCGTCATCATGTATTAGTGTTATAAGGACGTTATTTTTTATTGCAACACCAAAAATTATTATACTCCAACGCATCAGAAAGCCAAAATACCTAGGAGGTACAGTGGTTAAAAAGTACTTTTTTTCCTGCCAGACAAACCAGAGATGAATTCCTAGTTCTGAATTTTGCTGGTTCTATGACCTTAAGCATATCACCTCACCTCACTGAATCTCGCCTTTCAAATGAAGATAATAATAGTATTCACTATACAGGGTGATTGGGAAGATTAAATAAGATAATGGATATAAAACATTCAATAAATGGTAGCTTAAAATGTACATGCTGAAATGGCCATATTTAAAGTGTCATGGCTAACTAAGCAAAGATCTCAATAACTATTTTGTTTCTTAATTATTAATTAGAAAGTAAAAGGTTTTAGGTCACAGATTCCAAGTTTGGCATTGCACACTGGATTTGCTCCCAAGTTATCTTTCTTTTGAATGTGACTGGTCCATATACTCTAGGAATTCGAGGTAATTCCAAGGAATTAAATTTATTCACTTGTTCAACAAATATTTTTGTGTGCCTCCTGTATATCAGGCACTGGGTTACAGATGATATAGTTAGTAAGATAAAGATATTACATCTCTTTCAACGGAAATAACCTACATGATGCCTGGGTGAGCATCTAAGATGAAAATTTAGCTACCAACTGTCACAAACTATTTGTATTATACTGGTACGAAAGTATTTGAATAAATAATTTTTTAACGAGTGCTTTTTATAGACGTGTGAAAAGCACTTTTATAAGGATATTCTCTTAGCATTGTGTTTATACTATTGAATATTTAAGTGCCCAATAATTGTGGATTAGTTATATAAGTGATAATAAATCCATATAATGGAATATTATGTAACTATTAAAAATGCAGTGGTAGAAATATATTCACTGGTATGGAAAGATATTTATGACATGTTGGTAAATCTAAATGATTTAGATTTTAAACTTTAAAAGGTTTCCAAGTTGCATGCTTAGTAAGAACCTATTTATATAAAAATTCCATAGTGTATGTCTATGTAAGCAAAAAGACTGAAAGGACAACATCAAAATGTTATCATTTTCTATATCAGTTGTTCACAAATGTGACTGCATATTAAAATCAACTGGGGAATTTAAAAAATAAACTGATGTAGGGACACAATTAGAAATTCTGATTTAATTGGTCCTCTAAGGGGTCCAAGTGTTGATATTTAAATTATGCATTCTAGGTGATTCCAATGTGCATCTAGGATTGAAAACACTTTTTCCTAAGTGGTGAGACTATATTTTATTTTGGTATCTTTTTTTCTAAATTATATACATGAGCATTATAGATTATTTATGCAATGAAAAGTGATATCACAAGCAGAACACTGTTAATATTACTATAGGTTGCCAAATAGTGAATTAGAATATATAGTAAGGTTCCTCATTTTTTAATTCCTGAATTTGGTTAGTTATGCCTTTTTCAAAAAAATGATGAGTTTATGATGAGTCTTGCCTGGGAATAAAGATCAATTTTAATTATATCAAGAAACAACCTTTGCCTTTGTTGATTTGTTGAATGTTCATTATCTTTATTTTTTTTCTTCTAGCTTCTTTTGGTTTTAATTTGTTCTTGTTTTTACCTTCTTCAGATGGATGCTTAGATCATGAGTTTTCAGTTTTTCTTCTTTTCTAATATATGCATCTAAAGCCAAAATTTTCCTTCTAAGAATGCTTTAGCTATACTCTTACAAGTTTTGTTATGTAATATTTTCATTATTATTTACTTAAAAATATTCTCTATTTTTCCATTGTGATTTTTTTCCCTTGAGACATGGGATATTTAACAGTATATTTAAAAATCTCCAAATATATGAGACTTTTCTAATTACCTTTATGATATTCTTTTCTAGTCTAATTCCATAGTGATCTGAGAAAATACTGTACTGTTTCAATATTTTGACATTTTTTGATAATATCTGTGTGGCGGGACTACAAATTATTCTGTGTGCACTTAAAAATAATGAGTATTATAAGTCAGACAGAGGAATACAAATATTATATGATATCACTTATATGTAGAATCTAAAAAAATATACAAATGAACTTATTTACAAAACAGAAATAGACTCACAGAAATAGAAAACAAACTTACGGTTACCAAAGGGGAAAGGGAGCTAGAGGGATAAATTAGGAGTTTGGAATTAACAGATAGACACTACTACACATAAAATAGGTAAACAACAAGGACCTACTGTATAGCACAGGAAACTAATATTCAGTATCTTGTAATAACCTATGATAGAAAAGTATCTGAAAAAGTATATCTATATATACCTGAGTCACTTTGCTATATACCTGAAACTAATAAAACATTGTGAATCAACTATACTTCAATAAAAAGTATTTAATAATGGGCATTATGTAGCTGTCATATGCATTCTGAAGTTTTACATACAAGATAAATCAATCAAGTTTGTTAACTGAGTTGTTCAAATTTTCCTTCTATTAATTTTTGTCTGCATATTCTAAAAGTCATTGAGAATGGTGTGTTAAAATCTCCCACTGTGATAATGAATTTCCATATTTCTCCTTCTGTCTTATACATTTTTGTGTTCTATATTTTGAGGCTATGTTATTAGGTACATACCTACTTAGAATTATTTTAGCTTCCAGGTGAATTATTTTGTCAAGAAATGTCACTGTTTATAACTAATATTTTTAAATGACTTTATATGATCTTAATATAGCATTCACATATTTCTTTCGATTAGTGTTTAAATTATTTGGTACACTGTATTACTGACCCTAGTTCTTCATCCCTTCCAGTATCTACATCCTTTGTCATGTGACTGCTCTTCCTTCCACTAGAGGCAGAGTACCTCCCTGAACTTTGCCTTTGGGCTCAGTCATAGGAATCTTTTTGGCTTCGAGATGTTAATAGCTATACTGCATACAAAGACTTAAAATGTGCTTGTTCAGTTTAACTTTCCCATGCTTCTACCATCATCCTAAGAATATGCCCTGACTATACTGGTGGTCCAAGGAAGAAAACCTGATCTTTACTCAAATTTCAGTTTGGAGCCAAGCTAAGCCTATCAACTCCTCCCAAGATGTCTGAGAAGAAATAAATTATTTTTGTTTTAAGCCACTGAATCAGGGGCATTATTGTGGCAAAAGTGAACAGATATAGAAGATGGTTAAGATATAAGTGGGGTGCTCCAGTAGTAAAAACCTAAAATATATAAGAGTAGATTTGAAACCAGGAAGCAGGTAGTAAGGAAACTGTAATAAGAAGCTGTAAAAATGGCAAGGAAATCATTAAGGAAGACTAGGAAAATAATGACTCATGTAATGGCAAAACATTTTATAAAAATGTTGCATGGGATTTTCTGACAAAAAAATTATTTAATAAACTTGGGGGAGCTAATAAAAGGTTGGGGGAGTAGAATTTGAGGGAAAATGTTAAATGTACAAAATGTTTGTTTCTAGCTGTACCTGGTCAGATTATACAAGAAAGAGATTACTTCAGAAAAAAGTGGTCTGTTTGCAAGCAGAATTAAAGAGACTACAAATTGCCCAGACATTTCAGGATTGGAAAATAAAACTTTCTTATCAAATAAAAGCTGTAGCCATTAAGAAACAGCTTCAGGGAGAAGACCGAACCCAGGGTATCAAGTAAAGAGCAAATCAAGGGCATGGCTATTAGACTTTTTGTTAAGACCTCTGGAAGAACTGAAGAGGTGCCCTGCAGATCATCTCTATGGGAGGAAAATGGTGACTTTAAGAAATATAAAAGGCATAGTCCCACAAGAATGTGATACACACCCGAGTATCTGTAATTCAAGTGTGGAGAGAAGAACATGTCTCAAAAAGAATTGTGGGGATGGGAGAGGATCAAGATGGCAAAGCAGTAGGACAGGGAGCTCACATTCTCCCACAAAAACATTAAAAATACACCTACAGGGCTTCCTTGGTGGTGCAGTGGATAAAACTCTGCCTGCCAATGCCAGGGACACAGGTTCCATCCCTGGTCTGGGAAGATCCCCCATGCCGCGGAGCAACTAAGCCCGTGCACCACAACTACTGAGCCTGCACTCTAGAGCCCGCGACCCACAACTACTGAAGCCTGAGCACCTAGAGGCCGTGCTCTGCAACAAGAGAAGCCACTGCAATGAGAAGCTCGTGCACCACAACAAGGAGTAGCCTCCACTCACCACAACTAGAGAAAGCCTGTGTGCAGCAATGAAGACCCAACAGAGCCAAAAATAAATAAATAAATAAATAAATAAATTTTAAAAAATACATCTACAAGTGGAACAATTCACACAGAACATCTACTGAACACTAAAGGAAGACCTCAGACTTCCAAAAAGGCAAGAAAACCTCCACGTAACTGGATGCAACAAGAGGAAAAAGAAAAAGAAGGAATTGGGACAGGGCCTGCACCCCAGGGAGGGAGCTGTGAAGGAGGAATGGTTCCCTCACCCAGGGAAGTCTCCTCATCTGTGGGAAGATCAACCTGGATGGAGGGGTGTTTTGGAGCCTAGAAGTAGAGTGCAGCAACTGGTTTGTGGAAGGAAAAATGGAGAGTAGCCTGCACAGAAGGTCAGCACCACTGCCCTGCACTCCCCAGCCTGACACACTCGTCTGTCAATAGGGTTAGGGGCTGGGTCCTATCCCAGTGCACAGAGAGGACTGGAGATGGCTGCACAGAGACAGCCTGAAGAGGCTGGACTGTGGCAACTGAGTGTGTACCCACCAGAGAGGCAAGGCACCATTACTGTGGGGAACATGAGGAAAGGAGAGACCACCATAAGAGCTCCCTGTGAGCACTCTCAGGCAACAATACCACCCAAAGCAGCACCGGGTTCAGGTGTGAGTTGCTGCCGCCATCATGGGCTCCAGGAGCAGGCACAGGTCACCGCTACAAGACCCACAAGCAGGTGTCAAGCGCTGCCTCTGCTGTCCCAGGTGTGCACAAGGGCCGCTGTACCTGCACACCCCTTACACTTGCTCATCATCATCGGACAACCTGTATCTATTTTATACTTTCTTTCAATTTTAGTGCTAATGCCAGTAACTAGCATTATTGAAAACAAGTTCCCAAAATGAAGAGACTTTGTAATATAACACATTACCCTGGTCTTGTAAACCAGAAAAGGAAAATGACACACTTCCCTAAGACTCAAGGAAGAAGCCTAAACTGCACTGCTAGCACCCAAAGCTGAAATTCTATTTAAACTATTCCCTGAAATTATAAGACATTCACAAAATTACAGTACTATGTCAGTATTAAAACAATCCATTTTATCATGCACCACTATGTACATTGTGCATGTCTGCACCACTCAAGGGGATAACGGCCAGCACACACTGAGGAAAGAGGCAGCAAGCGTCCAAACTAAAAGGAGCCCCTCAATTCCAGAAGACATGGTGGAACAGAAGGATTTGAGCTCACCTCCTCTCACAAAAACACCAAAATCACAACTAACTGTTGAATAGCCATCAACAAAAAAGACAGGAACTGGACTTCCCTGGTGGCGCAGTGGTTAAGAATCTGCCTGCCAATGCAGGGGACACTGGTTTGAGCCCTGGTTCGGGAAGATCCCACATGCTGAGGAGCACCTAAGCCCATGAGCCACAACTACTGAGCCTGCGCTCTGGAGCCCGCGAGCCACAACTACTGAGCCCGTGTGCCACAACTACTGAAGCCTGCGCACCTAGAGCCTGTGCTCTGCAACAAGAGAAGCCATCACAATGAGAACCCCGTGCACTGCAATGAAGAGTAGCCCCTGCTCGCTGCAACTAGAGAAAGCCCACATGCAGCAACAAAGACCCAACATAGCCATAAATAATAATAATAAAAAAAAGACTGGAACCTACCAAAAAACATATTTTACATTCAAAGAAAAAAAGAAGCCACAGGGAGAGAGTAATAGGGGTTCTTTCACAACATAATCAATCCTATAACCACCAGGTGGGTGACCCACAAACGAGGAAATAATTATATTGCAGAGATTATCCCACGAGAGAGAGTCCTGAGCCCCACGTCAGGTCTCAGCATGAGGATCTGGCATGGAGAGGAGGAACCCGCAGGGCAATTGGATTTGAAGGCCAGCAGGGCTTGAGTGCAGAAGCTCCACAGGACTGGGGAAAACAGGGACTCCACTCCTGGAGGGCACACACAAGGTTTCACGTACACTGGGACTCAGCACAAACCAATAATTCCATAGGAGCCAGGGCTGGACTTCCCTATGAATTTTGAAGGGTCTCCTGGGGAGGCAGGGGTCAGCCATGGCTCACTGTGGGGGCAAGAACGCTGGTGGCAGAGGCCCCAGAGAATATTGATCAGTGTGAGCTCTCCCAGAGGTCACCATTTTGGCATCAAGATGTTGCCAGACCAAAAAGCCTACAGACTTCAGTGCTAGAATGCCTCAGGCCAAACAATCAGCAGGATAGGAACACAGCCCCACCCACCAGCAGGCAGGGTGCCTAAAGCCATACGGAGTTCACAGCCACCTCTAAACACACCCCATGACACAGGCCTGCCCACCAGAGGGACAACCCCATTTCTATCCACAAGTGGGCAGGCATCAGTCCCTCCCACCAGGAAGCCTTCACAAGCCTCAGGACTACCTGACCCAGCAGAGGGCAGACACCAGAAGCAAGAGGGGCGATGATCCAAGAGCCAGTGGAAAGGAGACCACAACACAGAAAGTGAGACAAAATGAGACAGCAGAGAAATATATTCCAGACAAAGGAACAAGATAAAAACCCACTAGAACAACTAAATGACGTGGAAATAGGCAACCTACCTGAAAAAGAGTTCAGAGTAATGATAGTAAAGATAATCCAAGATCTTGGAAAAAGAACGCAGGCACAGATTGAGAATTACAAAAGATGTTTAACAAAAAGCTAGAAGATTTAAAGAACAAACAAACAGAGATGAACAATACACAACAACTGGAGAGAAAAATACTTTAGAAGGAATCAATAGCAGAATGACTGAGTCAGAAGAACAGATAAGTGAGCTGGAAGACACAATTGTGGAAATCACAGCTGCAAAACAGAATAAAGAAAAAAAGAATGAAAAGAAATGACAACAGTATAAGAGACCTATGGGACAGCATTAAATGCACCAACATTCACATAATAGAGGTCCCAGGGGGAGAAGAGAGAAAATATTTGAAGAGATTATAGCGGAAAACTTCCCTAACATAAGAAAAGAAACACTTGCTCAAGTCCAGGAAGTCCCAAACAAGATAAATCCAAGGATAAACATGCTGAGAAATGTATTAATCAAACTGACAAAAATTCAAGACACAGAAAAAATACAAAAAGGAGCAAGGGAAAAGCAACACATAACATACAAGGGAATCCTCATAAGGTTATCAGCTGATTTTTCAGCAAAAACTATGCAGGCCAGAAGGGAGTGGCACAATATATTTAAAGTGATGAAAGGGAAACAACCACAACACTCTACCTAGCAAAGCTTTTATTCAGATTCAACGGAGACATCACAAGATTTATAGACAAGCAAAAGCTAAGAGAATTCAGCACCACAAAACCGTCTTTACTTCAAATCCTAAGGGATTTGGCACAACTACAATCAAGAAAATTATGAATGGGAAAGCACACCAGTAAAGGCAAATATAAAGTAAAGGTAGGAAATCATCGACACACAAATATGATATCAAAACCAGCAACCATGAGGAGAGTACAAATGCAAGATATGGGAAATGCATTTGAAAATAAGACACCAGAAGCTTGAAACAATTTTTATATATATAGCCAGCTATATCAAAATCTCATGGAAATCACAAACTAAAAATCTACATTGGATACACACGCAAAAAAGAAAAAGCAATCCAAACACAATACTAAAGAGAAGAGAACAAAAGAGGAAGAAAAAAGACCTTCAAAAACAAATCCAAAACAATTAACAAAATGGCAATAAGAATATTTGAATTGGACTTATGATTACCCCGGGGGAAGGGTGGGGGACAGGGATGGATTGGGAGCTTGCAATTGACATGTACATACTGCTATATTTAAAACACATAACCAACAAGGACCTACTGTATAGCACAGGGAACTCTGTTCATTATTCTATAATAACATGAATGAGAAAACAATTTGAAAAAGAATAAAAAATTTGAAAAAAGAATATTCATATCGATAATTACCTTAAATGTAAGTGGATTAAACTCTCCAACCAAAAGATATAGAACGGCTGAATGGATACAAAAACAAGACCTGTATATATGCTATGTATAAGAGACCCACTTCAGATCTAGGGACACGTACAGAATGAAAATGAGGAGATGGAAAAAGGTATTAATCCATGCATATGGAAATCAAAAGAACCTGGAGTAACAATACTCATATCAGACAAAATAGGCTTTAAAATAAAGACTGTTATAAGAAACAAAGAAGGACACTACATAATGATCAAGCGATCAATCCAAGAAGACGATATAACAATTGTAAACATATATGCACCCAACATGGGAGCACCTCAATATATAAGGCAAATACTAACAGCCATAAAGGGAGAAATCAACAGTAACACAATAATAGTGGGGGACATTAACACCCCACTTTCATCAACAGAGAGATCATCCAGAGAGAAAATCAATAAGGAAACACAGGCCTTAAGTGACATATTAGACCAGACTTAATTGATATTTATAAGAGCATTCCATTCAAAAGCAGCAGAATACACTTTCTTCTCAAGAAGAAACAAGGAACATTCTCCAGGACTGATCACATGCTGTGCTACAAAGCAAGCCTCAATAAATTTAAGAAAACTGAAATCATATCAAGCATCTTTCCTGACCACACTGCATGAAATTAGATATCAATTACAAGGAAGAAAACTGGAAAAAGCACAGACACCTGGAGGCTAAACAACATGCTACTAAACAACCGATGGATAATTCAAGAAATCAAAGAGGAAATTAAAAAACACCTAGAGACAAATGACAATGAAAATACGATGGTCCAAAACCTATGGGACACAGCAAAAGCAGTTCTAAGAGGGAAGTTTATAGCAATACAATCTTACCACAGGAAACAAGAAAAATCTCAAATAACCTAACCTTACATCTAAAGCAACTAGAGAAAAAAGAACAAACAAAACCCAAAGTTAAAAGAAAACTAACCCTAAAACCCTAACTCTAACCTTAACCCTTTGAAAGAAATCATAAAGATCAGAGCAGAAATAAATGAAATAGAGACAAAGGAAATGTTAGAAAAGATCAATGAAACTAAAAGCTAGTTTTTTTGAGAAGATAAACAAACTTGATAAACCTTTAGCCAGACTAATCATGAAAAAAAGGGAGAGGACTCAAACCATTAAAATCAGAAATAAAAAAGAAGTTACAATGGCCACCACAGAAATACAAAGGATCATAAGTGACTACTATAAACAACTATATGCCAATAAAATGGACAATCTAGAAAAAAATGGACAAATTCCTAGAAAGGTACAACCTTCCAAGACTGAACTAGGAAGAAACAGAAAATATGAACGATTTCACAATTACTGAAATTGAAACAGTGATTTAAAACCTTCCACAAAACAGAAGTCCAGGACCAGAAGACTTCACAGGTGAATTCTATCAAACATTTAGAGAAGAGTTAACACCTATCCTTCAGAAACATTTCCAAAAAACTGCAGAAGGGCCTTCCCTGGTGGTCCAGTGGTTAGGACTTCGCCTTCCAATGCAGGGGGTGCGGGTTTGATCCCTGGTTGGGGAGCTAAGATCCCACGTGCCTCAGGGCCAAAAAAACAAAACAGAAGCAATACTGTAACAAATTCAATAAAGACTTTAAAAATGGTCCATATCAAAACAATCTTACCAAAAAAAAAAAAAAAGTACCACCAAAACTGCAGAAGAAGGAACACTCCGAAGCTCTTTCTATGAGGCCACCAACACTCTGATACCAAACCAGACAAAGATACCACAAAAAAAGAAGATTACAGGCCAATATCACCGATGAAAATGGATGCAAAAATACTCAAAAAAATATTAGCAAGCCAAATCCAACAATACATTAAAAGGATCATACACCATGATCAAGTGGGATTTATCCGAGGGATGCCAAGGATTCTTCAATATACTCAAATCAGTGTGACATACCACATTAACAAACTGAAGAAGAAAAGTCATATGATCATCTGCATAGATGCAGAAAAAGCTTCTGACAAAATTCAACACCCATTTATGATTAAAAACTCTCCAGAAAGTGGGCATAGAGGGAACCTACCTCAACAAATAAAGGCCATATATGACAAACTCACAGCTAACATCATTCTCAAAGGTAAAAAGCTGAAAGCATTCCCTTTAAGGTCAGAAACAAGACAAGGATGTCCACTCTCATTACTTTTATTCAACATAGTTTTGGAAGTCCTAGCCACGGCAATCAGAGAAGAAAAAGAAATAAAAGGAATCCAAATTGGAAAAGGAGTAAAACTACCACTGACTGAAGATGACATGAAACTATACATAGAAAATCCTAAAGATGCTACCAGAAAACTACTAGAGCTCATCAAAGAATTTGGGAAGGTTGCAGGATACAAAATTAATATACAGAAATCTCTTGTATTCCTATATGCTAACAACGAAAGATCAGAAAGAGAAATTAAGGAAACAATCCCATTTGCCATCACATCAAAAAGAATAAAATACCTAGGAATAAACCTACCTAAAAAGGCAAAAGACCTGTACTCTGAGGAGTATAAGACACTGATGAAAGAAATCGAAGATGACACAAACAGATGAAAAGATATACCAAGTTCTTGGATGGGAAGAATCAATATTGTCAAAATGAGTATACTACCCAATGCAATCTAAAGATTGAATGCAATCGATATCAAATTACCAATGGCATTTTTCACAGAACTAGAACAAAAAATTTTTAAATTTGTATGGAAACAAAAAAGACCCTAAATAGCCAAAGCAATCCTGAGAAAGAAAAACAGAGTTGGGACTTCCCTGGTGTCCAGGGGCTAAGACTCCACGCTCACAATGCAGGGGGCCCAGGTTCGATTCCTGGTCAGGGAACTAGATCCACATGCTGCAACTAGGAGTTCACATGCCACAACTAAAGATACCGTGTGCTGCAACTAAAGGATCCCACATGCCACAACTAAAGAGCCCACATACCGCAATGAAGATGCTGCATGTAGCAACGAAGATCCCACATGCTGCAACTAAGACCCAGAGCAGCCAAATAAATAAATAAATAAATAAATATTAAAAGAAGGAAAGAAAGAAAGAAAAACAGAGCTGGAGGAATCAGGCTCCCTGGCTTCAGACTATACTACAAAGCTACAGTCATTAAAACAGTATGCTACCAGCACAAAAATAGAAATATAGATCAATGGAACAGGATAGAAAGCCCAGAGATAAACCCACACACCTACAGTCAATTAATCTATGATAAAGGAGGCAAGAATATACAATGGAGAAAAGACAGTCTCTTCAGTAAGTGGTGCTGCGAAAACTGAATAGCTACATGTAAAAGAACGAAATTAGAACATTCTCTAACACAATACACAAAAATAAACTCAAAATGGACCAAAGACCTGAATGTAAGGCCAGACACTATAAAACTCTTACATGAAAACATAGGCAGAACACTCACTGACATAAATCTCAGCAATATCTTTTTTGATCCACCTCCTAGAATAATGAAAATGAAAACAAATATAAACAAATGTGACCTAATTAAACTTAAAAGCTTCTGCACAGCTAAAGAAACCATAAACAAAACGAAAAGACAATCCTTAGGAGAAAATATTTGCAAAGGAAGTAACCAACAAGGGATTAATCTCCAAAATATACAAAGAGCTCATGCAGCTCTATGTCAAAAAAACAACCCAATCAAAAAATGGGCAGGAGATCTAAAAAGACATTTCCCCAAAGAAGACATACAGATGGCCAAAAAGCAGATGGAAAGATGCTCAACATCACTAATTATCAGAGAAATGCAAAACAAAACTACAATGAGGTACCATCTCACACCGGTCCAAATGGCTATCATCAAAAAGTCTACAAATAGTAAATAAATGCTGGAGAGGGCATGGAGAAAAGGGAACCCTCTTAGACTGTTGGTGGGAATGTAAATTCATACAACCACTATGGAGAACAGTATAGAGGCTCCTTAAAAATCTAAAAGTAGAACTACCTTATGATCCAGCAATCCCACTTCAGGGCATATATCTGGAGAAAAGCATAATTCAAAAAGATACAGGCATCCCAATGTTCAGTGCAGCACTATTTATAATAGCCAAGACATGAAAGCAACCTAAATGTCCATCTTCAGGGGAATGAACAAAGAAAATGTGGTACTTATATACAATAGAATATTACTCAGCCATAAAAAAGGATGAAATAATGCCATTTGCAGCAACATGGATGAACCTAGAGATTATCATACTAAGTGAAGTAAGTCAGACAGAGAAAGACAAATATCATATGATATCATTCATATGTGGAATCTAAGTCAAAAAATGATACAAATGGAGTTATTTAAAAAAGAGAAACAGACTTAATCGAAAACTAACTTATGGTTATCAAGAAGAAACGTGGCAAGGAGGGATAAATCAGGAGTTTAGGATTAACGTACACACACTACTGTATATAAGATAGATAACCAACAATTACCTACTGTATAGCACAAGGAACTCTACTCAATATTCTGTTATAACCTACATGAAAAAAGAATCTGAAAAAGAATGAATCACTTTGCTGTATGCCTGAAACTAACACAACATTGTAAATCAACTATAATCCAAGAAATTTTTTTTAAAAAGAATTTTGGGTGTTGTTTTTCAAATATAAAGTTGATCAGAATCTAATATGAAATCCCAGGCAGTTTTTGAGAGAGATGAATCAGTAGAAATGCTGCCATCCTGAAATAAAAGGAACTACTATATATTGAGGTGTAAAAAGACTTCTGGATACCACTACACACCTATTAGAATGACAAAAATCCAGAATAGTGACAACACCAAATGCTGGGAAGAATGTGGAGCAACAGGAATTCTCATTAATTGCTAGTGGGAATGCAAAATGCTACAGCCACCTTGGAAGGCAGTTTGGCAGACTCTTACAAAACTAAACACACTCTTATCATATGACCCCTCAATTGTATTCACTGGTATTTACTCAAAGGAGTTGAAAACCCATGTCTACAGAAAAATCTGTAATACAGATGCTTATAGCAGCTTTATTCATAATTGCCAAAACTTGGAGTAACCAAGAAGCATTCTTTGGCAAATGGATAAAGTGTGGTACAGCCAGACAATGGAATATTATTCAGTGCTAAAAAGAAATGAGCTGTCAAGCCATGAAAAGATATGGAGAACCTCAAATGGATAATCACTAAATGAAGGAAGTCAATCTGAAAAGGCTTTATACACACTGCATGATTCCAATTATATGATATTCTAGAAGAGGCAAAACTACAGAGACAGTAAAAAGATCAGAGGTTGCCAGGGGAAGGAGAGAGAGGAATGAACAGGTAGAACACAGAGGATTTTTAGGGCAGTGAAAATACTCTGTATGACACTATAATGGTGGATACATATCATTATACTTTTGACCAAACCCATAAAATAGACTACAGCAAGAGTGAACCCTAGTGTAAACTATGGACTTTGTGATAATGCTGTAGCAATGTAGGTTCATCAGATGTAACAAATGTACCACTCTGGAGGGGGAGAGTGATAATGGGGTAAGGCTATACACGTGGGGAGGGGGTATATGAGAAATCTCTGTACCTTCCTCTCAATTTTGCTAGGAACCTAAAACTGTTCTAAAAAATATAAGGTCTTAAAAAAAGACTTCTGTGGCAAGAGGATTCTGGGAAGATAGTGAGTAAAAAATACTCTACCAGGAATCTTTCTCCCCACCTAGGTAACAACTGCAGTGACAGAATATGTCTGATGTAACTACTTTGGAACTATGGAATCTATTTGAAGGCTTGTAACTTTCAAATGAATGCTTGAACAATAAACAGCAGTTAATTTTGTCCAGGTCTTATTACAGTCGCAGTACCCATCCCCCACTCCCCAGTCCCATGGCAAGCAGCCTTGCACATGTTCCAGAGAGCAGCTTGTATGTAGTTTGTGAGAGTCATGGTGGGCAATAAGGAACCTGTCCTCCAAATATTGGGGACATGAGCTCTGATTGCTGCTCCTGACAGTGGAAGGACAGATGCAGATTCAGGCAGCCATTGCTGTAAGCCCCTCTACCTCCATGTGAATTGACTGCCAGTGATTTAAAGGGCTCACATACTTTTCTCCCCCTTCATTTCTGTATTTTTCTCCCTTTGGAAGCCACATATTTAAGGAGTAGGAAATTCAAAATGAACTGTATATACAGAATTTAGAAAGTCATGGCATAGGCCCAGAGAAAGGTGCAGGGGAAAAGACCTAAGAAGTAGACCTTAAGTTTACATCTCAGTCTGACCCCAACACAGAACCATCCTACAACAACAAAAACAAACAAATAGCAAACCCTGGGGAAGAAGGGGAATTTGACTTCCAGAGTTACTACATTATAGGATTCAGTTTTTGTCCAGTTTTCAACAACAACAACAACAAATCATAAGGAATACAAAGAAATAGGAAAGTATGGCCCATTCAAGGGAAAAAATTGACAGAATATACTATTGATATATGATGTTAACAGAACAAAGGGGAAAAAACCCACATGACCAGCTCGATTGATTCTGAAAAAGCATTTGACAAAATTCAACATCTTTTCATGATAAAAAAAACAAACACTCAATAAACTAGGAATAGAAGGAAACAACCTCAATGTAATCAAAGCCATATATGAAAAACCCACAGCTAACCTTATCCTCAATGGTGAAAGACTATTAGCTTTTCCTCTAAGACCAGGAGCAAGGCTAGCATGCCCATTTTAGCCAGTTCTATTCAACATAATACTGGAAGTTCTAGTCAGAGCAATTAGGCAAGATAAAGAAATGGAAACAGAGAAGTAAATTTATCTGTTTGCAGATGATATGCTCTTAAATGTAGAAAATCCTAGAGATTCCACAAAAAAATGATAGAATAAACAAATTGAGCAAAATAGCAGGATATAAAATCAACAAACAAACATTAGTGGCATTTCTATACACTAAGGGTGAACAACCTGAAAAGGGATTTAAGATAATTTCATTGGCAATACCATCCAAAATGCTTATGAATTTTAACCAAGGAGGTGAAAGATTTGTAAAAGCAAAAACACAAAACACTCCTGAAAGAAATCAAAAACGACATAAGTAAAAAGAAAGGCATCCCATGTTCATGGACTGGCTACTTGATATCATTAAGATGTCAACACTACTCACAGTGATCTACAGATTCAATGTAATACCTATCAAAATTCCAATGTTGTTTTCTGTAGAAATAGAAAAATCCATGCTAAAATTCATATGGAATCTCATGGGACCCCTAATAGCCAAAACAATCTTGAAAAAGAACAAAGTTGGAGGACTCACACTAATGATTTCAAAACTTACTAAAGCTATAGTAATCCTAACAGTGTAGTACAGGCTAAAAGACAGACATACAGACCAACGGAATAAAGTAGAGGGCACAGAAGTAAACCCTCACATATATGCTTGCTATGGACTGAATTGTATGCCCCTGAAATTCATATGTTGAAGCCCTAACTTCTCATGTGACTGTGTTGGACGTAGGGCTTTAAGGAGTGACTTAGGTTAAATGAATCCGTAAGGGTAGAGCCCTGATCTGACAGACTTAGTGCCTTATAAGAAGAAACACTACAACTCTCTATCATATGAAGACACAGCAAGAATATAGCCACTTGCAAGCCTGGAAAAAAGCTCTCACCAGAACCCAACCAGGCTACACCCTGATCTTGGACTTCCAGCCTCCGGAACTCTGAGAAAATTTCTGTTGTTTAAGCCACTCAGTCTATGGTGTTTTGTCATGGCATCCCAAGCTCACGAATACAATGGTCAAGGATGCCAAGACCATTCAGTGGGAGAAAGGACAATCTTTTCAACAAACAGTGCTGGGAAAACTGTATATCCACATGCAAAAGAATGAAGTTAGACCCTTACCTAACACCATATCCAAAAATTTTGAGTTCAAAATGGATCAAAGACTGAAACGTAAAAGCTAAAACTGTAACACTCTTACAAGAAATATAGGACAAAAGTGTCATGACCCTGGATTTGGCAATGATTTCTTGGATATGACACTACAGGTACAGGCAATAAAATTATAAACAAACAAGCTGGACTTCATGAAGATTAAAAACTTTTGTGTATCAACAGATACTATCAACAGAGTAAAAATGCAGCCTACAGAAAAGGATAAAATATTTGAAATCACATATCTAATAAGGGATTAATATTGGAATACATAGAAAGGTCCTATATTAAGCATATTCATTATGAAATCTCTGTCTAAAAACTATTATCTGACTCATCTGTATAAGTCTCTTTCTATTAGGTGTTTTTTCTCTTGATTTTCTATCAGGTGGTTTTACCTTTTCCTGTGCCTATTTTTTATGTTGACTGAGCACCAATAAGTGTATATAAACAATTGCAGAGAGACAGCTGACAGACTAGGATAATTTTATCTTCCACTATAAAAGATTTAACTTTATTTCTTGGAGTGGGTAAGGGCACTAGCAATTTTGTGCCATCTAAATCAGATCAAGATTTGAAGTAATGTGAAGCCTGTTTTCAGTCCCTGGGTAGGCTGGTCTATTTCAGGTTCATCCTTCCTCTTATATCTAATCAGGTATTACTCCCCTCTATGTAGGCTTGAACTCCAGGTTTTCCCACAGGCTTCATGATTCTGAGTATCTCTACTTAGCTTCTCAGCCTTTTAGCCATCTTTATTAGAAATGACAGATATTTGGGTCTGCAGGAAATGGCAGACACCTCTGGGGGAAAAGCACTTCTAAATGCCAGATTCATCTCTCCTGAATGAACTCTGAGTTGGTCTCATAGGTTTCCACTATATTGTTAGCATTACAAGGTCTCAAACAGATTTTCTGTTTCGATTTCACCCAGCTTTTCTAATTGTTCTCAGTAGGGGAGATGGTCCAAACTACTTGGTCTACTGTTATTACTAGAAGTCAAACTCCATACCTTACTTTTTAAAAGCATATTTAACTGTCAAAGTAAATTTTTACAAACTGGTCTGCAGATCATTTATATAAGTATCATCTATGATGCTGGTTTAAAATGTAAATTCCTGGATTCTCTCTCTAATTTAGCTGAGTCAGAAATGCATTTTTAATTAGCATCCCAGTTCACTGAGTACCTGTTGAATATATGTATGTTAAAAAGGAATAACTGGAGAGATACCTTTATTTATATAATGATAATTGACCAGCTAGTCATAAAGTAACTACTACTTAACAGAAGAGTTAAGGGAAGTATCTGTCTTCTAAAGTTACCAGTATAATTTGCATCTTTAAAATGTTATTAGGTAAAAGTAAGGAGAAATACAAAGCAAACTTCCATAGTTTCAAAATGATCTTTCTTAAATGGGTAAGCAAATATAGTGGCAAACTTTGCACATAAAAAATGTTACCTTTCTGATCTTTTATTTAAATGTAAACTGTTATTTTAAAACATGATTAGGAGATCTGTATCTATATGTGTAAAATATGAAATATAAAGATACAAATCAAGACAATCTCACTTCTTTAATAAGATAAAGATATGTTATAATGAGAAACTATCCAACAACAGAAACCATTTTATCTTTTCTGTACTAATTAGGGCTTTTTATTCAGTGAATTGTGAGATCAAAGAATTATAAGATGAAGATAAATGGTAAGGGTAAACATTATAGAACATATTTAAAACTTAGCCTAATGAATCTTAGTTAAAATTTCCTAATGGTGAGCTTAAAATTTAATGTTTAGGAAGAAATGATAAACAATTTTATTCTCTTACATATATAGCCCTCAGTGGCATGTTAGACACCTTATATTCTTCTTGAAATTTTAAATGTTTATGGCCAGTTCTCATTTAGCTTTTGCTTAGCCAAGCCTCACACAGTAACTTCTATTAAACCTGACTGAAATATTAGTTTCTTTTAACTCTTCAATGTCTGAAAATATAGTTTCATTAATTTCCTTTATTAAAATCCTCAAAATGCAACACAGCTTTCTTGTATAGTCATGCTGAAAGAAATAGAAGCACATAACTATGTTCCTTCCAGTTACATGCCATATAATTTTTCATATAATTACTACTTTGCCAGGTAGGAACATTTTAATCAATTTTTATTTCCCTAATATTTGTTTCTACCTATTACTTAGTCATTTTCATAAAAGTTCTGCACAGTCTTTGATCTTTTAACCCAGTCTAACCGTAACACTTCCCAGCACTCTATTCATCGTCTCAGAATCTTCATCTCTGGTGAAAAAAAAAAAAAAAAGATGACTTTCAACTGTGCTGCCCAATCCTCATGGGATTCTGCCTCTTTAAACCAATGTGTTTTTTCTTCCCGCTCTGCAACTGCCCTCTTTATAAAACTTTCTATGAAACATTTTACAAACACCAAATCCAAACTATTGTGTTACTAGGGAAAAACAGAAAGCCAATAAGATTAAAAGAGAACAACCCAACTACCTGATGGTCAATTAAAGTTATTCAGGCCAAGCGTATTTTGCTTTGGGATGAATTGTATGAATTGGCTGTTTATTTGATTCTGAATTCTACATATAATTGTATCATGCATGATCTGCTCTCTATCCCCCACATACTACTCTTGAGTCCGTAAATTAATCCTCAATAAGAAGCTTCTGGGCATCTACAACATTGAGTTTGATAATTACAACGTGGGTTTTAAAAAAAAAATTGTGTTGCTTAACACATTTTAATTTATGTGCTCAATTTTCTTGTACTTCCTGGTACTCCCATTCTCATTCCAGCCCAATTTATGTTTCTCAATATTAAAGTCAGGGAATCTATCATTTCCTCTCATACAGACAAAGATTGTGTCACTCAACCATACCTGAAGGACTGTATTTACCAAGATTTCCAGTAATAGTCTCTACTTGTCCTCATGAAAATAACCTACAGTGAGGAGAACACTACAGTGTAGAGAACATTAACAGAATAATCTTTCCTAGTTACGATGTGAATTAGGTGAGAAGACAATGCTGGGGTGAAGGCTAGGAGACAATAAATGAAATCATTAAGTAAAAATTAGTTAATATTTACTTTGGTAAAATTTCATGCCTATGGGGAAGTTAATTTTAATGGATGTGGTTCACACTTTTCATGGAAATAGTATTAAGAGAAAAATCTCATGGGAATAATGTCAAAATCAATGAAATTAAAATGTTGAGAAAACTTGCTAGGTTAGAAACCCATTGCTATGGCCATAAAATTTCATATGTCTCTCACATTTCCTTTCTTAGGCTCAAAAAAGAGCCTAAGACTTGAATTAAGGGCTTAGATGTTTTTCTTTTCTCCACTCTGTAAAAATGAGGAGATAAAGGAGGTTGAGGGGAATAGGACTGTCCCCTCCCTTGCCTCTATGATGCCACCTCTAACATAAAAAAATGAGATGGTGGCTCACCAAGGAATATTTAAATTAAAAGAATCAAAACAAGTCTGTAAAACACTTAAGGCATTTTAATTACACTTTTTGTTTGCTGTATATTTTTTCCTTTTTTCAGGGACTTGCAGTGGGAAAGGAAGCTGTGCCCCTGAGAAAGAATTCTCAGTATGCACCATGATTTGTGCTACCTTTGAGGCCTCTGCTCATTAAGAACACCTATGAGTTTCTTCTTTGTTTTTTAAGAGGGCAGAATCCAGTAATAACTCAAGCACCCAGACCTCTCCCCAGACATCATTTTTAACAGTCCAAGAGAAGCTGATTCAAGGTCAGAGGTCATAGACTGTGCTCCATTTGCCAGCTGGCAGTAAGCTCCAAGGACAGAGGGTGCAAGAAGCGTGACGATTCCTCAAGATGCTCATTCACAGAGCACTGAGAATATCCCCACGGATACCTCAGAAATACTCATTTTATCTCAGTTTGGTGGGCTGGGAGAAAAGGGGGTCAATTTTCTGGGGTAGCTTTGCAGATCTTCACATGCTATGATCCCATCTCACTGAAACTGACTTTATTTTACACTAGCACAATAAAGCTTAAGAGAGGATAAAAAGTTTCTATTATAGATAAACATTATCTGCCCTGTGACTCAGAACAGAGCAACACTAACTAAAAGGCAAACATCTGGAACCTCAGTTAAGGCAGAAACAGTGGCTAGTGTAAATACTCTATCTAGAATGATAAGGAAATTTGCAAACAGAAGGAAATGGTGCTATTAAAACGTTGATCTACAATTATTTTGGATGAATTCTTTTCTCTCTCAAATTTATTCCCCTGTTTTTGCACTGGCCCTGTACCACATTCAGAATTTGACTGTTTTTCCTTTCCTAAATGGCTAAACTGAGATGTTGTGTGTAAGAAATGGAAAGTGACAAGATATGACTGAAGCATTGGAAATCAATCCAAACTAAATGTGCTTCTTAACTATAAGTGAACAGTTGAAAACAATCCTCTTTTATAGCCATGGAGATAAATACTCTGTTTTTATTAGGAAAAAATTGCTTTGGACTGAATAAAGTCATTTGATTAACAAGTCAAAGCAGATGGCTTATTGATATTTCAGAAAGGAGTTTACAAGGTCTAGTGAAAAAAGAGACCCAGCTCTGAATTAACAAATTACCCTGGTATATAGGACATTGACAGTTCATTGCTAATAGATTTATGGGCTACTGCTGGATGTTTCATCCCTATTTGGTTTATTATGATACAATATTGGGGCATGGGTAACCTATAGCCTTATTGCAATATACTATATTGACCTTTGACCTTTAGGACCTGACAGCAAAACTATGTATTAGATTTTTAATTTGTCTTAATCTAACAGGATCAACATCACTGTTGTGTGGTTTACTTTGAAGAGGCTATTCAGTGTAACTAACACAAGGCATGCCGGCTTGGGATTTGCTAGAACTCAGTAATTTAGCTCTCAGAGGTTATGAGAGTCACGTGGATAAGATCCAGAAGTCATTGGCAAATGGCATGTGGTTTGAGTGAAAAAAAAAGTGTCTATAAGGAATTTCACTGTTCAACACAGAAGGAAATTATTTTTGTCTCTTAGGAAGTTTCAGACTCTTTGTATTTGAACATAAATCTTTTGATTTCAATGAACTTAATCTTTAAAAAAATCAATTTAATTTTTTCTCTCTATAAGTTCTTTTTTTAAAAATCTGCCTGGATATTTGATACTATCTGTTCTTTTCTCATGTTTTCCATTATTTCTGTCTTTAAGTATTTAGAACAGTTATTTTATATTCTCTAATAATGATATTATTGGAAATTCTTGAGCATCTGCTACTGCTATGTTGTGTCTGTTGATTCTTAAGATGGACTACTTTCTTTATTTTCTAAGTTTGGGTTATGCGCTCATTTTTAGTGGGGTTCTGTTTTTGGGAATCCCTGGATGAGGGTAGGTCTCTCCAAAATTTTTGCTTTTGATTTTTATAGGTGCTACAGGGATCTTTCCAGCCTAGGTTGACTTTTTATGACAGTTTCTTAGTCTGGGAATTCCTGAACAATGCAAGCAAGGTAAATTTGATCCCAAATCAAAATGAGGGTAGGTCTGTGGCAATGGATACTAAGGAGAAACTAGATATTTACTTCCTCTCTGTTTCTTTCTCTCTCTCCCCATCCCCTTAATCCAGAGCCCAGGGCTAGTTGGACAACTTTTCTTCAGCTCTTACTGTCCCCAAAAGAAGATTTTTTTAAATGTCCTCCCTCTCACCTGAGATGTCTTAGAGGATTTCACTTTTATATATGGTAATCTTAGCTACAATTCTGTGCCATTCACAGCTCCAAGTCCTACATGGCACTTAAAACTTTAAACCCTTGGGTAGTGAGACTGGCAAACTGCTCCAGGCAGCTACATGTTGGCTCACGCTTACTCAATTTCTTTATAATCTTTGTTTTGGGCCCCTGGAATATAATTTTTCTTACTTTCATATTAACCCATTTATGCATTCAAAAGGATTTTTTAAATAGTTTACCCAGAAATATTTGATAGCAGTTTTCAGGTTAACATATCCACCAAATTGTCAGGATTGGAAGTCAGAATCTTGTTTTAGAAATGTCCCTTTTCACATAAATAAATAAGGTAAAAGCAGGTAGGAAACTTAAGGCTCTGAAAATTTGTCATACCAACTTTACTCACTTTATAATATACTTGTGAATAACCTGATTTATTGCATTAGCCTACATATCTCAAAATTGCATGTTTCTTCTATTCAGTCTTTTTAAAAATATCCTGGATATTGTATTCAATATTTTGGGACAGCATATAGAATGACACACTAAGGACAGTATACAGCACTTTCTAAAACTCCCATGCAAGGTAACCTACTGAATGGGAGAAAATATTTAAATCATATATCTGATAAGGGTTTAATATTCAAAATATATAAAAAACTCATACAACTCAATCACAAAAATAAACAATATGATTGAAAAATGGATAGAGGATCTGAATAGACATTTTTCCAAAGAAGATATACAGATGGCCAACAGGTACATGAAAGGATGCTCAACATTACTAACCATCAGGGAAATGCAAATCAAAACCACAAGAAGAGGGCTTCCCTGGTGGTGCAGTGGCTGGGAGTCTGCCTGCCAATGCAGGGGACACGGGTTCGAGCCCTGGTCTGGGAAGATCCCACATGCCGCGGAGCAGCTGGGCCCGTGAGCCACAACTACTGAGCCTGCGCGTCTGGAGCCTGTGCTCCGCAACAAGAGAGGCCGAGACAGTGAGAGGCCCGCGCACCGCAATGAAGAGTGGCCCCAACTTGCCACAACTGGAGAAGGCCCTCGCGCAGAAACGAAGACCCAACACAGCCAAAAATAAATAAATAAATTTATTAAAAAAAAAAAAAACCACAAGGAGATATAACCTCATACCCATTAGAACAGCTATCATCAAAAAGACAAATAACAAGTATTGGCAAGGATGCAGAGACAAGGGAACACTTGTGCACTGTTGGTGGGAATTTAGACTGGTGCAACCACTCTGGAAAAGAGTATGGATGTTCCTCAAAAAACAAATAATAGAAATATGATATAATCTAGTGATTACTCTTCTGGGTATGTATCTAAAGGAAATGAAAACAATAACTCAAATGGATATATGCACCCCAGTGTTCACTGAAGCATTATTTACAATAGCAAAGATATGGAAAGAACCTAAGTGTTCATCATCAGATGAAAGGATAAAGAAAATGTGATATATATAATATATATATATATATATATATATATATATATATATAGAGAGAGAGAGAGAGAGAGAGAGAGAGACATTATTCAGCCATAAAAATTAGGAAATATTGACATTTACAACAGTATGGATGGACATTGAGGGCATTATGCTAAGTGAAGTAATTCAGACAGAGAAAGACAAATACAATGTAATTCAACTTATACAAAGAATCTTAAAAAAAAACTCATAGAAACAGAGAACAGATTGGTAGTTGCCAGATTTGGGGAAAATGGGGGGTGGCAAAATGGGTGAAGGAGGTCAAAGGTACAAATTTCCAGATATAAAATAAATAAGTCCTGGGGATGTAATATACAGCATGGTGGCTATAGCTAATAATACTCTATTGTATATTTGAAAGTTGTTAAGAGAGTAGATCTTAAGATTTTTCATCACAAGAAAAAAATACTGTACTATATATGATGGTTGTTAACTAAACTTATCATAGTGATCATTTTGCAATATATACAAATGTCAAATCATTATGTTGTACAGCTAAAACTAATGTTATATGTCAATTATTTCTCAATAGTAATAAAAACAACCCCTCCTATCCTTGAAATACAAGATCTGCTTTAAGTGGCCCATTTTATGTAAATTATCAAACCATCAAATTTTCATGGTATAGTAAACATTTAGCTTGGCATGGTATTTTCAAAGGGATTTTACATGGAGCATTCCAAATATGGAAATCATTGTATTTAATGAGCTCACAGATGTATTTTAGAAATCTGCAAGCCTTTAAACATTTCTGCTTTTCCATAGGAGCAATGACCAACCAATAAATACAATTAATGCTTCGATCTTTGTGACTCCCATATTCCTTACTGCCATAATACTGGATACAACAATTTCCTTGTGGCATAACATATTTGGACACTACAGATTACTAACCAAAAGATAATAAAAAAGAAGTGATAGAAGGTAAGATTGAGAATTAAAGTTTTGATAGACATCCATACTCCTACCACACAGAATAAAGATTGAAATGGGGATAAAAGGAAGAAGCCAACAAGGAATAAAATTAGAAAAAGAAATTGATGAACTAATACATTTATCATAGGTTTTCTTCCAGGGGATCACAGACATGTTTCAGAAAATGTTAATTTTATGGCATGTTCTTTAGTATAAAATATTTAAATTATTTTTCCTACTCTGTGCTTTTGGAATAGAACTTATTACAAAAGTGAGCGAGAAACCACTTACTGATAAAGTAATTCAAGGGCTCTATAAAAACTGTTTTTGAAGTACAAGCAGTGAAGTTATTGTTGCCTTAACCATGTGATGAGTGAGACTATATCAATGACATTTTTCTGACCTCTTCTCTCAAAATTTTGCTTTGAGCATTCGTTGGATAGTACGGGAAAAGCATTCATTTAGCAAAAATGTCATTTCAAATTTTAGTTTTGTAAATATGAAAGCAAGATTATTGAATTGAATGGGAAATTTTGTACATAGATAATTCTATTCTTGCCCATTAGACTATCCCAAATAGCTCTTGCTTAGTAACTCGTTATTTGGGTATGGGGTTCTTATTCAACTTTGACATTTATACTCATCATCTGATGATTTCTGCTTATGGTTCAGTCTCTGGTTCAAAACACACACACACACACACACACACACACACACACACACACACACACCCTACATACTTTATACTGAAGCTTACACTCAATTCTGCCATTAGTTTATTGTTTTCTGCTTGGTCCCCTCAAAATACTAAGAATGAAAGTAGGGCAGTTTAAAGAACATGTCCAAGAAGTTGTGACATTTTATTACTAAAGCTAGAGGAAGCAATGGAATAGAAGAACAGGTGTTGCCTTTCAAAAATTATACCACAAACTCAATATTAACTCTGGTGCAAGAACAAAAACTCACTCCTACATTTTGAAAACTTGTCTAAAAGAAAATGAATCAGATGATGTTTTCCTTAGGAAAATAAGAGGAAAAGCCTGAGTTATTCTGAATTGGTGGAAGGGAAGATATCAGAAATCCAGAAGTACATGCTAATTTGTATCAAATTTTAGCTCTGCAGTGTTGCTAAACATCATCTGCATCTGATGGTGACACAGTGATGAATGGGAGACGGATACATCTTTTATTGCCTCTCCTAGTTTTCTTTAGTGATTGGTGGACAGCTGGATACAGGAATTCTTATGATTTGTTCTGTGGCCTTTTTTCAACCCTCTACTGTAATAGGATCTGCAGAAATAATTTAAAATGCTGAAAGATAATTTAGTGTTTTCTCTATGCCTTCTCTCTTCCACCTCCTTTACACTTCCCACAAGCACTAGGTACCCTCCAAGTGAACTAATCCTACTGTAAAATATTATTTCTGTTCTTTATTCTTCTAATCTATCAACTGTCCTCAGTTTTATTTACAAGGCTTTAGATTAACTGTGACGGAAATCACTGTTCTTGATTTGTCTTTTCTTCAGACTTTACTCTTCTCATTTATTCTTTTAAAAGCTGCTATTTTTTTTCTCTCTCTCTCCACTTTTCTGTTTGTCCATGAGAGTGGTATTATATAAATATAGAATTGTAGAATTGCAGTTTTCATTCTCTCAAAATTTTATTCAAGAATTCTTACTCTTTGGAAAAATAAACCCCAATTATCAATTTTTTTGTAAACGAAAATGTTTATTTTATAATTGCAAATTGAAAGTGAACCTATAAAGTAATAATAAACAAGACTTGTTAAATGATATAGCCCACCCGAAATAAACTGTAGGATAAGAGGAGAGTGAACAGCTAAGAAGCTGAACATATTGCTAGGTGACTCTGGAGCACAATCTGCTATGGTTCAAGGACGGAACACTGATAATGTGAGACCAAGTCTACAGAGTTAGCCTTAAACAATGGAGAGATGCAAACCTAAGCATTTTTGCTTCAGTGAAACCACTTCTAATGAGATTATAAATGTGTTTCATAAAGAAACTGAAGCATTTCGAATTGTGTGTATCTTTCAGATGTGAACTACTTGTCATGACTAGGGTACCTCCAGTCCTTCCTCCTTTTAAGCAATCTTTAGGAGTTGAGATATGCTTATGGAGGAATATACAATGAGCCTCCAAGTCAAAGCAACTCAGTTTTAAGAGCGAGAGTTGTGATAAAAGGCACAGGCAGATATAAGTGCCAGTATAAGTGATGCACTGAATAACTGTTTGGGTTAACGAAGTCCACCACATAGCTCTAGGAGGAACCATAATGCTAGCCCAATTTCCACCACTCCCAAATTGGCATAAATTCCCTTTTATCAGTTGCCCATGGCTTGTCTTTAATCTTGAGTTTTTAACCTCTAAAGATAAATGAAAGCATATTTAAAGGCAGGAAAAAACTTGGGGGTTGTAGTCACAAATTAATCAAATTTATGATGTAAAGGAGGGTTGCAGTTACAACTGTATGCTCTTTGAAAAGCATACAGTTAAAATGAAGAATATTATAAATGAAATGAATAAATGAGAAATGAATTTAAGAAACTGTATAGGAAATAGAAAAGGGGAGAATGAAAGGACATAATATGTTAATCATCAAGGAAAGCAGACTTAAAATAGGAGACAAAAAACCAAAACAAAATAATGCTCAATATGGCAGCTAAAGGAAATCAAAAGGAATTAAAAATAGATTCAGAAGAGAGTGGGATTGGGCCTCCCTGGTGGCGCAGTGGTTGAGAGTCCGCCTGCCGATGCAGGGGATACGGGTTCGTGCCCCGGTCTGGGAGGATCCCATATGCCGCGGAGCGGCTGGGCCCGTGAGCCATGGCCTCTGGGCCTGCGCGTCCGGAGCCTGTGCTCCGCAACGGGAGAGGCCACAACAGTGAGAGGCCCGCATACCGCAAAAAGAAAAAAAAAAAAAAAAAAAAGAAGAGAGTGGGATAGGACAAAAAGTGAGATCTGGCAGGAATGTTAAATAGCTCTTTTGCTTAACTTTCTGTAAAAAGGTTAATAATAAGAAAATTAAGACATTATACAAGACACCAGCAATTGCACCCAAAAGTTGAAAAAAGTATAAACCTAAAGGGTTAATAAGGAGATTGTAAAGAACAATTTATGTAATTATATTTAAATCTACAGTTTTGTATGAAGTAGTCTCAAGAATGAAACTATGGAACACCCATAATTAATCTTGGAGTCCAGTGTTAAACCCATTATCAAAGGACAAACAAAAAAAAAGACAAAAGGATTACTTCCACATTCTCAAGATAACAGAATTTGAAACCTTGTGTTACATAGCCTGGCATAAGTTCCATGAAAACTATAAACTCATTGCTAATTCATATGTAAAGAGCGAAGAGAAAGATGACTAATTGATTACTAGCAACCCAAATTTTTCCTAAATAATCCTTATCAAATAAGCCATATAGGCTTTTCATAAAACTTGGAATTTACTTAATGACAATTTAGAAGGGAGAGAGCAAGAATATTTGGATATCATGAGGTATTTTGCAATACTGACTTATTTTTCTAAAAACCTCTTGTGATAATGAATAGATTCCAAGAAAATAAAAGTTATCATGGGCTGATTTCTATATGACAGAGTCTGTAAAGGTGACACTGAAGTCCCAGTATTTCATTTTGGTCACATATTGCCTGATTACATGCAGTTGTAATGAACTAAGCGCAAAAGAAAGTGAACTAAAAGCTCATCATACTGTATGTTAGAGTTTGATTAATAAGCCAGGAACAAGGAATAGTCATCTATGGTGAAAGGAATAATAATAGAAAAACTATGAGAAATGGAGTTAAACGCTACATTACTTTCCCTTTTTATCAGTGTCTAAACTAAGCATTGACTTTTTTTTTTAAGTTAATGGAACACATATCCTACTCCTAGATTTTATGCACAAGGAAAAGATGCGACTCTTTTGAAATTTCTTATCAAAATTTTGTGGAAAAGATAGAGTAGTATGGGAGGAAATGAGTTGGGAAGAAAAAAGAAAACATTTTAAACTGGAATTTAGATATATTTGTAGAACTCAGGGATGCTTCAGAAATCTAAATGGGGACACCAATTTGAAAGATATTATAGATTCTATTATGAATACCTTTAATAAATGTCAACACCCCTATAAAGTAACAATAACTCAGTGAATTCAAATTATGATGAAGAGATTAGAAGATAAACAGTAGATGAAGTTTTCCAAATGACCTAAATGGTGTTACATTTTGTAACTCAAAGTTTGGAATACTTGCTTGTTTTTTTCCTACATAATATAGGAAGTAGATTACAATAATACAAAAAAGAGTGTGGAGATCTCATTTCATGATTAGAATATGTGAATGACAATAATAATAGAATGGAAATCTAATGCCATAATTAGGACAATTCCATAATTATTTTAATATATGGTTCTAAATAAAAGTATGAAAGATAAGCAGCAATAATCTATAGTTAGGAAAAAATTCTTAGGGAGATTCTCTGAAGAGACAGAACAACTGAGTAAAATAAAAGATGAAGACAAAAATGGAAGAGCCAGACTCAAAACAAATTACCTATTTGTTAAAGTGAAATAGTAATCATATCTTTAAAATGATGAATTTCTGAAATAACTAGACAAAATGAGGCAATCAGTAATTCTAATCTTAATTTTCATAGAAGTAGCAAGAAAATATCCCCCATCATCTTCCAAATGTTCCCTAAAAATACTTTTCAGAATCTAGGACAAACCCATATAGTAAGGTAATGTAAATTTATGTAATAACTATGGTTCCTAAACTTAATTCATTACCCAAAAGCAGTAGTAGGACCTGATAAATTAGAAAAAAAAATGTACACATGTCATGAACGTCAGATCCATAGTAAGTTATAAGGGCTCCTAGAAATCTCTAACTTTCTGAGATTTGAAGGGTGGTGAACAACTAGTGACTCCCACAAATATACTCTGGCATTACTTCTGGAAACTGAGTACCATGCTGGTTCAGCTATAGGTATGACAAAGTATGGCAAGTCTCATGTTATACTTATATCATAAAGCCTGTTTATACATTATGACTATATTGATTATATTCAGAATGGAATGTTGGAACATATTCTACCAAAATCTACATGAAAAACCAACATCAGAATCCAAAAAATCCAGGTCTAGCAGCAAATTTCTTAACCTATATCATACCAACTCTTTTTCCCCTTAGGTCTTTATTTCTAAATCAGAGATGTACATACAAGTGTTTGTGTATTTTAACTGTTGTCAGGACTGAAGTTTTACAACTTCAGAATTACTATAGTAGCAAAAAGAGAGTATTTCTCATCTTTGTGCACATTATAAAGAATCCAGAGCTTGTGTTATACTTGGCAGTAGTAAGGATGTTGGAAATAAACATATTCTACATTTAACCAAAACCTATCTTGAAGTTTACAAATACAAAATACATTTTAACAATACAGAGTTTATTTAAAGATGCCAGAGTTACATGAGATTATCTCAATCCATGCCTATATAAAGATCAATATATCACAGGTGATGACAGCTCAAGTAAAGCAAGAAGGATGATGAAATTGGACAATGATAGCTAAGCTTCAGAGTGAATGAAACACACAGAAATCTTAAGACTTCTTAGAGGGTGGATATGGATTTTGACTGGTTTATTATGGAGAGGATCAAAAGTCATAGGCTAAATGGGTCTTAGGATGAAATCTGAAGAGTCAGGAAGGCTACTCAATACTTCTTTTCAAAGGTGCTTCCAGGTGGTGTAACAAATAAGAGAAATCTATCACCTACCATGATACAAAGATTAAAGGAAAATCCAGAGAAATCTGGAAATTTGCAAAATGAAATGGACTAATAAACTCTTGCTCCTGTAAAAAGCAAAGGAAACAGTTCAACAATTTAATTTCACTACTGTTTAACCAAGTTTGCATTCAATTGTAACAAACATCTTGCTGCTCAGTTTTTCTGTTTTACAATCCATCATAAAAATTATTTGATGGAAATACAGGAAGCTGGTAAAGGCCAGAATTCACGGTTGTCATTTTAATGAAGAATATTAGGGAAATGATTAAAATGAAAGATAATTGACCCTACCTAAGATCAGGAGCCCTTCTCAACTATAAGTAGTCAAAATGGCTCCTAATATTTTGACTATAACATGGTGAAAGATTTCAAGATAAAAAGACATGCTAGGCAGCAAAGAACTCATGGTCAAGGGAATAGTCTTAGTTTCTAAGGAAGCAATACAGATGTTAAGACTAAATAAAAATTTTAAAATAGTAACTAATGGCATCTAGGATGACAAGGATATTGAGGAATATGAAGCTTTCTAAAGAAACTAATTACATTCTAGATGAGCAAAATTAGTAAACCAGATTCTTCTATGCTTTAAATTGGTGGATATGATCAGTTTACTCTCTGTTGTTGAAGTGACTGTAGAAATGACAG